>NC_088792.1:2309861-2909861 GCF_011386835.1 Chrysemys picta bellii | reverse complement strand
CCCAGCAAATTGGGCCATGTCCTTTCCCTTTGGTTCTTGAATCCAGCAACCCAAAAATCACCCAGAGTCCCCAAAGTCCAACACCCCCAAAGTCTCTTGGGTCCAGCAACCACCCAAAGTCCCAAAAGTCCAACAACCCTCAAAGTCTCTGTCCTTGGTCAGTGCTGCCCCAGAGTAAAAGGGGGGCATGCAGGATGTTAAGGGGCACCTTACGTGATCCGAGGCCTGCTATCTCTCCATGGGGTTCCGCCGCAGCCTTCACCACAAGCCAGTCCACTTCCTGCCATCGCACGAACTGCTCTGCTCTACTAGCTGCTCCAGCCATCCCCACAAATAGCTCCGCTCACCGACCTGTGAGCCACTCCAGCCATCCCCGCAAACTGCTCTGCTAGCCACTTAGCAACACAGCTTCAGGCTCCCCCACTAGTTAACAGCACTCAGTGATCTCAGCTTTTAATAACTTTAGCTCTTTTGTAATTTCAGCTCATAGTAGGGGAGCCCCAGTGCTAGTGCACCACTGGCCCAAAGTGAATCCAGCTCAGCAGCCTGTAGCTAGACTTCTAATAAAATCAAAGTTAACTCTGACATTCAACACTGGGGAGAGACAGTAGTGCAATTGGTGTTTCAAGCCCTCAAAGGGGACCCATACCCTCATACACAAATACCAACCCATCCAACCTCAAGTCATTTGATTGTGGAACCCATGTCCCTTTTCTAGCGAGTGCTACTTAGGTGATGGTGACACACTCTGTCATAAAACAGTTTAATTGTCCTTGATTCACATAATCAGGGTAACAACACTTTATTCCTCCTGCCCCACTAACAGAGAAACTGGGGTTCCCACAGCAGCCAAAGTAACCACTATCAGTTGCTGTTGTTTCATGCCTATGCAAACAAGATCAGCCCCTGGAGTTCTTGTCCACACTCACCATAATTCACCACCAGATGTCAGGGTAGAGCTCATTCTGACTCTGCTTACATATAACTAAACTAGTGTTGTATTGTAAAATAAACAAGGTTTTCAAAATGTTTAAGAAGCTTCATTTAAAATTAAATTAAAATGTTGATCTTACGCCGCCGGCCCACTCAGCCCACTGCTGGTCTGGGGTTCTGTTCACCTAGGCCGGCAGCGGGCTGAGTGGAGCCTGCGGCCAGGACCCCGGCTGGCAAGGGTCCAGCAGCCAGAACCCCAGACTGGGAGCAGGCTGTACGGGGCCAGCGGCCGGGACCCCAGACCAGCAGTGGGCTGAGCAGCTCAGCCCGCTGCCACTCAGGGGTTCCATCCGCCGGCTCCTGCCACCCGGGATCCTGGCTGCCGGATCCACTCAGCGCGCTGCCAGTCTGGGGTCCCGGCCCTGCCCACATATAGTGGGTACCTACTTTCTCCCTTGTTCTGGCCCATTCTCTTCCTCTCTCTGCACTGAGCTGAGGGTGGGAGTGCACTGAGCACAGGGCTGGGAGTAAAGGGTCTGGCCAGAAGCTAGAATGAGGGAGGGAGCTCAGGGTTGGGGCAGGAGGTTTGGGTGTGGGGCACTTACCTGGGCAGCTCCCACTTGATGTGAGGGGTGCAGGCGGGAATGTGTGGGGAGGGGCAAGAGCTCCAGTTTGGTGCTCAGGGTGGGGGTGGAGATGTGGGGGGTGCATGGGGTGTGGGGGGGGCTGGGGATGTGGGAGGTGCAAGAGTCAGGACAGAGGGCTGGGGGCATGTGAGGGGGTGCAGGTGTCAGGGCATGGGGGGGCTGGGTATGTGTGGGGTGCCAGAGTCAGGGCTGGGGTTATGGTGGGGGGTGAAGGAGTCAAGCAGAGGGCTGGGTGTGTATGAGGGAGGTACTGGGCTCAGGGCAGGGGCCTGGGGGTGGGGTGCGGGGGTGCAGGGCTCAGGGCAGAGGTCTGGGTGTGTGTGGGGGAGGTCAGGGCTCAGGGCAGAGGGATGGGTGACTGCCCCCCTCAGAACCTCCAACCCCCCCCCCTTGTCCCCTGACTACCCCCTCCTGGGACCCCTGCCCCTAACTGCCCCCCAGGATCCTCCTTGCTCCATGCCCTGACCCCTATCCGCCCCCTGACAGACCCCGGGATTCCCATGCCCCATCCAAACTCCCCTGCTCCCTGACTGCCCCCTACAGAGACCACCCCGCCCGGGATCCCACCCCCTATCCAACCCACCCTGCTCCCTGTCCCCTGACTGCCCCCACCCCTTATCGAACCCCCCCGGCCCCGGCCCCCTTACCATGAGACTCCAAGCAGAGCCAGATATGCAGCCCCGCGGGAGCGCGCAGCCCCGCCCTTCAGAGCGCGGCAAGGCTCCGGGTGAGTGGGGAGCATGTCTGCCTCCCCGCAGAGCCAAACACTGCCCCGTGGGAGTGCGCAGCTCCAACCCCCAGAGTGCTGCGCGCGGGGCGGCAGGGCTCCAGGGGAGGGGCCGGCAGCTTGCTGCACTTGGCTGGGCACTCCGGCCCGGAAGCACGAACCCCGCAGCTTGCCGTGCTGGGAGAGTGGGGCTATTTGCCCACCCTGTGCACACACCTATGCTTTGGCTCCCTGCCCCCGCGGGGGGAGCGGAGGGCAGAGGAAAGCGGCCGGCCCAGGCAGGATTTTTAATGGCACGCTGGAGTCCCGGTAGGCAGCAGCTCATTAAAAATCGGCTCGCGTGCCATCTTTGGCACGTGTGCCATAGGTTGCCGACCCCTGCTCTCGGTACTGAAATGATTAAGATGTCTTGTTGATGAGTAATATTTAAGGGGGAGATTATCCTATAGAATGCTACCAACGAGATAAATAGAAGTTGTGTGTGAGGGTCGTGTGCAGGTGGCAGACCCTATCAGGTGCAGCAGAGTGAGTCAGACAATCCACCGTCAGTCCACCATCACTTATAAGCGCCCCCAAACTCTTGGGGTCCTCTGGGTTGCACCACTGATGGAAGACGAAGGAAAAGTTTGTGGGGTTCCCTTGATCACTGTCCTTCTTCTCAGTCTATTCTGTAATCCGTCTGCGAACAGTGGAAGGAAATGCCACAAGCACTGTTACCAGATTTGCCCGTTACTTTCAGGAACACTCATTTATGAGGGTTACTCTTCTGGGGGGAGGTGGGGTTCCTGTACTTCTATCAACGTGCTCCTTGTGTCACTTGTGTTCTCATATGGAGCTCCGCTTCTCCCTTCTGCGCATCCCCTCCCAATGGAGCTATCCTGCAGGACCTAGGTTCCCCAGGGCTGGGCTCCTCCAGCCCCAGAACCAGACGAACACACACACATGTTAACAGAGTGTGTCTGAGAGGACCCGGGTCAATCAGCACTCCCAAGCTGACCCCTTATATGTCCCTGGACTCAGTAGGCTGGGTCGAGCAGCACTTTCAATCTGCTGCCCTCATATGTCCCAGGATCAGCATGTCCCTGTCCCCACTTTCACGTTACAATTGTTCTGGTCGCTCGTAACCCACTTGATGAGCAAACCTCACAGGATTTTTGGGCGCTGCAGGGATCTTTAGCTTAGGTACGAGGAGCGTTGCTGCAGAGTGAATGAGGGGAAAAAACACCCATGGCGGGAAGGGGAGAGAGAGAGAGAGAGAAGCAACCAGCTTAACCATGAAAGTTATTTATTGCCGGTAATAACCAGAGGGGAAACAAACAAACAAACCAGTGATAATATTAAATTTAACTTAAATTTGATTATAAAAGTCAGGTTAAAAAACTATAACTGATCCCAGAAGTCACGGTCAGAAGGCTATACCGAGAGAGAGAGAGCTGGGTTCTCACCACTCCCTGAAGCTTGAATCGATCGGGGTCCCAGGTGGTGGTGGTAGCTGAGGGTGCAGAGTGCTGGAGACAGGCAGAGCCCCCAGCACGATCAGTCAGGAGAAGATGACATCCTGAGGAAACTGATGCAGATTTTGAATCCAGGCACCAAAGCACTTACTTGGGCATGGGTAGGATTTTTTCTAGGGAAAGAACAATGGTTCAAGGGAGAACACTAGATTTGTTTGTGGGTAAACTGATGGCTCAAGAGAGAAACCAAAGTTATTTTTTTCAGGCTAGACATGGGAGCTGATCACTCCTGGCTATGGGCGGTGTTCCTTGGAGGGAGCTCACAATGCAGTTAGGGAGCTTCAGTATTTTGGATACCAATAAAGGATTTATTACTAGAACTGGTCTGATAACTGCTGAGCTGGGTGGGTGCAGGCGTAGGTTCATTAACATCTGGAGCAGAGATCCCCCATCATGCAGTGCTTCCCTGCTTTTCTGGTTCCAGAGTTCCATGCGGTTCTCTGTTCTCCATTCTGTATGTTAATGGAGATGCCTCCCTATCCCATCTTTGATGCAAATAAGGCTACTGGAGTTTCCTTAATCCTGTCACCCTTGTCAGGAGGGGTTTAGGTGTGTCTCCCACGGCCTTTTCATTGCTTTTTGTAAGTCTTTCTTCTGATTGGTTTTGGTTCAAGCAGAGGCTGGGGCGGGAAGGTCTTTCATAAGTCAAACAGGCTGGGTACTGCGCCCCGGTTCCCCAAGAACACAGAGCTGCTAGGTAACAGCACTTCTCAGCAGGAATAATACCTCAGTCAATATTGAGTGAAAATAGGGAGCAAGTGAGGGAGGAACACCTTCCTAATAGAGAACTCGGACAAGAGTCATTGAACAAGGTCAGGTGCCAATTCAGGCAATTGCTTCAATGGCCCTACAGACACACCCTGAGGCCTTTGTGAGGAACTATGTTGGAAACTACAGTGGGGTAATTAGCTGTGACACTGAGTACCTTTCCCAGACCCAAAGAAGATGTCTTTCTAGTTCAAAAGCTCATCTTTTTCACCAACAGAAGTTGATCCAGTAAAATACATCACCTCTCCCATCTTGTCTCTCTGCACTCTAGTGTCAGTCAATGTGCTGGCAACTGAAGTCTCCCATTATCACCGTTTGATCAGACTTTGTAATCTCTTGATATCCCCCAACACTGCAGTGACTCTCCTTTTCCTGACCAGGAGCTTGGGAGTGTGACCCTTCTAGCTTATTGGTGATCTTGTGATTTGGGCCTCTTCAAACAGAATTTTTATCTCAGTAGCTTCTACATCCCTGCTCTCAGTGGGATGGGTGTGTCTATGGCTGAGTGTATTCTGAGAAACTCAACAACTGGGGATGATGGTTTCACTTTCAGGTTTGCTCATTTCCTTCTCTGAGGAGATTCTGTGTGAAGGCGTTGGAGAAAGCACTGAAGTTTTCTGAACTCTCCTGCCTATTAGAGCCAGGGAATCTGTCCACCAGGTAAGAACCGAGGCAAATATCTTGTCAGAAATGAATTATCTTGGCTTGTACAAACTTCAGAATTCTTTGTTTCGTCCTTTTCTGGTCTCCAGGAGTGTGTCTGAGCCTGTCAGCCCTGGGACTGGCCTGTTTTCTAGGGCCTCAGGGGTGGGAGCCAGCTGCTGGGGTGTGAATTATCAACAGAAATCTGTGGGATAGGTGTTGAGTGCTGCTAAATTGCCTTTTCTCTCCACTGTCAAAATTCTATTATTTCACTGAGCCGGAGAGTGTGTGTTTAGTGTCAGATGGCTGGAAGCTTCTGGGTGTGGAAGGGCCTGGATTTTTGTGGTCAGCAGTATGATTCAAAAATCCATTTCATTTGCTGCTATTTCTGTGTCTGCTGATCATTCTCATGCCCTTGGGGGTTTGGACTGAGCCAGGTTCATTAGGACTTTGTGTCCTGATTAGAGAAATGAGTCGTGTGTCTGTGTCTCCTCCTCTGCATTAAGAATATCGTTTACTCCAGCCCATTGGCTTTGCTGTGTCTTCAATTAAATGTCTGTTTGGTTTTTCCCCTACCTGGTTTCTTTTCATGAATGAGAATTGCTCCATTTTTGCTGAGTTTTTAGCTCAGAGATTCTTTCTTTGTACACAGTTTTTCTTATTTATCCTGAATTTCATGTTCCAAAGCTATTAAAATATGCTGCCCTCTAGTTGCACCCAGAATCCTCTTCCACCTGACCAGGGCTCACTCCTCCCCTACTAGTCTGGAATCAACTTCTGTCTCCAGGCTGGAACCCCAGCCCCAGTCTCCATTAGATTGGAAATGCCCCATCTCCTGCTGGAAAGAATCCTCACAACCTGCACCCACTGGATTAACCCCAAACACCTTCCTGCTGGGCAAGAACTTGCCTCCCATTCCTAACAGACCAGAAACTCCTGATCCCCTGCAGGGCTAGAATCCCACAGTCCTCTCCTGCCAGACTGGAGCTTCTTCCCCGCTAAACAGGAAGCTCCGCTGCCCCACTGATACCTTTAGACTCTTGTAACTGTTAAGTCCATCGTCTGATTGGCTAAATACTATTTTAATTTCCCTCATATGACCCTCCCACATATAATTCATGGTCTGGAGGATCTCTTGCTCTTGTAACACATGTAAGTTATGCTCTTTTAGACTTTGTTCAGTACGTTTGTTCTGTGACATGTTACTAAGGTGTTTTTAAATACAAAAATAAATAAATAAATCACCTTCCCACGAGGGGGATATTGTGCAGCTGCCTCAGTAGAAGTACAATTATTTGCTGAATAGGGAATAAACCTTCTGTTCCCCAGCCAGGATGAACTTTTGATCCAAGTGGTTAGCCAGATTTGGGTTCTTGTGTGTTGTTCTAGCTAGGAAGAGAGATTGATGATAGAACCTGTGACACTCTGTACCCTATGTGACACCCTGTATCCCTCGTTCACCACTTTTATATGATATATTTTGTACAAAGTATGCCTTATGTGGTATCTTTTGAAAACTCATAATCTGCTGAACATCATTGTCCTGTTACGATGTGTGTAACAACACTGCACGTAAAACTATGAGATTTTACTGTATGGTTATTACTGAAATATGTTATATTTCTGGGTAATGCCAAAAAGCCAGTTTCTCGGAGACAAAAGCACACTTGCATGGCAGCAAGGTGTTAAAGAGCCATTACCTATATAATTGGACATTCACCAGCAGGGGGGAAGGTATTTGCAATTCAGCTGAAGGACAGCTTGCAGCTCGTGTATGCAATGGAACTGCCTGACCCCTTTACCCAGCAAGGATTTTTCCAGCACAAAGAGTTGGAGTATAGGAAGTGGGGAGGGATGTCCCTAGGCACTCCTCCTGCTCTCCTCTCCACCTCTCTTCTTTCTGCTCATGACAACAATGAATACCTAAGGAAACTGAACCAAGGGGAGTGGTCCCAGGCTGGAAGAAGACACAACCTGTGGAATGTATTACAGCTAATGGTGAGACAGCCTGTTTTGCTTTTAGAACTATTAGCCTTGGTAAGGTTTAGGAATTAGTTTGTGGGTTTAGCTTTTTATTTCTTTTGTAACCAATTCTGACCTTTATGCCTCATCACTTATAGTCACTTAAGATCTATCTTTTTCTAATGAATACATTTATTTTTTTGTTTTATCTAAACCAGTGGGTGTGTTTGAAGTGTTTGGGAAACTTTTACTTGAGTTAACAGAGGCTGGTGCACAAACGTTACCCATCATTGGAATGTCAGACTGTCTATGAGCTTATACTGCTCAGTAGAATTCTGAGGATACAGGACACACATTTCTGGGGGGCGAGGCTGGGGTTGGTGGTATGCAGGTGTTGCCCGGTATATAACTCATGAATGGCTGGGCATAGCATTCATGGAGTTGGCTGGGAGTGACTTTGCAGGCTAGTGGCTGTGAGTGAGCAGAGGCCTGGGGGGTTTGCTGTTCAAGCACCCCTGTTGTAGTGCTAAGGGGACACGGCAGCCCAGCAGTTCAGATTGCACCTAGGGAATGTCACAGAGCCAGGTATATTCTTTGATGCCGTCTTATTTATTTACAAAGAATGGGCGATGGGGATGGATCACTTGGTGATTCCCTGTTCTGTTCATTCCCTCTGGGCACCTGGCACTGGCCATTGTCGGAAGACAGGATACTGGGCTCGATGGACCTTTGGGCTGACCTAGTATGGCAGTTCTTATGTTCTGTTTCCCTGAACACAATAGGAATAAAACACCAGGAGACAGTTTCTTGCTGTTCCAATCCCCTTTCCAGCCAGCACTCTGTGCCCAAAGATCTCTCTCTCTTAGCTTTCTCTCAGGAGCACTGTGACCTCTGTTGGTTAGCCCATCAAGCCGCTAGGGGACGGTGGGGAGCAACTGGCCGGCCTGGGTCACGCCGGCAGTCGCTAGGGAATTAGCGGAAGGAGGGGCACTGGCAAGAGCCTCTAGTGCGCCTCTCAGGCAGGGGAGCGCTGGCAAGAGCCTCTAGCGCTGTAGGGGTTCTGCTCCCCGAGGCGGGTTGACCGGGGTAGGTGAACGCAGGCCCACCCAACTCCACTCCGTTCCAGCCCAGGGCCCTGACAGTGGCGGGGCGAGGATCCCAGCACTGTGTCAGTGGGGTCCTTCCGCAGCACACTGACTGAATAGACTCGCTGCACTGTGCAGTTCTGTCCCTGGGCTACTTCCTACTCGGTCGCTCGAGTGAGTCCCTCCAGTCCCTCCAGCTCCTCCGGGTACTCAGGTGCTGGCAGCTCCAGGTCCCCCTCCACCTCAGGCTCCTCCAGTTCCTCCAGGTACTCGGCAGCGGGCAGCCCTGGTAGCCCCAGTCCTTCCTCCAGATCAGGTTTCCCCTGGTCCAGAGCCTCTTCTGGTGCGGCAGCAGGGTCTGAAGGGAGCAGCCAGCAGCCAGCGTCTGCCTCCCTCCCTGGTGCTGCCTTGACTGGGCTAAGGGCCCCGCCCTTTGTACTTCCTGTTCCACCCCTCCCCTTCCTGGGGGTGGAGTAAGCTTGGCCTGGCTCCGCCCACTCAGACTGAGAGAGCGGCTCTTTACCCTCAGGTTCGGAGGGAAGCCACCCTGGCTCCCTACATACCCCACCCCTCAAATCCAGGTCCCTACCCTCCGATCTGGCATCCTCACCCTCCCCAAGGCGGGATAGAAAGTCCTCATTGGCATTGTCCCGTCCCGCCCGATGGCGAATCGTGAAGGCGTAGGGCTGTATAGCGAGATACCAACCCAGAAGCCGGGCATTGGTATCCTTCATCTTATTCAGCCACTTCAGGGATGCATGGTCCATAACTAGTATAAAGGGGACCCCAAGGAGGTAGTAGTGGAGGGTGTCAACAGCCCACTTAACAGCTAGGGCCTCTTTCTCAATGATGGAGTAGCTCCATTCCCTGGGGAACAGCTTCCGACAGTGGTAAACAATAGGGTGTTCCTCCCCGTCCACCTCCTGTGAGAGGACTGCCCCAAGCCCTACTCCAGAGGCATCGGTCTGAACGATGAAGTCACGATGAAAGTCCGGGCTGAAGAGTACTGGCTCACTACACAGTCACCCTTTGACAGTTTGAAAGGCCTTCTCACAGTCGTCAGACCAGCACACTCGGCGGGGCTATCTTTGGTCAGGAGCTCCGTCAGAGGGTCAGTAATGGTTGTGAAGTGGGGTACGAACTGCCAGTAATAACCAGCTAAGTCCAGGAATTGACGCACCTGCCTCTTTGTGGTCGGCACCTGACATTCCTGGAGTGCTTGGACCTTCCCGATGAGGGGGCATACCTGCCCCCGGCCCAAGGTGTACCCCAGGTAAGTGGTTTCCTCCTGGCTGATTCGGCATTTTTTTGGATTAGCCGTGAGCCCGGCGGTGCGGAGGTCCCGGAGGACGGACGCTACTTGATTGAGATGTTCCTCCCAGTTGCTGCCATTGATGACCACATCGTCCAGGTAGGCCGTGGCGTACTTGGTGTGTGGTTGCAAAATCCGATCCATCAAGTGCTGGAAGGTTGCTGGGGCCCCATGGAGGCCGAAAGGCATCTGGGTAAAATGGTGTAGCCCTGAAGGGGTGGCAAATGCTGTCTTCTCCTTGGATCAGGAGTCCAAGGGGATCTGCCAGTACCCCTTTGTGAGATCTAACATGGTGATATAACAGGCCTCCTCAAGCCGGTCAAAGGAGCTCGTCGACGCGGGGCATTGGATAGGCATTGAACTTCGAAATGGCATTGACTCTCTGGAAGTCAATGCAAAACCACTGGCTCCCATCTGGCTTTGGGATGAGGACGACAGGGCTCCGCCATTTGCTCTGGGAGCGCTTAATAACACCCAGCTCCAACATTGCCTGGACTTCCTCCTCTACGGCCTCCCGCAGTCACCTAGGAAATGGCCGGGTTGTCTCTCGGACCACCACCCTGGGGTTGGTCTGGATCGCATGGTAGGCAAGTGTAGTCCGCCTGGGTTTTGTGGTGAATGTCTTGGGGAATGCCCTCACTAAGCATAGGACCTGTTCTCAGTGCTTGGCAGTGAACGTCTCTGCTAGCTGGGGCTCACCATTATCTGACTCCTCGGGGGGTTGTGGCCCGATGTCTGGTTTAGGGGATATGGGGCAATTAGTAGCCCTTCCCGTTCCCTCCAGGGTTTTAAGAGATTTACATGATAAATCTGTTTTTCCTTACGGTTGCTGGATTTCATAGGCAACAGGTCCCATCTTGCGGAGGACCTCGTACAGGCCTTGCCAGCTGGCAAAAAGTTTTGTTTCCTCTGATGGGAGCAGGAGGAGAACTCAGTCCCCTGGCGCAAATGATCGGGCCTGGGCGCCCCGATTATAGTGCTGCTCCTGGGCTCTTTGGGCTGTGTTTAAGTTCTCCCTCACAAGCTCACCTGCCCGTGCCAGCCGCCCCTGCAGCTGTAAGACGTATTGTAAGAGACCCTGTGTTGTGGACAGGGTGCATTCCCAAGTTTCTCTCAGGAGCTCCAACACCCCACGGGGTCGTCGCCTGTAGAGGATCTCAAATGGGGAGAACTTCGTGGAGGCCTGTGGAACTTCTCAAATTGCCAGTAGTAAAGGGGGGAGCAGTTGATCCCACTGACGGAGGTCCTGGGTGGGGAAGCATCGCAACATTCCCTTCAAGATCCGGTTAAAACGTTTGACCAACCCATCAGTCTGGGGATGGTAGACTGAGGTCTGCAGTTTCTTAATCCCTAGCAGGGCATATACCTGACGGAACAGCTTAGAGGTGAAGTTGGTCCCTTGATCAGTGAGTATCTCCCGAGGGAGGCCTACCCTGGGGAAGATCTTCACGAGCTCCGCCACGATAGTGTGGGCAGTGATACTTCTTAAGGGGATGGCCTCGGGGAAGAGGGTGGCGTAGTCCATGAGGACAAGGATATATTGATAGGCCGCCTTACTTTTTGGAAAGGGCCCGACCAGGTCCATCACTACCCACTCAAATGGAATGCTCATGTTTGGTAATGGGACCAGGGGGGCCTTCCAGACCCCGGCCGGCGCAGTGTGTTGGCAGTCCAGGCACGACACACAGTAATCTTTCACCTCACGGAGGATGCCAGGCCAGAAGAACTTGGCCAGGACCCTAGCCGCAGTTTTCTCCGGTCCTAAATGGCCTGCAGCCGGGATATCATGGGCCAG
This sequence comes from Chrysemys picta bellii, assembly GCF_011386835.1. Classification (NCBI taxonomy): domain Eukaryota; kingdom Metazoa; phylum Chordata; order Testudines; family Emydidae; genus Chrysemys; species Chrysemys picta. The sequence goes on along the minus strand of NC_088792.1, from coordinate 2,898,476 downwards.
CTTCAGGATAGCCTGCCGATGAATGCGGGGAACCACAAGTTGGGTCCAGACCTCTTGGGTTTGAGGGTCTCGATCAACGTGGTAGAGCCGATCGAGATTGAGTTCAAACCTAGGCCACTGGATAGCCCACTGGGCCTCCACGACCTCCCCATCCACCTGTGCCAGCTGTGTACACCAGGGAGCGCCGGGCCCATCCGCCCTCTGCGGCCAAATTGACGGCCCCATGGAAGTCGTTGGGACCCACGTTATTGGTCTAATTGATTCAGGCTGTGGGAAGACTCTTGTCCGCCAGGCGCTCCTCCTGGGGAGGTACGGATTCAGTGTATACATGGAGATGTGAAACCGTACCCCAAGGTTCAGGTCCCGATCATGGTGAATGGAGCAACTCAGTTAATGAACGTGGCAGTGGCCCCATCCCTTGCCTATCCGGTTATTCTGGGCCACGACTGGCCAGACTTCATGGAGGTGCTCCGATCCCTACTCCTGGAAGAGGCATTTGAGGGAGCTCCCGCTGAGACAGAAACAGACCCCAATGCGAGGGCCGACCCCAGCGTTGCCCCAGTTCTCAGATCCGGGCAGGACGGCCAGGAGATGGAGGGCCCCCCTTTGGACCTTGTGGACTTTAGCCGAGGTCGGTGCCGCAACACCCACGCCCTCCTCCTGAGTCGGGAGGATGTGCACAAATTGCTCAAGGATGACCTGTTCCGTCACCTCGGCTGCTGTTCGACACTCAGGTTGTAGCCACCGACAAGCTGCGTCCGGTGGATAAACCTTTCCCCGAAACCATCGCTGAAATGTCTTGGGGATGATGTTGAAGGCATCCAAGATAGCCGCTTTCACTCGAGCATAAATGCGGGCGTCATCATCTGGGATGCTTTTTAAGCGGCCCCCGTCACATAGGGGGCTAGGAGTGTCGCCCATTGGTCCAGTGCCCAACTGTCCACTGCAGCAACCTGCTCGAAGGTCACCAAATAGGCCTCCGGGTCATCCTCAGGCCCCATCTTGGCCAGACGGATTGGTGGAGAAGTGGGGGTTGGCATAGCCCTCCCCCGCCCCGGTTGAGCCCCCCAGGGCCCAGCCACAGGCTGGAAGCCTTGGTTTTGTTGTTCATGGTGCTGGGCCCCCAAGGTTTCAAGTAACTGCTGCTGGTGGGTGCCCAGCTGCTGTATGAGTTGTTGCTGCTGCTGACTCGGCCAGGAGCTTGATAAGCCTCTCCATCCTAGGGGGCTTCAGAGGCCTCCTCGCTCTAATCCCTTCCGGCAGGGATAGGGGTCGCTGCTCGCATACTCCACCACTTGTGACCTGTGTCGGTTGACCTGCCGAGCCGCTAGGGGTGGTAGGGAGCTACTACCTCACTGGCCGTCCTGGGTCACGCCTCTGCCACTGGGGAATTAGCAGCGGGAAGGGCACCGGCAAGAGTCTGTAGCTCCCCTCAGGCAGAGGAACGCCGGCAAGAGCCTCTAGCGCTGTCGGGGTTCTGCTCCCCTCCCTGGTGCTGCCTTGACTGAGCTAAGGGCCCCGCCCTTTGTACTTCCTGTTCCACCCCTCCCCTTCTGAGGGTGGAGTGAGCTTGGCCTGGCCCCGTCCACTCAGACTGAGAGAGCGGCCCTTTACCCTCAGGTTTGGAGGGCAACCACCCTATGTGACGTTATGAGTGTGATATAATATCTCATTGAAAGATGACAGTGCCAGAAAGAGTTAATTAACTCACCGAAGGTGTTCTGTGCTGGCTTGGTGAATCTAAGTATTGGAATATCCACCAGCTTTTGGGGATTTGTCTGCCCCGTTTTGTTTGCAGTTCACCCTAATTGAGTGACCTCAGCTGGCTCCCACGGGCAGCACCGTCACACCCTGGTTCCCTACAACCACATTACCAGCACTTCTGTTCCTGGCTGCTTGGCTTTGGGCTGCTTCTGTCTGTCTCTGTGTTTCAGCTTGGGCCACGAGGGTCAACTTCGGCTCAAGCTTTTCCACGTGCCTGTGTTTTGGGTGCTACTGCTGTCGTTTCAGCCACCGATTACGTGGCTTTTTTACATTTACCCCGAACACAAAGTGGTGGTTACACCTGACCCATAACAACAAGGTAGAACCCAACACGTAACAGTATGAAGCAGAAACTCATAGGGGACAAAAGCCAAATAGGGCGATCATGAATCAGAGATCACATTGTCTGTGTAACTGTGCTGCTGGTGTGTTTTAGGGCTGGATCAACCTCTTGGCTACCACCATGGCTTACTCTGGAGCTTCCACAATTGAGATGCCGGCCCTGGGCCGCCCTCTGCGGCTGGGGATGCTGTACGACTGCCGCAGCGACACGCTCATCCCAGGTACGGTTAGAGCTGCACCAAACACACTTGTATTTGTTTGTTGTAGTTTATGGACCTCTTGCCAACTTACCTACCCTGCGGGACCCTTTCAACATAACACCTGCTTCACTCTTTGCCTCTTTACGATGTCGTCAGTTGTGAGAGTGGGAAGTGACTGGTTAGCTCTAAAACCAAGACATTTAGTGATAAATGAATGAAATGTTTAAAGAGTCCTTAGAAAAAAGCATTTCCCAGAAACTTACTAGGCAATAAGTTCAACTGCTTAGATAAAACCTACATGTTCATTTGAGAGAAGCACTAAGAGCAGCTTGAGAAATTTTCAAACAAGCCGTTCATTTCGTCTTAGGTAACAGGAAACTTCCTTCAAGCAGCAAAGCAGGATGGTCAGTGGTCCCAGTTCTTGCTCACTGGTGTGGGGAAAAATAACATTTCCGTAACCCCTTCCCCAATCTTCCTGTGCTCTCTATTCTGGCTGTAATGGGTACTAAGTCTGAGGGGAAAGATTGTCCAGGAGGGAGCTGCTCAGGATCTCAGGAGACATGCGTGACCTTGGGCTAGTCACTTAATCTTTCTGGGCCTCGGGTCTCCATCTGTAAAAATAGAATAATGATACTTCTCCACCTTACAGGGGTGTTGTGAGAATAAATACATAGAAGTGCCTACGTCATCAACCCCTTCCCTGCCTAGTTTAGTTTGGATTTTATTATATTATAAAACTATTCTAATCTTATATTATCATAATATTATTATTCTCTATTTCTAATTCCCCAACCCCTCCAAACCAATAAGCAGTTCTCCTGAACAAGACCAACAAAACAAATTTGGAGTTTCTTATCCAAGCCAATTTAGGCCAAAGATGAACCAAAGAAGTTGGGGGGAAATTTTTATAAAAGAACTTCAGGTAAAATTTTCAGAAACTAATTCTGTTTGGTAACAAACTTCCAAGAAAAAAATTGCCCTGGGATGAGATGTTGCATGGGAAATGTATTTAATATCTGTAGTGCAGTAAGGCTTAGAGGATCCAGGGAAGGACCAGGACATATTTTATTATTAATGATTATTGTTCTGGTTGTAGTGGAGCCTGGAGGGCCCAGCCCCACTGCACTAGCACTGCACACACACAACAAAACATTCCGTGCTTCAGAACTCACAATCCAAGTATAAGACAGAAAACAGCAGGTGAATACAGGACATGAGGCGAACGAGATACCAATGAGATGGCTTGTCTCACTGTTGGCCTGGCTATTTCTGGGAAACTGGCTTGAAACTCAGATTTATGATGGGAAGCTAAATCGAGCCTCAACTACGGAGCAACTGAACTGCTGCTCCATTGACAGAATGGAAGCACAGCACAGCAGGAGCAGGATCGGGCCCATTACTCTAGTTCAGTGGCTCTCAAACTTATTTAATCAGCCCCCTCCCCTTCTTTGTGTCTGTGGTCATTTCCGCCTCCCCTGCCCACAAGTACACATACCGCTACCTACACTGAAGGCAGAGCGGAGAGCAATGGCTGCCCAGCTCTGAAGGCAGAGTGGAGGGCAGTGGCTGCTGGCCAGGTGCCCAGCTCTGAAGGCAGAGTGAAGAGTAGTAGCGGCTGCTGGCTGGGTACCGAGCTCTGAGTGATGGGGTGATGAAGGCTGACCTCATGAGTGATGAAGGCTGACCTTTCCTTGGCTGGGTCATCTAGCGGCACTTGCCAGTACCCCTTAGTTAAGTCTAAGGTGGAGGTGAACTGGGCCTGTCCCAGTTTCTCCAATAGCTCATCTCTGTATGGCATTGGATAGTTCTCTGGGCGAGTTACAGCATTTAGTTTACAGTAGTGTAACGATGCGGCCTCTGGCGGGACACTACTGAGAGTATCAATTCAGGACCAATTGCTTTGAGCAGGGCAGTCACAGCCCCAGGCGGGGGTTCTTTGCTATTAAGGCAAATCAAACCAGCCAGACAGAGAGGACTTCGGTTTTACCCCACTGGCTAACCACAAGTCACACAAGCAATTCCCTCAAATACTCCAGTTCCCTTGTATCACCACCAGCACCACTCATTATGGGGATGAATGCTTATGAAAATCAATACCCCAGTAAAAGAAAAAAGGTTCTCCCGATCCCAAAGGATCAAGCCCCAGACCCAGGTCAATATACAAATCAGATCTTACCCACAAATCACGCTGTTGCCAATCCTTTAGAATCTAAAATCTAAAGGTTTATTCATAAGAGGAAGAAGATAGAGATGAGAGCTAGAATTGGTTACATGGAATCAATTACATACAGTAATGGCAAAGTTCTTGGTTCAGGCTTGTAGCAATGATGGAATTAACTGCAGGTTCTCTGGAACATCCCCAGCTGGGATGGGTCATTCAGTCCTTTGTTCAGAGCTTCAGTTTGTAGCAAAGTCCCTCCAGAGGTCAGAAGCAGGATTGAAAACAAGATGGAGAAAATGCAGCTGCCTTTTATAGTCTCTTGCCATGTGGCCTGTGCTTCCTTTGTTCCAAACACAAGATGCCCAGCACGTGGCATGGAAAAACCTTAGGGTTCTGTCCATAGGCATGTCCCTGCATTCCTTGCTGAGTCACAAGGTGTATCTGCCTTCTCTCAATGGGTCAGTTGTGTAGCTGATGGTTCTTAATGGGCCATCAAGCAGGGTAGGCAGAGCTGATGCCAAAGTGGCTGGTGGTCACCCAGAAGCATTGCACAAGTTTGAAATACAGACAGTATAGAGCCAATACTTATAACTTTAAATAAAAAATGATACATGCATACAGATGGCATAATCATAACCAGCAAATCATAACCTTATTTGATCTCCTTTGTACAAGACTTGGTGCCACTATATGACCTTGGTTGCAACAATGATCTATACGGTCACAGCTTGTGTCAATAACATCACAGGTAGTCCACGCAAAATTGGATTTCCCCATCTGATTTGGGAACCAGAACCACTGGAGAGGCTCATGCACTCTCAGAGGGGCTGATTACACCCATCTGTAACATGTCCTTGATCTCCCTTACTATTGCGGTTTTGGCTTAAGGAGCCACCCGGTAAGGTTGGGCTCTAATTGGGCGAGCATCACCTGTGTCAATGGAGTGGTATGCCCGTTCGGTCCATCCTGGGGTGGCTGAAAACAGTGGCACGAAGCTGGTGCACAGCTCCTGGATTTGCTGTCGCTGCTTATGCCCAAGGATTATGGAAAGGCTCACCTCTTCTACGTCACCATTGCTTTTTCCTTCATAGTGGACTCCTTCAGGCCACTCAGCGTCGTCTCTCTCCTGGGCTGTAAACTGGAGAACCTTGATTTCTCGGAAATAAAAGGGCTTTAGAGAATTAACATGGTACACTTTAGGCTTTAGGTTTGAGGTGGAGGATGCTATGAGATAGTTAACAGCTCCCAGGCACTCTTGGACCATAAATGGCCCTTCCCACGATGCTTCCATCTTATTGGCCTGTAGAGCCTTCAGGACCATGACTTGGTCACCTACTCTGAAGGAACGCTCTGTGGCATGTTTATCATACCAGGCCTTTTGCTCTTGTTGAGCATCCTGTAGGTTTTCTTGACCAAGGACTATAGAGTCTTTGAGGGTGTTTTGCAGGTTGGTTACAAAATCCAAAATGTTAGTTCCTGGAGAAGATGTAACCCCCTCCCATTGCTGCTTCATCAACTGTAATGGCCCCTTATCTTCATGGCCATAAATGAGTTTAAAGGGTGAAAACCCCAACAAGAATGTGGTACAGCCCTGTAGGCAAAGAGCAACTGCTGCAACACTAGGTCCCGATCATTGGAGTGCTCATTCATGAATTTACGTATCATGGCCCCCAAAATCCCATTAAACTTCTCCACTAGGCCATTTGTTTGATGGTGGTCAAGGGTGGCAACCAAGTGGTTCACCCCATGAGCTTCCCAAAGATGTTTCATGGTCCTTGCCCGAAAATTAGTTCCCGAATCCATAAGGATGTCTGAGGGCCAACCTACCCTGGCAAAAATGTCTGCAAATGCCTGGCTCACGTTTTTAGCCCTGGTGTTGCTTACAGCTACTGCTTCTGACCATTGAGTGGCAAAATCCATGAAGGTTAGTATGTACTGCTTTCCTCTGGGTGTCTTCTTAGGGAAAGGACCCAGAATATCCATAGCTACAGGCTGAAATGGAACCGCAATTATGGGGAGTGGCTGGGAAGGAGACCAAAGCCCTGAGGTAAGTGGGGAAATGGGATCCTGGGAGGAAGCACAAGCAGGAGAGCGCAAGAGGGGAGGACTCCTGTCTCATGCTGAGAAAGAGGGACGATCGATGAGTTATCTTAAGTGCCTATACACAAATGCAAGAAGCCTGGGAAACAAGCAGGGAGAACTGGAAGTCCTGGCACAGTCAGGGAACTATGATGTGATTGGAATAACAGAGACTTGGTGGGATAACTCACATGACTGGAGTACTGTCATGGATGGATATAAACTGTTCAGGAAGGACAGGCAGGGCAGAAAAGGTGGGGGAGTTGCGTTGTATGTAAGAGAGGAGTATGACTGCTCAGAGCTCCGGTATGAAACTGCAGAAAAACCTGAGAGTCTCTGGATAAAGTTGAGAAGTGTGAGCAACAAGGGTGATGTCGTGGTTGGAGTTTGCTATAGACCACCAGACCAGGGGATGAGGTGGACGAGCCTTTCTTCTGGCAACTAGCAGAAGTTGCTAGATCGCAGGCCCTGGTTCTCATGGGAGACTTTAATCACCCTGATATCTGCTGGGAGAGCAATAGAGCGGTGCACAGGCAATCCAGGAAATTTTTGGAAAGTGTAGGGGACAATTTCCTAGTGCAAGTGCTGGAGGAACCAAATAGGGGCAGAGCTTTTCTTGACCTGCTACTCACAAACAGGGAAGAATTAGTAGGGGAAGCAAAAGTGGATGGGAACCTGGGAGGCAGTGACCATGAGATGGTCGAGTTCAGGATCCTGACACAAGGAAGAAAGGAGAGCAGCAGAATACGGACCCTGGACTTCAGAAAAGCAGACTTTGACTCCCTCAGGGAACATATGGGCAGGATCCCCTGGGAGAATAACATGAAGGGCAAAGGGGTCCAGGAGAGCTGGCTGTATTTTAAAGAATCCTTATTGAGGTTGCAGGAACAAACCATCCCGATGTGTAGAAAGAATAGTAAATATGGCAGGCGACCAGCTTGGCTAAACAGTGAAATCCTTGCTGATCTTAAACGCAAAAAAGAAGCTTACAAGAAGAGGAAGATTGGACAAATGACCAGGGAGGAGTATAAAAATATTGCTCAGGCGTGCTGGAGTGAAATCAGGAAGGCCAAATCACACTTGGAGTTGCAGCTAGCAAGAGATGTTAAGAGTAACAAGAAGGGTTTCTTCAGGTATGTTAGCAACAAGAAGAAAATCAAGGAAAGTGTGGGCCCCTTACTGAATGAGGGAGGCAACCTAGTGACCGAGGATGTGGAAAAAGCTAATGTACTCAATGATTTTTTTGCCTCTGTCTTCACGCACAAGGTCAGCTCCCAGATTGCTGCACTGGGCAGTACAGCATGGGGAGAAGGTGACCAGCCCTCTGTGGAGAAAGAAGTGGTTCGGGACTATTTAGAAAAACTGGACGTGCACAAGTCCATGGGGCCGGATGCGCTGCATCCGAGGGTGCTAAAGGAGTTGGCGGGTGAGATTGCAGAGCCATTAGCCATTATTTTTGAAAACTCATGGCGATCGGGGGAGGTGCCAGATGACTGGAAAAAGGCTAATGTAGTGCCCATCTTTAAAAAAGGGAAGAAGGAGGATCCGGGGAACTACAGGCCAGTCAGCCTCACCTCAGTCCCTGGAAAAATCATGGAGCAGGTCCTCAAGGAATCAATTATGAAACATTTAGAGGAGAGGAAAGTGATCAGGAACAGTCAGCATGGATTCACGAAGGGGACGTCGTGCCTGACTAACCTAATTGCCTTCTATGATGAGATAACTGGCTCTGTGGATAAGGGGAAAGCAGTGGATGTGTTATTCCTTGACTTTAGCAAAGCTTTTGATACGGTCTCCCACAGTATTCTTGCCGCCAAGTTAAAGAAGTATGGGCTGGATGAATGGACTGTAAGGTGGATGGAAAGCTGGCTAGATCGTTGGGCTCAATGGGTAGTGATCAACGGCTCCATGTCTAGTTGGCAGCCAGTTTCAAGCGGAGTGCCCCAAAGGTCGGTCCTGGGGCCGGTTTTGTTGAATATCTTTATTAATGATCTGGAGGATGGTGTGGACTGCACTCTCAGCAAGTTTGCAGATGTAACTAAACTAGGAGGCGTGGTAGACACTAAACTAGGAGGCGTGGTAGATACACTAGAGGGTAGGGATCGGATACAGAGGGACCTAGACAAATTAGAGGATTGGGCCGAAAAAAACCTGATGAGGTTCAACAAGGACAAGTGTAGAGTCCTGCACTTAGGACAGAAGAATCCCATGCACTGCTACAGACTAGGGACCGAATGGCTAGGTAGCAGTTCTTCAGAAAAGGACCTAGGGGTCACAGTGGACGAGAAGCTGGATATGAGTCAACATTGTGCTCTTTTTGCCAAGAAGGCTAACGGCATTTTGGGCTGTATAAGTAGGGGCACTGCCAGCAGATCGAGGAACGTGATTGTTCCCCTTTATTCGACATTGGTGAGGCCTCATCTGGAATACTGTGTCCAGTTTTGGGCCCCACACTACAAGAAGGATGTGGAAAAATTGGAAAGAGTCCAGTGGAGGGCAACAAAAATGATTAGGGGTCTGGAGCGCATGACTTATGAGGAGAGGCTGAGGGAACTGGGATTGTTTAGTGTCCAGAAGAGAAGAATGAGGGGGGATTTGATAGCAGCCTTCAACTACCTGAAGGGGGGTTCCAAAGAGGATGGAGTTCGGCTGTTCTCAGTGGTGGCAGCTGACAGAACAAGGAGCAATGGTCTCAAGTTGCAGTGGGGGAGGTCCAGGTTGGATATCAGGAAAAACTATTTCACTAGGAGGGTGGTGAAACACGGGAATGCGTTACCTAGGGAGGTGGTGGAGTCTCCTTCCTTGGAGGTTTTTAAGGCCCGGCTTGACAAAGCCCTGGCTGGGATGATTTAGCTGGGAATTGGTCCTGCTTTGAGCAGGGGGTTGGACTAGATGACCTCTTGAGGTCCCTTCCAACTCTGATATTCTATGATTCTATGATTCTATGAGAGTGGCCTTGACCTGGTCTTGGGGCTTTCCCACCCTCTGGCAAACCTCAAAAGACCGAACATAGGTAGAAATGTCCTTGCCCATTCCCTCCCAGTGGAATGACTTCCGCAAAGGGTCCTTTGTTCTGTTCACCCCAGCATGGCCACTAGGGTGATCGTGGGCTAAGCTCAAGAGCTTTACCTGGTACTTAGTTAGAACTACCAACTGTCTCTGAGGTACCTGGAGAAGGAGTGTTAGGGCTACCTGGTTGACCCAGCTTAGCCTTTTCCAGCTCTAAGCACTTTGCTTCCACCTCCAAGCATTTCTCCTCTGCTTCCAAGTGCTTCATCTCTAGGAAGAAATTCCTGTCTTCTGCAGGTAGAACTCGGACCGAGTTAAGGGCATCCCTCCATCCTGGCAACGGGATCTTGGGTTGGTGGAAGGGCTGACCTTTCACCACCTGGGAAGTCTTCGGTCCCCCATCCCCTCCCTGCATTTCTGTCATGGAGCAGGATTTCTGGGCTTGCTCTGGCTTTGTCTTCTCCCTGGTGTTTAGCTTCGGGAAGATTGGTTGCTTTAGGGTTTTGGAGCCCGATCGCAACCTCATGCACAGGCTGCCCTATTCTACCCTAGCTATTTCATTGCCACGAAGCTAGAAAAGAAAAAAAATAACTGCTTGTTGGACTCCCTGGCTTTGCAGGCTGATCCCTTTATGTGCCTGTTCCCCCTCAGGCAGCAAAGAAAAGAAAAGAGAGAAAAAAACCGTCCCTTGCTTTGCAGGCTGCCAAAAGGAAAAACGTGTCCTTTTAAAATCCTGAGGTCTGTGCTTCTGGTTCAAAATGATCCCACCTCTACCACCATGTCAAGGCTGATGCCCCACTCTGGCATGTCGAGTGCATAAGGTGGGTGCCCACAAGGACTCTAAAAATTAATACTGGCCACATAAGGCTTGTATTAAACTCCCAAGGTTACAGCTTTTCTCTGACCTTGGATGGGTAGATGCTGCCACCACCCAAGTGCAAAAACCCCTTTGAGAACCCAGAAAGACACACTTGGGAATTCCTTCCTGTGGGGTACGCTCAAGTCCTTTCACCGCCTCCATCCCCACCCCCACCCCGGGGAAGAGCTGAGAAAAAAACAAAGAAAATCAGCTGTTGCCACCAGCTAATTAAACAACATCTGCACAAGCGTCTTAGGACACACAAATCCAATCCTGTTCTAAAAAAAGTAAATTTTATTAAAAACAAAAGAAAGAAAAAAAATCTGGGAACTCAGGCTATTGCTAGGTTTTAAAAGAGCAAATGCAAGAATTAAGCACCAAAAATATCTTCCTTACGGTATGGTTACAAACAAAACAAAAGCACCAGGGGTTAGCACAGAGGAGTCCACAAGCCATAAAGAAAGAAAAGGGATAAACCTAATTGTATCTTCCTAGACATTTCCTGATCTACTTACATATCTGAGGGTTTCAAGTGAGTAGTTTCTAGATACGATTTGATGATTTTTTTCATACCCGGCCCCAAGCTTCTTACAGCATAGTTCTGCCCTTTCCCCTCGCTCCTGGAGAACAACCACAGACAGGCAAAAGGGGAGTCTTGTTCCAATTTTAAAAAGTTCTAGCCTTCCCATTGGCTCTCCTGGCCAGGTGCCCACTCACTTCTTTTAACCCTTTACAGTAAAGCAAGCAGAGAACAGCTACTAAGAGGGAATTTATAGCTAACTGGCTGGCTGGGTCCATAAAAAGGAGCTACCCCCACCCCTTTCATTTATCACAGGGGAATTACACAAAAATGAGGAGGTTAGTTAAACAGAAATTAAAAAATACAGCACCAAAAGTGAGCAAGCTATGTGGAAACTTTTTAAAGACACCATAATAGAGACAAATTAAATGTATACCCCAAATTAAAAAACATAGTAAGAGAACCAAAAAAGTGCCACTGTGGCTAAACAACAAAGAAAAGAAGCGATTAGAGGCAAAAAGGCATCCTTTAAAAAGGGGCAGGGCCGGTGAAACCACTAGGCAAACGAGGCGGCTGCCTTGGGCGCCAAGATTTGGGGGAGACAAAAAGCGGTGCCCCAAATTTTTTTTTTACACTCCCAGCACAGCGGCGGGCTGCAGCAGGGACAGGGCAGGGTTTGCCTTGCGGGGCTCGGAGGATACTGTGCAGGGAGCGGGTTCTGCTCACGGTTCCAGCGGGGCAGCCCGGGGCGCAGGGAGAACCCGGGGGTGAATCTGGGCGCTCCAACCAAATCGTTACATGCTTTCTGCTGTTTCCTGGGCTGCAGCTGGTAGGAGCCAGGCCCCATGTGCACCTCGGTGCCGCCCACGGGCCGAGTCAGCGCCCACGGAGCCCGGTCGTACATGCCGGCTGGCCCTGCAACTTGAGACCCAGGGCTGCAGTCACCATGGACACCGTGGGGCCCAACACGCCGGGCCGGCCCGAGGAACCGTCCAAACCCCCTCCACAGCCTGCCCGCACTTGGCCACCCGCCCCGCAGAGAGCGCTCCCTTCTCCCCCAGACCCTTCCCCCTGTAACCCGCCCCGCAGCGCTCCCTTCTCCCCCCAGACCCTTCCCCCTGCAACCCGACCCGCAGAGCTCCCTTCTCCCACCACACCCTTCCCCCTGTAACCCGCCCCACAGAGCTCCCTTCTCCCCCCAGACCCTTCCCCCTGTAACCCGCCCCACAGAGCTCCCTTCTCCCCCCAGACCCTTCCCCCTGTAACCCGCCCCGCAGAGCTCCCTTCTCCCACCACACCCTTCCCCCTGTAACCCGCCCCGCAGCGCTCCCCTCTCCCCCCAGACCCTTCCCCCTGCAACCCACCCGCAACGCTCCCTTCTCTCCCCAGACCCTTCCGCCTGCAACCCGCCCCGCAGCGCTCCCTTCTCCCTCCATACCCTTCCCCCTGCAACCCGCCCCGCAGCGCTCCCTTCTCCCCCAGACCCTTCCCCCTGTAACCTGCCCGCAACGCTCCCTTCTCCCCCCAGACCCTTCCCCCTGCAACCCGCCCCGCAGCGCTCCCCTCTCCCCCCATACCCTTTCCCCTGCAACCCGCCCCGCAGCGCTCCCTTCTCCCCCAGACCCTTCCCCCTGCAACCCGACCCGCAGAGCTCCCTTTTCCCCCCAAACCCTTCCCTCTGCAACCCGCCCCGCAGCGCTCCCTTCTCCCCCCAGACCCTTCCCCCTGTAACCCGCCCCGCAGCGCTCCCTTCTCCCACCACACCCTTCCCCCTGCAACCCGCCCCGCAGAACTCCCTTCTCCCCCAGACCCTTCCCCCTGCAACCCGCCCCGCAGCGCTCCCTTCTCCCCCCAGACCCTTCCCCCTGTAACCCGCCCCGCAGAGCTCCCTTCTCCCCCCAAATCCTTCCCCCTGCAACCCGCCTGCAACGCTCCCTTCTCCCCCCAGACCCTTCCCCCTGCAACCCGCCCCGCAGTGCTCCCTTCTCCCACCACACCCTTCCCCCTGCAACCCGCCCCGCAGTGCTCCCTTCTACCCCCAGACCCTTCCCGCTGCAACCCGCCCCGCAGCGCTCCCTTCTCCCCCCAGACCTTCCCCCTGTAACCCACCCCACAGCGCTCCCCTCTCCCCCCAAACTCTTCCCCCTGCAACCCGCCCTGCAGCGCTCCCTTCTCCCCCCAGACCCTTCCTCCTGCAACCCGCCCCGCAGCGCTCCCCTCTCCCCCCAGACCCTTCCCCCTGTAACCCACCCCGCAGCGCTCCCTTCTCCCCCCAGACCCTTCCCCCTGCAACCCGCCCCACAGCGCTCCCTTCTCCCCCCAGACCCTTCCCCCTGCAACCCGCCCCGCAGCGCTCCCCTCTCCCCCCAGACCCTTCCCCCTGCAACCCGCCCCGCAGCGCTCCCTTGTCTGCCCAGACCCTTCCCCCTGCAACCCGCCCCGCAGCGCTCCCCTCTCCCCCCAGACCCTTCCCCCTGCAACCTGCCCCGCAGCGTTCCCTTCTCCCCCCAGACCCTTCCCCCTGCAACCCGACCCGCAGCGCTCCCTTCTCCCCCCAGACCCTTCCCCCTGCAACCCGACCCGCAGCGCTCCCTTCTCCCCCCAGACCCTTCCCCCTGTAACCCGCCCCGCAGAGCTCCCTTCTCCCACCACACCCTTGCCCCTGCAACCCACCCGCAACGCTCCCTTCTCTCCCCAGACCCTTCCCCCTGCAACCCACCCCGCAGCGCTCCCTTCTCCCCCCAGACCCTTCCTCCTGTAACCCGCCCCGCAGCGCTCCCTTCTCCCCCCAGACCCTTCCCCTTGCAACCTGCTCCGCAGTGCTCCCCTCTCCCCCCAGACCCTTCCCCCTGCAACTTGCCCCGCAGCGCTCCCCTCTCCCCCCATACCCTTACCCCTGCAACCAGCCCCGCAACGCTCCCTTCTCCCCCCAGACCCTTCCCCCTGCAACCCGCCCCGCAGCGCTCCCCTCTCCCCCCATACCCTTCCCCCTGTAACCCACCCCGCAGCGCTCTCTTCTCCCCCCAGACTCTTCCTCCTGCAACCCGCCCCGCAGCGCTCCCCTCTCCCGCCTGACCCTTCCCCCTGCAACCCGCCCCGCAGTGCTCCCCTCTCCACCCACAGAACCTGCCCCTTAGAACGTACCTCTACAGGTGTCCTGTGGAACCGCGGGCCCTGCCGCCTCCCTCTACAGTGCCGCACATCACTGCTCGCCCGTGCCTGCCCCGCCAGCCCAGATCCGCCACCTCCCCGAGCCCCCAATATCTGTGCTCTGATCCCCAAAACCGTCCTTTCCAGATCCATGGGGGGGAAGGCAGGAGGGTCTTTAGCCACGTGGTGGTGACCCAAGGCCATTTATTTTCATTAAATATGTAGACTAAATAATGAAATTAATAAATTTTCAAGCCAAATATGTATTAATTCTAATGAACAATGCCACATTATGCAGTATTCATTTTTGAAAGTTTACAATAAGCGATGCTCCGGGGGGAGGGGAGGAGGAAGGGGAGGGAGGGCGCAAGGTGGAAGTTTCGCCTAGGGCATAAAATATCCTTGCACTGGCCCTGAAAAAGGGAAGTGAAATCCTAGTGAGGAAAATAGAAAGGAGCATAAACTCTGGCAAGTGAAGTGTAAAAATATAATTAGGAGGGCCAAAAAAGAATTTGAAGAACAGGTAGCCAAAGCCTCAAAAAGTAACAGCAACTTTTTTTCTTTATGTACATCAGAAGCAGGAAGCCTGCTAAACAACCAGTGGGGCCACTGGATGATCGAGATGCTAAAGGAACACTCAAGGACGATAAGGCCATTGCGGAGTAACTAAATGAATTCTTTGCATCGGTCTTCACAACTTAGGATGTGAGGGAGATTCCCAAACCTGAGCCATTCTTTTTAGGTGACAAATCTGAGGATCTGTTCCTGGTTGAGGTGACATTAGAGGAGGCTTTGGAACAAATTGATAAACTAAACAGTAATAAGTCACCAGGACCAGCTGGTATTCACCCAAGAGTTCTGAAGGAACTCAAATGTGAAATTGCAGACCTACTAGCGGTGGTATTGAATCTATCATTTAAATCAGCTTCTGTACCAGATGACTAGACAATAGCTAATGTGACACCAATTTTCTAAAAAGGGCTCCAGAGGTGACCCTGGCAATTACAGGCCTCTAAGCCTGACTTCAGTACCGGGCAAACTGGTCGAAACTATAGTAAAGAACAGAATTATGAGCCACATAGATGAACATGATTTGGTGGGGAGTCAACGTGGTTTTTATAAAGGGAAATCATGTCTCACCAATCTACTAGAATTCTTTGAGCGGGTCAACAAGCATGTGGACAAGGGGGATCCAGTGGATATAGTGTACTTAGATTTTCAAAAAGCCTTTGACAAGGTCCCTCACCAAAGGCTCTTAAGCAAGGTAAGCTGTCATGAGATAAGAGGGAAGGTCGTCTCGTGGATCAGTAACTTGTAAAAAGATAGGAAACAAAGGGTAGGAATAAATGGTCAGTTTTCAGAATGGAGAGAAGTAAATAGTGGTGGCAAAATTTGCAGTTGATACGAAACTACTCAAGATAGTTAAGTCCAAATCAGACTGTGAAGAGCTACAAAGGTATCTCACAAAACTAGGTGAGTGGGCAACAAAATGGCAGATGAAATTCAATATTGGTAAATGCAAAGTAATGCACATTGGAAAACAAAATCTCAACTATACATATAAAATGATGGGGTCTAAATTAGCTGTTAAAACTCAAGAAAGAGATCTTGGAGTCATTGTGGATATTTCTCTGAAAATATCCACTCAATGTGCAGCGGCAGTCAAAAACACGAACAGAACATTGGGAATCATTACGAAAGGGATAGATAATAAGAAAGAAAATATCATATTGCCTCTATATAAATCCATGGTATCCCCACATCTTGAATACTGCATGCAGATGTGGTCACCCCACCTCAAAAAAAGATATATTGGACTTGAAAAAGGTTCAGAAAAGTGCAACAAAAATGATTAGGGGTATGGAACGGCTTTCATATGACGAGAGATTAATAAGACTGGGACTTTTCAGCTTGGAAAAGAGACGACTAAGGGAGGGATGTGATTGATGTCTATAAAATCATTTACTGGTGTGGAGAAAGTAAATACGGAAGTATTATTTTCACCTTCTCATAACACAAGAACTAGGGTTCACCAAATTAAATGAATAGGCATCAGGCTTAAGACAAACAAAAGGAAGTATTTTTTTTCACACAACACACCGTCAACCAGTGGAACTCCTTGCCAGAGGATGTTGTGAAGGCCAAGACTATCACAGAGTTCAAAAAAGAACTAGATAAGTTCGTGGAGGACAGGTCCATCAATGGCTATTAGCCAGGGTAGGCAGGGATGGTGTCCCTAGCCTCTGTTTGCCAGAAGCTGGGAATGAGCGACAGGGGATGGATCACTTGGTGATTACCTGTTCTGTTCATTCCCTCTGGGGCACCTGGCTCTGGCCACTGTCGGTAGACAGGATACTGGGCTAGATGGACCTTTGGCCTGACCAATACGGCCGTTCTTATGTTCTTATTATTCTGTAAACTGGTGGGGCAGCGTACCTGGCATTGCAAATCTCTTGCTAATCCTGATTTGATATTATACTTGCACATGGAGACCATGGTGATCAGTGCCTTAGTTATTACTGTTTGTGTGGCAGTAGCCCCCCGGGCACCAATCCAGGATCATGGCCTCATTACTAGTCACTGTCTATATACACAGTATAAAATGGCAGCTCCTGCTCCAAAGAGCTTAAAATCTAGATTGTGACGAAGTGAGACAAATGGAGGAGGAGAGAATGAGGTAACAGGAACTCTAGCACATTACTAGACAGATAGCAAGATAGATAGATGGAGATTCAAGTGGAGGGTCAGATGACAGGGCACATTGATTGGAGCCCTCAGTGCTGTGTTCTTTTGCTCATGGTGTCTCTTTAATAGGAGGCAACTTTATTCAATGAAATTGCAACAATTTCTTATCCTCTCCCGTGATCACTGACTATGTGCTTGTGTGGAATTTTCCAGGTATCACTTTATGGGGCATTGAGACCCTTAAGAGAGATGTGGAGACAATGCCAAAGCACAAGACTGAATTCCAGATCATTGCGTCCGACACCATTGAAGATAAGGCCTCAGCCCTCAGGCTGTCTGCATCCCTGAAGGCCAGTCTCCTGGGGGGGCTGGTGGAAGTAGGTGGATCTGCAGCATTTTTAAATGATACAAAGAAATCAAAAAATCACGCTCGAGTTGCTCTCCACTACTCAGTGACAAACAGGTTTGAGCACCTGACCATGAGCCAGTTGGGGACTGAGAACATTTCTTATCCTGCTGTATTTGACCAAGGCACGGCCACCCATGTGGTCACGGCTGTGCTGTACGGGGCTCAGGCTTTCTTTGTGTTTGATCGGGAAGTTTCTTCGTCAGAGAGTATGCGAGAGATAGAGGGGGAAATGAAACTGATGGTGGAAAAGATCCCAAAGGTTTCTGGCGGAGCAGAGATGTCTGGGGAAAAGGGTAACAAAGAAGAAGGAAAAACTGAAAATTTCAGTTGCAAATTTTATGGCGATTTTGCCCTGGAGAACAATCCAGTTACTTACCAAGATGCCATGGGAGTTTACTCCACTCTCCCTAAGCGGCTTGGAGTCGCTGGTGAAAACGCTGTACCGGTGCGAGTCTGGCTGTACCCACTGAGCAAGCTGGACTCCAGAGCTGCCCAGCTAGTGCGTGAGATCAGCGCGGTGCTGGTTTATGATGCTCAAAGTGCCATGGAGCACCTGACTGAGTGCGACGTCCGGTGCAACGACATGGTGAAGGACAGAACGGCTACAACCTTCCCCGAGATCCAGAGGAAAATCCAGCAATTCAGAGATCTGTGTAAACAGCACAGACAGGCCTTCCAAAAAGAGCTAGCTAGAACCCTGCCCTCTATCCGTGGAGGCGGAGCAGAGGAGGGGGCCCTGGTGGAGATTTTAACCAACAAGGAGCAATCGCCATTTGGTACCCAGAGACTCAATGAATTTCTGGAGAAGAAACAGGAGGAAATGGATTTTGTCAATTCCTACCTGGCTGAGCTAGAGAATGTGGAAGTCGTATCCTCCAGGAGTGAGCGACAATGTATAGTTCTCAGCTCCAGGCATGAGTTTGTTGTCTCTCTTGCACTCACTTCATTGCATAATGAGGAATCCTATTTATCAGAATTAAACCTATCGTTGAGGAGACAATTTATGAAGAAAACTCATGATCCAGCATTAGCCAGTTCTGCCTGTGAGACACCAAAATCCAAACTGTGGTTTGAGGATGAAGAAGTAAGAAGAGAAGCACGACAAGCTGTAAAATCCTTCTCTGACTTTGCTCGTGTCAATAAATCTCATGGGACGACTCGGTTCATTGTGGCTTCTGTTCCAGACAAGGACAATCCAGGAGCTTCCATTTACCTCTATGAAAACAGAGAGCTGATCAGCACCAGCTTTGAGCCTCCATCAAAGCCTCTTCCTGCCCTGATGGATGGAATCAGACATGACCGTGTGCAGCTCACGTTTAACCCAGCAGCCTATGGCAGGGCTGCGATAGCCGGCTATCGGGCAGAGTACAGAATTGTAGGGCAGGAGAACTGGACGGCTGTGGATGTAAATAACACACAAGAGACATTCACAGTAACAGGGCTACGTGCAAACACCGAGTACCAGTTCCGATACGCTGCAGTGAGCAAATCAGGGCTCAGCGAGAGCAGCGACATGAGTGATCCTGTGAAGACTCTCCCTACCAGCCCCCCTGGGAAGCTGGAAAAAGGTACTGTAGAATCATCAGCCATTGAGCTCACCTGGGAGTGTCCAACTGTGGTTGGAGAAGGAGTCATTATAAGGGAGTATGAAGTGAAATATAAAGAGGAATCCAGGGATATGAGTCATGAAGTGAAAGACGAATGGATAGAACAAAGAACAGGAGAGAAAACAGAATTCTGTAATGTTTATGGACTAAGGCCTCAGACACCCTACAGATTCCGAGTGTCGGCTGTGTGTGAGGATGAGAATCTGAGTGCTCCAAGTGAGGAGATTTCCATTTCAACAATAAAGGTAAGAGAAAATGTAAATAAATCTAAATAGTCTCCCCCTAAACTTGCCTTCCCATTAGACAAATAAGCTTTAGCAAGCAGTCTCCATTGGGATCTATCTCAATGAATCTGATCCCCAGGGTACTTTGGGGGGACAGAGCCCACAGATAATCACTATTTAGTGCCTGGACCAGCTGGATCAGGTAACATTCATCTATAGGAATAGTCTGAAATATCGTGGGTGCATAATGTCGGTGTGACTTCATTCGAACTGGGTCTGGAGATAACAAATAAAACCAAGATAGAGTCGGGCACCTGCAGTGACTGGCTGACTCGGGGAACATGTAAGCGGCTATGGGTATTTCAGCACTGGGTCACCTATCCAGACCTGTCTCATTTTAGAACCTCATGGCTGTTTTAGGGGCAGACTGGCTTATCTGCCCCCCAAATGTCCTGCTTACCTTTATAGGTGCTTGTCCCCTCCACATGCAAATGGAAGCCTCCCCTTGAAGTGCTGCCATCTAGAATTCCCATATACACATGTCAGTGGGGTCAGAATGAGCTCCCCACTGACATCTAGCAGTAAGCTGTGGGAAAAGTCTCCAGGAACACACCATGTTTGCATAGACACGTCTGCTCTGCCTAGGAATTCAGCAGAGGGAACTGCTTTGCCACAGTGATCAATTTTGGCTGGTGTTGGGTTACAATTCACTTTAGTATTGAGTGCAGCGGTGATTAAATATTGTTATCCTGATTGTATGAGTAAAGGGCACAGAACTCTGCTTAGACTGCTCTGATTAAAGTGGCAGTAGAGAAAATGGTGGGGCAGCAGCCTACAGTGACGGAATGAATAACAGCGCAGTGCGGGAAGCGGTGCAGTGTGAATGGTGGGAACTGTGAGCCAGATGTGGTGGTGGCAGCAGCTGAGGTATTACTGACAACACCCGGGCAGGGGAGGGGTGAACTCAGATGAACACACCTCTGAACTCTGGGTCTTCGCTGACGAGGGACAGCAGTTGTGTGTGGGCGCTAAAGGAACATTTGTTTGTCAGACTTTCACACTGCAAGGTGAGAAATGGAGGCAAAGGACACTGCCCAACATATTCTGGGGTGGGTGTTTGCTCCTGGTCAAACACCACAGCCACTGGTTAATTACCCTCGCTGTTAAAAATGTACGCCTTCTTTCCAGTCTGAATTTGTCTAGCTTCAAGTTCCAGCTATTGGATGGTGTTCTACCTTTCTCTGCCAGACTGACGAGCCCATTATCCGATATTTGTTACCATGTAAGTACTTACAGACTGTGACCAAGTTACCCCTTAAGCTTCTCCTAGGTGACTAAATAGACTGAACCCCTTGAGTCGGTCACTCTAAGGCACATTTTCTAATCCTGTAATCACTCTCATGGCTCTTCTTTTGAACCCTCTCCAATTTATCAACATCCTTCTTGAATTGTGCGCACCAGACCTGGACACTGGCACAACTGCTGTTGGAATACAGTGCCACATATGGAGGTAAAATAACCACTCTCCTCCTACTTCAGATTCCCCTGTTTATGCATGCAACTGTGGTGTACTGAGGACTGTTGGAATTGCAAGCTGTCACTTTAAGAACGGGGAGGGGAAGGGGGAAGGGAGGGGGACAGGTTCCCTGGTTCTGCTTGCAGGCTAGGAGGGGGCTCCTTAGCAAAGCATGCAAGTTGCAACAGCTACTTTAAAGCAAGGTGAAGTGAATTGTGCCTCGCTGCCTATGGGAGCAGCCTGCTTTCTCTCTCTACTTTTGGCTTATCGTGTGCTTTGAATGCTAAGAAGTAGATAAAAACATAAGTTTAACATCTTTGTGTGTATGCTGTTAACACACCACTAACCACTACAGGCAGATGCAGTTTAAAGTTGAAAAGTCTTAAAACAAAATGTTTTGGTTCAGTTTTCCCAATGGGAAAAGAAAAAAATCTGCAAAATCAAAATTTTACACAGCAAATTTTGATTTTGCCAAAATGTTGTTTTCTGTTGAAAAGTCATTTTGACAGAAGATTCTCAGCCAGCTCTGTCTGCAACCATTAGGGTACAAACTTACATTTTTAAAAACATTAAAGCTGAGGTTCCCATGTAATTCCGTCAGTTCATGATCTGGAGATTTGTGATAAAATCTCCAGGGTAGGCAAGGCTCAATGTTCCTTGCATCTTTCAGTCATAGAATCATAGAATATCAGGGTTGGAAGGGACCTCAGGAGGTATCTAGTCCAACCCCCTGCTCAAAGCAGGACGTAATCACAACTAAATCATCCCAGCCAGGGCTTTGTCAAACCTGACCTTAAAAACCTCTAAGGAAGGAGATTCCACCACCTCCCTAGGTAACCCATTCCAGTCCTTCATCACCCTCCTAGTGAAAAAGTTTTTCCTAATATCCAATCTAAACCTCCCCCTCTGCAACTTGAGTCCATTACTCCTTTTTCTGTCATCCACTGAGAACAGTCTAGATCCATCCTCTTTGGAACCTCCTTTCAGGTAGTTGAAAGCAGCTATCAAATCCCCCCTCATTCTTCTCTTCTGCAGACTAAACAATCCCAGTTCCCTCAGCCTCTCCTCATAAGTCATGTGCTCCAGCCCCCTAATCATTTTTGTTGCCCTCCGCTGGACTCTTTACAATTTCTCCACATCCTTCTTGTAGTGTGGGGCCCAAAACTGGAAACAGTACTCCACATGAGGCCTCACCAATGTCGAATAGAGGGGAACGATCACGTCCCTCGATCTGCTGGCAATGCCCCTACTTATACAGCCCAAAATGCCATTAGCCTTCTTGGCAACAAGGGCATACTGTTGACTCATATCCAGCTTCTCGTCCATTGTAACCCCTAAGTCCTTTTGTGCAGAACTCCTGCCTTGCTATTCGGTCCCTAGTCTGTAGCAGTGCATGGGATTCTTCCGTCCTAAGTGCAGGACTCTGCACTTGTCCTTGTTGAACCTCATCAGGTTTCTTTTGGCCCAATCCTCTAATTTGTCTAGGTCCCTCTGTATTCTATCCCTACCCTCCAGCATATCTACCACTCCTCCCAGTTTAGTGTCATCTGCAAACTTGCTGAGAGTGCAGTCCACGCCATCATCCAGATCATTAATGAAGATATTGAACAACACCGGCTCCAGGATTGACCCCTGGGGCACTCCAGTTGAAACTGGCTGCCAACTAGACATGGAGCCGTTGATCACTACCCATTGAGCCCGACAATCTAGCCAGCTTTCTATCCACCTTATAGTCCATTCATCCAGCCCATACTTCTTTAACTTGCTGACAAGAATACTGTGGACTTTTGATCTGACCCACTATGGCTGTTCTTATGAAGTTCCATCACTTAATCCGGCTCTTGGTGATTTCATCTCTTGGTGATTTCAGTGGGGAACCTCACTGCTAGTGCAGGCTGGGCCAGTCTCTTTCACTGCCACACTGTCCTGCATCCATAGAATCATAGAATCATAGAATATCAGAGTTGGAAGGGACCTCAAGAGGTCATCTAGTCCAACCCCCTGCTCATAGCAGGACCAATTCCCAGCTAAATCATCCCAGCCAGGGCTTTGTCAAGCCGGGCCTTAAAAACCTCCAAGGAAGGAGACTCCACCACCTCCCTAGGTAACGCATTCCAGTGTTTCACCACCCTCCTAGTGAAATAGTTTTTCCTGATATCCAACCTGGACCTCCCCCACTGCAACTTGAGACCATTGCTCCTTGTTCTGTCGTCTGCCACCACTGAGAACAGCCAAGCTCCATCCTCTTTGGAACCCCCCTTCAGGTAGTTGAAGGCTGCTATCAAATCCCCCCTCATTCTTCTCTTCTGGAGACTAAACAATCCCAGTTCCCTCAGCCTCTCCTCATAAGTCATGTGCTCCAGACCCCTAATCAGTTTTGTTGCCCTCCGCTGGACTCTTTCCAATTTTTCCACATCCTTCTTGTAGTGTGGGGCCCAAAACTGGACACAGTATTCCAGATGAGGCCTCACCAATGTCGAATGAAGGGGAATGTTCCTCGATCTGCTGGCAATGCCCCTACTTATACAGCCCAAAATGCCGTTAGCCTTCTTGGCAACAAGAGCACACTGTCGACTCATATCCAGCTTCTCGTCCACTGTGACCCCTAGGTCCTTTTCTGCAGAACTGCTACCTAGCCATTCGGTCCCTAGTCTGTAGCAGTGCATGGGATTCTTCCATCCTAAGTGCAGGACTCTGCACTTGTCCTTGTTGAACCTCATCAGGTTTTTTTCGGCCCAATCCTCTAATTTGTCTAGGTCCCTCTGTATCCGATCCCTACCCTCTAGTGTATCTACCACGCCTCCTAGTTTAGTGTCATCTGCAAACTTGCTGAGAGTGCAGTCCACACCATCCTCCAGATCATTAATAAAGATATTAAACAAACCCAGGACCGACCCTTGGGGCACTCCGCTTGAAACCGGCTGCCAACCAGACATGGAGCCATTGATCACTACCCGTTGAGCCCGACAATCTAGCCAGCTTTCTATCCACCTTACAGTCCATTCATCCAGCCCATACTTCTTTAACTTGGCGGCAAGAATACTGTGGGAGACCGTATCAAAAGCTTTGCTAAAGTCAAGGAATAACACATCCACTGCTTTCCCCTCATCCACAGAGCCAGTTATCTCATCATAGAAGGCAATTAGGTTAGTCAGGCACGACTTCCCCTTCGTGAATCCATGCTGACTGTTCCTGATCACTTTCCTCTCCTCTAAATGTTTCATAATTGATTCCTTGAGGACCTGCTCCATGATTTTTCCAGGGACTGAGGTGAGGCTAACTGGCCTGTAGTTCCCCGGATCCTCCTTCTTCCCTTTTTTAAAGATGGGCACTACATTAGCCTTTTTCCAGTCATCTGGGACCTCCCCCGATCGCCATGAGTTTTCAAAAATAATGGCTAATGGCTCTGCAATCTCACCCGCCAACTCCTTTAGCACCCTCGGATGCAGCGCATCCGGCCCCATGGACTTGTGCACGTCCAGTTTTTCTAAATAGTCCCGAACCACTTCTTTCTCCACAAAGGGTTGGTCACCTTCTCCCCATGCTGTACTGCCCAGTGCAGCAATCTGGGAGCTGACCTTGTGCATGAAGACAGAAGCAAAAAAATCATTGAGTACATTAGCTTTTTCCACATCCTCGGTCACTAGGTTGCCTCCCTTATTCAGTAAGGGGCCTACACTTTCCTTGATTTTCTTCTTGTCGCCAACATACCTGAAGAAACCCTTCTTGTTACTCTTAACATCTCTTGCTAACTGCAACTCCAAGTGTGATTTGGCCTTCCTGATTTCCCCCCTGCAAGCCTGAGCAATATTTTTATACTTCTCCCTGGTCATTTGTCCAATCTTCCACTTCTTGTAAGCTTCTTTTTTGTGTTTAAGATCAGCAAGGATTTCACTGTTTAGCCAAGCTGGTCGCCTGCCATATTTACTATTCTTTCTACACATCGGGATGGTTTGTTCCTGCAACCTCAATAAGGATTCTTTAAAATACAGCCAGCTCTCCTGGACCCCTTTGCCCTTCATGTTATTCTCCCAGGGGATCCTGTCCATCTGTTCCCTGGAGGAGTCAAAGTCTGCTTTTCTGAAGTCCAGGGTCCGTATTCTGCTGCTCTCCTTTCTGCCTTGTGTCAGGATCCTGAACTCGACCATCTCATGGTCACTGCCTCCCAGGTTCCCATCCACTTTTGCTTCCCCTACTAGTTCTTCCCTGTTTGTGAGCAGCAGGTCAAGAAAAGCTTTGCCCCTAGTTGGTTCAGACTAAGGCTTATCACCTAGACCTGGTTGTGATGGGTTTGGTCACAGAGCCCCCTTTGAGACTGTCACCTGATGTGCTGAAATTATCTCTGAGCCCATTTTCCCTGCCAGCCTGGGCCTCCAGAACTCTGTCTTGTTGAGCCAGACACAGTAGCTTGCTGCAACACAAACCCAGGGTCTGAGCCACGCCCCCAAAGCTGCCGATCTAAACTGAAAACAGCTCTGCAGGATACCTGTTTCCAGCACTCAGACACCCAGCTCCCAATGGGATCCAAACCCCAAGTAAATCTGTTTTACTCTGTATAAAGCTGATTCAGGGTAAAATGATACTTGTTCACCCTCCATATCACTGAAAGAGAGATATGCACAACTCTTTGTCCCCACCGTCCCCAGGTAACAATTACTACACTATGTTCATTAATAAACAAAAGTGATTTTATTAAGTATAAAAAGTAGGATTTAAATGGTTTTAAGTAGTAACAGATAGAACAAAAACAACAAGGAGTACTTGTGGCACCTTAAAGACTAACAAATTTATTAGAGCATAAGCTTTCATGGGCTTCAGCCCACTTCTTCAGATGCAGAAGTGCAAGCTGGAGTTTGGCAGGTGAATAAATATATACTTACAGAGATGGGTGTGAAGAATTACTATGCAGAGGACCAGTGCTAAGGAGGTCAATACAATCAGGGGGGATGTGGCCCATTATTAACTGTTGATGAGAAGTTGTGAATACCAAAAGAGGGAGAAAATCTTTTGTAGTGAGCCAGCCATTCCCAGTCCTTATTCAGGCCAAGTGTGATACAATCAAACTTGCAAATGTATTCCAGCTCAGCAGTTTCACGGACAAGTCTGTTTTTGAAGTATTTTTTAAGTATGGCAACTTTCAAGTTTGTCACTGAGTGTCCAGGGAGATTAAAATGCTCTTCCACTGGTTTTTGAATGTTCCCTTCCATGATTTGTGTCCATTTATTCTTTTGTGTAGAGAAAATCCGGTTTGGCCAATGTGCATGGCAGAGGGGCATTGTTGGCACATGATGGTATATACCACATTAGTGGATGTGCAGGTGAATGAGCCCCTTATGGTGTAGCTGATGTGGTTAGGTCCTGTGATCGTGTCACTTGAGTAGATATGAGGACAGAGTTGGTAACAGGGTTTGTTGGAAGGGATGGTTCCTGGGTTGGTGTTTCTGTTGTGTGGTGTGTGGTTGCTGGTGAGTATTTGCCTCAGGTTGGGGGGCTGTCTGTAAGCGAGGATTAGTCTGTCTCCCAAGGTTTGTGGGAGTGAGGGATCATCATTCAGGATAGGTTATAGGTCCTTGATGATGTTCTGGAGAGGTTTTAGTTGGGGGCTGAAGGTGATAGCTAGTGGCATTCTGTTATTTTCTTTGTTGGACCTGTCCTGTAGTAGGTGACTTCTGGGTAGTCTTCTGGCTCTGTCAATCTGTTTCCTCACTTCAGCAGGTGGGTATTATAGTTTTAAGAGTGCTTGAAAGAGATCCTGAAGGTGTCTGTCCCTGTCTGAGGGATTGGAGCAAATTCGGTTGTATCTTAGGGCTTGGCTGTAGACGATGGATCGTGTGGTATGGTCTGGATGAAAGCTGGAGGCATGTAGGTAAGTATAGTGGTCGGTAGGTTTTCAGTATAGGATGGAGTTTGTGTTCATCATTTATTTCCAGTATAGGGTGGAGTTTGTGTCCATTATTTATTTATTTATTGTAGAGTCCAGGAAATGGATCTCTTGTGTGGACTGGTCAGGCTGAGGTTAATGGTGGGGTGGAAATTGTTGAAGTCCCGGTGGAATTCTTCAAGGGCCTCCTTCCCGTGGATTCAGATGATGAAGATGTCTTCAATGTAGTGCAAGTAGAGGAGAGGCACTTGAGTATGAGAGATGAGGAAAGGTTGTTCTAAGTCTGCCATAAAAATGTTGGCATACTGTGGGGCCATGCGGGTACCCATAGCAGTGCTGTGACTTGCAGGTATAAATCGTCCCCAAATCTGAAATGGTTGTGGCTGAGGACAAAGTCACAAAGCTCAGCCACCAGGTTAGCTGTGACATTATCAAGCATACTGTTCCTGACAGCTCGTAGTTCATCCTCGTGTGGAATGTTGGTGTAGAGAACTTCCACATCCATGGGGGCCAGGATGGTGTTGTCTGGAACAAAGTAAGTCACAAAGGAAAATAAAACAAAACATACAAGGCTAGGCTTAATACACTCAGAAATCAGTTACAAATGTTAACTTCTCACCCCAGTTGTTACTTCAGGTAAAATCCTTCTCAGGTCAGATGCCTTTTCTGACCTGGGTCCAGCCTGTTCTCTCCTACCCCTGTCATTACAGTTCTTTTGTTTTTCAGATGCTTTCAGGTATTTTTGTGGGGTGGGGAAGCCATCTCTTAAGCCACCTCAAGACTCTCATTGTTTGCTTCCCCCTCTTTATATAGAACTTCCCTAAGGCAGGAAACCTTTGTTTGGAATTCCACCCCCCTCTGGAAAAGTACCAGCTTCAAGATGGTTTTCAGTATCAGGTGACATGGTCACATGTCACTGTAAGACCCCACTCTCCATCCTTCCTGGGTTGGCCCACATGTACACAGGAAGGCTTGCAGGCAAACAGGATGTCATGAATACAGGGGAAAAGGTAGCAACCTTTATGTATGCCAGCCCATTCAGTTAGCTATAAAGACCTTCTTAGCTGTTGTTCTGAATTGCTTTACCTGTAAAGGGTTAACTGTTTCCCTGAAGATGCTTGGAAGAAAAAAAAAACAAGGTTGGAGTTGGCAGAGAGCCGAGACCCAATGAAAATCAAAGATACATTCAAATTGGGGGAAACAGTTTCCTTTTCTCAGCAGTCTTTGGTTTTGGTCTGTGTCTTCTCTCTTGGAACTGAAAGGAAGCCAGCAGGTGCAAGATCTCCTAAATCCATACCTGGAATAATCATCTGAAACCACAGAAATGTGAGTAGGGTAAAAAAGGTTTAGATACATGTGATTGGGTTATTTGTTCGTTGGGCTTGTGTATTCTCTGTGCTGGCATAGGATTTTTTTTTCACCCTTTTCCCCCCATATTTTTCTTTTGGTAACCAAAGCTGAGCCCAGAGAGGAATTCTCTGTGTGTGTTAAATTCTAGCACTCTGCAAAATCTACTACCATTGTGATTTTTTCAGATGTGGTTCTCTATTTTGTTCTTATAATCAAATTTACCTTTTTTAAAAGACTCCTTTGATTCCGAAGTCCTTAAAACAAAGGGTTTGTCTGTGCTCACTTTGCTAAGACAACTGCTTGGTTTTTTTAAATTCTCAAATCTCCCCAGGAAAGGGGGTGAAGGACTTGGGTGGATATTTTGGGGGATAGGGATTCCAAGTGACCCTTCCCTGAATATTTTGCATAAATCACTTGGTGGTGGCAGCGATACCTGTCCAAGGCAGAGGACTCTGTACCTTGGAGGAGTTTTAACCTAAGCTAGTAGAATATAAGCTTAGGGGGTCTTTCATGAGGGCTCCCACCTTCTGAACTTGAAGTGCCAGAGTGGGGAATTTTAGCCTGGGCATGGTGGCAGCGAGGTGGGATCATTTTTTAACCAAGAGCACAGTTTAAAAGGACATTTTTTTACTATGGCTGATTGCAGCTGGAGGTTTTGTTTACCAGAGAGGTAAACACAAACAGTTTTTTCTTTCTTTCTAGCTCTCGGGCTAGGCTATAGTAAGGGCAGGAAGGTTAGCAAAATGACTGAAAGTGACGTCCAAAAGAAATTGGAATTAGCCAGACTGGAGACTGAAGAGAAAAAGAAGGAACATGAAAGAGCCCTGGAATTAAAGGAGAAAGAATGGGAGGCTCAAAGAGTTGCTCACAAGAGAGCCCTGGAGCTGAAACGGCTGGAATAAGACAATGCACTGGCTATACTGCAATGGAAGAAACAGAATCATAGAATCATAGAATATCAGGGTTAGAAGGGACCTCAGGAGGTATCTAGTCCAACCCCCTGCTCAAAGCAGGACCAATCCCCAACTAAATCATCCCAGCCAAGGCTTTGTCAAGCCTGACCTTAAAAACCTCTAAGGAAGGAGATTCCACCACCTCCCTAGGTAACACATTCCAGTGTTTCACCACCCTCCTAGTGAAATAGTGTTTCCTAATAGCCAACCTAAACCTCCCCCACTGCAACTTGAGACCATTGCTCCTTGTTCTGTCATCTGCCACCACTGAGAACAGCCGAGCTCCATCCTCTTTGGAACGTCTTTGAAACCTCCCTTCAGGTAGTTGAAAGTAGCTATCAATCCTGATGTAGGAGGATCCAACTCTCCAAATAGCCACCAGTGGTAGTGGTTGTGTCCAGCATATGAGCAGTCTATTGAAATCGCCGAATATTTCATCACCTTTGAGAGACTGTGTACCATCCACTCTATTCCTGATAATCCCAGAAGATGACTACTTTGGTTGCAAAATTGACTGGAAGAGATCTGGACATATTCAATAAGATGCCTATCGGTGAATGTAGCGGGGTGGTCACCCTGCTCCTGCCCAGAGGGGTTAAAAACAGCCCAGGAGAGGGCTGTGGCTGGGAGCAAGCAGTTCCCAAGGTGATTGGGGAAGCAGGCTCAGTTGTGGCCATGCCCCAATCAGGGCTTAGCTGGCCCTTATAAGAGGGCAGTGGGCCAGGAGCAGAGAGTCTTCTCTAGCTGTGGAGGGACAAGGGCCTGGCTGCTGGGGAGCGTACCAGAGCACCTGAGGTGGAGCAGGGCTGGGGGAAGGCCAGAGGAGCTGGGGAGCTCTGGCCTGGAAACCCCCGAGGCTGCAGGCCTAGTGCAAGGCCAAATAGGTACTGGGGTAGCAGGGGGCAGCCCAAGGGTAGGCGAAGGCAGCAGGTCCAAACCCCCTTTGCCTGCGATGAGTGGTGTTTACACTGCAGTCTGCCCCAGGAAACGGGGGCTAGTTGATGACTGGCAGTGGCCATAGACTGAGGTGAGGTGGGGAAAGTGGGTGGGGGTTCCCCTGGTTGGGGGGAGACCCCGAGAGTGGGGATAATGCCAGGGGGCAGCACCCCAGCTTGAAAGGGACACCAGGGTCCAGGAGGGACTCGGGGCCCAGTGAGAAGTGGGACACAGGCCTGCAGAGGGTGCTCTGGAGCTGGAAACCGCTAATTCCCTGGGTAACCAGCAGGAGGCGCCGCAGCAGTGAGTCTCACACTGTCACAGTGAAGCTTCTGACTATGGTAAATTTAAGGATTTGGTTTTGAAACAATTTCAAATTACACCTGAAACTTACAGAGTAAGCTTTAGAACCCTTAAGAGAGGGTCTGGACTAATGTGACTTATGTAAACCAGATGAAGGATCTGTTAGATAAATGGGTCAAAGGAAGGGGTGTAACTAGCTTTGAAGGGATGTGTGAATTGGTTGTACAGGAGCGGTTCCTGACTATGTCCAATGATGATGTAAAACAGTGTTTATGGGATAAGAAGAGGGACTCAGCAGAAAGTCTTGCTTCTTATGCTGATCAATACGAGCAGTCCCAGACCGTCAGAGAAGCGGGGCAAATTGGAATGAGACGGGTGGAGGTAGCAGAGAGGAACAACCCTGCTCACAGTTTGGGCGGATACCAGAAGGGACGCCCCGAACCAATACCCTACCACCGGGGGCAGCCCAAGGCCCCCCTGCATCCCAAGGAAAACCCCAGACACCTTATCGTCCCACCACCCCATTTTCCAGCAACCCACCTCGCCTCAGTGACCAGTCAGCTGGGCGATGTTTTAATGTAATGAGCTGGGACATGTGAAGGCCAACTGATCCAATAACCCCAACAGATTGCAGTTCATTGCACGGGGGTCACACCAAAGGTCCTCAGGCCCAGATGCCTCCCAGGTACCCTCAGAGTGAAGGGAAACTGTGAGTGTGGGCGGGAAGAAGGTTATCGTATGGAGAGACACTGGAGCACAGGTGTCAGCTGTCCACCAATCCTTAGTGGACCCTAAATTCAACAACCCAGAGGCCCAAGTGACCATTCAACCCTTCAAGTCAGACTCTTTGAACCAGGTTGCCTGTCCAATGCAAGGGCTGGTCAGGGATGTGGACTTTTGCAGTGTATGATGATTATCCCATTCCCATGCTGTTGGGAGAGGACTTGGCCAACCATGTGAAGGTAGCCAAGAGGGTGGGAATGGTCACCCGCAGCCAGGCTAAGCAAACCTTCACACCTATCCCTGTTCCTGAGCCTTCCACAAGGACCCTGTTGTGTTACCAGAGACCCAGACTGAGGTGGTGGAACTGGACCCCACGCCAACATCTACGATAGCCGTAGTAGATCCAGTTCCAGAGACCCAACCAGAACCAGTCCAAGAACCAGAACTGGCGGAGCAGCCAGCACCAGAACTATTGCCAGCACTGAATCCAGCGCTTGCAACCCCATCTGCAAACCCAACACCAGAGGGCACCACCGAGCCTGCACTTGAAGCAGCAACTAAACCTGCGCAAGAGGCTCAGCCGGAGCCTGAAATACAACCTAGTGCACCAGCGGACAGCGGTTCTCAGTCGACGGAAACAGCCCCAGCACCTGCATCGCTTCCAGAGGGACCAAGCCCAAGTCCACAATCCAGTGAGGAACTGATGTCTCCAGCGTCAAGGGATCAGTTCCAGGCAGAGCAGGAAGTGGATAACAGCCTCAAGTGAGCTTGGACAGCGGCGCAGGGTGACCCACTGCCTCTCCGCTCTTTTAATAGGTCCAGGTTTGTCGTAGGAGAACTCTTATACAAGGACACCCTTTCTGGTGGGCACAAGGAAGTCTGGCATCCTCAAAGACAGTTAGTAATTCCAACTAAGTACCAGGTAAAGCTCTTGAGCTTAGCCCACGATCATCCTAGTGGCCGTGCTAGGGTGAACAGGACCAAAGACCATTTGGGGAAGTCCTTCCAATGGGAGGGAATGTGCAAGGATGTTTCTACCTATGTCTGGTCTTGTGAGGTGTGCCAAAGGGTGGGAAAACCCCAAGACCAGGTCAAAGCCCCTCTCCAGCCACTCCCCATAATTGAAGTTCCATTTCAGCGAGTAGCTGTGGATATTCTGGGTCCTTTCCCAAAGAAGACACCCAGAGGAAAGCAG
The DNA here is from genome assembly GCF_011386835.1 of Chrysemys picta bellii. Lineage (NCBI taxonomy): Eukaryota > Metazoa > Chordata > Testudines > Emydidae > Chrysemys > Chrysemys picta. The sequence continues at coordinate 2,866,610 of NC_088792.1, read as the reverse complement.
TACATACTGACTTTCATGGATTTTGCCACCTGATGGCTGGAAGCAGTAGCTCTAAGCAACACCAGCGCTAAAAACGTGAGCCAGGCATTTGCATACATTTTTGCTAGGGTAGGTTGGCTCTCAGAGATCCTTACAGATTCGGGAACTAATTTCCTGGCAGGGACCATGAAAAGTCTTTGGGGAACTCATGGGGTGAACCACTTGGTTGCCACCCCTTAAACGAATGGCCTGGTTGAGAAGTTTAATGGAATTTTGGGGGCCGTGATATGTAAATGAACATTCCAATGATTGGGACCTAGTGTTGCAGCAGTTACTCTTCGCCTACAGAGCTGTGCCACATCCCAGTTTGGGCTTTTCACCATTTAAACTTGTGTATGGCTGCAAGGTTAAGGGGCCATTACAGTTGGTGAAGCAGCAATGGGAGGGGTTTACACCTTCTCCAGGAACTAACATTCAGGACTTTGTAAACAACCTACAAAATACCCTCCGAGACTCTTTAGCTTTTGCTAGAGAAAACCTGAAAGATGCTCAGCAAGAGGAAAAGGCCTGGTATAATAACCATGCTAGAGAGCATTCCGTCAAAGTAGGGGACGAGGTCATGGTCTTGAAGGTGCTCCAGGCCCATAAGATGGAAGTGTTGTGGGAAGGGCCGTTTACGGTTCAAGAGCGCTTGGGAGCTGTTAGCTATCTCATAGCGTCCCCATCATCAAACCTAAAGCCTAAAGTGTACCATGTTAATTCTCTAAAGCCCTTTTATTCCAGAGAATTAAAGGTTCTTCAGTTTACAGCCCAGGAAAGAGATGACACTGAGTGGCCTGAAGGAGTCTACTATGAAGGAAAAAATGATGGTGGCGTGGAAGAGGTGAACCTCTCCATGACTCTTGGACGTATGCAGCGACAGCAGATCAAGGAGCTGTGCACTAGCTTCGCACCGATGTTCTCAGCCACCCCAGGACAGACCGAACGGGCATACCACTCCATTGACACAGGCTATGCTTACCCAATTAGAGCCCAACCTTATTGAGTGGCTCCTCAAACCAAAACCGCTATAGAATGGGAGATCCAGGACATGTTACAGATGGGTTATTCCGCCCCTCTGAAAGTGCATTGGCATCTCCAGTGGTTCTAGTTCCCAAACCAGATGGGGAGATACGCTTTTGCATGGACTACTGTAAGCTAAACGCTGTAAATCGCTCAGATAACTATCCAATGCCACGCACAGATAAGCTATTGAAGAAACTGGGACGTGCCCAGTTCATCTCTACCTTAGACTTAATGAAGGGGTACTGGCAGGTACCCGCTAGATGAATCCTCTAAGGAAAGGTCAGCTTTCGTCACACATATGGGGCTGTATGAATTTAATGTGTTCCCTTTCGGGCTGCAAAATGCACCCGCCACCTTCCAGAAACTTCTAGATAGTCTCCTAGCGGGATTGGGAGAATCTGCAGTCGCCTACTGTGACAATGTGGCCATATTTTCTGATTCATGGGCAGAAGACCTGGAGCATCTACAAAAAGTCTTCGAGCGCATAAGGGAGGCAGGACTAACTATCAACCCCCTTACAGGCTAAAGTGACTGCTATCCAAAAGTGGCCTGTCCCAAAGTCAAACAAACAGGTCCAATCCTTCTTAAGCTTGGCTGGATATTACAGGCGATTTGTACCACACTACAACCAAATTGCTGCCCCACTGACAGACCTGACCAGGAGGAAACAGCCAAATGCAGTTCAGTGGACTGAAGAGTGTCAGAAGGCCTTTAACCAGCTTAAAGCGACACTCATGTCTGACCCTGTGCTGGGGGCCCAAGCATAAGGAGTGCAACGTCACACCGGTTATCAGTGATTTCAGCACTAATGACCACTGAACAAAACAAGGACTCTCAATTGAGTCTAATGAGCTCTGTCTTTGAACAGTGGAGAGAAGGGTCAAATGATGTCCAGGACTCCTTAGGGCACAGCCCACACCGCCAGGTAGGAACACCTGTCCCCACCCCCTCAATCAGGGCAGGCTACGTACATGTAAGCAGAGTCAGGATGAGCTCTACCCTGACATCTGGTGGTGAATTATGGCGAGTGTGGAAAAGAACTCCAGGGGCTGATCTTGTTTGCATAGGCACACCCACTCGCCTGGCATGAAACAACAGCAACTGAAAGTGATTACTTTGACTGGTGTGGGATCCCCAGTTTCTCTGTTATTGGGGCAGGAAGAATAAAGTTTTGTTATTCTGATTCTGTGAATCAAGGCCAGTGGAACTGTTGTATGACCGAAGGACTGAGTGAGTCCTTCACCATTACCTAAGTGGCACTTGCTTGACAAGGGGCATGGGTTACAATGCCCAGTGAATAGAGAGAGGGTGGGGATAGGTATTTATACCTGATGGTATGGCCCCTCCCCCTGAGGGTTTGAAACACCAAATTGCACTACTGCCTCTCTCCACTGTTGAATGTCAGAACTAACTTTGATTCCATTAGGAGTCTAGTTACTGGCTGCTGAGCTGAATTCACTTTGGGCCAATGGTGCACTATCACTGGGGCTCCCCTACTGTGACCTGAAATTGCTAAGAGCTGAAATCACAAAAGAGCTAAAGTTATAAGCTGAGTGCTGTGTTAACTAGGAGGGGAGCCTGAAGTTATTTTGTTCAGCAGCTGGTGGAGCAATTTGTGGGGATGACTGGAGGAGTGGCACGGAGCCTTGCGGGGCTGGTTGGAGTGGCCCAAGGAACGGCGAGCGGAGCTGTTTGCGGGGACGGCTCACAGGTCGGTGAGCGGAGCGGAGTAGCTTGTAGAGCGGAGCAGTTCGTGGGATGGCAGAAAAGTGGACTGGCTCATGGTGAAGGCTGCGGCGGAACCCCCATGGGGAAACAGACGGCTGGCCAGCCTCGGATCATGTATGGTGCCCCTTAATACCCTGCGTGCCCCCCCTCCATTTACTCTGGGGCTGCACTGACCACGGACAGAGACTTTGGGGGTTGTTGGACTTTTGGGACTTTGGGTGGTTGCTGGACCCAAGAGACTTTGGGGGTGTTGGACTTTGGGGACTCTGGGTGATTTTTGGGTTGCTGGATTCAAGAACCAGAGGGAAAGGACACAGCCCAATTTGCTGGGGTGGGTTTTGCTCATGGTTTGTGTTATGAATCCTGTTTGTGGTGTTTTTCCAATTTTATGCTGATGTCGTTTACCTCATGTTATAAAACATTTTCTGCTACACTCAGACTCTGTGCTTGCGAGAGGGGAAGTATTGCCTCTTAGAGGCGCCCAGGGGATGGTATGTAATTGTCCCAGGTCACTGGGTGGGGACTCGAGCCGGTTTTGCATTGCATTATTGAAACGGAACCCCTAGATACAGAACCCGGCCCTTGTTGCTGCCAACTTAGATGGGCAGAAGGGTTACATTCAGTTCTTTCACCCTTTACTCGTACAATCAGGATAATAACATTTCATTCCCCCTGCACTCAGTGCTAAAGTGATTTGTAAACCAACAGCAGCCAAAGCTGAGCACTTTGGCAAAGCAGCTCCTTCCATTGAACACCTAGGGAAAGTAGGTGTGTTTATGAGAATATGATCTGTTCCTGAGGGGTTTTTTTCCTAGCTCACCACTAGATGTCAGAGGTGAGCTCATTCAGACCCTGCTTTCAGAAGTTTGGGGAACATGACATCATGCACAGGGTTTATGACATTTTCAGTGTGGTGGCAATTACCTCAGTCGTACTTAGTTATCTCAGTTGTAATTAACAGCAGTCAGTACATCCACCCACAATATTCAGACATCTTCAATGAGTTTGCTGTTGTGTCCTGCATCTACTCCTAGCACTGCATTCAGTTGTGTTAAGCACTTTTAGGCATGCATCCCAGATTTCCTGCACAGCTCTCTGGGGACCCTCATGAGTGCCCAAATTGTGGGAGGAGAGACAAACTCTTGCAACTCCAACAATACCCCAGGGAAATGTCCATTCCTGATTGCAGCTGTGTATCAGCTCTGATTGGCTCTCCTTCCCCAGGAGGAAAGTGAATGAGGAGGAACAGCTAATCAGAGGAATCGTTCCCTCAGACTAAGGATTTTCCCTGCAGACTCATAGAAGGGTCCAATAACCTCATAGTCCCTGAGGAAAACCTATAAAGTTGGTAGCTCAGTATACTGTAGAGATTTACACACATATTAAAACACCTTCATCACTCAACAAAGTTTTGGTGCTTTTGTACAGTGGAGGAAGGATGAAGAGGGAGGTTATAGGCAGGATGACTGGAGTGTGAAGGGTGTTGTTTGGTGTTAATGATATTTGGACTTGGAAAGTGCAGGAGTTCACTTTCTTATTAGAACACAGTCACTAATTCCTTATCTTGTTTGATCTGAAGCCCTGAAAGCATTACTTGAGGCAACTGCTTATGTGAAGAGCAGCAATCTCATGTTCAAACCCCGCCTTCATTGCATTGAGCCATAGTCGGCCTGCTGCCATCACATAATGTTTTAGTGACACAGCTTTGAAAGCCTAATGCAGGTGTGCAGGACTTGCCATGTTCAGATCCTTTAATTTCTCCTAAACCTGGATCCTGTTTGGTGAATGCTCAGGTCAGTGAGATGCTTTGCAATCCCTGTGTATGCCTTTTGGTTTCTGCCATGGGAACCAAGGTTCTGCAGTGCTGATGCCTGGGCTGGAAGGCAGTTAGAACTGCGTTAGTCTCTGTCTGGCTGGAAGCCTGCTTGTAGCTTGTATCACCAAACTTTTATAGAGAGAGCGGCACGATGCCTGTATTTAGGTTGCTAAATGCTTTCCATTGTAAGCATTCTTCTGACCGTTTTTCTTTTTAAAGAACTCTAGTATCTCCATGGTCTGCAGCAGGACAGTCCTGGGATCAAGGATGTGCCTTGGGTTTGCTCTATATAAATCTGTGCAGATTTGGCTGGGTTATGAGCAGTTTGTAACGATGCTGGTTCTGGTGGGACCCAACTGAGAGTGCCAGTTCAGGACAAATTGCCTAAAGCATGGCAATTACGGCCCAGGGCTGGGGTTTCTATGCACACCAAGGCAAACCAAACCAGTCAGACAGAGAAGACTTTGGTCTCACCCCACTGGCTAAGCACAAGTCACACAAGCAATTCCCTGAGACACTCCAGTTTCCCAGTATCACCATCAATGCCACTCGTTATGGGGACAAATGGAAAACCAATACCCCAGTAAAAGAAAAAAGGTTCTCTCGATCCTAAAGGACCAAGCCCCAGACCCAGGGCAATATACAAATCAGATCTTACCCACAAATCACGCTGCTGCCAATCCTTTAGAATCTAAAATCTAAAGGTTTATTCATAAAAGGAAAAAGATAGAGATGAGAGTTAGAATTGGTTAAATGGAATCAATTACATACAGTAATGGCAAAGTTCTTGGTTCAGGCTTGTAGCAGTGATAGAATAAACTGCAGGTTCAAATCAAGTCTCTGGAACATCCCCAGCTGGGATGGGTCATTCAGTCCTTTGTTCAGAGCTTCAGTTTGTAGCAAAGTCCCTCCAGAGGTCAGAAGCAGGATTGAAGACAAGATGGAGGAGCTGCAGCAGCTTTTTATAGTCTCTTGCCCTGTGGTCTCAGCTTTCTTTGTCCCAAGGACAAGCTGTCCATCACGTGGCATGGAAAAACCTCAGAGTTCTGTCCATAGGCATGTCCCTGCATGCCTTGCTGAGTCACAAGGTGTATCTCCTTCTCTCAATGGGTCAATTGAATAGCTGATGGTCCTGAATGGGCCATCAAGCAGGCTAGGCAGAGCTGATGCCAAACTGGCTGGGGGTCACCCAGAAGCATTGCACAAGTTTGAAATACAGACAGTACAGAGCCAAAACTTATAACTTTAAATACAAAAATGATACATGCATACAGATGGCATAATCATAACCAGCAAATGATAACCTTGTCTTAGACACCTTATTTGACCCCCTTTATACAAGATTTGGTGCCACTACAGGACCTTGGTTGCAACTGTGACGGGTTGGATCACAGAAACCCCCTTGGGAGCTGCCACCCGATGTGCAAAGACTACCCCTGCTTCTGTTTTCCCTGCCAGCTCAGGACTCCAGCACCCTGTCTTGCTGAGCCAGACACTCCTGTCTGGCTCCAGACACAGACCCAGGGTCTGAATCACTTGTCCCAAAGCTGCAATTTTACCTGAAAACAGCTCGCAGTAGTGCGCTTGTCTTTAGCACTCAGATGCCCAACTCCCAATGGGGTCTAAACCCAAATAAATCCGTTTTGCCCTGCATAAAGCTTATGCAGGGCAAACTCATAAATTGTTCGCCCTCTATAACACTGATAGAGAGATATGCACAGTTGTTTGCTCCCCCAGGTATTAATACATACTCTGAGTAAATTACTAAATAGAAAGTGATTTTATTAAATACAGACAGTAGGATTTAAGTGGTTCAAAGTAGTAACAGACAGAACAAAGTAAGTCACCAAGCAAAATAAAATAAAATGCGCAAATCTATGCCTAATCAAACTAAATACAGATAATCTCACCCTCAGAGATGTTTCAGTAAGTTTTTCTCAGACTGGACACCTTCCAGGCCTGGGCACAATTCTTTCCCCTGGTACAGCTCTTGTTGCAGCTCAGGTGGTAGCTAGGGGATTCTTCATGATGGCTTCTCTCCTTCTCTGTTCTCTTCCCCCCCTTTATATATCTTTTGCATAAGGCGGGAACTCTTTGTCTCTCTGGGTTTCCACCCCCCCTCACTGGAAAAGCACCAGGTTAAAGATGGATTCCAGTTCAGGTGACATGATCACATGTCACTGCAAGACTTCATTACTCACTTGCCAGCACACACATATACAGGAAGACTCACAGGTAAATACAGCCATCTGCAGACAATGGGAGTCATCAAGATTCCAAACCATCATTAATGGTCCACACTTTACACAATTACAATAGGCCCTCAGAGTTACATTTTATATTTCTAGTTTTAGATACAAGAGTGGTACATTTATACAAATCAGATGATCACACTCAGTAGATTATAAGCTTTGTAATGATACCTTACAAGAGACCTTTTGCGTGAGGCATATCCCAGTTACTTACATTCACTTATTACCGTATTTTCTCTAAAACTATCTCAGTTACATTATATTGACTTATTATCAAGTTTTTATAAAACCATATAGACTGCACAACGTCACACCCTCCTCCTGAACTTACTGCCAGAGACTTGGACACTGACCATGGCGGAGGCAGTATACCTAAAATTCGTTTTGGGGCTCCCCTATGTGGCAGACACTCCTGTGTCCCCCAAAAAGGAAAGAGACCCTGATCCAGCTGTAGGCTCACAGCTACCAGCTATGAGGGACCTTTCGCTGGCCAGCCAAATCCCCCCCCTTTCACTCAGGTTGGGTTTGCTTCCAGCTAGAGTCCTTGAGGTTTGTTCCCACCGCAGCAGTCACCAGGACCCCAACTTCCAGCTCCAGGATACATGTCTCTGTGCACCTCTTCCACTCCATTACAGCCAGGTCATGCTTCTGGGTATTAATTGCTTTGTCTCTTAAGTCCAGGCTGGTGGGCAGCCTTTTCTTTTTCCAGGTCAGGCTTTCCCCAGGCAAATTGTACATCAATTTCCATTTGTCTTCCCTTGAGACCATCACTTGATGAGCTGGGATACCACAGAGAACACCCTCCTGCCAGAACAGGCACCCCTCCACTCCTGTCTTGCTAAATTAGACACCCCAGTCAGCTTCAGCACAGACAGAGGTTGGGCCACACCCATCTGCAGTTCACTGAAACTGAGATGCACTCAGCTCAGGGGCTTCTTAGTTAACAGAGACATTCCCAACGCCCATTGTTCAGTCTTTCTGGGCAATTTGCAACTTGTGTAGTTTTAACTTCTTTTGATCTTCATTCTTACTTATTTTGCTTCCTTTTCTGTCCCTACTTCCCTTTCCCGAAATAAGCAAACAGAAAATAACCAACCAGTAACCACTTTGTCTGTTCTCCAGCCACCACACTTAAAACTCACTTAAAATCACTACCAGTATCTCAAAGCAATCAGCTGTGCACAGACCCTGCTCGACTACGCCACTGTGACGGGTTGGATCACAGAAACCCCCTTGGGAGCTGCCACCCGATGTGCAAAGACTACCCCTGCTTCTGTTTTCCCTGCCAGCTCAGGACTCCAGCACCCTGTCTTGCTGAGCCAGACACTCCTGTCTGGCTCCAGACACAGACCCAGGGTCTGAATCACTTGTCCCAAAGCTGCAATTTTACCTGAAAACAGCTCGCAGTAGTGCGCTTGTCTTTAGCACTCAGATGCCCAACTCCCAATGGGGTCTAAACCCAAATAAATCCGTTTTGCCCTACATAAAGCTTATGCAGGGCAAACTCATAAATTGTTCGCCCTCTATAACACTGATAGAGAGATATGCACAGTTGTTTGCTCCCCCAGGTATTAATACATACTCTGAGTAAATTACTAAATAGAAAGTGATTTTATTAAATACAGACAGTAGGATTTAAGTGGTTCAAAGTAGTAACAGACAGAACAAAGTAAGTCACCAAGCAAAATAAAATAAAATGCGCAAATCTATGCCTAATCAAACTAAATACAGATAATCTCACCCTCAGAGATGTTTCAGTAAGTTTTTCTCAGACTGGACACCTTCCAGGCCTGGGCACAATTCTTTCCCCTGGTACAGCTCTTGTTGCAGCTCAGGTGGTAGCTAGGGGATTCTTCATGATGGCTTCTCTCCTTCTCTGTTCTCTTCCCCCCCTTTATATATCTTTTGCATAAGGCGGGAACTCTTTGTCTCTCTGGGTTTCCACCCCCCCTCACTGGAAAAGCACCAGGTTAAAGATGGATTCCAGTTCAGGTGACATGATCACATGTCCCTGCAAGACTTCATTACTCACTTGCCAGCACACACATATACAGGAAGACTCACAGGTAAATACAGCCATCTGCAGACAATGGGAGTCATCAAGATTCCAAACCATCATTAATGGTCCACACTTTACACAATTACAATAGGCCCTCAGAGTTACATTTTATATTTCTAGTTTTAGATACAAGAGTGGTACATTTATACAAATCAGATGATCACACTCAGTAGATTATAAGCTTTGTAATGATACCTTACAAGAGACCTTTTGCGTGAGGCATATCCCAGTTACTTACATTCACTTATTACCGTATTTTCTCTAAAACTATCTCAGTTACATTATATTGACTTATTATCAAGTTTTTATAAAACCATATAGACTGCACAACGTCACAGCAACAATGATCTATATGATCCCAGTTCATGTCAATTACATCACACAGTTAAAGTCATCATTTACTATCTGTGTTTTACTCAGTACAGCATGTTTTTGACTTGCTACCAAAACCAGTCAGCATTCTATCAGCACCCGTGACTCAATGAGGGAGAAAAAACACAAACAGAAATGTGGAAATGGCAGAAGTGTTTAATGACGTTTTTGTTTTGACTTTCACCAAAAAGTTTACTAGTGATTAGACGTCTAACATAGTGAATGCCAGTGAAAATTAGGTAGAATCAGAAGCTAAAATAGGGAAAGAATGAGTTAAAAATTACTTCAAGTCACCAGGGCCTGATGTAATATATCCTAGAACACTCAAGGAACTGCCTGAGGAGATATCTGAGCCATTAGTGATTATCTTCAAAAAGTCATGGAAGATTGGAGAGATTCCAGAGGACTGGAAGTGGGCAAATATGGTGTCAATCTATAAAAAGGGAAATAAGGGCAATCCAGGCAATTACAGACCAGTCAGCTTAACTTCTGTACCAGGTAAGATAATGGAGCAAATAATTAAGCAATCAATTTGAGAATACTTAGAAGAAAATAAGGTGATAAATAACAGCATGGATTTGTAAAGAACAAATCATGTCAAACCAACCTGATAGCTTTCTTTGAGAAGTTAACAAGCCTTGTGGATAGGGGGGAAGTGATAGATGTGGTATATCTTGACTTTAGTAAGGCTTTTGACACAGTTTTGCATGACCTTCTCATAAACAAACTAAGGAAATACAACTTAGATGGAGCTACTATAAGGTGGGTGCGTAACTAGTTGGATAACTGTCCCTAGAGTGCAGTTATCAGTGGTTCACAGTCATGCTGGAAGGGCGCAACGAGTGGAGTCCTGCAGGGATCAGTTCTGGGTCCCGTTCTGTTCAATATCTTCATCAATGATTTAGATAATGGCATAGAGAGCACACTTATAAAGTTTGTGGGTTATACCAAGCTGGGAGAGGTTGCAAATGCTTTGGAGGATAGGATTAAAATTGAAAATAATTTTGACAAACGGAGAAATGGTCTGAGGAAAATAGGATGAAATTCAATGAGGAGAAATTCGAAGTACTCCACTTAGGAAGGAACAATCAGTTGCACACATACAAAATGGGAAATGACTGCCTAGGAAGGAGTACTGAGGAAACGGATCTGGGGGTCATAGTGGATCACAAGCTAAATATGAGTCAACCGTGTAACTCTGCTGCAAAAAAAGGAACATCATTCTGGGATATATTAGCAGGACTATTGTAAGCAAGACACGAAAAGTAATTCTCCCACTCTAATCCGCGCTGATTAGGCCTCAACTGGAGTATTGTGTCCAGTTCTGGGCACCACGCTTCGGGAAAGATGTGGACAAATTGGAGAAAGTCGAGAGAAGAGCAACAAAAATGATCACGGGTCTTGAAAACATGACCTATGAAGGAATATTAAAAGAACTGGGTTTTTTTAGTCTGAAAAAGAGAAGACTGAGAGGGGACATGATAACAGTTTTCAAATACCTAAAAGGTTGTTACAAGGAGGAGGGAGAAAAATTGCCCTGTCCACAGGCGCCACCCCTGAAGTTCCATTGGCCCCATTTGCTGGTCAATGGGAGCTGTGGGGGTGGTGCTTGGGTGTGGAGGCAGTGTGCAGAGCCCCCTGGCTGCCCCTATGCATAGGAGCCGGAGAGGGGACTTGCCGCTGCTTCCAGGAGCTACGTGAAGCAAGCCCCCGACCCCGCTCCCTGGCAGGAGCTCGAGGGATGAATTAAAACATCTGAAGGGACGGATACGGCCCCTCGGCCATAGTTTGACCACCCCGGTTTAGATAATACTTAGTCCTGCCATGAGGGCAGGGGACTGGACTAGATGACCTCTGAAAGTCCCTTCCAGTCCTACCATTCTATGATTCTATAAACCAGCACAAAAAGAGCATCTCTGGATCATACATAGACATACTGGATGATGATGAGGTTTCCCACCCCCATCCCAACCAAATAACCTCAGGCCTATGGGAAGTTGCCCAGAGTTAGGAATGCAGAAACCTTGAAGTCAAAACTCGCTTCTCCCACTGACCGCTGCTAATAAATTTGTGTCTTTCATGACACTCATTACCAAGCAAGGCCTATAACCAAAATGAGAAGGTAAACAAACTGGGAATGTCTAATAATAGCAGACCAAACACACAGCCACTTGGCCACACCGGTTTCAGAAAGAATCTGCCAAATCTAAGTACTCAGCTATACTGTCTGTAAAATGGAGCTATTCAAGCACTATGTGTTATGCATCCTCCTGTAGTGGTTTGTCCACTTGGATGCCTGCCTCCTTTTATCACTATCCTAAGGTGTCTGATGGGGTGTCTACTCCACACTGGTAGAAAAGGGGTTAAAAGCAGCCCTTGGGAAGCTGTGCAGGAGGCAGCCAATCAGAGAAGGGCTGCAAGGTGCACCCAATCAGGGCCAGGCTGGCCCATATAAGCAAGGCAGAAAAGCAGAGCAGAGTCAGTCATTCCCTGGAGCTTGAGGAGAGAGGAAGACTGGCTGCCTGGCAGATGGAAGGCAGCCAGCACCAGGGACAGAGCAGTGCTAGGCGGGATCAGGGGAGTGAGTGTGAGCTCCCAGCTGACTACTGGCATGTTGGGGCCCTGATACAAGGGCAGATAAGGTGCTGGGACTGTGGGGAAGTGGTCCAGGGAAGTAGACTGTGTGGTTGGAAGGGACGCCGCATGTGGTTGAAAGTTATAGTGTCCCTGGCCTGGGATCTGAAATAGTGGGCGGGTCTGGGTCAGCCCCCCCCACAGAAACACACACTTTTGCTGCCACTCGCCACTGGGGAGGAAGTGACTGGACAGTGGACTGCCATTCCGCTGGAAGAAGGGAGAACCGAGTGTGACACAGCCAGAGGGCTGTGTCCTGAAGAGGATACTGCAGTCCTTGAGGTGACATGGGTCCAGGAGCAGAGGTGATGGCAGGCAAGACACCACCTGAAGAGGGCGCACTGGCTGGACAGAACTAATTCCCAAGACAACCAGCAGGAGGTGCCAGAGTGGTGAGTCCCACACTGTTAGCATCCCTTGGGATCACTTATCCCTTCCAAAGTCTTTTTGTCCAATATGACTTTTGCCACCCCCCGACAAGTGCTCCTGAGATCCATGGGGCAGCCCAGAACGGTGAGAATCAGTGGGACAGTCGGAATAGCAGCCCTGATCCGAAGTTGTGCTCAGCACTTAGAATATGTCAGTTTTTGTTTATGACCACTAAAGTGCTGTGATACTCCCAGTTCCTCTTGGTATTCCTATAGGGGCAGCGTTAAGGTTGTGTGGGGAGTGTCACCTCAACTCTCCAAATAGGCAAATTTTGTGTTTATTTTTTCCCTTATAACACTAACCTTCTTGTAGGGGCCAGGGAACCCTACCTCCATATTTCCTGGTTTTCCAGCGTTTGAGTTCTGAAAATTAAACTCTCACATTCTGGACGAGCATGGGGAGCACAGGGCAGAACTGAGTGCCTGCACCCTTAACTCCATATTAACAAAAGTTTGGTGTGTAAATTTCCCTTGTTTTTTTGAGATGGCAGGGATAGTGGTGGAGACATGATTGAGACACATAGGGAGCCTTCTAGGTGTTCCTTAGTTACCTGCTCTGGCAGGGTTGGGAGAGGCCAAGGAGAGAAGGAAAACCAGTGACTGAGGGACTGTGAGCAGTGCAACTAGCAGGTAGAGGCAGCACTGGGGGGAAGGGGAGCTCTGGACTCTCTACCCATTCCAGCTGGTGCCCATTGTGGGGAGGAGAGCCCCAGAACTCTAACCCCCATCAGGAAGCCTTCCCTCCACCCAGTACCACTTCTGAGGGTAAAGGGAGGGCAGAGCCTCTTCCTTAGAGCTTGCCAGAAACTGAATTTCTGTTCCATGAAATAGTCCACAAATATTAGCAGTGAGTCTTCTGGTTCCCAGTCCAGTGCACCTTCCCCCTAGGCTAAGGTTATTTTGTTCTGGAGGTCTCGCTATCAAAAAGTCTGATAACTTTTTAATTATCTGGTTTTGGAGGTGGTTCTTGGTGCTATTTGCCGGGTCTCACTGGGAGAAGTCCAGTGATATAAGTTCACACCTTTGTCAACTGTCTGTAATGGGCCACTCTTACCACTTCAAAAGTTATTTTTCCTCCCTTGGTATCCTGCTGTTAATTGATTTCTCTCGTTAGACTGACCGCACACTTGGTAAAGCAACCCCATCCTTTCATGTATTTATACCTGCTCCTGTATTTTTTACTTCATACATCCGAAGAAGTGGGATTTAGCCCATGAAAGCTTATGCCCAAATAAATTTGTTAGTCTCTAAGGTGCCACAAGGACTCCTCGTTTTTTTTTTTTTTTTTTTTTTGCTGATACAGACTAACACGGCTACCACTGGAAAAAGTTCTAGGTAGATACTGCCCATAGAATTCTCTCTATTTGCACAAAAATAAGTCTTTATAACAAAGTTTGAAATTTTAAAAACAGATCATTTTGTGGGAGATCGTGTCTCATGAACCCCTTGTCCAAATAACAGGAAATTTGCACCACCCACTCTACACCATGTCCTGAACTGGCATCATTTTTCAAGCCAATTGAACTATGATATTTGACAGTTTTTTGAAAGATTGGCATTAGACAATTGCAACCTTAACTATGGCATGGCTACTTCTCACCCCATAATCAGAAGGTCTATGCACAAGAAGGCAGAATTAAGGTTGCATGGGCAATTGAACTTTGTTATTTCCTGACTTTTGAGTAACTGACTTTGTCTTTTTCTTGTTCTCTTAATAATTTTACTATGGAAATTTGTGTATAGAATCCCAAAGTGTGCTTTGTATGTTACCTACATTTAGGAAGGCAGATCTGCACAATGAAGAAAATAGTCCAAGATCCCAGTTCTGTAAACCATGCAAGCAAAAGTGTGTGTATTTGCAGGGATGGGCCTTCAAAGAATCATAGAATATCAGGGTTGGAAGGGACCTCAGGAGGTCATCTAGTCCAACCCCCTGCTCAAAGCAGGACCAATCTCCAACTAAATCATCCCAGCCAGGGCTTTGTCAAGCCAGGCCTTAAAAACCACCAAGGAAGGAGACTCCACCACCTTCCTAGGTAACGCATTCCAGTGCTTCACCACCCTCCTAGTGAAATAGTGTTTCCTAATATCCAACCTAAACCTCCCCCACTGCAACTTGAGACCATTGCTCCTTGTTCTGTCATCTGCCACCATTGAGAACAGCCAAGTTCCATCTTCTTTGGAACCTCCCTTCAGATAGTTGAAGGCTGCTATCAAATCCCCCCTCATTCTTCTCTTCTGAGACTAAACAATCCCAGTTCCCTCAGCCTCTCCTCATAAGTCATGCGCTCCAGACCCCTAATCATTTTTGTTGCCCTCCACTGGACTCTTTCCAATTTTTCCACATCCTTCTTGTAGTGTGGGGCCCAAAACTGGACACAGTACTCCAGCTGAGGCCTCACCAATGTCGAATAAAGGGGAACGATCATGTCCCTCGATCTGCTGGCAATGCCCCTACTTATACAGCCAAAAATGCCGTTAGCCTTCTTGGCAACAAGAGCACACTGTTGACTCATATCCAGCTTCTCGTCCACTGTGACCCCTAGGTCCTTTTCTGCAGAACTGCTACCTAGCCATTCGGTCCCTAGTCTGTAGCTGTGCATGGGATTCTTCTGTCCTAAGTGCAGGACTCTGCACTTGTCCTTGTTGAACCTCATCAGGTTTCTTTTGGCCCAATCCTCTAATTTGTCTAGGTCCGTCTGTATCCGATCCCTACCCTCTAGTGTATCTACCATGCCTCCTAGTTTAGTGTCATCAGCAAACTTGCTGAGAGTGCAGTCCACACCATCCTCCAGATCATTAATAAAGATATTAAATAAAACCGGCCCCAAGACCGACCCTTGGGGCACTCCACTTGAAACTGGCTGCCAACTAGACATGGAGCCATTGATCACTACCCGTTGAACCCGACGATCTAGCCATTTTTCTATCCACCTTACAGTCCATTCATCCAGCCCATACTTCTTTAACTTGCCAGCAAGAATACTGTGAGAGACCGTATCAAAAGCTTTGCTGAAGTCAAGGAATAACACATCCACTGCTTTCCCCTCATCCACAGAGCCAGTTATCTCATCATAGAAGGCAATTAGGTTAGTCAGGCATGACTTCCCCTTGGTGAATCCAAGGGAGCATTGACAGTAGTAAACCCGAAGCTCAGTAGGAAGTTTTTGCAAGATTCAGGATACAGACAATGAAGAGAATCAGAGATGCAATGAGACCTTCTTTGTATTTTATTGCTTTCCTATTTTCACTTTGGTATACCTCCTTTTCTATGCTATTCCCTCTCCTTTCAGTCCAATATGTGGATGCATCTTACAAATGTAAAATTACTCTATTGTCCTTTGAGCTCACTACTAATCCAGTTTCTCTCCATTTTTACAGCCATGGCAGTCTTGATTCGAATTGTCCACTACCTGCTCTGTGTACACATCAGCAATGACAGAGGTTCTCTTCCTTTTGTTCAGTTAGTAAAATCCTGGTCTGGATTTTGTTTCTCTTTTGCTTTTCAGGTTGTTTACGGTTGTTCAGAGCATGATTGTAACTCAGCCTTCCCTAACCTGCCGTAAGATTAAAGTCTTTCAATAACCTTCCAAAAGTCAAAGGTACAGTTCTAGTACTGCTAGTGTCATTCCCTAGAATGCATTAGTCTCTGCCATGATTGCCTAAATACGTGGAATACTGAACACCAATGCGGTTAGAGCTCTCATGTAAAGAGAACATGGCCCGCACGAGAGTCTGTACAGTAACTGTAACTACATTGGTGCTGTGTTCTAGGTCTGGATAAATCTCCCAGTAACAAGTCTGGCCTCTGTTGAGAACGCAGCCATTGAGATGCCGGCTCTCGGTCGTCCTTTCCAGCTGGGGATGCTGTATGATTGCCGCACAGACTCCATCATCCCAGGTAACTGCACAAAACACTGATTCCATTGATTTGGGGAATGGAGAACTCCAAGCCTTTGCAGTCTGTCACAGTTTATCACAAGATATACATTGCTAAATCTTCTAACCCAAGCTTGGTTCTTATATTAGGCCTAATGTCGTCTTATGCCAACGATTATACTACCAGGCCTCAAACGAAATACTAGGCCTTAGGCTCACTGCAAAACTCATTTCAAAATAAACTTTGTTTCTTTCCTTACCCCTATTTGCATTATAGCTTTAGATTCATTTGTCCTAATTTAGTAAGCATTTTAACTCTTTCTAATGTTTAAATGATTATTTACCTGATCACCTGAGCTCAGGTTATGGTCAAAGGTCAATATCCAGTAACTCACACAATTAAAATAGTTCCAGGTAGCCACTGTCACACAGTCTGGAATGGCTCACAACTGTAAGTGCCTGTCTCAGGGAAGACTGTCAAAAACAGGGCAGAGAGCCTAAACTGGTACTGTGGTCTATAATTAGATTTCACCAAGCTAGTGACAAATGTGACCTCCTGGATCATTACACCAGTCTTACCATGCAGTCATAGACAAATACTCTCCAATCTACCTTGCAGCCCAGACAAACTGGACTTAGTGATAAATGGTCACTTACACCAAAAATCACACCACATTCAGGTTGCTTCCAGTCCCAAGAGGCCAGTTACCCCAAATCAATTGGCACTGTAGATCCTACACGGAAGACAATGGTCTTAGCCATTCCTGTAATAAACTATCGAAAGGTTCATTGACTAGGAAAAAGGAAAGAGAGTTATTTACAGGTTAAAGTTTGTGGTGTTTAGATGCTGCATGTGGTTATTAGAACTGGGAGCACTGGCTGTTGGGAGTGTGAAAGGCCAGGAAACAGGAAGGACGGGGAGGAGTTGAGGAGGCTGGGAGAGTTACAGAGTGTGCAGCTACAGCTTGGTAAAGAGATTTCCACTGTAAATAAAGTTCTGTTGAAGTTTGTTAATACCCTGCCTGGTTGATACAACATTTTGGTGACGAGGATGGGATCTTCTGCCTCTGAACCCACCTGCACCCTTTCTGCAAAGCCCAGATGAGTCTCCAATTGCTTTTACTGTCTGGATCCATATGTTTGACACTTATCTGCTTGCAATCAGTGCTACAGAGATTTCTGAAGTAAGAAAGCATGCTCTGCTAATCCACTGCCTTGGAGCAGAAGGGCAGCGTATATTTTACACTTTTCCCCTTGCAGATGATAAATATGAGACTGCACTCACTGCATTAAAGAATTTCCACTCCATACGGCTAAAGGCAGTGCCTTGTGGAAAGGAAGATGATGTCTGTCTGTATCTGTACGAGTTTTTTCATGAAGTTGATGGATTTCCACTACATACGGCTAAATGCAGTGCCTTTAGCTGTATGGAGTGGAAATCCATCAACTTCATGAAAAAACTCGTACAGATACAGACAGACATCATCTTCCTTTCCAAACAAGGCACTGCATTAAAGAACTTTTTTGTGCCAAAAGTGAATGTAGTAGCTAATCGCTACAGATTTCGCCAGCGTGAGCAGAAACCAGGGGAGACTATAATGCAGTATATTGCTTCCCTGAGGAGTCTGATTGTAACTTGTGACTTTGGGAATATGGCAGATGAGATGATTAGAGACCAGCTCATTGAGAAAACAACCGTGCTTCATGTAAGAGAACGCTTACTTCTAGAACCACAACTTACACTAGACAAAGCAATAACCATTGCTACTCAGATTGAGTCAGCTACAGCTGAAGCCAAAATAATGAGCCAGGGTACAAGAGGCCCAGTCCAGACTGTGACTCCTTTGCAGAAAAGTTCACTATCACTGCAGACAAACAATTGCAAAAGGAAAACTAATGAAAAGCCACTGAATCAGCAAATGCAAAATACAGTAAAAGCATGCTTTCGCTGTGGATCCCCGCAACGTCTTGCAAGTGTCGGAGAAAAACAGAGTTCTCACTATTTGTTTAGGTATAGCAAGTCAGATGCTTTATTAACTCTCACATGTGCAGAGGGAGAGAACTAAACAGGTCTCACTCCGGTAACTAATTACAGCAAGCATTTATACCTTTCATTACAAAAATAATGAGGGACAGCAGCATTTTTGTTTATACATAGGCCATCTTGATATCTCATTTCCTCAGTTGTTTTGACTCTTGCCAACATACAATTATTTTCTATACCTTATCTACCCAAGGTCTTCTACACTTTATCTATGCTGAGGTCATCATAACTTCTTACACAGCTCTTTCTCACCCGCCTCACACAATCCTCGCTTCTACAAATCTCGCGTTATCAGGGTTACAGTTAGCCTGACTCTTGCTAACAAACGTCATGCATTACAGTTCCCTTCTGTCAGTTCTTTTCTCTGCTTCCACAACCCCCCCCTTTTGTACTTCTAGTACAACAAACATTCTCGAATCTCTATTTGCATTAAGTCTTGGACTTCTGATTCTAAATCAGATGCCTCAACCTTAGGGGTTTTGATTGGATGCAATGACAATGCATGATTAGCATGAACATGAAAGGTATTACTATTATTACATCTTTTACAACAACAATAACATAATCCTAAGCTAACTAATAACAATACAAGCAATAACATTCCCATAGCAATACTATAATGGGGTTGTTGTACAGCCTTTGTCATAAAGCACAATACATCATATTTAGTACATAAGGTAGATACTCTATAAGCAGTGTGAAAGGCATACTTTTCTACTTGATATACATTTTGAAGCATGTGAATTTGCCCTTGTACCTCAGAGATTTTCTGAATCTCAGGTAACAATGAAAGCAAATTTTGAAATCTATCAGATAGTAAGCTAGTCCAATTAAAGGGTATCTGGAACCTAAGGGCTACTTGAAAAACTCTATCTGCAGGCCAGTAAATGATATGATTGCCTGCAGTGGTAGTGAGATTAAAATGTATGTCTTGTGATATGGTGTCATTAACATACACACAGCTATCATTAGCTTGGAAGAGTAAGTGTCCTGTCAGGGTAGTTCCTTGTCCCCTACCCTCCCAGCAAACGTAGTCATAGACAGTGACAACTTCTCCTGGCTTCAGTTTACGTGTACACTGAAGCTGTGGGGGTTCTAATGGCCAGAATGTCCACAGGTTACCTAACCCCATCCAAATGTCAGGTGTAATCCTAGGAGCACTAACTAAGAATCGATTGGGCATACCAGGTGGTCTAATTTCCCAGATGTCTCGATGAATTACCCAATCCCATATGCATCCTCCCCATGGACCCGGCAGGATACGGTATGTGGGAGCCCACACCCCCTGTACCGGTCCATATGCTTGGAAGGAGCACTGAGAACGTCCACACTTCCACCCAGAAGTTTCCAAGTATGTCTCCATGGCCACAGATCAGATGGTACTCCTGACGTGTCTGTAAGGGCAGTGGGCCAAGCCTGGTGCTCTAGATCATTCCGAATGGCCATTAGCTGGTCATTCAAGAAATCCTGAATCTCTGAGCATGCTAGATCCCACTGCAATGCCTTCCCAGCCTCAGTGATATTCAATACCATCTCTGTCAGTAACTTCTGGGTCATAGAACTAAGGGCGGAGATAACATGTAACTCACCAACTCCAGCCTGTACCTGGGTTAGTTGTGCTCCAGAAACAAGGCCTATGGCCTTCTCTAGCTGGCCCAATTTCTCATCATGTTCCTGATTCTTAAAAATATTCCAAACTGCTGCTGCACTATTGGCCCCATCCCACAGGGATCCGGTCAAGTCTCTTCTCTTTCTAGAGGAAATAACCCAAGCTCTCTGTTGTGCTAATCTAATGGCAGCTCCTTGTGAACAGTTCGGGTATGTAGAGGTAATCTGGAAACTGGATAAGGGCAATGAAAATTTAACAGTTCCCAGTGTGGTGTTAATCACAGTCCATCGATATCCTACTACATCTCTCTTTGGTGTAGTACTATACCACATCTGTTGGTCAAATACCTTTATGTATTTCCGGGAGGCATTAACATTAATGGTATAAGATGGAGTGTATTGCAGTAAGGTACAAGTCACATTATCAGTCACTGGAATCATTTCTATGCAGGTAAAATTTCCAGTGGCAGAACAAACTCTTTGAGTGCTAGTCTGATTGTTCACTAATTGGGTGATCAAATAACAATAAGGGCCTCTTTCATTTAACACAGTACAAATTCCAGGAACAATCATCATATCTACTTCACTATAGAACCCATCAATTGCAGTTATTAATTCTTGGGGTTCACTAGTAGTGATATCATGTACTTTTATCTCTACAGATCCATTTGTTTTCCATTCAATTGTTTGCTCATATACATTATCTTGAACTTTAAAGAATAATTTCTCTGAGCAAAATTTCAGTAAATCACTGAGATGTGAAAGTCTTGGCCAATGAGTTTCATTGGAATGTGTAGTACTGTTTGTATCTGGATAAGTTACAGTGGTGGTGGCAAGGGTCAAGGGACTAGTGGTAGGTGTAGTCTTTGTGGTGGCAAGGCGTTTTTGATATTCATCATCTGAAAGCCAATTAGGGAGGGCAGTGCATCCTGAAGGTACCTGTCCATAAGCACAAAGCCCTGATCCTGGAAAGAATCCACCCCACCACTGGACCCCACATTCCCAGGAACGTTCCCCACAGTTCCCTCCTTGCCAATAAACAATGCTTCGTTTTTTCCACCAGGGCCAGTTCTTAATGTCTTTTGTAGTTAGAAAGTTCTGGACTTTGGTGGTTTCAGCAGAGCGAGTGTTTCTTCTTTTCTTCTTCAAAAGCAGTTGTGATTCACCATAATACAGGGGAGAGGTTACTAGCACTTCACCCTGTACTGGTGTGGTTCCTGTAAAAGAATTCAAAGGCACAGTAGATCTGTCAGTGGACAAGGGAGAGGTTACTAGCACTTCACCTTGTCCTCTTTCCCTGCTGTCCAGGAGGCACAGCAGAGTTAGCAGGAGAAACAGGCTGATCAGCAGCTGGAGAATCCTCTCCAGGCGGAGGGGTCTTTTTGCAGTGCGAAGCATGGGTCCAGGTGGGCAGTCCTTGGAACTTCACAGCAGTGTTGGTAGTTAGCAGGATTTGGAAAGGGCCTTTCCAGCGTGGAGCCAGGGCAGTCTTTCGATTGGGAGTGGCCCTCATACTTGAAGTGGCCAGATGCCCTTCCTCTGGCACTAATGAGTATGAGGGCCACTCCCAATCGAAAGACTGCCCTGGCTCCACGCTGGAAAGGCCCTTTCCAAATCCTGCTAACTACCAACACTGCTGTGAAGTTCCAATTCAGAAAGGGGTTTAGTTTGCCAGCCAATGCAGATAGTTCTTAACTGCTGCTGAATCTTTGGTAAGAGTCCCTGAACAAAAGCAGCCCCTACGGCTTCTCTGGCATTTTCAGCTGGCTGAGCAATTCCCGAATGCTGTTCAAAAACCTTAGTCAGCCTATCTAGATAATCAGCAGCGGACTCTCCTTTATTCTGTTTACAATAAGTAATCTTTGTCCAATCTGTCTTCTTAGGGCAGACTTCCGTGACAGAATTTACGAGACGGTCCCTAGCCTCTCTCAAATTACGATCAATTCCAGGGTCGGCAGCTGGCCAGGCTGCCTGCCTGGT
Source organism: Chrysemys picta bellii (assembly GCF_011386835.1). Lineage (NCBI taxonomy): Eukaryota > Metazoa > Chordata > Testudines > Emydidae > Chrysemys > Chrysemys picta. The sequence continues at coordinate 2,844,766 of NC_088792.1, read as the reverse complement.
AAGCCGTTGTCGAACTTCGGCTGGCATAATCATTCGCAAGAGTTGATTAATGTCTGCCCAAGATGGATTATAACACTGAACCACCGTCCGGAGTTCGTCTCTAAACTTTTCTGGTTCCTCCCTGATGTTAGGAAATTCCTTCACCAAGTTTCTCAAATCTCCTGGTGACCACGGGGCATGCACTGTGACCAACTGTCCTGCATTTCCAGGCAGGTCTCTTAAAGGAACCTGGAGTGCATGTGCCACACTTCTAGTAAAATAACGGGTACTTTCCTCAGAAGGATTAGAATCAGGGGAGCTACTGGGAGGCTCAGAATCATCTCTTTGTGGTGAAGAGGAGGCTTCTCTCCTAGGGGAAGAGAGAACAATGTGTGCAGTTGATACATGCGGTGGTGAAACTGGCACTGCCGGGTGAGATTCGTTAGCAGACCCAGGCAGTGCAGGGGGAGGAGGCAGCTCGGGCTGCTGCTGCTGCTGAATGTTACTGAAGAAATCTAAAATATCCTCAGCAGTTTCCTCCTCACTGTCAGATCTAACTAATTGGGAATAAAGGGGAGCAGAAGGAATCACCCTAGGGGGAAGACGGCTGGATGCCTTGCATTTAAGCTGTAAATGTTGCACTTGGGCTTTTCACTTTTCCTGGGAGTCCTTTAGACTCCGCACTCGAGACTCGTGGAGTCTCTTTGTTGCTTCCTCCCACCAACAGACAAATTGCTCCCACTGTGTATCAGAGGCTTTTGGTGAAGCCAGAGTTTCTTTAAGGTATTTAAGTTTGTCTAAATCAAAGGTACCTTCTAGTGGACATTGTTTAGATGGATTTGCACGCGTGTAAAGATTCCAACTATCTAAATACCTGCAGGTTTTCGGGCCATAATGTACGTACATGAAATAAGCTGGGGTACCCTTAGGGGGTGAGAGGGAAGACTTAGACTGTCCCCCACCCATTTTCCAATCACACACTCAAAGGGGAAGGATGCCCTGTCCGCGCTAGCGGTTCATAAACTAAGGACTCTCCCTACAGGGTATTCACACAGGAGTGACTAACGAGGATAGCCATGACCCCCTACACCTCCCTTCAGCAAAGTCGGCTAATCTCAGAGAGAAAGCGCCGCTTACTCTGTTGCATCCAGTGAGATGGTCAGACTGTCAGTGGCTCACACGGAGAGGAAAAGGGGAGGGAAGATGGGTGCACACACTCCTAGACCCAGGTAGCCTCCTCGCCGGACGATGCCAGGCCGAGTCAACCTACATGGGTCGGATCTCCTAAAAGATCCTCTAGTTACCGGGCTTGCGTTAGAGTAGTTCTGGTCACGAGCCAAAAGACTTCGCAGAGTACTCTGGGCGTCTTCCGGTAACACTCAATTCACACTGTGTACACACACACACACAGAGACCACACACACACCAAGGCCTTCTACCAGGTACTACTCCTGAGTACCTCCAGGTACTATTCACAAGTACCTCGATGCATCACTTGAGGCGGTAAAAACCCCTCTTGAGGCGGTAACAACCCCTCAACACAGGTGCAAACCCTATGCACCTAGCATATGCTTACAGGGGGCGGCAAACAATTCCCCTATTACGCCGCTCAGCATCTGACCTTGCTGCACAGTCAATAAGTTCGGATGGCGTGAGCCCAACAGGGGCAGACGGCCCCACAGACAGTCCTCCTCCGACACCCCAATAGAGATTTCAAAAGGTCTCTTACCTCTATTGTGGCGCCATGGGGTTCGAAGGGGAACGATCCGTAGCAGCTGCCGCTGCCTCAGTGGGCGTTGCCATCCCGGACGAGCCCCCAAATTGTCGGAGAAAAACAGAGTTCTCACTATTTGTTTAGGTACAGCAAGTCAGATGTTTTATTAACTCTCACATGTGCAGAGGGAGAGAACTAAACAGGTCTCACTCCGGTAACTAATTACAGCAAGCATTTATACCTTTCATTACAAAAATAATGAGGGACAGCAGCATTTTTGTTTATACATAGGCCATCTTGATATCTCATTTCCTCAGTTGTTTTGACTCTTGCCAACATACAATTATTTTCTATACCTTATCTACCCAAGGTCTTCTACACTTTATCTATGCTGAGGTCATCATAACTTCTTACACAGCTCTTTCTCACCCGCCTCACACAATCCTCGCTTCTACAAATCTCGCGTTATCAGGGTTACAGTTAGCCTGACTCTTGCTAACAAACGTCATGCATTACAGTTCCCTTCTGTCAGTTCTTTTCTCTGCTTCCACACAAGCTACACAGGTTGTCCAGCAAAAGTAGCTCAGTGCAATCATTGCAAAAAGATTGGGCATTTTGCTAAAGTATGTCACAGTAGCCAGTTCAATCAACAGGTGCATGCAGTTACAATACCAGATGTTACTGTGCTGAGTATAGACAAAATCACTACTGCACATATTCCAGAACAGATAAAGTGCACTGTAAATGTTTCTGCCATACCCTCAGGCAAATCACACTCTATTCAGCTAATGTTGGACACTGGCTCAGCAGTATCTATACTACCTGATTCCATCTATTTGCGTTACTTTAAAGATGTGCCTCTTACTGAACCCAAACTTCACTTGGTATGCGATTTGAAAACCATATTCCAGTACATGGCTGCCTGCCAGCAATAGTTACTTTTGGTGATCGCTGTGTAACTGTGGAGTTCTACATTGTCCACAAAGGCACTCCTATCCTTGGCAGAGATTTATTAGCTGCTTTAAATCTCAGGGTAGTTAATGGACGAATTGATCTTCCTCAGCAAAGCACTCTTGTGGTACACACACCAGTTTCAGCTGGGACCCAGCACCAGGTTGAGGAGAAACTCGGCTGTGCTTATGGGTTTCTGCATAAAGTAAAAATGCGGAATAATGTGATGCCTGTACGACAGAAATTACGGTGCTTACCATTTTCAGTCAGGGAAGCTGTTTCAGAGGAACTTAGAAAACTTGTTCAAAAGGATATTATTGAAGAGATTAACTCCTCGGAATGGGTTTCACCTATAGTAGTGACGCAGAAGAAGGATGGAGACATTCGCCTTTGTGTGGACTTAAGGGAGCCAAATAAAGCTATTGTGATTGACAGCCATCCTCTTCCTCACATAGAAGAAGTATTTGCAGAACTCCATGGAGCAAAGATGTTTTCTACTCTTGATTTGCAGAGTGCATACCACCAGGTTATGTTGCATGAAGATAGCAGAGACCTCACAGCATTTATTACACATGAGGGACTATTTCATTTTAAACGTGTTCCATACGGTCTCGCATCAGCCCCAAGTGCCTTCCAAAAATGATGTCATTGATTCTGAAGAATCAACATGGAGTTCAGTGCTATTTGGATGATATTATTGTGTTTGGAAATACTACTGAGGAGCATGACAATAACCTGCAGTCTGTACTAAACTGCATCAGCAAAGCAGGCCTCAAGCTCAATAGGTCCAAATGCAAACTGAACTCTCCTTTCTGGGGCATACAATTTCACAGGCTGGACTAAAACCTGTTCCAGATCATATCCTGGCAATTTCAAATGCTCCTCCTCCAACAGATTTACAAACCTTACGTTCCTTCTTGAGTCTTACCTCCTGGTATGCAAAATTCATTCCCAATTATGCTTCTGTCATTGAACCATTACAAGAATTACTACAGAGAAGTTCAACCTTAGTGTGGACAACAGATGCACAAGCTAGTTTCGAAAGGGTGAAAGACTTGATTGTACATAGTCCAGTACTTGCACTATTCAGTCCCGCATTGCCCACAATTGTAACTACTGATGCTTCTGATTATGGACTTGGGGCTGTCCTCACACAACTTCACGGGGACAACACTGAGAGGACTGTTGCATTTGCTTCAAGGACACTAAGTAATGCTGAGAGAAAATATTCTACAGTTGAAAAAGAAGCACTTGCTTGTGTCTGGGCTACTGAAAAATGGAGACCTTATCTGTGGGGCCGCACATTCAAGTTGCACACAGACCACAGCCCTTTGATGATGTTGCTTACCACAAAAGGACTGGGAAGAGCAGGATATCGTATTGCTAGATGGTCTGCAAGACTACTCTCTTTCAATTATGAACTGGAATATAAGCCTGGAAATGAAAATGTGGTAACTGATTGCCTTTCTCGCCTGCCTTTGCCTTCACCAGATGGTCCACCGGAGGATGAGGATGTAGTAGTTGCGCTTATTACAAGCACTCTTACTGCAGTTACAAGAGAACAATTTCAAGCTGCTTGTTCAGCGTGTCCAATTCAACAAAAATTACGGGAATTTCTGACAAAGAGATGGCCCAGTAACCCTAAAAACCTTGACCCAGTTTTGCTGCCTTATTTTAGAGTTCGGGATGACCTTTCTTTGCTCGATGGCTGTGTGCTACGAGGTACACACTGGCTACTTGTGCCAGAAGGATTACAGTCAAAACTCATACACCTGGCACACGATACTCATCAAAAAGAACAGGAGTACTTGTGGCACCTTAGAGACTAACAAATTTATTAGAGCATAAGCTTTCGTGGACTACAGCCCACTTCTTCGGATGCATATAGAATGGAACATATATTGAGGAGATATATATATACACACATACAGAGAGCATGAACAGGTGGGAGTTGTCTGAGGTGTCACAAATACTCCTGTTCTTTTTGCGGATACGGACTAACACGGCTGCTACTCTGATACTCATCAAGGAATTGTCAGAACCAAACAATGACTACGGGATCTGTATTGGTGGCCAGGGCTTGACTCTCAAACTGAAGCACTCATAAAATCCTGTGTCACTTGCCAAATGCATGATAAGACAGCAGTGACATGTACCCCTCCATTACAGCCTGTTCCTCTTCCTGAATCTGCATGGGAAAAAGTGGCGATTGACATTGTAGGATCCTTTGATACTGCTCCAATTGACTGTCGCTATGCCATCACTTTAATAGACTATTTCAGCAAATGGCCTGAGGTAGCGTTTACATCACAAATCTCTTCTGCTACATAATTAAGTTCGTCTCTTCAGTTTTTAGCCGGGAAGGTAACCCCAAAGAACTGGTTTCAGATAATGGTGTCAATTTACTTCCCTGGAGTTTGAAACTTTTCTAGCAGAGAGGAACATTTTACACAGGAGGTCATCCCTATATTAGCCTCAAGACAATGGAGAAATTGAACGGTTTAACAGAAGTTTGAAAGAGAGTTTGAAAACAGCTAAACTGGAAGGGCGATTGTGGATACCCTTCACTACTGATTTCTTGCAAGCATACCGGGCTACACGACATGCCACAACGCAAAGATCACCCGCAGAGTTACTGCATGGGAAACAGCTGAATACTAAACTGAACATTGCTGGATTGTTAAAGGCACAACCTGATGCCCCAAACAAGGATGATGTGAGAGAGACAGTTGAACAGAACCAAGCAGAGTCTAAGGCTTTCACAGACAAATGGCAGGGTGCTAAGGAACCAAAGTTTGAGTATCAGAGGGGTAGCCGTGTTACTCTGAATCAGTAAAAAGCAACAGATGGTCCTGTGGCACCTTTGAGTCTGAGTAGGGAGTCCACATATCCAGACAGTCCTTCAGTGAGAGTGCCAATGCCCGAGATGATGGGGCGTCCAGGATTTCCAGGTTTGTGGATCTTAGGTAGTAGATAGAATAACCCCGGTCGGTGCTCTAAGGGTATGTTGATTTGTTCCTGTGTTAGTGTAGGCTATCCAACTACAGAAGCAGTTTCTCCTCCCTTGGTGTTCACACCTCAACTGCTAGCAGAGCACCTCACCCTCCCTGATTGAACTAACCTCGTTATCTCCATACTGATTTATACCTGCCTCTGAAGATTTCCATTACTTGCATCTGAAGAAGTGAGGTTCTTACCCAGGAAAGCTTATGCTCCCAATACTTCTGTTAGTCTCAAAGGTGCCACAGGACCCTCTGTTGCTTTTCAAAGTTTGAGTGTGGTTCCTTTGTTAGAATATGAAAAACTGGAATCTTACGCAAAGGGGACCATAAATTCACAGCTCCTCTTAAAATCATAGAGAAGAAGGAACCTTACACCTATCGACTTTCTGATGGGCGGGTATGGAATGCTTCTTATCTTGCACCTGCCTATGCACCAAGAGGAGATTATGCCAACACCCAGTCTGCATTGGATGACTTCACCGTAGAACCAACACAACAAAACATTGCACTGGAACCGGGGCTTGAGAGACGGCCTGTCAGACTCAGACGACCACCTGCCTGGACTAGAGACTATGTTATGTAGTATCTACAGTGTTTTCAGTGTAATATTTCTGCCAACAGTATAGTGTCTTGTTTCATATTTGTTCCTGTGGTTAGAACAACAGTGTTTATTTTAATTTGGAAAGTTTCTTAAGAGAGGAGGGAATGTGGTGTTTAGATGCTGCATGTGGTTATTAGAACTGGCTGTTGGGAGTGTGAAAGGACAGGAAACAGGAAGGAGGGGGGGAGGAGTTGAGGAGGCTGGGAGAGTTACAGAGTGTGCAGCTACAGCTTGGTAGAGAGATTTCCACTGTAAATAAAGTTCTGTTGAAGTTTGTTAATACCCTGCCTGGTTGATACAACAAAGTTGCAGTGATCTGTCTGTTCAAAGCGTCTTTCAGGGAAGACCCAGGAAGTGCCCCTTGGGATCTCTGGCTTCAGTTTAGAGTCTAATATACAGGTGACCTGGTCTGGTCGCCAGCTATGAGTTTGTCAGTTCTTAGCTAATGCCTGAGCCTGGGCAAGAGCTGGCATCTGTCCTGCCAGTGTCACAGCCACATCCCTTGTTTCTGTCTGTGGCCTGTATCCTAGCAGGGGTCAAGGCCTGGATTTGCTTACACTGAGAACCTGCACTGCCTGTGGGCACTATAGTGCAACTGTCATTCTGAGAAGAGAACGACGACGTGGGGCACAAGAGGCAGTGGTGCACATGGCAGCAGTGGCTGAGTGCCGGGAGAAAGTGGTGTCGTGCTGCCTTAAGGGGGACGTGCTAGCTGAATGCAGAACTGGAGGAGCGTAGGTAGTGGGTGCAGTTTCTAATGACAGATGAATCCGCCTGTGCTGAGCAGCGGTTCTGGACCCGACCCACAAGCACTGAGTGGTGGGACTACCCTGTCATGCAGACATGCGATGACCAGCGATGGGCTCGGGACTTATATGAGAATCCTGGAGCTGTGAGAGGAGCTTGTTCCAGCCCTTGAGCACCAGGACAAAAGGATGAGAGAAGCAACACCAGCCACAAGTGGGTGCTACACCGGATTGTTGCAGATCACTGACAAATCAGTCTGGTATCAGAGAGTCAACGGTTAATTCTGTAGTGATATATGTGTTGTCCCTTCCTCCCCCTAGTCACTGGCCCAGTATGAGATTGTTCAAGATCGAGTAAGTAGGCCTTGTGACTTTTTACACACACAACTTTGGGAGCCTGGACCTGAGGCCCTTTGTGTGCTCTGTGTTGTGTGTCGGTGTGTGTTCACCTCAGACCAGACCCACTCATGCAAACCGCCAGGAACAGGCTTTATTCTGTAAAGAACATAGAACTCTCTGCTTGCCTGCTCTGTGCTCCCAGCCCAGTCAGTGCTGAGACCCCAGGCTGGGGGGGCAGGGAGCAGTTTGTATGACAGAGCCCCCTTACAAATGTGTCCTAATTCCCACAATAACTAAACCCCAAAACAAACAAGCCCATGTTCTCCTCTTGTGCCATTTAAACTCCTCTCAGGGTTCTCTTTAAACCCTTTTGGTCCTACGCAGGGGTGAAAGTAACTTACAGGACTTACTGGTACTGCCGGAGTCCTGAAGGGGTGTGGCCGCGGGTGGGATTTAAAGGGCCTGGAGCTCCTGCCACTGCGGGGAGCCCAGAGCCCTTTAAATCCCCGCCGCGGAAGCCGATGCGGTCCGGCACAGCCTACTGGCTCTTACCGGTACGCCGGACCGGACTGGACCGGCTTACTTTCACCTCTGGTCCTACCTGTAAAGAAACAGAGAGCAGGATTACAGTCCCGCAGGCTTCTCTCTGCTTGCTGCCTCCTGCTCCCAGCTTCAGTCAGTGCTGAGACTTCCTGCTGGGAGGGCAGAGGGGACTTCCCAGCAGGAACCAGGAAGGTCTCCCAACATGCCGCACTTTGTAGCCCACAACTTGTAGTTCCCGCTGCTGCTGCTTAAGCATACTGGACCTTGACTTCCTGTGTTTGCCAAGCAAGCATTGCTTTGCAGCTCCACAGCTGCTGAAGGTGGGCGGTGTCCATGAAATAACTGCAGGCTTTGGGTGAATGGGTTTCCTGAACTGTGCTGAAGTCATTGATGGAGAGCATGTGCCCCTCCAGCCCCCAAAGTGCACACGGGTCTATAAGCAGGAAAAGATATTGCTTACTAGTTATGCAGGCCATGGTGGACCATCAAAGGCGGTTCAGTGACACCTGTGTTGGATGCACCACCAAAGTGCATGATGTTGGGTGACAGGCTGCACCTAAACGCAGTATCTTTAGGGACCATATTGAAAGCATGGAAACATCAAAAAACCATTATATTGTAATGGGTCAGACAGTGTGAGCCAGGGGACTATTCATCGTCCTTGGTACCAATACTGGGCATGTGTATTGGTGTGTTCCTGGGCCACTGGGCTGGCAGAAGCTGGAATCATTAGGGGTGATTCATGTAAACATCCCCAGGCTGGCTATGCAGATCCCAGTCTTTGAAACCTGACCACCAGGAATAGGGGAAGGGACAGGTTTTACCTGTTTTCAAGAGACTGGTGAGAGGAAAAGTTTTTTAGGATAAAGACTTTCCTCTTGTACTGAACTCTGTGCTAATCAGTGTTAACTTGCATAGAGTAAAACAGTGTTTCTGTGGATAGACTGTTATTTAGAGTGCATGTAACACTGCTCTACAGCCAAAATGCTTCTGAAATAAATGTAGTCAAACTTTACTAATTCTGGGTCACTGAGAACGAAAATGATGCTTAAAATTGTTGATTGGCTCTAGTTTTCAAGATATGATATTGGGTCAGTATATACGACCCTTGACTTGGGAATGGCGGAGGATAAGTGAGTTATAAAGGGAAGGGATCTCAACTTAAACCAGAAATGACTAAAATACATCTTTGACTGGATCTATGAATAAATCTATGACTGGGTTTGGACAGTACTTGCTTTTTAGGCAAAACAATGAATGATGCAATCTGAAGCTGGTATTGCGTCATACATGATATGAATTGCATCATGTTATTCCTAGAAGTCATGGATGATGCAATCATAACGAAGCTTACATCACTCTGCTGAACAAATTGCCCTATATCAGCTTTAGAAATCATACAGTGTCGTGCTCTCTTATTTGTCAGTGTTTGATTTTGCAAAGGGACACATTTCTGTTTAGCCAAAGTGAGCAGAGATGCCTCATACTTGCGTGAACAGTGCAGATAACTTCTGCTATGTTTGTGGTGAAATGACTTTTGCATCACAAAAGCGCAGTATAACCACAATGGTTAAGAAAGCCTATCACCTTTATTTTGGCTGCAAAATTGGAGATCAGGACAAGAGGTGGGCCCCACACATATGCTGCAACACTTGTGCAACAAATCTTCACCAGTGGTTGAACAGGAAAAGGAAATCTATGCCTTTTGCAGTGCCAATGATTTGGAGAGAGCCAACAGATCATACCAACAATTGTTACTTCTGCATGGTGCCTCCAGTTGGGAAAGGTGTGTCAAAGAAGAAAAAGTGGACTGTGCATTATCCAAACATTCCATCAGCTATACGCCCAGTACCCCACGGAGAAGGACTGCCGGTTCCTGATGCACCAGAATCATTCTCACTTGAGTCAGACGAGGAAGAGGATGAAACTTCTGGTCCTGAACCATCAGTGTCACAGGACCCACATTTTCTCCCATCCTCCTCCTTTGAACCACACCTCATAACACAAGGTGACCTGAATGACATTGTCAGGGATTTGGAACTACCCAAGAATAAGGCAGAGCTGTTGGGCTCCAGACTACAGCAGTGGAATCTCCTGGCAGGTGATGTTAGGGTTTCCATATTCCGTGACCGTCAAAAGGATCTTGTCCCATTCTTCTTCATGGAAGGTGATCTTGTAGCCTGCAACAACATCGATGGTGTGATAGCAGCCCTCAACATCGTTGTTGCTCTCTTGCTTGGTCTGCAGACTGGATACACAAAGTACTGCTGTTTTCTCTGCAAATGGGATAATCGTGCAAGAGATTCCCACTACATCAAGAAAGATTGGCCACTCCGACAGTCATTGGAGCCTGGGAGGAAAAGTGTTCAGCATCCACACTTGTTGAATCAAGGAAGATTTTGTTACCACCTTTACACATCAAGCTGGGTCTGATGAAGAACTTTGTCAAGGCCATTGACAAGACACAAGCAGCTTTCAAGTACCTCCGTGGAAAATTTCCAAGGTTAAGTGAAGCTAAGATAAAGGAAGGTGTCTTTGTTGGTCCTCAGATTCATGAACTTCTTCAAGATGATGCATTTGACCATGCACTGCGTGGCAAGGAAAAGACGGCATGGAAAGCCTTCCAGTTAGTGGCAATAAATTTTCTCGGAAACAACAAGGCAGACAACTACAGGTTGTTGGTGGAAAACCTCCTCAAGGCATACAAAAGCCTTGGTTGCAACATGTCACTAAAGATACATTTTTTGCACTCTCATATAGATTTTTTTCCACCGAACTGCGGAGCAGTGAGCGATGAGCATGGCGAGCGATTTCACCAGGACATTGCAACAATGGAGAAACGCTATCAGGGCAAATGGAGCCCATCAATGCTTGCAGACTATTGCTGGACAGTGACAAGAGATGCTCCATTTAATGAATACAAGAGACAAGCCAAGAAGCGCCGAGTAGACACTGAATAGGACTAAACTATGTACATAATAGTTATTTGCCTTTTGTTTCATAATACATTTTATTTATATAACCCTTTTGCTGATTTTTAAAGTGTTACATAAACAGGACAGGTGAAATATTATCATGTAAAGCAACCATAAACGCATGAAAAGACCTAGGTTTACAATTTATGATTAAAACTCTACTATCTATACAATATACATAGACATAAAATGTAAAAACTTAAATATCTTAGAAACAGTAGCCAATCAGTTGTTTTAATTGTCATATTTGAATTCAGCACATCAGAATACATAATAAATAGCACATTTTATCTCTGAAGGAGACGACTTCTCAAAAGTTGTAGACCAGTGTAACAAGTCAATGTAAAAACCAGGCAATATTAATGTGCAAAGAGAACACAGTCCAGAAAAAAATGTTATATTCACAGAGTCTAAATTAGACAAGGTAAATGACTATACAGCCTCAAGATACAAAAGTAAAAGTGAAGTTTGAATGTCTGAGGATACATGTGCATAAAGGATAACTTCTGTGTAGTAGTAATACACAATAAACAAAAGAGGGGTGAGTGAGTAGTTATTTCAGTGTTGTGACACTCACACACACTGTGTAGCTGTGGTGGTGGTGGCAAGTGAAAAGAGCAAAAACAGTTCTGTGATGCTGATGACTTTTACTGTCTGATCACACGTTAAGTATTAATGCTAAAACAAAGATAGAAACCATCTTAAAGTGCAATTAGCGAGTGTAATTAACAAAGTAAGCTGCTGTAAATGAGCACAAAACACATGACAATATTTTTATGGATTGAGTTAAAACTATGGGTCGGGGGTAACCACTGCCCTATATTCAGGATAAATGTAAAGAAGCCACTGTAATCAGGTGGCTGAAACAGTTAAGTGGCCTCCACCCCAAACACAGGCCCATGGCTGTGGCCAAAACAAAGGCAAGTCCAAGGCCACTCAGGAATTTGAACCATGCGGTCAGAGGTCTGGCTGGGCATTGTTTGAGTCAGGTGGGGGGCAGTGTGAATCACACGGTAACAGAAGTGCTGGTAATATGGCCCTGAGAGAGAGCTTTTGGGGTGCCCAGTACAGGCTAGAAAGGCAGCAAAAGAATTCTTTCCTGCAGTTTGACTCCTACTGTGTTCAGGGAAACAGAGTGTGTCTTTGTAAATAAATAAAATGGCGTCAAAGAAAATAGCTGATTCTAGCGTCAGTTTCTCCTCCTAACTGGAACAATCCTCAGTACCCCAGTTTGGCTAACTGGTTGGGTGAAAAGGAGTAACAATATAACTGTATCATAGGGCCAATCCATTGCTGATCACTTCGTTTTCTGGGCCCATCTCACTGCCTGCTGCTCAAAAATCACCTCTCTAGACACAGACTACGTGTATTCTTATGCATATTCGCCCTGCCTTGCTCTCACTGGTCTAAGTTACTCTATTTTATCTTGTCTGTTGTTTTAACAAAGTACTAACACTGGTCTCGGGCATTAACAGGGCATTTTGAGAACCTCAAGAAAGGTTTAAAGCAAACAGAGGCTGCTTTAGTCAAGGAACTATGATGTGATTGGAATAACAGAGACTTGGTGGGATAACTCACATGCCTGGAGTACTGTCATGGTTGAATATAAACTGTTCAGGAAGGACAGACAGGGCAGAAAAGGTGGGGGAGTTGCATTGTATGTAAGAGAGCAGGATGACTGCTCAGAGCTCTGGTATGAGACTGCAGAAAAACCTGAGAGTCTCTGGATAAAGTTGAGAAGTGTGAGCAACAAGGGTGATGTCGTGGTGGGAGTCTGCTATAGACCACCAGACCAGGGGGATGAGGTGGACGAGGCTTTCTTCTGGCAACTAGCAGAAGTTGCTAGATCGCAGGCCCTGGTTCTCATGGGAGACTTCAATCACCCTGATATCTGCTGGGAGAGCAATACAGCGATGCACAGACAATCCAGGAAATTTTTGGAAAGTGTAGGGGACAATTTCCTGGTGCAAGTGCTGGAGGAACCAACTAGGGGCAGAGCTCTTCTAGACCTGCAGGGTGCTTTGGGAAGGGTTTGCAATGCCTCGTGGGGCAGGCACAAAGTCACATGATGCAGGTTTCCCAATCCCATTGTTCCATCGGCATCCTACTACATTGCCAGCTGCTTTTCACCTGACGGGGGGGTGGGGCGGGAGTGTGCGACAGGGAGTGTGTATGGGGGGAGACACTGTATTTTGCGGGACAGAGAGTGTCTCAGCATGCTGTCTTGTAAGTTCAGACAGCGGCAGGAAGCAACCAGTCCTGAGGCCGGGGGAGGGGGAAACCCTGACATCAGCCCCCATCTACCTCCCTAGCTCTCAGCAATCTCTCTCTCTCTCTCTCTCTCTCACACACACACACACACACACACACACACACACACCCCTGCTGTGTGTCCCGGAGAAGATCAGCACAGCACTCAAATGGCTGTCAGAAACCGAGCTTCAAATGGAGAGCAGCGCATGCCTCCATGGCTGCCAGCCGAGTTCAAAACAATGAGCAGAGCGTCCACTTGAGGGATCATGGGACATTTCTGGAGGCCAGCTACTGTGCTCAAAGCAATGGACGTGTTTACACTGACAACAGAGCGCAGAAGCCACTGCACTGGGAGCCTTACTCCTCTCGTCAGGGTGGTTTTTTTACAGTGTTGCAACTCCGCAGTTACTGCGCACTAAGTGCCTTGGCAGTGTGTACACCAGGGGCGTTTCTGCGCAGGAAGCTGATATACTGCCCTGTAACTTCCCAGTGTAGACAGACCCTGAGTCTGGGCTCTGACCCAGGTTTGAGCCCAAGCCACCCCTTCCATCCACACACAGATCAGTCTGACTGGGGTCAGCAAGCACTCAGGCCCTGGATCCTGGACTCTGCTAGGGTGGTGGGTCCCCAGTCCTGCTGTGACTTGGCTCCAGGCCCTGTCATTGTGCAGTGGGGCTGCAGACCGGAGTCAGAAGGTCTGTGTAGTGATGGTGTGTGGAAGCACTAGCATGGCTGTGAGACCCAGGTTTACAATACAGCATGGACGCGCAAGTGTGGGCTTGCAAACACCACGTCCACAAGCCCACAGATCTGGGCTTAGTGTACAGTGTAGTCATCCCTAAGAGACTTTCCCATAGTCCACATGGAGTCTGTGGAAGGGCAAAATCTTGACCCAGATCTCCTGAGTCCCAGACCAGTGCCTTAAACACAAGGCCATCTTTTCTTCCTAGGGCTTGAGTGCCCCCTTTGCCCCCTATTTAATTACAATTGTGAATAGGTGGGGCATAGGAACAGTTCATAAATTCAGCTGAACAAATATATGAGCAGAGCTGCTCTAGACCCTGAGACCCGTGTCTGAGACCTCCTGACCCGCCGTTCACTTACACATGCTTCCCCCGAGCTCCACCTCGGCTATGGGCACTCCAGGCTTCTGGTTAACCCTTCAGAGACAGAGTTAAGCTTCTTGCACGGCAAGGAACATGGGCTTAGCAAAAAGGAATGTCTTGTCCATAGACCTGTTCCTGTTAAAGCACCTGAGATGTCAGATCTTGGAAAGTAGCAGAAGTCCAGAGACGCAAGCCCAGCACATCCTTCTTATGTGTGGCAATGGCCTCTGCTCAAAGCAGAACTCCGCTCATATATAGGGCCTGTCTCTGGGCTCAGATTGAAGCTCCAGACCCGTCATATATGCTCATCCCCCTTGTAAGACCCAGTGTAGAGAGACCCCAGACCCCATGGAGGTGGGCAGTAGTTGAGTTCAGGTCCATGGCCTCAGACTGTTCTCAGCGATGGTCCCTCAGTGAAGTGTCAGACACTTTCCCAGGCAGGACACTATCTGCACTGCAGCACAGCAGGCTTGCCCTTGGGCACATTCACACTGGTGTTGAGTAGGTATGTGGGCACACCTACTTGGGGAGCCTTTGAATCCTCTCAGTGTATTCTGATTAGAGAGACCTCTCGGTACTGAATCCTGGCTGTGAAGGACTGCAGGGTGCATGAGGCAGTGATGGGCACCTTCTGGGACTGGACTGAGCTTCCCAGGGGTCAGTGAGTTGCATGGGGGCAGGGACCTGGAAGACAGAGCTGCTGCTCCCCTTGGGTCTGGGCTGAGGAGAAGAGATGATGGAGCCCTGCTGGTGAGTTGCTGGGGTTAAAGATACAGAGGGTTGCTAACAGTCTAATCACACAAACTCAAACACCCTTACCCCACCCCATCCCACCCCTTCCCCGAGGCTGCAGCCCTGCCCCACTCCTTCTCCAAGGCCCTGCCCCGCTCCCTACATCCCCCCTCCCTCCGTCGCCCACTGTCCCCCACCCTCACTCACTTTCACAGGGCTGGGGCCGGAGGTTGGGGTGCAGGAGAGAGTGCAGGCTCTGCACTGGAGCCAATGGTTTCGGAGCATGGAAGGGGACACTAGGCTGAGCCTGGAGCAGGGGTTTGGGGTGCAGGAGGGGGCTCGGGGTGAGGGCTCGGGCGGTGCTTACCTCGGGCGGCTCCTCGTTGGTGGTGCTGAGGGGCTAAGGCAGGCTCCCTGCCTACCCTGGCTCTGTGCTGCTCATGGAAGCGACTGGCACATCCCTGTGGCCTGTATGGCAGGACCAGGTGGCTCCACATGCTGTCCCTGCCTGCAGGCACCGCCCCTACAGCTCCTATTGGCTGCAGTTCCCAGCCAATGGGAGCTGCCTAGTTGGCGCTCAGAGCGGGGGCAGCGCACAGAGCCACTGTGCCTAGAGGTCGCCTTAGCCCCGCTGCACTGCCACACTTTTAGTTGCCCAAAGTCTCCTGAATTGCCTTCAGTAGCCTCTGGGAGATCGAGCCCGATTCCGGGAGACACCAGCCAATCTGGGAGGGTTGGCAACACGAAAGACACCAGGGTTAAGGCTACACTACAGCTGCCCGCTTCTTAGTGCTGAGCCGTAGCTCAGGGACGCCTTCTCCAGAGCTAAGCACTGAGGGTGGCGGCTGGAGACTGTCAGCTGTGCAGCAGATCTGCATGTGATTGCAGACAACTGTCGAAAGCGTGTGTCATCCTGGGGCTATTGCCCTCTGATATAACAACTGTTACTGCCGGCAAAACCCAAAATTACCCCACTCCTTGTTCCACCTGGACTCCCACTGACAGACTTACAAAGTGCTGGCCTGAACTCCTGCTCGTTCAGTAGCCGATGCAGGAGAGGGCCCAGAACGATACGGCTAAGGGAGAGCGCGCACTCTGGGATGGGCGGAGCTGTGAATATCGCCAAGAGTGCTGGTGAGGGTTAGATTGCAACTTGCTGTTGAAAGCTGCAGTCATTAGCTGAGCTATTGCAGCGCCACCTACTGATCTGGTAGGGATAGAACAACTTAATCCATGTTACTCTGGTGCATTTTCTATCACGTGCTGTTGAGGTACATTTTAAGTAAAAGTGTGTTGGTTTTATTTTGCTTCATAAGATCCATTATTGATATTTTTGGTCCTGGAGGCAACCGAAGTACAAACACAGATGTATTCGGTGCCTGTCCAGGTGGAGGCACCACCAACTATAAATATTCCTTTCAGTAAAAGAACGACTGCAGGATTCCACCTAATTTCCCATCTCAGCTGGGACCCCCAGGATCTCCATTATCCTTAATGACGTCAGGTGCCCAGGCAACAGGTGAGAGTTGCCTGCTCTGAAGTAACCCAGGAAGGAAAGGGGGAGGTTACAAATAATACAAAATAAAATTCATAATTTGATACCGACGTATCCCACTGTCACAATAGCACCTACCTGCCTCCCGCAAGTGGCACCAAAATGAAGTGTCAATTCCAGTAGATTGTGCAGCTCTGTGACTTTCCCTCTCCTTTCCGAGAGCTTGTCTACACCAGACCAGGGGGATGAGGTGAACGAGGCTTTCTTCTGGCAACTAGCAGAAGTTGCTAGATCGCAGGCCCTGGTTCTCATGGGAGACTTTAATCACCCTGATATCTGCTGGGAGAGCAATACAGCGGTGCACAGACAATCCAGGAAGTTTTTGGAAAGTGTAGGGGACAATTTCCTGGGGCAAGTGCTGGAGGAACCAACTAGGGGCAGAGCTTTTCTTGACCTGCTGCTCACAAACAGGGAAGAATTAGTAGGGGAAGCAAAAGTGGATGGGAACCTGGGAGGCAGTGACCACGAGATGGTTGAGTTCAGGATCCTGACACAAGGAAGAAAGGAGAGCAGCAGAACACGGACCCTGGACTTCAGAAAAGCAGACTTTGACTCCCTCAGGGAACAGATGGGCAGGATCCCCTGGGAGAATAACATGAAGGGCAAAGGGGTCCAGGAGAGCTGGCTGTATGCAGGAACAAACCATCCCGATGTGTAGAAAGAATAGTAAATATGGCAGGCGACCAGCTTGGCTAAACAGTGAAATCCTTGCTGATCTTAAAGGCAAAAAAGAAGCTTACAAGAAGTGGAAGATTGGACAAATGACCAGGGAGGAGTATAAAAATATTGCTCAGGCATGCAGGAGTGAAATCAGGAAGGCCAAATCACACTTGGAGTTGCAGCTAGCAAGAGATGTTAAGAGAAACAAGAAGGGTTTCTTCAGGTATGTTAGCAAGAAGAAGAAAGTCAAGGAAAGTGTGGGACCCTTACTGAATGAGGGAGGCAACCCAGTGACCGAGGATGTGGAAAAAGCTAATGTACTCAATGATTTTTTTGCCTCTCTCTTCACAAACAAGGTCAGCTCCCAGATTGCTGCACTGGGCAGTACAGCATGGGGAGAAGTTGACCAGCGCTCTGTGGAGAAAGAAGTGGTTCGGGACTGTTTAGAAAAACTGGACGTGCACAAGTCCATGGGGCCGGATGCGCTGCATCCGAGGGTGCTAAAGGAGTTGGCGGATGAGATTGCAGAGCCATTAGCCATTATTTTTGAAAACTCATGGCGATGGGGGAGGTCCCGGATGACTGGAAAAAGGCTAATGTAGTGCCCATCTTTAAAAAAGGGAAGAAGGAGGATCCGGGGAACTACAGGCCAGTCACCCTCACCTCAGTCCCTGGAAAAATCATGGAGCAGGTCCTCAAGGAATCAATTCTGAAGCAGTTAGAGGAGAGGAAAGTGATCAGGAACAGTCAGCATGGATTCACCAAGGGCAAGTCGTGCCTTACTAACCTAATTGCCTTCTATGATAAGATAACTGGCTCTGTGGATGAGGGGAAAGCAGTGGATGTGTTATTCCTTGCCTTTAGCAAAGCTTTTGATATGGTCTCCCACAGTATTCTTGCTGCCAAGTTAAAGAAGTATGGGCTGGATGAATGGACTGTAAGGTGGATAGAAAGCTGGCTAGATCGTCGGGCTCAACGGGTAGTGATCAATGGCTCCATGTCTAGTTGGCAGCCAGTTTCAAGCGGAGTGCCCCAAGAGTCGGTCCTGGAGCCGGTTTTGTTTAATCTCTTTATTAATGATCTGGAGGATGGCATGGACTGCACTCTCAGCAAGTTTGCAGATGACACTAAACTAGGAGGCGTGGTAGATACACTAGAGGGTAGGGATCGGATACAGAGGGACCTAGACAAATTAGAGGATTGGGCCAAAAGAAACCTGATGAGGTTCAACAAGGACAAGTGCAGAGTCCTGCACTTAGGACGGAAGAATCCCATGCACAGCTACAGACTAGGGACCGAGTGGCTAGGCAGGAGTTCTGCAGAAAAGGACCTAGGGGTCACAGTGGACGAGAAGCTGGATATGAGTCAACAGTGTGCTCTTGTTGCCAAGAAGGCTAACGGCATTTTGGGCTGTATAAGTAGGGGCATTGCCAGCAGATCGAGGGACGTGATCGTTCCCCTTTATTCGACATTGGTGAGGCCTCATCTGGAGTACTGTGTCCAGTTTTGGTCCCCACACTACAAGAAGGATGTGGAAAAATTGGAAAGAGTCCAGTGGAGGGCAACAAAACTGATTAGGGGTCTGGAGTGCATGACTTATGAGGAGAGGCTGAGGGAACTGGGATTGTTTAGTCTCCAGAAGAGAAGAATGAGGGGGGATTTGATAGCAGCCTACAACTTCCTGAAGTGGCATTCCAAAGAGGATGGAGCTCGGCTGTTCTCAATGGTGGCAGATGACAGAACAAGGAGCAATGGTCTCAAGTTATAGTGGGGGACGTCTAGGTTGGATATTAGGAAACACTATTTCACTAGGAGGGTGGTGAAGCACTGGAATGCATTACCTAGGGAGGTGGTGGAGTCTCCTTCCTTGGAGGTTTTTAAGGCCTGGCTTGACAAAGCCCTGGCTGGGATGATTTAGTTGGGGATTGGTCCTGCTTTGAGCAGGGGGTTGGACTAGATGACCTCCTGAGGTCCCTTCCAACCCTGATATTCTATGATTCTATGATTCTACTTTGGTATAACTTACATCTCTCAG
Source organism: Chrysemys picta bellii (assembly GCF_011386835.1). Taxonomy (NCBI): domain Eukaryota; kingdom Metazoa; phylum Chordata; order Testudines; family Emydidae; genus Chrysemys; species Chrysemys picta. The sequence goes on along the minus strand of NC_088792.1, from coordinate 2,825,575 downwards.
GGGTGGGAATAATCCACATCCCCACGCCACATAATTCACATCAATTTGAGCACCAGTGTGGACAGCGCTCTGTCGGTGGGCGAGCGCCTCCCATCGCCATGGTTACCACCTCTCACGGCGATGGAGTTATGGGGATGGGAGAGCTGTCTCCCCTCGGCTTAGAGCCTCTTCCCCAGACGCGTTACAGCAGCGCAGCTGCAATGGTGCAGCTGGGTCGATGTAGCGCTTCTAGTGCAGACTAGACTGTGCAGCAGTGACATCATTAGCGATGTTGACATTTAAATTACTGTCATTGGGCATCTCGTTTAACCCCTTATGGAGATGACTGGGGCACTTCAGACCTTTCTGGGCTATTGTTTCTGCAGATTCAGGTAAACCTCACTGGAGTAGTTACACTTGGGTCACATTTTATTCTTCACAACCACAAGGGATAGAGCCTTAGTCTGAAATGAAAGCTGAGATTCTGGAGAACAAGATGGCAGCTAAAAAGAAAAAAATCTGGTCAACAACCCAATATGACCTGGCCCAATTCATGGTCTAGACATGCTTAAACTGTGGAAAGATTTCCTAGCCTGTCTGTTAGTCACTCTGTGTTTGGAATTTTGCAGGTATCACACTATTGGACAGTGCGGCTCTTAGAAAGGACGTGGATATGCAAAACCAATACAAGACTGAATTTCAGGTCATTGCATCTGACACCATTGCGGCTAAGGCCTCTGCACTCCAGGCTGGTGAATCGCTGAAGGCCAGTTTCCTGTGTGGTTTACTTGAAATGACTGGATCTGCTGTATATTTAAGTGACACCAGGAAATCCAGACATCAGGCCCGAGTGACTCTCCAATACAAAATGACAACAAGGTCTGAGCATCTGACAATGAGCCATTTAGGACAGCAGGTTACTTATCCTGCTGTATTCAACCAAGGCAAAGCAACCCATGTGGTCACAGCTGTGCTGTATGGGGCTCAGGCTTTCTTTGTGTTTGATCGGGAAGTTTCTTCACCTGAGAGTATAGAAGAGATACAGGGAAAGATGAAACTTACGATAGAAAAAATACCAAAGATTTCAGAAGAAGATGGAGAGTCCAAAATGGAGGATAAGGAAATAGAAAATACTGAAAAAATCACTTGTACGTTCTATGGTGACTTTGGTCTTGAGAACAATCCAGTTACTTATCAGGATGCCATAAAAGTTTATTCCACCCTCCCAAAGCTGCTGGGTGACAGGGGGGAGAAGGCCGTACCAGTGACAGTCTGGCTGTATCCGCTCATCAAGCAAGATTCCAGAAGCACTCCGCTGATACGTGAGATCAGCGTTGGGCTGATTTCCAATGTTGAAGCTGTCGTGGAGCACCTCACAGAATTAGACATGCGATGCAATGACATGATGAAGGACAGAACTGCCACAACTTTCCCTGAAATCAAGAGGAAAGTCCAGCAATTCCAAGCTCTGTGTAATCAGTACAGACAGGCTTTCCAGCGACAGCTATCAGAAATCGTACCCTGTATCCGTGGAGGAGGAGCAGAGGAAGGGGCCCTGGGGGACATTTTAAGCAGCAAAGAACAATCACCGTTCAATACTCAGCAACTCAATGAATATCTTGATAAAAAGATGCAAGAGATGAATTTTGTGAAATCATACCTCACTTTTCTAAATGACATGGATATTATCTCTTCCAGCACTGAACTAAACCAGGTATTATTTAACCCTGTGCATAGGTATGTTGTCTCCTTTACATTTACTTCATTACATGAAGAGGAGCCATATTTATCAGTTTTAAATGACTGGCTTCAGACCCAAAATATAGAGACAACTCATGATCCAGCATCAGCCAGTTCTGCATGTGGAAACTCAAAATCCAGTCAGTGGTTTGAGGATAAGAAGAAACTCCAAAGAGCACAAAAGTCAGTAAATTTCTTCTCAGACTTTGTCCGTGTCAATAAATCTAATGAGAAGACTCAGTTCTGTGTGGCCTCAGTTGCAGATAAGGACAATCCAGGCACTGCCATTTACCTGTATGCAGATGGAGAGCTGGTCAGCACCAACTTTGAGCCTCCATCAAAGCCTCTTCCAGCCCTGATTGGTGGAATCAGACATGACCGTGTGCAGCTCACATTTAACCCAGCAGCCTATGGCAGGGCTGCGATATCCGGCTATCGGGCAGAGTACAGAATTGTAGGGCAGGAGAACTGGACGGCTGTGGATGTAAATAACACACAAGTGACATTCACAGTAACAGGGCTACGTGCAAACACCGAGTACCAGTTCCGATACGCTGCAGTGAGCAAACCAGGGCTCAGCGAGAGCAGTGACGTGAGTGATCCTGTGAAGACTCTCCCTCCAACCAGCCCACCTGGGAAGCCTGTAACAGCTACTGTAGATTCATCAGCCATCGCGCTCACCTGGGAGTGTCCAACTGTGGTTGGAGAAGGAGTCATTATAAGGGAGTATGAAGTGAAATATAAAGAGGAATCCAGGGATATGAGTCATGAAGGGAAAGACGAATGGATAGAACAAAGAACAGGAGAGAAAACAGAATTCTGTAATGTTTATGGACTAAGGCCTCAGACACCCTACAGAGTCCGAGTGTCGGCTGTGTGTGAGGATGAGAATCTGAGTGCTCCAAGTGAGGAGATTTCCATTTCAACAATAAAGGTAAGAGAAAATGTAAATAAATCTAAATAGTCTCCCCCTAAACTTGTCTTCCCATTAGACAAATAAGCTTTAGCAAGCAGTCTCCATTAGACACAAATGGGATCTATCTCAACGAATCTGATCCCCAGGGTACTTTGGGGAGACAGAGCCCACAGATAATCACAAGTTTCAGAGTAACAGCCGTGTTAGTCTGTATCCGCAAAAAGAAGAACAGGAGGACTTGATGCATCCGAAGAAGTGGGCTGTAGTCCACGAAAGCTTATGCTCTAATACATTTGTTAGTCTCTAAGGTGCCACAAGTACTCCTGTTCTTCTTTTCACAGATAATCAGTATTTAGTGCCTGGACCAGCTGTATCAGGTAACATTCATCTATAGGAATAGTCTGAAATATTGTGGGTGCATAATGTCAGTGTGACTTCATTCAAACTGGGTCTGGAGATAACAAATAAAACCAAGATAGAGTCGGGCACCTGCAGTGACTGGCTGACTCGGGGAACATGTAAGCGGCTATGGGTATTTCAGCACTGGGTCACCTATCCAGACCTGTCTCATTTTAGAACCTCATGGCTGTTTCAGGGGCAGACTGGCTTATCTGTCCCCCAAATGTCCTGCTTACCTTTATAGGTGCTTGTCCCCTCCACATGCAAATGGAAGCCTCCCCTTGAAGTGCTGCCATCTAGAATTCCCATATACACATGTCAGTGGGGTCAGAATGAGCTCCCCACTGACATCTAGCAGTAAGCTGTGGGAAAAGTCTTCAGGAACACACCATGTTTGCATAGACACGTCTGCTCTGCCTAGGAATTCAGCAGAGGGAACTGCTTTGCCACAGTGATCAATTTTGGCTGGTGTCGGGTTACAATTCACTTTAGTATTGAGTGCAGCGGTGATTAAATGTTGTTTAATCGTATGTATGAGTAAAGGGCAGCAGAACTCTGCTTAGACTGCTCTGATTAAAGTGGCAGTAGAGAAAATGGTGGGGCAGCAGCCTACAGTGAGGGAATGAATAACAGCGCAGTGCGGGAAGCGGTGCAGTGTGAATGATGGGAACTGTGAGCCAGATGTGGTGGTGGCAGCAGCTGAGGCATTACTGACAACACCCGGGCAGGGGAGGGGTGAACTCAGATGAACACACCTCTGAACTCTGGGTCTTCGCTGACGAGGGACAGCAGCTGTGTGTGGGCGCTAAAGGAACATTTGTTTGTCAGACTTTCACACTGCAAGGTGAGAAATGGAGGCAAAGGACACTGCCCAACATATTCTGGGGTGGGTGTTTGCTCATGGCCAAAACCACAGCCACTGGTTAATTACCCTCGCTGTTAAAAATGTACGCCTTCTTTCCAGTCTGAATTTGTCTAGCTTCAAGTTCCAGCTATTGGATGGTGTTCTACCTTTCTCTGCCAGATTGACGAGCCCATTATCCGATATTTGTTACCATGTAAGTACTTACAGACTGTGACCAAGTTACCCCTTAAGCTTCTCCTAGGTGACTAAATAGACTGAACCCCTTGAGTCGGTCACTCTAAGGCACATTTTCTAATCCTTTAATCACTCTCATGGCTCTTCTTTTGAACCCTCTCCAATTTATCAACATCCTTCTTGAATTGTGCGCACCAGACCTGGACACTGGCACAACTGCTGTTGGAATACAGTGCCACATATGGAGGTAAAATAACCACTCTCCTCCTACTTGAGATTCCCCTGTTTATGCATGCGACTGTGGTGTACTGAGGACTGTTGGAATTGCAAGCTGTCACTTTAAGAACGGGGAGGGGAAGGGGGAAGGGAGGGGGACAGGTTCCCTGGTTCTGCTTGCAGGCTAGGAGGGGGCTCCTTAGCAAAGCATGCAAGTTGCAACAGCTACTTTAAAGCAAGGTGAAGTGAATTGTGCCTCGCTGCCTATGGGAGCAGCCTGCTTTCTCTCTCTACTTTTGGCTTATCGTGTGCTTTGAATGCTAAGAAGTAGATAAAAACATAAGTTTAACATCTTTGTGTGTATGCTGTTAACACACCACTAACCACTACAGGCAGATGCAGTTTAAAGTTGAAAAGTCTTAAAACAAAATGTTTTGGTTCAGTTTTCCCAATGGGAAAAGAAAAAAATCTGCAAAAATCAAAATTTTACACAGCAAATTTTGATTTTGCCAAAATGTTGTTTTCTGTTGAAAAGTCATTTTGACAGAAGATTCTCAGCCAGCTCTGTCTGCAACCATCAGGGTACAAACTTACACTTTTAAAAACATTAAAGCTGAGGTTCCCATGTAATCACGGCAGTTCATGATCTGGAGATTTGTGATAATATCTCCAGGGTAGGCAAGGCTGAATGTTCCTTGCATCTTTCAGTCATAGAATATCAGGGTTGGAAGGGACCTCAGGAGGTCATCTAGTCCAACCCCCTGCTCAAAGCAGGACCAATTCCCAACTAAATCATCCCAGCCAGGGCTTTGTCAAACCTGACCTTAAAAACCTCTAAGGAAGGAGATTCCACCACCTCCCTAGGTAACCCATTCCAATGCTTCACCACCCTCCTAGTGAAAAAGTTTTTCCTAATATCCAATCTAAACCTCCCCCTCTGCAACTTGAGTCCATTACTCCTTTTTCTGTCATCCACTGAGAACAGTCTAGATCCATCCTCTTTGGAACCCCCTTTCAGGTAGTTGAAAGCAGCTATCAAATCCCCCCTCATGCTTCTCTTCTGCAGACTAAACAATCCCAGTTCCCTCAGCCTCTCCTCATAAGTCATGTGCTCCAGCCCCCTAATCAGTTTTGTTGCCCTCCACTGGACTCTTTCCAATTTTTCCACATCCTTCTTGTAGTGTGGGGCCCAAAACTGGACACAATACTCCAGGTGAGGCCTCACCAATGTCGAATAGAGGGGAATGATCACGTCCCTCGATCTGCTGGCAATGCCCCTACTTATACAGCCCAAAATGCCATTAGCCTTCTTGGCAACAAGGGCATACTGTTGACTCATATCCAGCTTCTCGTCCATTGTAACCCCTAAGTCCTTTTGTGCAGAACTCCTGCCTTGCTATTCGGTCCCTAGTCTGTAGCAGTGCATGGGATTCTTCCGTCCTAAGTGCAGGACTCTGCACTTGTCCTTGTTGAACCTCATCAGGTTTCTTTTGGCCCAATCCTCTAATTTGTCTAGGTCCCTCTGTATTCTATTCCTACCCCCCAGCATATCTACCACTCCTCCCAGTTTAGTGTCATCTGCAAACTTGCTGAGAGTGCAGTCCACGCCATCATCCAGATCATTAATGAAGATATTGAACAAAACCGGCTCCAGGATTGACCCCTGGGGCACTCCACTTGAAACCGGCTGCCAACTTGACATGGAGCCGTTGATCACTACCCATTGAGCCCGACAATCTAGCCAGCTTTCTATCCACCTTATAGTCCATTCATCCAGCCCATACTTCTTTAACTTGGCGGCAAGAATACTGTGGGAGATTGTATCAAAAGCTTTGCTAAAGTCAAGGAATAGCATGACCACTGCTTTCCCCTCATCCACAGAGCCAGTTATCTCATCATAGAAGGCAATTAGGTTAGTCAGGCATGACTTGCCCTTGGTGAATCCATGCTGACTGTTCCTGATCACTTTCCTCTCCTCTAAGTGTTTCATAATTGATTCCTTGAGGACCTGCTCCATGATTTTTCCAGGGACTGAGGTGAGGCTGACTGGCCTGTAGTTCCCCGGATCCTCCTTCTTCCCTTTTTTAAAGATGGGCACTACATTAGCCTTTTTCCAGTCAGCCGGGAGCTCCCCCGATTGCCATGAGTTTTCAAAGATAATGGCCATCCCCAGTCCATCCCCACCCAGGCTATTGCGATGTGCCAGTGACAATCTAACACATAAAGTGCAGTGACGAATGTAGGGCTGCTTGGTAGTTGCTGCTTACAGGCCCTTAGTTATTGAGCCCTCACTGAAGAATAATCCATAGCTCTTTCGAGGCACAGTTCTGTGCACACTCTCAGATTCCATGTCTCATTTACTTGACATTTTCTACATGAAGTGTGACCCCTTCTGCCAGGTGGAGTCGGCAGCAACAAGGGCCGGGTTCAATATCTAGAGGTTCCTCTTAACAAGGCAACACAGAACCGACTTGAGCCCCAGGCAGTCATCTGGGAAAATTGAACATCATCCCTGGATGCCTCTGAGAGGCAATACTTCCCCACTCACAAGCACTGAGTCTGTGTACAACAAATAAAACTTAATAAAAAGGGGGAAAGAACCCAGTATTAATTTCGGAAAACATCAAAACCATGATTCAAAAGCATGTGACCAGGAGCAAACTCCCACCCCAGAGCACACTGGACAGTGACCTTTGCCTCCATTTCTCCCCTTGTGGTATGAAAGTCTGATAAAAAAATGTTCCTTTAGTACCCCACTCCCCTCTCCTTCCACAGCACCCCATTTACAGCTGCTGCCCTTAGTCACTGACGACCCGGAGTTCAGAGGTGCGTTCACATGAGTTCACCTCTGTGACACCCTCATATCCTTCATGGACATATTACTGGGACATGAAAATGGCATAACTAAGGTATGCTTTATGCAAGATAACCGATGTAAAGTATCATTGGAAAGGTTGTGATTTACTGAATATGATTATCCAATTTGTATGCATGTATCATTTTTGTATCTCAAGTTAGAAATATCTGTATTTCACCTATGCTACTTTGGGTGACACCCACTGCTAACATTTCAGGTACAACAATGGAAAAGCCAGACAGGGCTGATGGCCCATCAGTGAGGACAATGGGTTGTAAAAAGGCTTGGCCTTCCTGCAGTCACTCCATACTGTCACTGACTCATGGCCACTGATACTACAGAGTCAGGTGACCTGGTCACCTGATATTAAACTCCATTTTGGACTGCTGAACTTTTCCACTGGGAGGTGCGGGAATCCAACAAAGGATTCCTGCCTTATGTAAATCCCATATAAGGTGGGGGAGGAAAACAATCAAAGTTTTCAGTTCATTTCTCCTCTGCCTCCCCACCCAAAGAGACACTGAAAAACATCTGGAAACAAGAACTGGTGGCGGGGTGGGAGAACTTCTTGACCCAGGCTGGAAACATATCTGGCCTGTGAAGGAATGTACCTAAAACAACATTTAGGGTGAGCAATTACTAGTTGTAACCAATTTCTTTAGTGAATCAAGCTTAGTTTGCGTACTTTGTTTTATTTGCTTAGTAATCTGCTTTGTTCTATTTGCTAGCTCTTTAACCACTTAAAATCCTCCTTTTGTAGTTAATAAACTTATTTCTTGTTTATAATATAACCCAGTTTATGTAATTTCTAATGGGGGGCAAGAAGTTGTGCATATCTCCCTCCACATTGAGGGAGGGGACAAATTTCATAAAACGTTTCAGTTTCTACCCCTTAAAGGGAGTGGGCACTGGAGTGCTGGGTCAAGCCCTTAAGGCTGAATCTTTCCAGAGCAGATCTCTGTCTCTCTGTGCAGCTGGGTGTGCCCCTGCTTGTGTGCTTGGCTGGTAGAGGCCTGTGAGCCTAGCCCAGCATGGCCAGCTAAAGGGGACGCAGGCTGGCAGAATAGGCTGACTCAGTGGCTTCCTAGCACTTCAGGTGGCACCCCAAAGGGTGCAAGCCCATCACAACCTCCCGCCCTGGGGTGAGGGTAACATCGGGCAACGTCTGAGCTGCTGCAGCCACTGTTTACTGTGCCATTGCTGCCTGCTGCCGTTGTCGTTCACTCTGCCATTGGCTTCTGTGCATTCATTCACTACACCACCACTGGCTGCCGCTGCCTCTGCATCTGCTTCTCTGCTACCACCTGCCTCTCTACTGGAACCGCTGTGATGCCACATTCTGAAGTTATAAGGAGAGATTAATAAGACTGGGACTGTTCAGTTTGGAAAAGAGAGGTCTAAGGGGAGATATGATAGAGGTCTGTAAAATCATGACTGGTGTGGAGAAAGTAGATAAGGAAGTGTTAGTGTTATTTACCCCTTTACATAACACAAGAACTATAGGTCACCAAATGAAATGAATAGGCAGCAGGTTTAAAACAAACACAAGGAAGTATTTCTTCACACAATGCACAGTCAACCTGTGGGACTCCTTGCCAGAGGATGTTGAAGGCCAAGTTTATAACAGGGTTCAAAAAAGAACTAGATAAATTCATGGAAGATAGGTCCATCAATGGCTGTTAGCCAGGATGGGCAGGGATGGTGTCCCTAGCCTATTGTTTGCTAGAAGCTGGGAATGAGGAACTGGGGATGGATCACTTGATGATTCCCTGTTCTGTTCATTCCCTCTGGGGCACCTGGCACTGGCCACTGTCGGAAGACAGGATACTGGTACCTTTGGTCTGACCCACTATGGCTGTTCTTATGAGGTTCTATCACTTAATCCGGCTCTTGGTGATTTCATCTTTTGATGATTTCAGTGGGGAACCTCACTGCTAGTGCAGGCTGGGCCAGTCTCTTTCACTGCCACACTTTCCTGCACCCGGACTAAGGCTTATCACCTAGACCTGGTTGTGACGGGTTCGGTCACAGAGCCCCCTTTGGGACTGTCACCTGATGTGCTGAAATTATCTCTGAGCCCATTTTCCCTGCCAGCCTGGGCCTCCAGAACTCTGTCTTGTTGAGCCAGACACGGTAGCCTGCTGCAACACAAACCCAGGGTCTGGGCCACGCCCCCAAAGCTGCCGATCTAAACTGAAAACAGCTCAGCAGGATACCTGTTTCCAGCACTCAGACACCCAGCTCCCAATGGGATCCAAACCCCAAGTAAATCCGTTTTACTCTGTATAAAGCTTATTCAGGGTAAAATGATACTTGTTCACCCTCTATATCACTGAAAGAGAGATATGCACAACTCTTTGCCCCCACCCTCCCCAGGTAACAATTACTACACTATGTTTATTAGTAAACAAAAGTGATTTTATTAAGTATAAAAAGTAGGATTTAAATGGTTTTAAGTAGTAACAGACAGAACAAAAACAACAAGGAGTCTTGTGGCACCTTAAAGACTAACACATTTATTAGAGCATAAGCTTTCGTGGGCTTCAGCCCACTTCTTCAGATGCAGAAGTGCAAGCTGGAGTTTGGCAGGTGAATAAATATATACTTACAGAGATGGGTGTGAAGAATTACTATGCAGAGGACCAGTGCTAAGGAGGTCAATACAATCAGGGGGGATGTGGCCCATTATTAACTGTTGATGAGAAGTTGTGAATACCAAAAGAGGGAGAAAATCTTTTGTAGTGAGCCAGCCATTCCTAGTCCTTATTCAGGCCACGTGTGATACAATCAAACTTGCAAATGTATTCCAGCTCAGCAGTTTCACGGACAAGTCTGTTTTTGAAGTATTTTTTAAGTATGGCAACTTTCAAGTTTGTCACTGAGTGTCCAGGGAGATTAAAATGCTCTTCCACTGGTTTTTGAATGTTCCCTTCCATGATTTGTGTCCATTTTTTCTTTTGTGTAGAGAAAATCCGGTTTGGCCATTGTGCATGGCAGAGGGGCATTGTTGGCACATGATGGTATATACCACATTAGTGGATGTGCAGGTGAATGAGCCCCTTATGGTGTAGCTGATGTGGTTAGGTCCTGTGATCGTGTCACTTGAGTAGATATGTGGACACAGTTGGTAACAGGGTTTGTTGCAAGGGATGGTTCCTGGGTTGGTGTTTCTGTTGTGTGGTGTGTGGTTGCCAGGGCCGGCTCTAAGTTTTTTGCTGCCCCAAGCAAAAAAAATTTTGGCTGCCCCCCACCCCAGCCCTGGGCTCTCTTCCCCCCCCACGCGCACCCCCTGCCGCCCCAGCCCTAGGCTCCCCCCCACCAGTGATGACTCTGCCCACTCCCCCCCACCTCCAGCCGGTCCGGCGCTGGCAGGGTCAGGGTAAGCAGCGGGGCTCCCCGGCCGCGCCTCAGCCCAGGGTCCCTCCATCCAGGGCTCCTGCCTCCAGGACCAGCCGGGACCCAGGAGGGCAGAGTCGGGGGACCGCCCTGACAGGGGATGGAGGAGCCAGGGCAGGATAGCCCCAGAGGCAGCGGAGCCCCGGAGAGCGGGACGCGGGACCCGCACGGCAGCGCCCCGCCCTCTATGGCCCCACTGCTGCTGCTGCTTCTGGCTGCCCTGCCACAGTCCCTGGGTGGCTTGGGCCGCTTCGCCCAGCCCCGGCTGCAGCGCTGGGGGGCGGCTGCCCTGCGGCACCTGCAGGCAGCTCCGTGTGCCCCGTGGGGTGTCCCCCAGCCTGAGTGTCCCCCACTCAAAGCCTGCCCGGCCCAGCCACAAGGTGTGGGTGCTGCTCCCCCACAGCGCGAACCGCGTGGCCCCAGGGCACCCCCCGCACTGCTGCTGCCAGGGCCGGCTCTAGGCTTTTGCTGCCGGAAGCAAAAAAAAAATGGCCAGACTGCTGCCCTTGAAAATGTGCTTCCCCAAGCACCTGCTTGGTTTGCTGGTGCCTAGAGCCGGCCCTGGTGGTTGCTGGTGAGTATTTGCCTCAGGTTGGGGGGCTGTCTGTAAGCGAGGATTGGCCTACCTCCCAAGGGCTGTGAGAGTGAGGGATTGTCCTTCAGGATAGGTTATAGGTCCTTGATGATGTTCTGGAGAGGCTTTAGTTGGGGGCTGAAGGTGATGGCTAGTGGTGTTCTGTTACTTTCTTTGTTGGACCTGTCCTGTAGTAGGTGACTTCTGGGTACTCTTCTGACTCTGTCAATCTGTTTCCTCACTTCAGCAGGTGGGCATTGTAGTTTTAAGAATGCTTGAAAGAGATCCTGAAGGTGTCTGTCCCTGTCTGAGGGATTGGAGCAAATTCGGTTGTATCTTAGGGCTTGGCTGTAGACGATGGATCATGTGGTGTGGTCTGGATGAAAGCTGGAGGCATGTAGGTAAGTATAGTGGTCGGTAGGTTTTCAGTATAGGATGGAGTTTGTGTTCATCATTTATTTCCAGTATAGGGTGGAGTTTGTGTCCATTATTTATTTATTTATTGTAGAGTCCAGGAAATGGATCTCTTGTGTGGACTGGTCAGGCTGAGGTTAATGGTGGGGTGGAAATTGTTGAAGTCCCGGTGGAATTCTTCAAGGGCCTCCTTCCCGTGGATTCAGATGATGAAGATGTCGTCAATGTAGTGCAAGTAGAGGAGAGGCACTTGAGTATGAGAGATGAGGAAAGGTTGTTCTAAGTCTGCCATAAAAATGTTGGCATACTGTGGGGCCATGCGGGTACCCATAGCAGTGCCGCTGACTTGCAGGTATAATTCCCCACTCTGGCAAATCTGAAATGGTTGTGGGTGAGGACAAAGTCACAAAGCTCAGCCACCAGATTTGCCGTGACATTATCAAGGACACTGTTCCTGACAGCTTGTAGTTCATCCTCGTGTGGAATGTTGGTGTAGAGAACTTCCACATCCATGGGGGCCAGGATGGTGTTGTCTGGAACAAAGTAAGTCACAAAGGAAAATAAAACAAAACATACAAGGCTAGGCTTAATACACTCAGAAATCAGTTACAAATGTTAACTTCTCACCCCAGTTGTTACTTCAGGTAAAATCCTTCTCAGGTCAGATGCCTTTTCTGACCTGGGTCCAGCCTGTTCTCTCCTACCCCTGTCATTACAGTTCTTTTGTTTTTCAGATGCTTTCAGGCATCTCTGTGGGGTGGGGAAGCCATCTCTTAAGCCACCTCAAGACTCTCATTGTTTGCTTCCCCCTCTTTATATAGAACTTCCCTAAGGCAGGAAACCTTTGTTTGGAATTCCACCCCCCTCTGGAAAAGTACCAGCTTCAAGATGGTTTTCAGTATCAGGTGACATGGTCACATGTCACTGTAAGACCCCACTCTCCATCCTTCCTGGGTTGGCCCACATGTACACAGGAAGGCTTGCAGGCAAACAGGATGTCATGAATACAGAGGAAAAGGTAGCAACCTTTATGTATGCCAGCCCATTCAGTTAGCTATAAAGACCTTCTTAGCTGTTGTTCTGAATTGCTTTACCTGTAAAGGGTTAACTGTTTCCCTGAAGATGCTTGGAAGAAAAAAAAAACAAGGTTGGAGTTGGCAGAGAGCCGAGACCCAATGAAAATCAAAGATATATTCAAATTGGGGGAAACAGTTTCCTTTTCTCAGCAGTCTTTGGTTTTGGTCTGTGTCTTCTCTCTTGGAACTGAAAGGAAGCCAGCAGGTGCAAGATCTCCTAAATCCATACCTGGAATAATCATCTGAAACCACAGAAATGTGAGTAGGGTAAAAAAGGTTTAGATAGATGTGATTGGGTTATTTGTTCGTTGGGCTTGTGTATTCTCTGTGCTGGCATAGGATTTTTTTTTCACCCTTTTCTCCCCATATTTTTCTTTTGGTAACCAAAGCTGAGCCCAGAGAGGAATTCTCTGTGTGTGTTAAATTCTAGCACTCTGCAAAATCTACTACCATTGTGATTTTTTCAGATGTGGTTCTCTATTTTGTTCTTATAATAAAATTTACCTTTTTTTAAAGACTCCTTTGATTCCGAAGTCCTTAAAACAAAGGGTTTGTCTGTGCTCACTTTGCTAAGACAACTGCTTGGTTTTTTTTTATTCTCAAATCTCCCCAGGAAAGGGGGTGAAGGACTTGGGTGGATATTTTGGGGGATAGGGATTCCAAGTGACCCTTCCCTGAATATTTTGCATAAATCACTTGGTGGTGGCAGCGATACCTGTCCAAGGCAGAGGACTCTGTACCTTGGAGGAGTTTTAACCTAAGCTAGTAGAATATAAGCTTAGGGGGTCTTTCATGAGGGCCCCCACCTTCTGCACTTGAAGTGCCAGAGTGGGGAATTTTAGCCTTGGCATGGTGGCAGCGAGGTGGGATCATTTTTTAACCAAGAGCACAGTTTAAAAGGACATTTTTTTACTATGGCTGATTGCAGCTGGACGTTTTGTTCTTTTGCCTGGAGGCATGCAAAAGGAAGCGTGAAAAGCCAGAGAAGGTTTTTTTTCCTTTCTTTTCTTTGCTGCCTGAGGGAAAACAGGCACGCAAAGGATTCAGCTTGCAAAGCCAGAGAGGTAAACACAAACAGTTTTTTCTTTCTTTCTAGCTCTCGGGCTAGGCTATAGTAAGGGCAGGAAGGTTAGCAAAATGACTGAAAGTGACATCCAAAAGAAATTGGAATTAGCCAGACTGGAGACTGAAGAGAAAAAGAAGGAACATGAAAGAGCCCTGGAATTAAAGGAGAAAGAATGGGAGGCTCGAAGAGTTGCTCACAAGAGAGCCCTGGAGCTGAAACGGCTGGAATAAGACAATGCACTGGCTATACTGCAATGGAAGAAATAGAATCATAGAATATCAGGGTTAGAAGGGACCTCAGGAGGTATCTAGTCCAACCCCCTGCTCAAAGCAGGACCAATTCCCAACTAAATCATCCCAGCCAGGGCTTTGTCAAGCCAGGCCTTAAAAACCTCTAAGGAAGGAGATTCCACCACCTCCCTAGGGAACCCATTCCAGTGCTTCACCACCCTCCTAGTGAAATAGTGTTTCCTAATAGCCAACCTAGACCTCCCCCACTGCAACTTGAGACCATTGCTCCTTGTTCTGTCATCTGCCACCACTGAGAACAGCCGAGCTCCATCCTCTTTGGAACCTCTTCGGAACCTCCCTTCAGGTAGTTGAAAGTAGCTATCAATCCTGATGTAGGAGGATCCAACTCTCCAAATAGCCACCAGTGGTAGTGGTTGTGTCCAGCATATGAGCAGTCTATTGAAATCGCCGAATATTTCATCACCTTTGAGAGACTGTGTACCATCCACTCTATTCCTGATAATCCCAGAAGATGACTACTTTGGTTGCAAAATTGACTGGAAGAGATCTGGACATATTCAATAAGATGCCTATCGGTGAATGTAGCGGGGTGATCATCCTGCTCCTGCCCGGAGGGGTTAAAAACAGCCCAGGAGAGGGCTGTGGCTGGGAGCAAGCAGTTCCCAGGCTGACTGGGGAAACAGGCTCAGTTGTGGCCACGCCCCAATCAGGGCTTAGCTGGGCCCTTATAAGAGGGCAGTGGGCCAGGAGCAGAGAGTCTTCTCTAGCTGTGGAGAGACAAGAGCCTGGCTGCTGGGGAGCGTACCAGAGCACCTGAGGTGGAGCAGGGCTGGGGGAAGGCCAGAGGAGCTGGGGAGCTCTGGCCTGGAAACCCCCGAGGCTGCAGGCCTAGTGCAAGGCCAAATAGGTACTGGGGTAGCAGGGGGCAGCCCAAGGGTAGGCGGAGGCAGCAGGTCCAAACCCCCTTTGCCTGCGATGAGTGGTGTTTACACTGCAGTCTGCCCCAGGAAACGGGGGCTAGTTAATGACTGGCAGTGGCCATAGACTGAGGTGAGGTGGGGAAAGTGGGTGGGGGTTCCCCTGGTTGGGGGGAGACCCCGAGAGTGGGGATAATGCCAGGGGGCAGCACCCCGGCTTGAAAGGGGCACCAGGGTCCAGGAGGGACTCGGGGCCCAGTGACAAGTGGGACACAGGCCTGCAGAGGGTGCTCTGGAGCTGGACACTGCTAATTGCCTGGGTAACCAGCAGGAGGCGCCGCTGCAGTGAGTCTCGCACCATCACAGTGAAGCTTCTGACTATGGTAAATGTAAGGATTTGGTTTTGAAACAATTTCAAATTACACCTGAAACTTACAGAGTAAGCTTTAGAACCCTTAACAGAGGGTCTGGACTAAGTAATGTGACTTATGTAAACCAGATGAAGGATCTGTTAGATACATGGGTCAAAGGAAGGGGTGTAACTAGCTTTGAAGGGATGTGTGATTTGGCTGTACAGGAGCGGTTCCTGACTATGTCCAATGATGATGTAAAACAGTGTTTATGGGATAAGAAGAGGGACTCAGCAGAAAGTCTTACTTCTTATGCTGATCAATACGAGCAGTCCCAGACCGTCAGAGAAGCGGGGCAAATTGGAATGAGACGGGTGGAGGTAGCAGAGAGGAACAACCCTGGTCGCAGTTTGGGCGGATACCGGAAGGGACGCCCCGAACCAATACCCTACCACCGGGGGCAGCCCAAGGCCCCCCTGCATCCCAAGGAAAACCCCAGACACCTTATCGTCCCACCACCCCATTCTCCAGCAACCCACCTCGCCCCAGTGACCAGTCAGCTGGGTGATGTTTTAATGCAATGAGCTGGGGCATGTGAAGGCCAACTGATCCAATAACCCCAACAGATTGCAGTTCATTGCACGGGGGTCACACCAAAGGTCCTCAGGCCCAGATGCCTCCCAGGTACCCTCAGAGTGAAGGGAAACTGTGAGTGTGGGCGGGAAGAAGGTTATCGTATGGAGAGACACTGGAGCACAGGTGTCAGCTGTCCACCAATCCTTAGTGGACCCTAAATTCAACAACCCAGAGGCCCAAGTGACGATTCAACCCTTCAAGTCAGACTCTTTGAACCAGGTTGCCTGTCCAATGCAAGGGCTGGTCAGGGATGTGGACTTTTGCAGTGTATGATGATTATCCCATTCCCATGCTGTTGGGAGAGGACTTGGCCAACCATGTGAAGGTAGCCAAGAGGGTGGGAATGGTCACCCGCAGCCAGGCTAAGCAAACCTTCACACCTATCCCTGTTCCTGAGCCTTCCACAAGGACCCCGTTGTGTTACCAGAGACCCAGACTGAGGTGGTGGAACTGGACCCCACGCCAACATCTACGATAGCCGTAGTAGATCCAGTTCCAGAGACCCAACCAGAACCAGTCCAAGAACCAGAACTGGCGGAGCAGCCAGCACCAGAACTATTGCCAGCACTGAATCCAGCGCTTGCAACCCCATCTGCAAACCCAACACCAGAGGGCACCACCGAGCCTGCACTTGAAGCAGCAACTAAACCTGCGCAAGAGGCTCAGCCGGAGCCTGAAATACAACCTAGTGCACCAGCGGACAGCGGTTCTCAGTCGACGGAAACAGCCCCAGCACCTGCATCGCTTCCAGAGGGACCAAGCCCAAGTCCACAATCCAGTGAGGAACTGATGTCTCCAGCGTCAAGGGATCAGTTCCAGGCAGAGCAGGAAGTGGATAACAGCCTCAAGTGAGCTTGGACAGCGGCGCAGGGTGACCCACTGCCTCTCCGCTCTTTTAATAGGTCCAGGTTTGTCGTAGGAGAACTCTTATACAAGGACACCCTTTCTGGTGGGCACAAGGAAGTCTGGCATCCTCAAAGACAGTTAGTAATTCCAACTAAGTACCAGGTAAAGCTCTTGAGCTTAGCCCACGATCATCCTAGTCGCCGTGCTAGGGTGAACAGGACCAAAGACTATTTGGGGAAGTCCTTCCACTGGGAGGGAATGGGCAAGGATGTTTCTACCTATGTCTGGTCTTGTGAGGTGTGCCAAAGGGTGGGAAAACCCCAAGACCAGGTTAAAGCCCCTCTCCAGCCACTCCCCATAATTGAAGTTCCATTTCAGCGAGTAGCTGTGGATATTCTGGGTCCTTTCCCAAAGAAGACACCCAGAAGAAAGCAGTACATACTGACTTTCATGGATTTTGCCACCTGATGGCTGGAAGCAGTAGCTCTAAGCAACACCAGGGCTAAAAACATGAGCCAGGCATTTGCATACATTTTTGCTAGGGTAGGTTGGCTCTCAGAGATCCTTACAGATTCGGGAACTAATTTCCTGGCAGGGACCATGAAAAGTCTTTGGGGAACTCATGGGGTGAACCACTTGGTTGCCACCCCTTAAACGAATGGCCTGGTTGAGAAGTTTAATGGAATTTTGGGGGCCGTGATATGTAAATGAACATTCCAATGATTGGGACCTAGTGTTGCAGCAGTTACTCTTCGCCTACAGAGCTGTGCCACATCCCAGTTTGGGCTTTTCACCATTTAAACTTGTGTATGGCCACAAGGTTAAGGGGCCATTACAGTTGGTGAAGCAGCAATGGGAGGGGTTTACACCTTCTCCAGGAACTAACCTTCAGGACTTTGTAAACAACCTACAAAATACCCTCCGAGACTCTTTAGCTTTTGCTAGAGAAAACCTGAAAGATGCTCAGCAAGAGGAAAAGGCCTGGTATAATAACCATGCTAGAGAGCATTCCGTCAAAGTAGGGTACGAGGTCATGGTCTTGAAGGTGCTCCAGGCCCATAAGATGGAAGCATTGTGGGAAGGGCCGTTTATGGTCCAAGAGCGCTTGGGAGCTGTTAGCTATCTCATAGCGTCTCCATCATCAAACCTAAAGCCTAAAGTGTACCATGTTAATTCTCTAAAGCCCTTTTATTCCAGAGAATTAAAGGTTCTTCAGTTTACAGCCCAGGAAAGAGATGACACTGAGTGGCCTGAAGGAGTCTACTATGAAGGAAAAAATGATGGTGGCGTGGAAGAGGTGAACCTCTCCATGACCCTTGGAGGTATGCAGCGACAGCAGATCAAGGAGCTGTGCACTAGCTTCGCACCGATGTTCTCAGCCACCCCAGGACAGACCGAACGGGCATACCACTCCATTGACACAGGCTATGCTTACCCAATTAGAGCCCAACCTTATTGAGTGGCTCCTCAAGCCAAAACCGCTATAGAATGGGAGATCCAGGACATGTTACAGATGGGTTATTCCGCCCCTCTGAAAGTGCATTGGCATCTCCAGTGGTTCTAGTTCCCAAACCAGATGGGGAGATACGCTTTTGCATGGACTACTGTAAGCTAAACGCTGTAAATCGCTCAGATAACTATCCAATGCCACGCACAGATAAGCTATTGAAGAAACTGGGACGTGCCCAGTTCATCTCTACCTTAGACTTAACCAAGGGGTACTGGCAGGTACCCGCTAGATGAATCCGCTAAGGAAAGGTCAGCTTTCATCATACATATGGGGCTGTATGAATTTAATGTGCTCCCTTTCGGGCTGCAAAATGCACCCGCCACCTTCCAGAAACTTCTAGATAGTCTCCTAGCGGGATTGGGAGAATCTGCAGTCGCCTACTGTGACAATGTGGCCATATTTTCTGATTCATGGGCAGAAGACCTGGAGCATCTACAAAAAGTCTTCGAGCGCATAAGGGAGGCAGGACTAACTGTTAAGGCTAAAAAGTGTCAGCTAGGCCTAAACAGAGTGATTTACCTTGGACACCAGGTGGGTCAAGGAACTATCAACCCCCTTACAGGCTAAAGTGACTGCTATCCAAAAGTGGCCTGTCCCAAAGTCAAACAAACAGGTCCAATCCTTCTTAAGCTTGGCTGGATATTACAGGCGATTTGTACCACACTACAACCAAATTGCTGCCCCACTGACAGACCTGACCAGGAGGAAACAGCCAAATGCAGTTCAGTGGACTGAAGAGTGTCAGAAGGCCTTTAACCAGCTTAAAGCGACACTCATGTCTGACCCTGTGCTGGGGGCCCAAGCATAAGGAGTGCAACGTCACACCGGTTATCAGTGATTTCAGCACTAATGACCACTGAACAAAACAAGGACTCTCAATTGAGTCTAATGAGCTCTGTCTTTGAACAGTGGAGAGAAGGGTCAAATGATGTCCAGGACTCCTTAGGGCACAGCCCACACCGCCAGGTAGGAACACCTGTCCCCACCCCCTCAATCAGGGCAGGCTACGTACATGTAAGCAGAGTCAGGATGAGCTCTACCCTGACATCTGGTGGTGAATTATGGCGAGTGTGGAAAAGAACTCCAGGGGCTGATCTTGTTTGCATAGGCACACCCACTCGCCTGGCATGAAACAACAGCAACTGAAAGTGATTACTTTGACTGGTGTGGGATCCCCAGTTTCTCTGTTATTGGGGCAGGAAGAATAAAGTTTTGTTATTCTGATTCTGTGAATCAAGGCCAGTGGAACTGTTGTATGACAGAAGGACTGAGTGAGTCCTTCACCATTACCTAAGTAGCACTTGCTTGACAAGGGGCATGGGTTACAAAACCCAGTAAAAATAGAGAGGGTGGGGACAGGTATTTATATCTGATGGTATAGGCCCCCCTCCGAGGGTTTGAAACACCACTAAATTGCACCACTGCCTCTCTCCACTGTTGACTATCAGAGCTAACTTTGATTCCATTAGAAGTCTAGTTACAGACTGCTGAGCTGAATTCACTTTGGGCCAATGGTGCACTAGCACTGGGGCTCCCGTACTATGAGCTGAAATTGCTAAGAGCTGAAATCACAAAAGAGCTAAAGTTATTAAGAGCTGAGATCACTGAGACTGTGTTAACTAGTAGGGGAGCCTGAAGTGATATTGCTCAGCAGCTGGTGGAGCAATTTGTGGGGACGACTGGAGGAGCGGCGAGTGGCACGGAGCCTTGCGGGGCTGGTTGGAGTGGCCCAAGGAACGGCGAGCGGAGCTGTTTGCGGGGACGGCTCACAGGTCGGTGAGCGGAGCGGAGTGGAGCGGAGCAGCTTGTAGAGCGGAGCAGTTCGTGGGATGGCAGAAAAGTGGACTGGCTCGTGGTGAAGGCTGCGGCAGAACCCCCACGGAGAAACAGACGGCTGGCCAGCCTCGGATCACGTAAGGTGCCCCTTAATACCCTGCGTGCCCCCCCTCCATTTACTCTGGGGCTGCACTGACCACGGACAGAGACTTTGGGGGTTGTTGGACTTTTGGGAGTTTGGGTGGTTGCTGGACCCAAGAGACTTTGGGGGTGTTGGATTTTGGGGACTCTGGGTGATTTTGGGTTGCTGGATTCAAGAACCAAAGGGAAAGGGCACGTCCCAATCTGCTGGGGTGGGTTTTGCTCATGGTTTGTGTTATGAATCCTGTTTGTGGTGTTTTTCCAATTTTATGCTGATGTCGTTTACCTCATGTTATAAAACATTTTCTGTCACACTCAGACTCCGTGCTTGCGAGAGGGGAAGTATTGCCTCTTAGAGGCACCCAGGGGATGGTATGTAATTGTCCCAGGTCACTGGGTGGGGGCTCGAGACGGTTTTGCATTGCGTTATTGAAATGGAACCCCTAGATACAGAACCCGGCCCTTGTTGCTGCCAACTTAGATGGGCAGAAGGGTTACATTCAGTTCTTTCACCCTTTACTCGTACAATCAGGATAATAACATTTCATTCCCCCTGCACTCAGTGCTAAAGTGATTTGTAAACCAACAGCAGCCAAAGCTTTGGCAAAGCAGCTCCTTCCATTGCACACCTAGGGAAAGTAGGTGTGTTTATGAGAATATGATCTGTTCCTGAGGGGTTTTTTTCCTAGCTCACCACTAGATGTCAGAGGTGAGCTCATTCAGACCCTGCTTTCAGAAGTTTGGGGAACATGACATCATGCACAGGGTTTATGACATTTTCAGTGTGGTGGCAATTACCTCAGTCGTACTTAGTTATCTCAGTTGTAATTAACAGCAGTCAGTACATCCACCCACAATATTCAGACATCTTCAATGAGTTTGCTGTTGTGTCCTGCATCTACTCCTAGCACTGCATTCAGTTGTGTTAAGCACTTTTAGGCATGCATCCCAGATTTCCTGCACAGCTCTCTGGGGACCCTCATGAGTGCCCAAATTGTGGGAGGAGAGACAAACTCTTGCAACTCCAACAATACCCCAGGGAAATGTCCATTCCTGATTGCAGCTGTGTAGCAGCTCTGATTGGCTCTCCTTCCCCAGGAGGAAAGTGAATGAGGAGGAACAGCTAATCAGAGGAATCGTTCCCTCAGACTAAGGATTTTCCCTGCAGACTCATAGAAGGGTCCAATAACCTCATAGTCCCTGAGGAAAACCTATAAAGTTGGTAGCTCAGTATACTGTAGAGATTTACACACATATTAAAACACCTTCATCACTCAACAAAGTTTTGGTGCTTTTGTACAGTGGAGGAAGGATGAAGAGGGAGGTTATAGGCAGGATGACTGGAGTGTGAAGGGTGTTGTTTAGTGTTAATGATATTTGGACTTGGAAAGTGCAGGAGTTCACTTTCTTATTAGAACACAGTCACTAATTCCTTATCTTGTTTGATCTGAAGCCCTGAAAGCATTACTTGAGGCAACTGCTTATGTGAAGAGCAGCAATCTCATGTTCAAACCCCGCCTTCATTGCATTGAGCCATAGTCGGCCTGCTGCCATCACATAATGTTTTAGTGACACAGCTTTGAAAGCCTAATGCAGGTGTGCAGGACTTGCCATGTTCAGATCCTTTAATTTCTCCTAAACCTGGATCCTGTTTGGTGAATGCTCAGGTCAGTGAGATGCTTTGCAATCCCTGTGTATGCCTTTTGGTTTCTGCCATGGGAACCAAGGTTCTGCAGTGCTGATGCCTGGGCTGGAAGGCAGTTAGAACTGCGTTAGTCTCTGTCTGGCTGGAAGCCTGCTTGTAGCTTGTATCACCAAACTTTTATAGAGAGAGCGGCACGATGCCTGTACTTAGGTTGCTAAATGCTTTCCATTGTAAGCATTCTTCTGACCGTTTTTCTTTTTAAAGAACTCTAGTATCTCCATGGTCTGCAGCAGGACAGTCCTGGGATCAAGGATGTGCCTTGGGTTTGCTCTATATAAATCTGTGCAGATTTGGCTGGGTTATGAGCAGTTTGTAACGATGCTGGTTCTGGTGGGACCCAACTGAGAGTGCCAGTTCAGGACAAATTGCCTAAAGCATGGCAATTACGGCCCAGGGCTGGGGTTTCTATGCACACCAAGGCAAACCAAACCAGTCAGACAGAGAAGACTTTGGTCTCACCCCACTGGCTAAGCACAAGACACACAAGCAATTCCCTGAGACACTCCAGTTTCCCAGTATCACCATCAATGCCACTCGTTATGGGGACAAATGGAAAACCAATACCCCAGTAAAAGAAAAAAGGTTCTCTCGATCCTAAAGGACCAAGCCCCAGACCCAGGGCAATATACAAGTCAGATCTTACCCACAAATCACGCTGCTGCCAATCCTTTAGAATCTAAAATCTAAAGGTTTATTCATAAAAGGAAAAAGATAGAGATGAGAGTTAGAATTGGTTAAATGGAATCAATTACATACAGTAATGGCAAAGTTCTTGGTTCAGGCTTGTAGCAGCGATAGAATAAACTGCAGGTTCAAATCAAGTCTCTGGAACATCCCCCGCTGGGATGGGTCATCAGTCCTTTGTTCAGAGCTTCAGTTTGTAGCAAAGTCCCTCCAGAGGTAAGAAGCAGGATTGAAGACAAGATGGAGGATCTGCAGCAGCTTTTTATAGTCTCTTTCCCTGTGGTCTCTGATTTCTTTGTCCCAAGGACAAGCTGTCCATCATGTGGCATGGAAAAACCTCAGAGTTCTGTCCATAGGCATGTCCCTGCCTTGCTGAGTCACAAGGTGAATCTGCCTTCTCTCAATGGGTCAATTGTATAGCTGATGGTCCTTAATGGGCCATCAAGCAGGCTAGGCAGAGCTGATGCCAAACTGGCTGGGGGTCACCCAGAAGCATTGCACAAGTTTGAAATACAGACAGTACAGAGCCAAAACTTGTAACTTTAAATACAAAAATGATACATGCATACAGATGGCATAATCATAACCAGCAAATGAAAACCTTGTCTTAGACACCTTATTTGACCCCCTTTATACAAGATTTGGTGCCACTACAGGACCTTGGTTGCAACAATGATCTATATGATCCCAGTTCATGTCAATTACATCACACAGTTAAAGTCATCATTTACTATCTGTGTTTTACTCAGTACAGCATGTTTTTGACTTGCTACCAAAACCAGTCAGCATTCTATCAGCACCCGTGACTCAATGAGGGAGAAAAAACACAAACAGAAATGTGGAAATGGCAGAAGTGTTTAATGACTTTTTTGTTTTGACTTTCACCAAAAAGTTTACTAGTGATTAGACGTCTAACATAGTGAATGCCAGTGAAAATTAGGTAGAATCAGAAGCTAAAATAGGGAAAGAATGAGTTAAAAATTACTTCAAGTCACCAGGGCCTGATGAAATATATCCTAGAACACTCAAGGAACTGCCTGAGGAGATATCTGAGCCATTAGTGATTATCTTCAAAAAGTCATGGAAGATTGGAGAGATTCCAGAGGACTGGAAGTGGGCAAATATGGTGTCAATCTATAAAAAGGGAAATAAGGGCAATCCAGGCAATTACAGACCAGTCAGCTTAACTTCTGTACCAGGTAAGATAATGGAGCAAATAATTAAGCAATCAATTTGAGAATACTTAGAAGAAAATAAGGTGATAAATAACAGCATGGATTTATAAAGAACAAATCATGTAAAACCAACCTGATAGCTTTCTTTGATAGGGTAACAAGCCTTGTGGATGGGGGGAAACGGTAGATGTGGTATATCTTGACTTTAGTAAGGCTTTTGACACAGTTTTGCATGACCTTCTCATAAACAAGCTAAGGAAATACAACTTAGATGGAGCTACTATAAGGTGGGTGCATAACTAGTTGGATAACTGTCCCTAGAGTGCAGTTATCAGTGGTTCACAGTCATGCTGGAAGGGCGCAACGAGTGGAGTCCTGCAGGGATCAGTTCTGGGTCCCGTTCTGTTCAATATCTTCATCAATGATTTAGATACTCCACTTAGGAAGGAACAATCAGTTGCACACATACAAAATGGGAAATGACTGCCTAGGAAGGAGTACTGAGAAAACGGATCTGGGGGTCATAGTGGATCACAAGCTAAATATGAGTCAACCGTGTAACTCTGCTGCAAAAAAAGGAACATCATTCTGGGATATATTAGCAGGAGTATTGTAAGCAAGACACGAAAAGTAATTCTCCCACTCTACTCCGTGCTGATTAGGCCTCAACTGGAGTATTGTGTCCAGTTCTGGGCACCACGCTTCGGGAAAGATGTGGACAAATTGGAGAAAGTCGAGAGAAGAGCAACAAAAATGATCACGGGTCTTGAAAACATGACCTATGAAGGAAGATTAAAAGAACTGGGTTTTTTTAGTCTGAAAAAGAGAAGACTGAGAGGGGACATGATAACAGTTTTCAAATACCTAAAAGGTTGTTATAAGGAGGAGGGAGAAAAATTGCCCTGTCCACAGGCGCCACCCCTGAAGTTCCATTGGCCCCATTTGCTGGCCAATGGGAGCTGTGGGGATGGTGCTTGGGGTGGAGGCAGTGTGCAGAGCCCCCTGGCTGCCCCTATGCATAGGAGCCGGAGAGGGGACTTGCCGCTGCTTCCAGGAGCTACGTGGAGTAAGCCCCCGACCCCGCTCCCTTCCAGGAGCTCGAGGGATGAATTAAAACATCTGAAGGGACGGTTACGGCCCCTGGGCCATAGTTTGACCACCCCAGTTTAGATAATACTTAGTCCTGCCATGAGGGCAGGGGACTGGACTAGATGACCTCTGAAAGTCCCTTCCAGTCTGTGACAATGCGGTTCTGGCGGAACCCAACTGAGAGCGCCAACTCAGGACAAATTGCTAAAATAGGGCAGTTACAGCCCAAGGCTGGGGTTTTTCCACCTCTAAGGCAAACCAAACCAGCCAGACAAAGAGGACTTTGGTCTCACCCCACTGGCTAACCGCAAGTCTCACAAGCAATCTCCTTAGACACTCCAGTTTCCCAGTATTACCACCAGTGCCACACGTTATGGGGACAAATGGTTATAAAAACCAATACCCCAGTAAAAGAAAAAGGTTCTCTTGATCCCAAAGGACCAAGCCCCAGACCCAGGTCAATATACAAGTCAGACCTTACCCACAAATCACGCTACTGCCAATCCTTTAGAATCTAAAATCTAAAGGTTTATTCATAAAAGGAAAAAGATAGAGATGAGAGTTAGAATTGGTTAAATGGAATCAATTACATACAGTAATGGCAAAGTTCTTGGTTCAGGCTTGCAGCAGCGATGGAATAAACTGCAGGTTCAAATCAAGTCTCTGGAATACATCCCCAGCTGGGATGGGTCCTCAGTCCTTTGTTCAGAGCTTCAGTTTGTAGCAAAGTTCCTCCAGAGGTAAAAGTGATACACACATATAGACAGGATTGAAGACAAGATGGAGATGAGGCATCAGCCTTATATAGTCTTTTCCAGGTGTAAGAACACCTCTTTGTTCTTACTGTGGAAAATTACAGCAAAATGGAGTCTGGAGTTACATGGGCCAGTCCCTGCATACTTTGCTGAGTTACAAGGCGTATCTGCCTTCTCTCAATGGGTCCATTGTATAGCTGATGGTCCTTAATGGGCCATCAAGCAGGCTAGGCAGAGCTAACACCAGTTTGTCTGGGATGTCACCCAGCAGCATAGCATAAGTTTGAAATACAGACAGTATAGAGCCAATATTCATAACTTCAACTACAAAACTGATACACACATATGAACAGCATAATCATAACCAGTAAACCATAACCTTGTCTTAGACACCCCATTTGACCCCCTTTATACAAGATTTGCATGCCACTACAGAACCTTGGTTGCAGCAATGATCTATATGGTCCCAGATTATATCAATAACGTCACACCCCCAACGCAAAATTGATGCAGGAAGGGATGACACAAACATCACTGACTGCATCCCAAGAGCTCCCCATCCTTGGGTTTATCTCACTATGGCTAGTATCGGGGTTAGGCACTATGGCTTAGCTGGCTAAAGAACAACAGAAATGGTTTATCAAAATTGTGTTCAACAACATGATTGAACCTCTTTACAAACTCAAGGTAAAACTTGGTTAGAACAATAGTGGATTGGATCTGCTCTTGCAGCATGGTTCCTCTATGTCTCATGTGACCTTGCCAAGAGCTAAAGAAAACAGCTACTTTATCCATATAAGCTCGGGCAAATGTTTGGAACCCAATTAACATCAAATAAATGCAGATATTAATGATGTTCATAGTACAGGAATCTTGGCATTTAGCCATGAAGGCAATATGGTAGTGTGCCTTAGTTTCCCTTCTCATACAGCACATTAGGTCTGGAATGTCTTTTCTCCTGTGAAAAGTTCCAATACTGTTTACAGGCATCAACTGTGAAACATTAGTATAGCAAGACCTTTTAACATAAAGTGTGTTCTCATGTATTCCTTTTAACATGTTCAGGGGATTTTCCAACAGATTAGGAACATTGTACATTCTTACAGTTCTTGGTAATAGCAACACATTAGTTACAAAATTACCATTAGCATTAACAACAAATCCATTGCAAGTGTCCATCTACAATCATGGTTGTCATGCCACACCTTTGGCTCAATACCATTGGAGTTTGGGCATTTTAGGGTTAACCTGTGGCTTTCCTTTGCAAAATTTAGTTTTCTCTTTCCTCCTTGTCCTGCAGGATCACACCCTGATTTTTCTTGCTGAACAGAATTCACTGGTTGATGGGGTGGGCCCTCTGTGCTAACAGCTATTAGCAAGTCCTTCCCCTCCCAGCCAGACAAGTAATTTGCATTACCACAGACAGAAGCCAGTCCACCAGTTTTCATATCCTTAACTGTTATCATTTCCAAGGCTGGACTCTGTCTTAAAGAGATACCACACAAATCCAAAGAGTCTGAGGGTGAGAGTTTGCTTGCTCTCCCCTGCATCCTCAAGCATTTAGCCATAAAACTGTTCTGCTTTGAAACCCCATTAACCAAATCTGTCTTCAGACCCTGAAGCACAGACTGCTCACTCACAGAATTAGAATGGAGACATTCCTGTTCCAACACCATTGTCTTCCCAACAAGCTGGCCAAACACAGCCACTTGGTTATAGGGTTGCTTAACTTTCTTAACAGCTCTTACTCCATCTGAGACCTTTTCAAAGCTACCCACACTGGATCTTTCGAAAGGAAAGTCAGTGGATCCATTCACAACAGAAAATTTCTGGCTGTTAGGAACTGAAACTTCCTTGATTAAATTACTCTCACATCCTTCAGTTGCAGGGAACTGCTTGAACAGATTACCATGAGGATTTCTTTCCCCAGGAGCTTTTCTAAGCAGCAAATCACCCCTCACAGAAATTTTGCCCTTACCCTCTTCATCTAGGGCCTGCTCTAAAGGAACACTTTCCTGAGAAACGACAGACTTTTTTTGGGTCTTACTTACATCCAGGATCACCTTTGGCCCATCAGGCAGATTTTTACACAATCCCCTTTCAGGCAAACCCAAAGACTTCCTAGATAAAAGGTTAGAAACATTTCCCTTCCCTTTGCCACACACAAGTTCAGGAATCCTTTCCTTCTTGCTACAAGTTTCCACACCATCAGTAGATAACACAACCAAATCACCTTCATGCTCTCCTTGTGCCCTGGCTAGGGTATTACCCTGATTAGACAGAGTTGCTACACCCTTTACCAACCACACACTAGCAATAGGCAAAATATAAGCACCAGAATTGTCTGGTCTCTGGGATTTTGCTAAGACACTAACTGGATGCAACTTAGTTACAATACCATTCTCCCCAGCAGACACAGACTTAGGACCATTCCCTCCCTGGGCTTTAGTTGAATTCAGAACCAATTCTGAGACAACTGCACTATTCTCAACCATCACAGGCTGAAAGGCACCTTCTGTCTGCTCTACAGACAAAGAAGAGCTGGAGATACCTTTTTTACCAGACACACAGCTCGGGACTTCATTTCCCTTGTCCCAGCACACAGGGCTGTTCACAGACAACTGCTTGGAGACTGAGGTAGCTTCCTCCATAGGCAAGTCAATACACCTGACAGATACAGGCACATTTCCTTCACTGTCACTATTCTCCACACAGGAAACAGATAAGGTCTAGGGACATTCATCTTCCACTATCCCTGCCTTCCCAAACTGCTGACTAGACAAAGCCATCAGCTCACAAGGCTGCCCAGGCTCCTCCAAACTTTTCCTGCCTTCCTCTCCTCTGTCCCAGCACACAGGGCTGATTACAGACAAAGACTGGGAGAGTGGGGCAGCTTCCTTACCAGGCCCCTTGCCACTCCCAACAGATAAACTGCTCTTCTTACTACACTGAGCCACTGCCAGCAAATCACAGTTACCCTTTTCAGGTTCACTTTTGCAAGCTGTACTAGCCACCAATGCATCACCCATCAAAAATCCACCCTTTCCTTCCTCAGTTAGGGCTTCCACTTGACCATCCACTTTAATCTGCTCCAGAGAAACATTTTCCTGCCCAATAAGATTTTGCTGCTCTTGATTTAACTCCAGATTCACTTCTGAGACACTAGACTGACATTCAGAAACTTCATTTACAGACAAATAGCTCTTCTCAGACAAACCTTTGGAGCAACCCTCCCCAGGCAAATCATTGCCCACAATAGACACAGGTTTAAGATTATTCCTGTCCTGTGACTGGCTACCTGGACTGAACAAAGCTTTAACATTTTCCCCAATCAAAAGATCCTTAGGCAATAAGTTCCTTACCCCAGCTATAACCTCATGCTGAGCCCCATTCCATTCAAGGTGGATTCTGGCTAAAGGCACATGGACAGTAAATTCATAGAGGACTACAACATTCACACTCTGATTTGGTAAATAATCTTCCTCTTTGACAAGATCTGCTTTAACAAGAGTGATGTTAGAAGCCATCATTTGCCCTACACAGCTTTTACCATTGACTTTTACATTCTCTGTGAATCTTTCATTACCACTCCCATACAGAGCATTGGCACAAGTTATGGAGCCACTCTTTACTGAACACACAGTAAAAGCATTTACATAAAAGGTGGCAGAATTGGGGTACATTTGGTTACACCCAGACAACTGCTCAGAGTTATACAACATACCAACATTGTTATAAACTGGACTTTCAAGAGGATACAATTTCTGCTTTTCTTCCCTTGCTTTTTTGACTTGGAGCTGAAATCTTTGCACTTTTGTCTCAGCTTCTAGTTCCTGCAATCGAATTTCTGCCAGTCTTTGTTCATGCTCAAGTTGCACTTTACTTGCTGCCTTTTGCTTTTCAATTGCTTCTGCCTTCTGATCACTGGCCATTAACAGATCTCTCAGTCCTTGATTTGTAGCTTTCTTTCTAAAGCTTATCCCCTTTTCTGAACACAAATCTTCCAGGGCTTTTTTGTCAAGGCCCTCATATGCTCTTTGCTCACCCATTGCAACTGTTCTTTAAACAACCACACTCTCTCAAACCAACAATCCCAAAATTCAAATTTGGATAGCGTGGGGTTCTGACCCAAAGCTTAATTGACCTGGTTCTGTGGATCCTGCCGACTACGCCACTGTGACAATGCGGTTCTGGCGGAACCCAACTGAGAGCACCAACTCAGGACAAATTGCTCAAATAGGGCAGTTACAGCCCAAGGCTGGGGTTTTTTCCACCTCTAAGGCAAACCAAACCAGCCAGACTAGGAGGACTTTGGTCTCACCCCACTGGCTAACCGCAAGTCTCACAAGCAATCTCCTTAGACACTCCAGTTTCCCAGTACTCCCACCAGTGCCACTCGTTATGGGGATGAATGGTTATGAAAACCAATACCCCAGTAAAAGAAAAAAGGTTCTCCTGATCCCATAGGACCAAGCCCCAGACCCATGTCAATATACAAATCAGATCTTACCCACAAATCACGCTGTTGCCAATCCTTTAGAATCAAAAATCTAAAGGTTTATTCATAAAAGGAGAAAGATATAGATGAGAGTTAGAATTGGTTAAATGGAATTAATTACATACAGCAATGGCAAAGTTCTTGGTTCAAGCTTGTAGTAGTGATAGTATAAACTGGAGGTTTAAATCAAGTCTCTGGGATACATCTCCAGCTGGGGATGGGTCATCAGTCTTTTGTGTAGAGCTTCTGTTTGTAGCAAAGTCCTTCCAGAGGTAAGAAACAGGACTGAAGAGAAGATGGAGATGAGGCATCAGCCTTTTATAGTCTTTTCCAGGTGTAAGAACACCTCTTTGTTCTTACTGTGGAAAATTACAGCAAAATCCTAGAATATCAGGGTTGGAAGGGATCTCAGGAGGTCATCTAGTCCAACCCCCTGCTCAAAGCAGTACCAATCCCCAGACAGATTTTTGCCCCAGATCCCTAAATGGTCTCCTCAAGGATTGAACTCACAACCAGCGCCGTATTATTGCCTAGGCCGACAAGGCTTAAGCCTAAGGTGGCAAATTTGCAGGGGCGGAAGCTCCCCTCCGCGCCCCGCCCCCCTGCTCCAGCTCACCTCCACCTCCTCTGCAAGCGCGCCGCCGCGTCCTGTTTCTCTCCCTTCCCAGTGCTTGCGCCACGAAACAGCTGTTTCGCGGGGCAGGGAGGGAGGGGGTAGGAGGGGAAATGCCGCGCGCTGGGGGAAGAGGCAGGGCCGGGGGCGGGGATTTGGGGAAGGGATCCAATAGGGGAAGGAAGGGGGCGGAGTTGGGGTGGGGACTTTGGGGAGGGGGTTGGAATGGGGCGGGGAAAGGGCGGAGTTGGGGCGGGGCCAGGGCGTCAATTATTTCCTGGCCTAGGGGCGGCAAAATTATTAATCCGCCACTGCTCACAACCCTGGGGTTAGCAGGCCAATGCTCAAACCACTGAGCTATCCCTCCCCCAAAATGGAGTCTGGAGTCATATGGGCCAGTCCCTGCTGAGTTACAAGGCGTATCTGACTTCTCTCAATGGGTCAATTGTATAGCTGATGGTCCTTAATGGGCCATCAAGAAGGCTAGGCAGAGCTAACACCAACTTGTCTGGGAAGTTTCCCAGAAGCATAGCATAAGTTTGAAATACAGACAGTATAGAGCCGATATTCATAACTTCAACTACAAAATTAATACACACATATAGACAGCATAATCAAAACCAGCAAACCATAACCTTGTCTTAGACACCTCATTTGACCCCCTTTATACAAGATTTGGTGCCACTACAGGACTTTGGTTGCAACCATGTTCTATACGGTCCCAGTTCAAATCAATAACGTGACATAGGGAATTCACCCAGGATGTGGGAGACCCAGGCTCAAGTCACCCAGTTTGCTGGGTGAGAAGAGATTTGAACTGGGGTCTCCCACGAGTCTCCAAACCACTGGACTATTGAGTTCTTCTCAATTGTTGCCTGGCCCAATTCACATTTAATTAATTAAACAAACTCTTCAACAAGCAAGACTGAGAGAGACCCACATCAGCAGACCCAATAGCCCAGGGTTAGGGCACTCACCACCTCCACACCCCTCCAGCTGTATTGGGTGGGAAGGAGCTGAGGCACCTGACTCCAGGACAGAGTTCCCGGCTCTGCATCCCAAGAAGAGACAGCCACCTCCCTGCAGCCCAGACTTAGTGCCTAAATCCCAGAGTGGTGTATGGCTTAGGACACTCCCCCCCTTTTGCAGTTTCCATTGGCTGGCTTAGGGGACTCCCCACCTAGCATGTTGGCGTTTGTGGATCCCATTCTGAGGTGCCCGTCTCTCCCCATTCAGTGTGTAGGGAACCTGGGCAGACAGCTCAGGTTCTGTGGATCCCAGTGATTTTCTAGGTGCCTGCAAGTTAGGTGCTGTAGCGCTCAGCATCACAACGCCTCCGTCACTTTGTGGAGCCAGGCCCAAGTGACAACTACGTTCCGCTCTCTTTTTTTAATTCAGAAATTCCGTGAGATACTGAGCACTGACGTGGGGATAGACTCCTTAACAGAGAAAATGTCTGACCAGGCAACTCCCCGTGCTGCATCTGTATGGCATAGAGGTAAGATTTTTACCAATTGTATTTGGAGAAAATTGTGACAATCGTGTGATCAAGTCATTGCATCATGGGCCCAGGTTGTGCTGCCAGGCAGCTGTTCATTGGCTCAATATAGGCCTGACCCAATACCCACTGACATCAATCAAGGGACGTCTTTCCAGTGATTTCAATGGACTTTGGGTCAGACGTTATGTTCATATCTGAAATGATCCACATGGCCACTGCAGCTCTCCCACCAGAGAACCATCAATGACCAGATGTTCAGAGTCCATCTCACTCTGCCTGGTCTAGTGTTGAATAGAGCAGGGGGCAGATGGAGTGTGCTCAGGATTCCCTCTCTCCCTGGAGAGTCGAAGGCAGTTAAATCTCTGCATGATGAACCTTCCCAGCCTGTCCTTTCTGAGGAGAGAGGAGAAGAGTTTTGACTCAGTAATTCCATCCCAGGCAGGCTGATGAGGGGAAGGGGAAATAGAATTCCCCAGTGGTCTCCTCGCCATGAAAAGACGTGTAGAACACTATGCTAACTCTGTGTTCCCCACGATAGACACATAGACTCTAAGGCCAGAAGGGACCATTGTGATCATCTAGTCTGACCTTCTACACGTTCCAGGTCACAGAACCTCATCCACCTACTCCTGCAATAGACCCATAACCTCTGGCTGAGATACTGAAGTCCTCAAATCATGAGACTTCAAGTTACAGAGAATCCACCATTTACACAACTTTAAACCTGCCAGTGACTTGTGCCCAGTGCTGCAAAGGAAGTTAAACTCCCCACTGCCAATCTGACCGAGGGGAAAATTCCTTCCTGATCCCAAATAGGGTGGTCAGTTGGACCATGAGCATTTTGACAAGACCTAGCAGTCAGGCACCTGGCAAAGAATTCTCTGTAGTAACTCAGAACCTTCCCCATTTAGTGGCTGATCACTGGCTGCTGGAGATATTTGCTACTAGCAGTCACAGATCAGCTACATACCATTGTTGGCAGTTTCATCATCTCCTCCATAAACGTATCAAGCTCAGTCTTGAAGTCAGTTAGGATTTTTGCCACCACTGCTCCCCTTGGAAGGCTGTTCCAGAACTTCACTCCTCCAAAGATTAGAAACCTTCACCTAATTTCAACCCTAAACTTGTGATAATCAATTTGTATCCATTTGTTCTTGTGTCAGCGTTGGGTCATAACTTAAATAGCTCCTCTCCCTCCTTGGTGTTTATCCTTCTGATGTGGTTATAGTGAGCAATCGTATCTCCCCTAGGCCTTCTTTTGCTCAGGCTAAACAAGTCAAGACCCTTGAGTCTCCTCTCATAAGGTAGGTTTTCCATTCCTCCAGTTTGAATTAATCTCTCTTACACATGGGAGATCAGAATTGCACACAATCCAAATTCTGACCCCAGCCCCCAGAGCAGACACGTTTCTTGGTCAATCATAGAATCATAGAACTGGAAGGGACCTCAAGAGGTCATCAAGTTCAGTCCCCTGCTCTCATGGCAGGACCAAGCACCATCTATCACATCCCTGACATGTGTTTGTCTAGCCTGCTCTTAAAAATCTCCAATGATGGAGACTGCACAACCTCCCTAGAAAAACAACAAGGAGTCTGGTGGCACCTTAAAGACTATCTGTTAGTCTTTAAGGTGCCACCAGACTCCTTGTTGTTTTTGTAGATACAGACTAACACGGCTACCCCCTGATACTTAACCTCCCTAGGCAATTTATTCCAGTGCTTAACCACCCTGACAGTTAGGAAGTTTTTCCTAATGTCCAACCTGAACCTCCTCCCTTGCTACAATTTAAGCCCATTGCTTCTTGTTCTTTCCTCAGAGGTTAAAAAGAATAATTTTTCTCCCTCCTCCTTGTAACAACCTTTTATGTACTTGAAAACTGTTCTCATGTCCCCTCTAAGTCTTCTCTTCTGCAGACTAAACAAACCCAATTTTTTTCAATCTTCCCTCATAGGTCATGTTTTCTAGACCTTTAATCATTTTTGTTGCTCTTCTCTGGACTTTCTCCAATTTGTCCACATCTTTTCCAAAATATGTGGCACCCAGAACTGGACACAATACTCCAGCTGAGGCCTAATCAGCGCAGAGTAGAGTGGAAGAATTACTTCTCATGTCTTGCTTACAACACTCCTGCTAATACATCCCAGAATGATGTTTGCTTTTTTTGCAATGGTGTTACACTGTTGACTTATATTTAGCTTCAAACAGTCCTATGGCACCTTACAGACTAACAGACGTATAGGAACATGAGATTTCATGGGTGAATACCCACTTCTTCGGATGCATGCCAGTTAGGCATCCGAAGAAGTGGGTATTCTCCCACGAAAGCTCATGCTCCTATACGTCTGTTAGTTTATAAGGTGCCACAGGACTCTTTGCTGCTTTTACAGATCCAGACTAACACGGCTACCCCTTTGATACTTATATTTAGCTTGTGGTCCACTATGACCCCAGATCCCTTGATCCATCATCAATCGGCAGAGTCCACAGTGCAGTCTCTTTAACACCTATATTTCAAGCTTTTCAATCTCTGTCTCTCACCCTGGGGCACCACAGAAATGCTCGTGTCAGCAGCCTGTCATCGGGCATTGGGGTGTTTCGCTGGTGAACTCCCCCTGCCCGGCCCAGGCACACGGGGGGTGACACTGAGTGCTGCCCCCTCCCCCACACGTACTGGGTGAGGTGAGTGTGGCCCCTGATGCAGGAGCTCTCACCCCACAGCTGCCCAGCTCCTGCCCAGCAATTATTTCAGCTCCAGTCCCCGTCTGTTCAGCCACCCCCAGCCTCACCTCTGCTGCTCCTGGGGTTCCTCATCCCTCTCCCCGGCCTGGGGTGGCTGCAGCAGGTTCCCTTTTCCGGTCCAGGCTGGGAGGGCAGCTCCAGGGGCTTGTCACCCCCTCTGCCTGGCCCAGGCTGGATGCTGCAGGGGGAGGGCAGAGGAGCAGGGGAGGGGGCAGGAGGGAGGGGCGCTGCCCTGAGCACTGGGCTCTGTTCCCCCATGTGAGAGCGGCCAGTGGAGGGGAGACTCGCGGCTTCTGCAAGGGCTGCACTTCCCAAGGGGCTGGCGCTTTCACAGCATCGTCAGACAGGCTCCAGCCCCTCTGCAATCCCGTCACTCATGGAGAATCACGAGTGCTGGCAATGCTGAGTAGCAGGTGGCCCTTGTCCCGAGGAGCTGACACTGCAGACAGACAGGACAGACAGCGGGTGGGGGAAGGGGTAGAACACACCAGCAGAGTGAACAATGTGATGGCAGCAAACAGCATGTTAGTGCCATTTTTTGGGTGGGGTGTTATTTGAAAATGAAAGCTAACTGAAAATCATTGTGAAGGGAAGGGGGCAGGGAGAAGAGGCTGCGGGCGGGGCAGGTGTGGAGTGAAGTTTCTTTATGGTTAGTAAACTTTTGAAATTAACCATCACAAACAAGGGAAACTGAGCTAAGATTTCCAGTTCAACAAACTGTTCATGAACAATTTTTTCCATGATTGAAGTAAGCTGTACTGACCGGCTGACGTACGCTCTCTTACTTGTTCCCAGCACAATCTGAACTGAGAATCGTCCTTGTTGGTAAAACTGGATGTGGGAAAAGTGCAACAGGAAACACAATTCTTGGTGTTGAAAAATTTAATTCAGATATCTCACCCACTTCAGTTACACAGGATTGTGAAAAACGGGAAGCATTTGTTAATGGGAGGAAAATTACAGTGCTTGATACTCCTGGCCTTTTTGACACTAAGAGATGTAATGAAGAGACTTGCCAAAAAATAGGTGTGTCTCTTAACCGCCTCTCTCCAGGGATCCATGCCATTATTCACATCATACAGCTGGGTAGTTTCAGCCAAGAAGAAAAGGACGTGGCCAAGGAGATAGAAAAGCTTTTCCAGTTTAAAGCAAAGAAACACATGATCATCCTGTTCACCCGAAAAGAAGACTTAGGGAAGAAAACACTGGACGAGTTCTTAGCAAAGGCTGATGAAGATCTTCGGAGGCTGATTCAGACTTGTAGAAACCGCCGCCTCGCTTTCAACAACAGAGCCGAAGGAACAGAAAAGTCCGCTCAGGTGTCTGAGTTGCTTGAAATGATTGATTACATGGTGCGTGGGAACTGTGAAGAGCCCTGTTATACTGAAGAAATGTTTAAGGAGGGCAAGTCATTTCTCCGAAGATATTTTCCTATACTCTAATTGATTAAGATCATCTGAGATGGCGGATTATGGTAGATTTTACCATTTTAAAATGAGTTTTGGAACACTTGTTTAATGTTAAGGCTTTTATTGGTATAAAAATCTTAGAACTGAGATTAAAATCGTGTATTTACAACATTTCCCTTAAATGTATCGCTAATTTCACCTTGGATAATAAAACCTGGAAGAATTTTAAATCAAATTCAATTTTCATCATTTTATTGTTTTTACTTTTTATATTTCTCTCTGCTTCAGCAGTGAAACCAGACCAGTCAGCTTCCCTGTGTTTGTTCACATGTGGTTTTCATTCACCAGCACAATGGGGTCTATCTGGATTTCCAGCCGTACAGTGGAATGAAACCCCTCTGCCCCCATTTTTCAGTGAAATAGAAGTTTGCTTTTGAAATGATTGTAGTGTTCTGTGCGTAAATGAGTATGCATGGAATATAAATAAATAAGAGAAAAAAAATGCCAGTAAATTACAAAAGGGGGAAGTAAAAATACAAGATGCCAGTGTCATCATCCTGAGACCCCGATGGTTGGATGAGAGTGCAGATTGATGACCCTAAAGTGCAAAGGCATCCGCCCTAAATCAAGAACAAGATACGAGATAAGGAAATGGAGAATCTCTGTGAAAACAACATGCTTCTGATGAAAGAGAAACTGTGAAAACAACTAGTTTGTAATTAATGATCCAAGCATGACACAGCAGAGTCCATAGGCTTACATGAGGATTTGTTGCTATAAAAGATAGTCGAGAGCCAAGGGGCTTTGGTTTCATCTCCAACCCCCCGAGCATCGTGTCGCGACTGACAGAACCCAGCTCCTCCCTACCCATGATCAATCTAGCTGGCCACTAGATTGATCCAGACCCTGGACTGGTAACTAGAACATTGACTGGCGGGACTGTGTGTGTGTGTGTCACATTGAAATATTTTAATGAGTTCTCTGATTTTTAAAAAGTCTAAATTCTTTTCTATCTAAATGTCAATATAAACATGTTCGGAGATGGGGCCTGTAACTGAAATGTTATGGGTGAATTTCACCCCTGTACAGAGGCAGCACACACAACACCATCATTTAAATCCACTTCAAGACATATTTTAAGGACTTAAGTGGTTTAAAGTGGTGCCTTGGCCTGGTGCTGACTCCCTGCACTTGGGTGATTTTCACCCTAAGAGAACAAAACAGAAAAAATCCCATATTTGTAACCACATATAAAATAGAGATGAAAATATTTTATTGTAACTCATTGAAATACAAGTGCAAACTGTAAGCATAGTTTTTAAAGACAAACCAATTTAGAGTTAGAGAAAGCAGAATCCAGACCTGATCTTGCATGTACAATTCTAATATTTGTTACCAGGAAACGATTACTTTTCTAATACTTTAGAAGAACAAAGAGAACGCTGGTTAGGTTCTCTCACTTTAAAGGGAATGTATCTTCTGCAGTCTTTTACAAGCTTGGCAACCAATGTATCAATAACTTTAAAAAAAGTCTCACTCTACCAGGATGTAAAAATTACCATTAATTTGATTATTTCATATATTTTTCACTACAACTGTCTAATATTTCATGCATCAGAGCCTTAGATTACCGGCTCAATTTCATTTTCATCATAAATCAAAACATGAATATAAAACAATGCCAACGTATCTCTAAACAATGTTTGTTTAATTTTGAGAGGTTTATACTACAGCGGTCTCCTAAGACATGTCTTCACAATAAGATGTCTTTGGTACAGATTTCTCAGTATGTAATATTAGTAAAGAACAAATGCTAATTAATGGTTTGACTTACTGATCTCTGTATAAACATTCTGCACTAATATTGGGTGAGGACATATGAGCTGTTGAGATGCAGGATTCAGGAATTCGTAGAGTTATGAAAAAGTGAAATTCCTTTAATGGAATAGAGATTATGGGATGTGAGGTAAACACACACATTAGACATGAGTTTGCCATGTGAGGTGTTAGCAGACAAGCCAATCTGCCTTTGGGCTGCAGAGCCATCATGTCCCAGAGCAGGGAGGTGACAGGGCTGGCTAGAATTCCTGGAGCAATCACTCCTGGAATGGTGCTTTCAGATCTTGGCATTTCACGACCAGAAAAGGTGAATTATAGGGGTGCTGGAGAAGAGCAGTAAAATGGATTGGGCATTTGGAAGAACTGAATTGTTTAGGATGGGCCAAAGATTTATACGTAGGTATAATTGGGTGAAAATGAAGAAAAGAACAATTAGGGTAACAGGACATTTTCCTAAGAGAGAGTGGGGCTTTCATTAACAAACAGATGATTTCCATCAGTGATTTGTTTAAAACTGAATGGAACAACGCATTGGAGTAGATACTGTCTGGAACAATCCTCCAAAGTCTCAATCCCCCAAGACCTGGAGAAAACGGGACATAGGCTCTGAAGTCACGTGGAGTACGTCTGCACAGTATTTTGGAGCAAGCATCCCAGCCTGGGCTAGCAGGGCTCACACTAGTGCTCTAAAAACAGCTTTAGAGACAGCCCTGGGACATTTCAGCTCGAGCTGAAGCTCGGGTTCTGGAGTGGAGGGTTTGGGCGGGCGTTTATCAACCTGGGCTGAGAGACGTGCTCCCGCGCACGCCAAAATCCTGTGCAGACACACCCTGAGGAGCTTTGAAAATGTTACTTAAGAAGAGTGAAAAGTTCTTTTCCCTCCATCTCTAATTCCTGAGCCTCTACAAAGCCTGGTAAATCCACAGGAGAACCAGACAATAGACGTAGCTCAGTTACCATCATTTCTCCACTTCAGACATTTTGGCACTAGGAAAAAATACTGAAGAAACTGAACTTATTTTGATTAGCCTTGGATTTTTGTTTTTTCTCATAGGATTTCTGTATTTTTATCAATTCAGACTCCTCTTTTTCCCACCGACGTGGTCCTTTATCTTTCCCACAAAACATATCTTTTACCTTTGGAAGTTTCTCAGCCTTTTCATACACCTCATTAGTGAAGAACGGATGGTTATTATTCCTCTCCACCATATCACTAATCTTAGTCATCAGCTTTTCAGCCCAGGCAGCCCGTTCATCCCTTGTAGCTTTATTGTTGAAAGCGCAGTATCGGCCCTGACACTGTTTGATCAGCTCCTGAAGATGTTTGTTATCTGAGTGGGAGATATACTCCTCCGGGGTTCCACTCCATAAGTCTTCTCTGTGGGTGAATAAGACAATTGTGTACTTCATGGCCCTGGGGCCAAAAATCTCTTGTACTCTCCTCACAGCACACTGGTCTTCCTCAGTGAAACGGCCCAGCTGGGTCACCAGCACCAGAGCGTGGGGCCCTGGGGAGGAGAGCTCCATACAGCGACTGATCTCACGTATAGTTTGTTCATGAGAGGGCTCGGTGTTAAAAATAGCAGGTGTGTCGATAACCACAACCTTCCTCCCTTTCCAGATCCTGCTGCCTTCACTACATGTCTGATTAATGCGGGTTGCCTCCTGCCCAAGGATGGTGTTTCCTGTTGCACTTTTCCCCCCTCCACTCTTACCGACGAGGATGATCCTCAGTTCTGATTCCCCAGTGAGTCGGCTGCCGCTCCCCGGCCCTGTTGGGAACAAGTGTGACAGATTCAGAACATCACTGCGCAGGTACCAGAGAGGTGGCAGAGAACTAAGATTTGTGGCCCTGTGCTCACACTTGGCTTAACGCTTTAACCCTCTATGGAAGGGTAAATGGGCAGCCAAGGGGGCTATGGATCAAGTCAGTAAATCCTAGAGGTCTTGGATGCAAATGACTCCTGCTGAAAGTGAAGTGAGCCTACGTCTCATCCTAGTGAACCTTTATACACTGGAAAAACCTCGCACAGCACAGCACTTTGCACCATCTGGTTAGGACAGACCTAGGACTGGAGGACTGGGGATGCTGCATTCAGGACCGTGGCCTGTTAATGGAGCTGTGTTCTGTCCCAGACTGAAGCAGCAGACGAGGACTGGAGTTTATTGGCACAGCTGTGGGGCCAAGGCTGGAGAAGCGCCGGATGCAGCAAGTTGGGGCTGGTTTGAAATGAGGCTGGGACAGAGTAAACTGGAGATATAGAGGTGGGTAGGGAGGGAAGGCTGCAGCCCCAGGGTTGGAAGGGGAGAGATGCTGTGAAATCAGATTGAGGTTCATGGGCAGATCTTTGGGATACGTGTGCATGTCACTTGACTCTGTGCCCAATGTGGGGAGTGAGCGATCTCCATGAGCAGGCCGAGCCCTTTCGGAGAGATTGGCAGCATCCCCAAGAGGAGATAACCCCAGCGCCCACCCTGCAGCACACCTAATTCAGCCAGTTCTCACTAACAATGTCTATGGAAGGGGTCAGCAACCTTTGGCACCCGGCCCATCAGGGTAAAGCCGCTGGTGGGCCTTGACGGTTTGGTTACCTGGAGCATCCGCCGCGGTTCGTCGTTCCCAGCCAATGGGAGCTGCGGGAAGCGGCACGGGCCGAGGCCCCATGCCTGAGGATGCTCCAGGTAAACAAACTGTCCCATCCCACCAGCGGCTTTACCCTGATGGGCCGGGTGCCAAAGGTCACCGACCCCTGGTCTATGGACGCAGCAGATCCTCTTAATTACCAGCCGGCGCAGTGTCCTGTATCTCAGTAAGATCAAGGAACTAGCAAGACACAGCTGTCTACACCCAATGTGCTGGACTCTTCCCAGGCAGGGATCAGGCCCGGCCATGGAGCAGAGACAGCTGGTGTCAGTGACCTCCTCCCATGCACAGAATGGGGGACATGGGTCTGGCTGTGGGGCTGGAGGTCACTGACCACAGCATGGGCTGTCTCCAGGTGCGGTGCTGGTAGCTCCGTGTGCTAATGGGGAGCATGCTTAGCTGCTGCCTGGCTCCCAGGGGTGGGGCAGGGCAGGGCAGGGAGAAGGCAGAGGGGAGGGTGATGGACGTGAGGGAGGAGCCTGAGCAGAAAAGCAGAGGGGCCAGGGGTGGGGCTGGGAACCGGTGTGAGGGTCGGGGGCTCACAGGAATGGAGAGCAGAGGGACTAGGGGGTGCAGGAGGAACAAAGGGCCGAGAGGAGCTGCCGGGTCCCAGTCCCACCCCCAGGGCAGACTGAGCCATTGCTCACGGGAAGGGGTGGGGTGTGGCCTGAGCTCCTGCCAGTAGCAAGGGGTGAGGGGGAAGCTGGAGGAGGAAATGGGGCCCTGTGAGGAACTCCCCTCTCGAGGGTGTGGAGCACATGACCCAGAGCTCAAGCGGATACCTGAGAGCCAGGAGGGGACAGAAGAGAGAGAATGAGAGGTTGGGAGGGCGAGGAGATGGCAGTGAGCATGGGACTGGAATGAGAGGTGAGGAGAGGGTCAGAGTGATTGCAGGGGTCACTGGAAGGAGGGCAGGGATACATTAAGAGGAGAGGGAAGGGGAAGGGGAGGCTGTCGGTCTGAGATTTGAGCTCACGCACTCATTCTGCACACAGAATAAAACAGAGACCACTGGTTGCTGCTCCCACTCTTCTGGGTTCCTGCCTGGGGATCCCCGCCGACACCATCTCTGTGTGTCGGGGTGGGGGCATGTTCTGTGTGTGTGATTGTGACGAACTGGGACTGTTCTTAATGTGGTCTTTGAATGCTGAGTGGGGAGTGTGGCTAGGACAGTCTGCATGGGGGGATGGGAGACTGGCTGAGGGAGGATACCTGAGCATGTAACGTGAGAACCCAGGAAGGGGTTAGAGGCCAGGTGACACCTTTGCCCGGAAATCTGAACAAAGGCTGGGGAAGGAGACGCTGGGGGAAGAGAGGGTTTCAGGGGCTGGCTGGTGGAATGGCTGGGAGTCAGACGGGGCTCTGACCCCCCAAGGGGGCTGTGGTGCCCTGGGACCCCAAGATGGACCTAACTGAGGGGGTCGTGTTGTCGGTGCCTGCAAGACCTGTCTTGGACTGTGTTCCTGTCATCTAAATAAACCTTCTGCTTTACTGGCTGGCTGAGAGTCATGGTGAATCGCAGGAAGCCGGGGTTGCAGGGCCTTGTGTCCCCCCACGCTATGTGACAGTGATCTGCTGCCATCCCATGTCAGCTCTGTGAGGGTGGTGGCGAGACCCTGAACCAGGGTCCTAGGCTGGGGTGGTGATAGGGCCGGATTTCCAATTAGGCACAGTAGGCACATGACTGGGGCGCCGGCATTCTAGGGATGCCTACAAGTTAAAAGTGGGTTAAACATTTCATTTTTTATGGAAAACACCAGGGTCAGTGGTGGTGGGGGATGGGTGCTGAAGATGCTTTGCCTAGAGATGCATAAGGTGCAAATCTGTCCCTGAGTGGTGGCGATAGGTGCTCTCCTCAGAAGGGAGTGAGATGCGACCCAGCTGCCTGAAGTCCAGCCGCAGTGATCCAGAGAGGAGGGAGGCCCCAGCCTGCACAAAGAGGAGCAATGGCAGGACCCCACCAGCCCAGCACTCAGCCCTTGTGTGGCTGGCCCCACCCTTCTCCACCCTAGGCCTGGGCCTGGCTGCAGCAGCAGGGCCATGGCACGGGGTGAAGAGGGAGACAAGCATTAAACCAAGAGAGGGGAACTGCATAACAAAAGGATTATAAACAAAAGAAATTCCCCTCATACAAGTACAGTAGTGCAGTCTCTTAATTGTGAACGAGCAACATACAAATGTAGAATAATTTTTTGTTACATAACTGCACTCAAAACTAAAACAAAACTTTAGTTTTACATGCCAGAATGCTAAAAATTTGTATGCCTCTTCATGCTCCAGCCACCATTCCAGAGAACATGCTTCCATGTTGATGATGCTCGTCAAAAAAATAATGTATTAATTATATTTGTGACTGAACTCCTTGGGGGATAATTGTATGTCTCCTGCTCTGTGTTTACCTGCATTCTGCCACATATTGCATGTCATAGCCAGGGCAGGCTCTATGTTTTTTGCCGCCCCAAGCAAAAAAATTTTTGGCTGGCCCCGACCCCAGCCCTGGGCTCTCTCTCCTCCCCCCCCCGTACCCCCTGCCGCCCCAGCCCTGGGCTCCCCCCCCCCACCAGTGATGACTCTGCCCGCTCCCCCTCACCTCCAGCCGGTCCGGCGCTGGCAGGGTCAGGGTAAACAGCGGGGCTCCTGGGCCGCGCCTCAGCCCAGGGTCCCTCCATCCAGGGCTCCCGCCTCCAGGACCGGCCGGGACCCGGGAGGGCAGAGCCGGAGAACCACCCCGGCAGAGGGCTGAGGAGCCGGGGCAGGGTAGCCACAGAGGCAGCGGAGCCCTGGAGAGCGGGACGCAGGCCCCGCACGGCAGCGCCCCGCCCTCTATGGCCCCACTGCTGCTGCTGCTTCTGGCTGCCCTGCCACCAGTCCCTGGATGGCTTGAGCCGCTTCACCCAGCCCCGGCTGCAACGCTGGGGGCGGCCGCCCTGCGGCACCTGCAGGCAGCTCCGTGTGCCCCGTGGGGTGTCCCCCAGCCTGAGTGTCCCCCGCTCGAAGCCTGCCCGGCCCAGCCACAAGGTGTGGGCGCTGCTCCCCCGCGGCGCGAACTGCAGTGGCCCCATG
Source organism: Chrysemys picta bellii (assembly GCF_011386835.1). Taxonomy (NCBI): domain Eukaryota; kingdom Metazoa; phylum Chordata; order Testudines; family Emydidae; genus Chrysemys; species Chrysemys picta. The sequence goes on along the minus strand of NC_088792.1, from coordinate 2,781,762 downwards.
GCGCCCCCCGCGCATGACGTGCTGCTGCTGCCAGGGCCGGCTCTAGGCTTTTGCCCCCGGAAGCAAAAAAAAAAAAAAAAAATGGCCAGACTGCTGCCCTTGAAAATGTGCTGCCCCAAGCACATGCTTGGTTTGCTGGTGCCTAGAGCCGACCCTGGTTATAGCTGTCTCAGATGATAACCCAGCACATGTTGTTCATTTTAAGAACACTTTCACTGCAGATTTGACAACACACAAAGAAGGTACCAATGTGAGATTTCTATAGATAGCTACAGCACTCGACCCAATCTGAAGTGCCTTCCAAAATCCGAGAGGGACGAGGTGTCGAGCATGCTTTTGTAAGTCTTAAAAGAGCAACACTCCGATGCGGAAACTACAGAACCCAAATCACCAAAAAAGAAAATCAACCTTCTGCTGGCAGCATCTGACTCAGATGATGAAAATGAACGTGTATCAGTCCACACTGCTTTGGAGTGTTATCGAGCAGAACCCATCATTAGCGTGGACGCATGTCCTCTGTAATGGTGGTTGGAACATGAAGGGACATATTAATCTTTAACACATCTGGGATGTAAATATCTTGTGATTCCAGCTACAAAAGTGCCATGCAAACGCCTGTTTTCACTTTCAGGTGACATTGGAAACAAGAAGCAGGCAGCATTATCTCCTGCAAATGTAAACAAACTTGTTTGTCTGAGCCATTGGCTGAACAAGAAAAAGGACTGAGTGGACTTGTAGATTCTAAAATTTTACATTGTTTTATTTTTGAGTGCATAATTCCACATTTGTAAGTTCAACTTTCATGATAAAGAGATTGCACTACAGTGCTTGTATGAGTTAAAATGAAATATTATTTCTTTTGTTTCTTTTTTGCAGTGCAAATATTTGTAATAAAAATAAATATAAAGTGAGTATTGTACACTTTGTATTCTGTGTTGTAATTGAAATTGATATATTTGAAAAATGTGGAAAACATCCAAAAATATTTAAATAAATGTATTCTATTATTTACAATGAGCTTAATCATGATTATTTTTTTAATCGCTTGAGAGCCTAGTTTTTTCATTTTTATAATTAGGCAAGAAGATGAAATGGGGGAAGGATGGGACAAGCAGGAGGGTGAGCCTGGGTATGACAACTGGCCACGTGTGTTCTAAAACAATTTCAGTACAAGGGCCTCAGTTCAGGAAAGAAGTGAACTTTAAGTGAGTGCTTAAGGACTTCGGTGAATGGGTGCCTAGAGAGGGAGAAAAGACAGATTGAGGCCTGATCTACACTGGGGGGGGGGGTGCGCGGAAACTATCTAAGTTACAAATTCAGCTATGTGAATAACGTAGCTGAAGTCGACGTACTTAGATCTACTTAGTATCTTCACTGCGGTAAGTTGACAGCTGACACTCTCCTGTTGACTCCACCTACGCCTGTCGCCCTGGTGGAGTACCAGAGTCGACAGGAAAGCGCCCGGCAGTTGATTTATCGCATCTAGACTAGACGCAATAAATTGTCCCCTGCTGGATCGATCGCTGCCCATCGATCCAGCAGGTAATGTAGACAAGCCCTGAGAGTGGTCAGAGCTTGTTAGGTAGGTGAGAAAAGTTAAACTCGTATGAGATGTTGCTAATAAAGGTGGAAAATGGGTAGTAGCTGGTGAAAGAGAGGAGATCTCAGGCGGGGTTTTTGAGAAGGATGATGGCAGACTCGATGAGGGGAATAATCAGTGGATCATGAAAGATGATTGCTGCAATATTGGAGACAAGTGGTGGGAGGTTGTAAAAGAGCTACCTGAGTTTAGGAGAACATATCAGAATCCTTAAACACTGGGGGGGTTTCATGTAATGGAGTACAGAGTCAGGGCAATGGTAGGACCATCCAGTCTAATAGTTCTTTCTCCAGCATCTCACCTTTATATTTCATTGGTGCAGATCCTTGTCTCCTCCCCACCAAATAGAAATGAATTTACCTCTGCAGTCAGTGAAAGCAATCTCACAGGCCTGTCTACAATTAAGTGACATCAAAGTGAGGGACACTTCAATTAAAAGCCTCTCAAGCGTGTGACAAACTGGTTGCTTAATGGAAATAGTGGTTCAGTATTGGTGAAGTTGAATTGGATTCAGTACATTCGGGAATACTTTGGGGGTAATTTCAAGACCTGTTTGCCTGATAAGTTGATCTCTTGTAAAGGTTTCACTGTATGTGATGTCGGTAAAGAGCAATTGCTAATTTCATTTACTGACCCTTATAAAAAGTGTTCTACGCTGGGCTGGTCTACACTAGAAAGTTAGATCGACCCAGCTCCATCGCTCAGGGACATGAAAAATTCACACCCCGGAGAGAGGTAGTTAAGCTGACCTAAGCCCCGGTGTAGACAGCGCTAAGTCGACAGAAGGATTCTTCCATTGGCCTAGTGACCACCTCTCGGAGAGGTGGATTCAGCACCGCGATGAAAGAACCCCTCCTGTCAGCGCAGTAAGTGCCTGCACTGAACGGCTACAGCTGTGCCACTGTCGCATTTCTAGTGTAGACACGGCCTGAGAGAGGTGCATGTCTCCGAGTGGCTCAGATGCAGGATTTAAGATTTAAGCAAGTTTGAAAATTTTACCCTTAGTCTCCAGGTGCTACAGGAAAACAAATGCTTATGAGTCGGTCGGGTGACAGAGCAACAAAATTCCTTTCATGACTTCTTAGAGTCTGTGGGGGTGTTAGGGAAACAATTTAGAAGTAAGTTTGCAATGTGACATGTTGGCAGAAAAAGCCAGTATGGCTTTGGGCTGCAGAGGCAAAACGTCCAAGAGCAGAGAGTTGAGAGAGCCCCTAGAGCTCGGAGAGTGATCACAATTGGAATATTGCATTCAAATCTCAACACTTCCTCACCAGGCAGGGTAAGTTACAGGGGTTCTAGAGAACAGCAATAAAACTGATTGGCGTTTTGGAAGGATGGACTTCTTGGGTGGCTCAAGGTTTATAACTAAGAATAACAGCATAATACGGAGCCAAAAGAAAATGTAAGATAACAGGAAACCTTCCTAACAGATGGAACCATCTCTTAAGTGATAAAAGCCGCATCAAAAACTTGCGTAAAACTAATTTGAAAAAAAAATGGAGACTGCGGAGTAGGGAACAACCCTCCAACATATACTTTCAACGTGAATTAGTAGGTCTCTTCCATCCACCTCTAATTTTATCGGTGCTAAGAAATTTGGTAAAAACACACAGGAGAACTACAAAATGGATGTAACTTAATCCCGATCATCACTGAGATGGTGCTGAGCACCTGGAACAGTGGGCCTGTCTACACTACCCGCTGTATCGGTGGGCAGCAATTGATCCAGCAGGGGTCGATAGACACGATAAATCGACCGCTGAGCGCTCTCCCATTGACTCCGGTACTCCAGCAGAACGAGGAACGCAAGCGGAGTCGATGGGAGAGCGTCTGCTGTTGACTAACTGCAGTGAAGACACCGTGGTAAGGAGATCGAAGTATGTAGACTTCAGCTACGCTATTCACATAGCTAGAGTTGCGTTTCTTAGATCGACCCCGTGTGGTTGTGTAGAGAAGCCCCAAGGAACCTAACATACAATGAAACCTACTTTTGTTTTCTTCTGGCTGCAGTTTTGTTTTTTTCCTATGGGATTTCCCTGGTTCCCTGGGTGAGTGCTCTTCCCCTTGACCTCCTTTCTGTCTATCCACTTGCATTTCATCTTCCACTTCGCCCATCTTATTTTTACTTGTATCCATCTCATCTTCTTTTAGAAGCTTCTCAGGTGCTTTACACACCAGATGGTCTTTATGCTCCTCCTCCACCATACGAGCAATCCTAGTTATCAGCTCGTCAGCCTGGGCAGCCCGTTCCTCCCGTGTAGCTTTATTGTTGAAAGCGCAGTATCGGCCCTGACACTGTTGGATCAGCTCCTGAAGCTGTTTGTTATCCGAGTGGGAGATATACTGCTCCAGAGTTCCACTCCCTAAGTCTTCTCTGCGGGTGAATAAGACAATTGTGTACATCATGGCCTCAGGGCCAAAAATCTCTTGTACTCTCCTCACGGCGCGCTGGTCCTCTGCAGTGAAACGGCCCAGCTGGGTCACCAGCACCAGAGCGTGGGGGCCTGGGGAGGAGAGCAGGACACAGCGACAGATCTCACGGGTCGTTTGTTCATCAGAGTCCTTGGTGTCAAAAATAGCAGGTGTGTCGACAACCACAACCTTCCTTCCTTTCCAGGTCTTGCTGCCTTCACTACATGTCTGAGTAACAGGTGTTGCCTCCAGTACGGACTTAAACTCCTCCCGCCCAAGGATGGTGTTTCCTGTTGCACTTTTCCCACCTCCACTCTTACCGACGAGGATGATCCTCAGTTCTGATTCCACAGTGCGTCGGCTGCCGCTCCCCTGCCCTGTTGGGAACAAGTGTGACAGATTCAGAACATCACTGTGCAGGTACCAGAGAGGTGGCAGAGAACTAAGATTTGCGGCCCTGTGCTCACACTTGGCTTAATGCTTTAACTTTCTATGGAACGGTAAATGGGCAGCCAAGGGGGCTACTGATCAAGTCAGTAAATCCTAGAGGTTTTGGATCCAAATAAATCCTGCTGAAAGTAAAGTGAGCTTTTATCTCATCCTAGTGAGCCTTTATACACGGAAAAACCTTGCACAGCACAGCCCTTTGCATCATCTGATTAGGACAGACCTAGGACTGACTGGAGGACTGGGGAGTGCTGTAGGTCAGGACTGAGGTCTGTTAATGGAGCTGTGTTCGGTCCCAGACAGAAGCAGCAGACGAGGACTGAAGTTTATTGGCACAGCTGTGGGGCCACAGCTGGAGAAGCGCCGGATGCAGCAAGTTGGGGCTGGTTTGTAATGAGGACTGGAACAGGGTGAATTGGGGGTAAGGAGGGAAGTATGGAGCCCCAGGATTGAAACAGGACGGGTTGCTGAGAGTTCAGACTGAGGTTCATGAATGGATCTTTGAGACACATTTGCATGTCACGTGATTCCGTGCCCATTGTAGGAAGTGAAAGATTCCCGGGATTGTATTCAATTCCAAACATGAACCAGCACGCACGGCCATGAATTCTGCTACTGCTTGGCAAGCATACAAAAATATACAATATCTGGCCAACTGTTTGGGATAAACCGAAGGCCGGGGGAACAGGGGGTCCTGCAATTCAAGACTGACGTGCATAAGCAGAGCCACGTAGGAAGTCCAAGAACTGAAATAGGAAGCTGGGTGGCAGGCGAAAACTGAAGTTCCTGAGCCAAGCTGCAAGAAAATTTTGCTTATCACCTGAGAGCACTGGCCCATTACTCTGGGTAAAGGGGTGAATGTTTTGTTTAGCAGTGTCTCGTGTTGGGAGGGAGTACTTTGGTAAACGGATGATGGAAGACTGGCAGCCTGTGGGATAGTGTTAAGGTTGATACATGTGAGCTGGAGTCATGGTAAAGTCTGTGGTTGGAGGAGTAGAGATTAAGTACTGGCAGGTGGTTTAACTTTTCATTTTTTTGCTTTTGTGGGTTTGTCAGTTATGTTGTCTGTAGGAAACTAACTGCTTCACTGAAATGTTTTTGTGTATGAATCTCTAGGTTTTTAAAGGCTTAAGTGGGAGTGGAGTGGTGAACAGACCTTTCAGGAGAAAGCTAGAGGTGCAGATGCCAAGGAGCAGAGGTTATATGTCAGCAACTGCACATGAACCTTAAGAACATAAGAACAGCCACACTGGGTCAGACCAATGGTCCATCTAGCCAATTGGGTGTACTGTGTATAAGGTGTTTTGCTGGAAATGTACATATTACTGGGGGCACAGTTACACCAGTCCCTAACCAAACTACATACATCTACACGCTGCTATCTGGCCTTTCGTGCACAAATGGATCTATAAATCTTATTGCTGTGAATAATCAGACCAGGGCATACGGCCTGATTCCATACCAAGTGGTTAAGTTGGTTTGGACAATAACCCATTTCTCTGTAAATATTCAATAAACTTATAATATGAACAAATGCACGGAAAACCTGCAAGGGTGGCTTGTTGCAACTGCCAGCAACTTGTTGCTTTTCCAGGGATACCTGGGCAGGAGGATCCCAAAAGAAAAAAAAGGGGTGGAGTGTTAGGATATAGATATTCAGGCCTGTCTGCAAAGGCCTAGACTTTAAGAATTTAGGTACATGTTTATCACGTAGCTATTTATAGAAGTACAAAAGAAAGAATCAAAATCACTGTCTGTCTGTGTAAGGGCCTTGTCGTACTGTGACAGTCTGAGGCCCAGTTCTTAGGCTGAGGCCTTCGGCTAAGCAGCAGGGGCAGCCATAAGCTAGGAAGTGAACGGTCACATCCTCACATCCCAAACTAGTCACATGGAAATAAGGCAATCTGGGGCTGTTAGAAAGGTGATCTGACCTATCACCTCCAGAGAAAGGGAAGAGCCTAAAAGATTTAAAGAAAACTTAGTTTGACAGCAGCATCCTGTCTGGCAAGAACTCACTTCTCAATAGCTGGAATGTGAAATCCTCATTTCTGTGTTGTTCTATCACTGTAGTCTCCACTTCCCTATTGTTTGTCTGTATAATCTCTGTCTGGTTCTGGGATTGTTTCTGTCTGCTGTACAATTATTTTGTTGGATGTAAACTGATTAAGGTGGTGGAATAATTGGTTGGATAATCATGTTACAATATGTTAGGATTGGTTAGTTAAATTTCAGTAAAATGATTGGTTAAGATATAGCTAAACAGAACTCAAGTTTTACTATATAGTCTGCAGTCAATCAGGAAGTAAAGGGGGGAATGGGAACAGGGACTGGGGGTGGGGGAATTGGAATCATGTTTCGCTAAGGGGGGATGGGAACAGGACACAGGCAAGGCTCTGTGGTGTCAGAGCTGGGAAGGGGGACACCGAGAAAGGAAACTGGAATCATGCTTGCTGGAAGTTCACCCCATAAACATCAAATTGTTTGCACCTTTGGACTTTGGGTATTGTTGCTCTCTGTTCATGCGAGAAGGACCAATTGAACATTACTGGTCCCCAGTACAGACCCCTGGGGGACACCACTATTTACCTCTGTCTATTCTGAAAACTGACCATTTATTCCTACCCTTTGTTTCCTATCTTTTAACCAGTTACCAATCCATGAGAGAACCTTCCCTCTTATCCCATAGCAGCTTACTTTGCTTAAGAGCCTTCGGTGAGGGACCTTGTCAAAGGCTTTCTGAAAATCTAAATACACTATATCCACTGGATCCCCTTTGTCCACATGTTTGTTGACCCCCTCAAAATATTTTAATAGATTGGTGATGCATGATTTCCCTTTACGAAAACCATGTGGACTCTTCCGCAACAAATCGTGTTCATCTATGTGTCTGATAATTGTGTTATTTACTATAGTGTCTACCAATTTGCCTGGTACTGAAGTAAGGCTTACCAGCCTGTAATTGCCAGGATTGCCTCTGGAGCCTCTAAAAAAAATTGGCATCACATTAGCTATCCTCCAATCTTCTGGTACAGAAGCTGATTTAAATGATAGGTTACAGATTACAGTTAGTAGTCCTGCAATTTCACATTTGAGTTCCTTCAGAACTCTTGGGTGAATCCCATCTGGTCCTGGTGACTTATTGCTGTTTAATTTATCGATTTGTTCCAAAACCTCTTCTGATGACACCTCAATCTGGGACAGTTCCTCAGATTTGTCACCTTCCTCTGTCATGCCCAGTTGCACATAAAGTTTATGCATCAGCAACAGTTAACACATAACAGTTTATTGTTGTGAGCTGGGTTGAACTTTGCTGTGGTTTGAGTTAAAACCTTGCTCTTAAGATTGTTGTAAGAAATACCTAAGGGGCCACACCTATAACAAGGCCTAATAGAATCTGCTGAGAAACAAGCACCATGTGGGGGCGGGGTCCACTGGCTTTTGTGACCAAAAGTGTGGGGGGGGGGGGAAGGAGAGAGAGAGAGAGAGCACATAGAAACTGGGAACAGACAAAAACAGAGAGAGAGAGAGACAGACAGAGAGAGAGAGAGCGGTATGAAAGCCAAGCAGTAATGTGTGAGCACAGTGTGACCTGGGGAACAGTTAGAGACAGAAGTTGTGGGTATGTTGGCTAAAGGAGCTTTAAGTTAAGAAACTCCTCCTGTTGTTCGTGGTTCCTCCTACATTCAGGGAAGCAGGACTTTGTACACTCCTTGTAAATAAACAAGACGGTATGAAAGAGAATACTACACTCCATCGATTCCTACTTCCAACTGGAACATCCCCAGGGCCCTGAAATTTGACGAGCTGCTGGGGTCAAAAGGGGGCAACACTGGAGTCAGAAGTGGGATCCAGTTACCAAGGAGAGGGATTGTGAGTGATATTCCCGTTGAATCAAGATGGAGACGATTGCAGTAATCAAAAATGGCCAGTGGGTTTTAAACCCCGACCTGAAACATGAGCTGGAGGCTTCACAGAAGGTATTAACGCAGCATCCACAGATTTTCCCAAAAGGGCTCAGAGGTAACTTTCAGGCAGAGGTGAGATCCCTGTTGCAACAGCAACTACAAAGTGGACAGATTGTGAAACACACCTGCAACATCCGCAGGCTGGAATGGTGACACTGATTTCTCATAGAATTATAGACATGCAGCATTGGAAGGGGCACCAATAAGGCATCTAGTTCAGTTTCCTGCACTCAAGCCAGGTCTAAGTAATAACTAGACCATTCCTGACAGGTGTTTGTCTAACCTGTTATTAAAAATCTCCAATGATGGAGATTCCACAACCTCCCCAGGCGATTTATTCCAGTGCTTAACCACCCTGACAGTTAGGAAGTTTTTCTTAATGTCCAGCCTAAATCTCCCTTGCTGCAATTTAAGCCCATTGCTTCTTGTGCTACCTCAGAGGTTACGGAGCACAATTTTTCACCCTTCTCTTTGTAACAACCTTTTATAAACTTAAAAACTGTGATCATGTCCCTTCTCCTCTCCAGACTAAACAAACCCAGTGTTTTCAATCTTTTCTTGTAAGTCATGTTTTCTAGACCTTCAATCTTTTTTGATTTCTCTCCTGTGGGTTTTCTCCAATTTGTCCCCTTCTTTTCTGAAAGATGATGAGGTGACCAACAATGTGACTGACACAGACAAGAAGTTTTTCTATTAAATAGAAGAGACTAAACAGACTTTGGCCAGTTTGGAACTTTCCAAAGAAGATAAGCTGCAGCAAGGACGTATGAAGCTAAAAATTCAGCTGCAGAAGGAAATCAAAGGGTCACAGCCCACAGGGGAAGGCAGCCTTTCTGGATGGGGAATGGAGCCAGCCAGAGGACTTGGGAAAGACTGAACATTTACCAACAGATTTCTGCCCTGTTTGGAGCCCACAGAGGCCCACAGGGGAGAGGTTGGGCTGTCCCAGCTCAAATGATGCTCCCTGGGAGGCTTATTTGGGTGGGAGCTGGGACAGAAAGGGGGGCTATGAACAGGCAGCTTAGGAGGCCCAGCTCTGACGGTGCTGCAGAATCTACCCCCAGAATAGACACTGAGTTATCCAGACCTGGTACCAGCCTTGAGATGTGGTTTGGAGCTAGCAACGTATCTGAGCGGCCAGGCACAGCTAAGAGCTGGAAGGAGAGGGAAAGCAGAAACCCAACTGAACTGGCAGAGGCTTGTGCTCCTGACATACCCTGATACCAACAAGGCCTTCCTGGATAAACTGCCGAGGCACCAATTTCTAGATGCTCAGCTGGACTTGGACTTGCAGATTATAATCAGCAATGGACGTTAAAGACACTTGAGAGGTTGCGGAATTTGCCATAGAATATTTTGCATCGGTGTTTAATGAGGCCAATGAAGGTATTAGGGATACAAGCACCACTACAGAGGGGCATTCAGGATGGGGGATTACCGTATCCGAGGTAGAAATAAAACTTGAACACCTTAATGGGGCTAAGTCGGGAGGACCGGACGATGTTCATCCGAGAATATTGAAGGAATTGGCGCGGGAAATAGCAGGCCCATTAGCGATAATATTTAATGAATCTGTAAACTCGGGGGTGGTCCCGTTAGACTGGAGAATAGCTAATGTGGTTCCTATTTTTAAGAAAGGGAAAAAAAGTGATCCAGGTAACTACAGGCCTGTTAGTCTAACATCTGTAGTGTGCAAGGTGTTAGAGAAAATTCTGAAAGAGAAACTAGTTGAGGACTTGGAGGTTAATGGCAATTGCGACAAATTACAACATGGTTTTACGAAGGGCAGATCGTGCCAAACGAATCTGATCTCCTTCTTTGAGAAAGTAACAGACTTATTATATAAGGGAAATGCGGTGGACCTAATATACCTGGATTTCAGTAAAGCGTTTGATACTGTACCCCATGAGGAATTATTGGTTAAACTGAAAAACATGGGGATCGATATGAAAATCCAGAGGTGGATAAGGAATTGGTTAATGGGGAGAATGCAGCGGGTCGTATTAAAGGGTGAACTGTCAGGTTGGAGGGAGGTTACTAGTGGAGTGCCTCAAGGTTCGGTTTTGGGACCCATTTTATTTAATCTATTTATAACTGACCTCGGAACCGATTGCAGGAGTGGGCTGATAAAGTTTGCGGATGATACGAAGGTGGGAGGCGTTGTAAATTCGGAGGAGGATAGGGATATCCTGCAGGGAGACTTGAATGAGCTTGTGAATTGGAGTATCAGAAATAGGATGAAATTTAATAGTGAAAAGTGTAAGGTGATGCATTTGGGGATGACTAATAACAATTTTAGTTACAAGCTGGGGACGCATTGGTTAGAAGTAACGGAAGAGGAGAAGGACCTAGGGGTCCTTGTAGACCGCAGGATGACTATGAGTCGGCAATGTGACGTGGCGGTGAAAAAAGCCAATGCTGTCTTGGGATGCATTAGGAGAGGTATATCTAGTAGGGATAAGGAGGTCCTGCTTCCGTTGTACAAGGCGCTGGTGAGACCTCATTTGGAGTACTGTGTGCAGTTCTGGTCTCCCATGTTTAAAAAAGATGAACTCAAACTGGAACGGGTGCAGAGAAGGGCCACTAGGATGATCAGAGGAATGGAAAACCTGTCGTATGAAAGGAGACTAGAGGAGCTTGGGTTGTTTAGTCTGACAAAGCGAAGGCTGAGAGGGGATATGATTGCTATCTTTAAATATATTAGAGGGATTAATACAAGGGAGGGAGAGGAATTATTCCAGCTTAGTACTAATGTGGATACGAGAACGAATGGATATAAACTGGCCGTGGGGAAGTTCAGGCTTGAAATTAGACGAAGGTTTCTGACCGTCAGAGGGGTGAAATATTGGAACGGCCTTCCGAGGGAAACGGTGGGGGCGACGGACCTGTCTGGTTTTAAGATTAAGTTAGATACATTTATGGAGGGAATGGTTTAATGGTAAAACATAGTAGTCAAGGAAAATCAAGCAACGGTAGGTAAATAGTAAAATGGCTAACAGGGGTCGGGCTGGAGACTCTTGCCTATATGCTCGGGGTCTTACTGATCGCCATATTTGGGGTCGGGAAGGAATTTTCCTCCAGGGCAGATTGGCTGAGCCTCTGGAGGTTTTTCGCCTTCCTCCGCAGCATGGGGCAGGGATAACTAGCAGGAGGGTCTCTGCCGATTGAAGTCACTAAAAACAGGATTGGGGACTTCAACAGCAGAGTCCAGGGAAGGGGTAGGGATGGTTTTATGGCCTGCAGCATGCAGGGGGTCAGACCAGATGATCATAATGGTCCCTTCTGACCTTAAAGTCTATGAGTCATAGAACTTGAATCTTTCCTTGTGGCTGTGCATCATAAAAGGAAGATGGAAGCTGATTGCCATGAGCCCTCTGAGACAGGGCCAGCTCCAGGCACCAGCTTACCAAGCAGGTGCTTGGGGCGGCCACTTCGGAGAGGGGCGGCACGTCCAGCTGTTCGGCGGCAATTCGGCGGACGGTCCCTCACTCCTGCTCGGAGCAAAGGATCTCCCGCTGAATTGCCGCCGCAGATCACAATCGCGGCTTTTTTTTTTTTTTTTTTGGCTGCTTGGGGCGGCCAAAACCCTGGAGCCGGCCCTGCTCTGAGCACAGCTGTGTGTCTAATACGTAAGATGCAAGAGGGGATTTCTATTTGGTTCACCGCCTTATCGAACAATTAGAACAAATGATAAATTTGGTTTGTAAGAGAAGGGAAATTGGCAATAATGCAAAAATTAAAGGAAACAATTCAGTTAAATGCTGGAACTATAACAAAATTGGTCACAAACTTGTTACAATTCTCCTTTTAAAGACGCACCAGTATGTCTTGGCCTAAGTGTCTAATGAAATCCTTTCTCCCAGTTTGGGAAATGTGGGGACACCAAACTAAAGCATCAGCCCCACAGGTTTTGTTTAAATCTGGGCAGTTAAAAAATAATGGGGGTTTGGCTATTGTGTATAATAGAAACCGTGATGTGTATGGGGATAATTGACACAGGCTCAAACATAAGTTATTAGACCTGACACACTAAAAGGGCTGGGGAATAGGGGGTCCAAAATGGAGACACTTAATTGGTGTCAAATGAAGACAGTGACTGGGGTAAGGGCACCAGTCCTAAAACTGGGTTTGAAGATTGGAATTCTGGAATTCAGGCAAGACGTCTGGGTGGCTGAAATAGTAAATGAGCTATTAATTGACTTAGATTTGTTATGGCTAATAACTGTGTAATCAGTGCCAGGGAAGGTGTCTTACAAATACAGTCTGTAAATTCTCTAAGACACGGCCCAGGTATGACAAATGGTGTGTAGGCAACTGGTTTGCAGTGAACAAATTGTCCTGCCCTCAGGGGCAGAAACCACTAAAACAGCTACATGTTGTGTTAGTTTTCCAGTAAGGGAAAGATGGGGAGTGGTTGGAACCTGTTTTCAGATCCAGAGTCTCACAAGAATCTTAGCTGCTAAAGCTCTTGTGGATCTGAAACAAGAACTGATCCCTGGTCATTTGCTGAATGTTTCTGACAAGCACCAAATAGTAAAAAAGGGAACCGGGGTTTAGAAATGTGAACCAGGGGATCTGGTAAATATTGGTATAGAAGAAAACTACAGTGGTGAAGGGGTGATGGTGGGCTGCTAAAGTTCTATTGGACTTCTTCAGTGCTGTGCTGTACACTCGAATGGGGGACAGCACAACCGGGTAAGAGACCGCCTGGTTAGGAATCGGGAGTTGTTCTCCCATCCAACAAAGATCTAAGTTGTACTCTTCTGGTCCAGTACAAGATTAATACTGGGGGAAACTGACCTATTAAACAGCAACCTCGAGCTGTCACTAGTACTAACGGCCATCGGAATGTATGAGGAAGGCATTGTTGGGCCTCATCCATAGTTCTGCTTATGACAAAGGATGGCAGCACCGGATTCTGTGTGGACTATTGCAAATTCAGTGAAATCACTTTAAAGGATTCTTATCCATTACCATGAATAGATGCTACCCCAGATGCTGTGGCAGGTTCAATGTAGTTTTCCAGGGCAGCTGCTCCCTTTGCCCCCCCCCCCCCCGCCCATCGGTGGCGGGGGGGGGGGGGGGGCAAAAGGGGCAGGGACGTTAAAGTGCTGCAGGGTCTTTTGCCACGGCAGCACTTTAACGTTGTTGCCCCTTCCCCCCTCCTCCCCCCCGTCGGTGGCCCTGCTGGTATGGACCCTACCAGCAGGGCCGCCGACAGGGGAGGCAAAAGGAGCAGGGACATTAAAGCACTGCTGTGGCAGTGCTTTAATGTGGACTGGGTATGGGCCGGTGTGGGTTCTTACCAGTATGGAGTACCGGCCTGTACCGGCTCACTTTCACCCCTGGTTGTTCCATAAAGAGGTAACCTACCTTGGGCACTCAATGGGTGGGGAGGGAATTTCCCCTGACAAAAAGAAAACTGAGGCTGTACAGAGCTGGCCAATGCCCCCGACATGCCCAGATGTGCAGAGTTTTATAGGGCTCTGCTCCTAGTACAGAAGGGTCAATTGTGGGTTTGCCAGTATTGGAAAACCACTGACTAGGTTGCGTGTGGAAGGGAAACCAGTTCACTGTCAGCAGAGTGTGATGGAGCATCCTGAGAGTGGAGAACGGCTCCAGTGACTACTCCCGCCTTGGCCCAGCCATGTTTCAAAACCCCTTTCCTACTGGACACAGATGCTAGTGCTCACAGTCTGGGGGAGGTATTGACACAACAACAAAAGGGACTTTAGAGGGCGGTGGCTTATTATAGTAAAAGTCTACGTTCTCCTGAGAGAAATTACTGCACCAGCTGAAAGGAGCTCCTGGCAGTGGTTAAATCTATAGAACATTTCCATCACTGTTTGTATAGGAAGAAGTTTATGGTCAGGACAGACCATGCTTCCCTGCAATGGCTCTTTTGATGCAGCAAGCCTGAGGGACAGCTTGCCAGGCAGTTGGAGAAACTGCCATGCTACGATCCCACACGATCACAGACAGGCCTGGCCATAGGCATGGTAATGCTGGCACTTTGTCCAGGTGGCCTTGTTGGGTGGCTAGCTGCAAACACTGCCCTAATAGGAGAGCAAGGAATTAGCTGCTCAAGGGGATGGGTGGGCCTCTCTTCCTCTAATCCATAGAAATGCCCATGTTCCTGGTTCATCCTCTGGAACAATGGGGGTGGGGCTGCAGCAGGAATGGATCCCAGAGCAACTACAAACTTCCCAAAGAGAGGCTCCTGATGTCAGGATAGTTGTGATTGGAAAATCAACTGGAAATTCAGGCCCTTCCTTCACAATACCATGGTCAAAGCTTTCTGGCCACAGTGGGAAAGCTTGGAGTTTAAAGATGGAATATTGTACAGGAGATGGGAGAGACCAGTGAGTGATGGGTACAGGTACCAGTTGGTGGTACCAGATGCATTGAAAAAGGAGGTTCTGAATTTTTATGTCAAGAGCTTAAAATTGGTGGACATTTTGGAGTTGCAAAAATCTTAGCCAAGCTAAGGGAGAATTGCCAGTGTGTAAAATGCAGGCAGGTATGGGAAATGTAAAATGAGAGCTGGTATGGGAAACGTGATGCTAGCAATGCAAAGAAGAGTCCCTGAAGACAGAGAAGGCCCTTTGCAACAGTGTCTCATAGGCGCATTAATGGAGCACATTGCCACTGATGTGCTTGGGCCCTGGCCTGAGACAGAGGCTAGCAATCAATATTTGTTGGCTGCTATCGACTACATCACAAAATGGCCTGAGGCTTATCCAAAATGCAATCCAGACCTGCTGTGACAGCAGCAGGGGCCCTAGTAAATGAATTCTTCACCAGATCTGGGGTCCTGGGTGAGTCACATGGATCAAAAGAGAAACTGTGACTCCAAAGTGTTTCAGCAGGTTTGTTAGATTCTAGGGATCCCCCAAACTCACCCCAACCCAGCTCACCCACAGTCTGATGGGATGGGGGGGGGAGGTGCAATAGGGCACTGGGGGCTCAGCTGGCTATTCTTGCAGAACAGCACCGAAGGGCTGGGGACCAGCATGTCCCATTCCTTGTGATGGCTGATAGAAGAGTCTACTCTTGTATAGTCTACTCTACAGGAGGAGAGAATGGAGTTACAGGTGCCAAGGGATGATGAGATTTCAAGAAGAGCACAGTGTTGAAGGCAGCCAACTAGTTGAGGAGGTTGAGAGTCCTGGTTCTGAGCTTTGGCCAGGAAGAGGTCATTAGAGAGTGTGTGAAGAGCACTTTCGTAGGGTTACCATATTTGAACATTGAAAAAAGAGGACACTCCACGGGGCCGGGGCCACGGCCCCGCCCCAACTCCGCCCCTTCCCCTCCCCTGGTCCCACGCCTTTCCCCGCCCCCGGCCCCACCCAACTCCGCCCCTTCCCTGCCCCCATTCCAACCCCTTCCCCAAAGTCTCCGCCCCCTCCCCTGAGCACCCCACATTCCCCCTCCTCCCTCCCAGCCACACGAAACAGCTGCACCAATTCTAAAGTCAGGCACTCCACTACTATAGACTCCCATGGCTTTAATGAAGCTGCTCAGTGGAGGATCTGCCCCGGCGCTCAGTTTTTGGGAGCGGTCAGGACACGCAACTCACACTGTTCTGTTTCCCAGCTCCCCAGATGCCTTGGAGCACCCAGTTCTCCTCCCTGCCCGGTAAAATCCCGGACATTTTGAGCTATTTAATTAATTCTTTATATGTAGTGAACTTTGTACTTTCGTTTTGGCATTGTGTTTGCTCCTAGGATCAGGGGCAGCCAGGGTCTCCACGTGCTGGGCCCGCCACAAGCCAAGCTCAGTGGCTCCCATTGGCTGGGAAAAGCTCCAATGGGAGCTGTCGGAGCCAGCCCCTGCAAGTCCTGCCCCCACAGCTCTGATTGGGCAGGTATTTCGCAGTGATCCATCACACTGCTGTGTCTCATCACAAATGGGGAGCTGAGTGCCATACAGCACACCCCAGCCCCAGGAGCTCTGATCCACTTGCAGGCAAGGCAGCCCGATGCCCATCGCAGCCAGAGCTCTGATCCCTCTGCACACTCCTGCCTTTTTCACACTGCCCTCCCCTCCTCCCCCACCACAGTCAGTGCTTTTTGGCGACTCCCCGGAGCAGCTCCCCCAGCGCTGCCCCCCACCTGTGCAATCAGCGGCGCATGGTACTCCCAGCTTTGCTGGCATCCCTGGCTTACCTTAGAGCAGGCTCCGGCGACTGCTGCTGCTCCCTGACTCTTCGGCTCTGTTTAAGAGCCGAGCTGCCCGAGCCAGCGCTACCGGCTTCGAGCAGCCCCCTGGCCTCCGGACCCCAGCCGCCGGCAGGGCACTTCTCCTACCTGGGCTCCAGCTGAGCTGCTCCTCCCCTCTCAGACTGTAAGAGCCGAGCTGCCGGCTTCGGGCAGCCCCCCCCTGCCTCCGGACCCTGCGCTGCGGGAGCAGCTCAGCTGGAGCTGGGTAGGAGAAGTGCCTGGCCGGGGACTCGGGGTCCAGAGGCAGGGGGGGGCTGCCCGAAGCCGGTAGCGCTGGCTCGGGCAGCTTGACTCTGTAAGTCTGAGAGGGGAGGAGCGGAGCAGAGCCGCAGGGGGAGAGGAAGTGCCGGCTGGCATTTTCCCGGACATGTGTGGCTTTTCGGCAATTCCCCCCGGACGGGGGTTTGATTGCTGAAAAGCCGGACATGTCCGGGAAAAACCGGACGTATGGTAACCCTAACTTTCGGTTGAGCGCAGCAGGAGTAGTTGGAGTGTGCAGAGTCTAGAATGGAGTTGGATGAGAAGAACTCTGCACAGCGATTGTAAACAGTGCATTCAATGAGCGTAGAGATGAAAGGGAGATGGGGTGATAACTGGAGAGTCAGGTTATGTCAAGGGTGGGTATTTTTGAGATGGGAGAGACTGAAGCATGTTTGTATAGTGAGGGGAAGAGCCAGAGAAGATGAGAGGTTGAGGAGAAGAGTAAAAGGGGGGATGAGAGTGGATGTGAAGGAGGTCAGGATATGCAGTGGTTCCTGTCCAGTGGAGCTGGGCATAACTCCCTTTTCCAGTCATTGTGACCTGGCACATGGGGTTGCAGCACCACTCAGGTTTGGCCCAGCTGCCCCTCCGTCACAATGGAGGGGTAGCCGGGCCTAACATGAGTGATGCTGTGACCCTGTGCTCCAGGCTGCAGTGCCCAGAGGGAGGCAATAGGCCCAGACTTCTGTGGGTGCAGTTGTACTCACGGAGCCTAGCTAGAGCTGTTACTGGGGTGGACGTAAACTTATAAGTGTGTTTTATCAGGATAGTTTCCCGATAGACACCTTTTACACCAGAATCACCGTGTCCACGCCAGGGAGCGGCACTAATTTAATTCAGTCATTTAAATTTACCAATTTAGTTAAATTGGTGCCAAAATTGAGTGTAAGCCTGCCCTTACAGTGGGCAAGGGAACCCCACCCTTCAGATGAGCTATGGGAGCGTCCATGGCAGGATTCTGGCCAGTGGTCTGGGGAACAGTACAGCGAATCTATCCCTCTGCTGTGTTACTCCAGCCTCTTCCAGATAAAATATACAGAATGCATTGCATAGCCTGGGCTCTCCCTCTGTGCATGTTCAGTCCTAACTAAGGTGACCAGATGTACCATTTTTATAGCAACAGTCCTGTTTTTGTGACCTTTTCTTATATAGGCGCCTATTACCCCCCACCCCCTGTCCCGTTTTTTCACAGTTGCTATCTGGTCACCCTAGTGCTAACCATAATTAATAAAGGAGCCAGATAACAGTCTTAGTGCCAGATATCTTGCCTGAGGTTTTGGAGAAAAAATAGCCCCTGCCGTGTTAAGTACTGCATCCCATTCCACCTACAGCCCTTCCCCCTCTGTTTAGGTTGCCCGACACTTCCCATTATAAAAAAATTGTCTGTCTAAAAAGACTCTTAATGCCTCCATGATTTGCAGCAGGAACTTGACATTAGGTGGGGCATAGTTCTAGCTTCAGAGAAGTGCCTTTGGCTGTCCCTGGGAAAAATCCATTTCAAGTTAGTTCAGCAGTAAACTGCATTTCTCTATGGAGCTGCACTGCCTCATGGAGGTCATGGTTCCGGTGCTTCTTCCTTGTGGGCTGGGCTTCCAGGCTGGACTACATCTCCCTAAACATGATATTCAAGTATCAGAGGGGTAGCCGTGTTAGTCTGAATCTGTAAAAAGCAACAGAGGGTCCTGTGGCACCTTTAAGACTAAACAGAAGAACCTCACTTCTTCAGATGCAAGTCAATTTAATGTCAATGCATCTGAAGTCAATGCATCTGTCAAGTCAATTTAATGTCAATGCATCTGAAGTCAATGCATCTGTCAAGTCAATTTAATGTCAATGCATCTGAAGTCAATGCATCTGAAGAAGTGAGGTTCTTACCCACGAAAGCTTATGCTCCCAATACTTCTGTTTAGTCTTAAAGGTGCCACAGGACCCTCTGTTGCTTTTTACATGATATTCAAGTGACTCCCATAATGCACCACATGGCCTGGTCAGAGAGGAGACCATAGCACATCATGGGAGATGTAGTCCAGGCAAGAGCATTGCTCCTTGGGGAAGAACAGGGTCACAAAGCACCCAAACTACTATATCCATGAAGCACCACAACACAATCGGGAATCAGATATAATATTGAATTGATTCAAAATGAAACGTTTTGGTTCAGTTCAACAAACTGAAATGTTTTGATTCAAGTTGAACCAACCTGAAATTAAATATTTTATTTTGATTGTCCCAGGGGAAAATGGAAAGTTTTGACAAAATTGAAGTTTTCTTGTGGAAATTTTGATTCTATGGAAACTGCATTTTCTGTAAAAAAAAAAAAAAAAAATCATTGACAAAATTCCTGATGAGGTCTAATCATGATAGTCTTTAATTACATGATCAAATGCTGGGTTTTTCCCCACAGGACCCTGCTCATTCAGTGCGCAGGATGGATGGTGAATGAGGCCCAGTTGTGCAGTGAATGAGACTTGTCTGCAGACCCCCTGCCTCGCTGGCTGCAATAGGTGGAAGGTATTGTAGCTGTGGCACTGGATTCAGATACAGAGCTGGATTCTCTCTCTGCCTCTGCCACAGGCTGCCTATAGGAGGGATGCTGGGCAAGTGGCTTAAACCAAATCATTTATGAAGATATTGAACAGAAGCGGATCCAGAACCGATCCCTGTGGAACCCCACTCGCTATACCCGTCCAGCTTAACTGTGAACCATTGATAACTACTCTGAGTACAGTTTTCCAAACAGTTGTGCATCCACCTTATTAGTAGGTTTGTCTAGGGTAGATCTCCATATTTTGCTTATGAGACAGTCACGTGAAGTGGTATCAGAAGCCTTACTAAAGTCGAGCTATATCACATCTACTGCTTCCCATCTATACGTAAGACTTGTTACCCTGTCAAAGAAGGATATTAGATGGGTTTGACATGATTTGTTCTTGACAAATTCATGTTGACTGTTACTTATCACCATATTATCTTCTAAGTGCTTACAAATAGCTGGTTTGATTTACTCCATTATCTTTCTAGGTACCAAAATTAAGCTGACAATATACTTTCCCTCTCTCCTGTCCTCCACGAGTTCTCAAAGATAATCACTAATGGCTCAGAGATCTCTTCAGCCAATTCCTTAAGTATTCTGGGATGTATTGCATCAGGCCCTATTGATTTGAAGACATTGAGCTTGGCTTGCTATGGGGAATATTCAGTAGTTTTTCCAAAGCAGGACAAAAAGCCTCCATTATGGGCATAAAGTTTTACATCTCTGACAGCCTGAGCCTGAGAGCTGAGCCAATCTGAATTCAGCAGGGGAAAGTTAAATATAGGCATTAAAGACAGCCAGTGCTGAAATTATTAACAGTCAGGGTAATTAACCATTGGAACAATTTACCAAGGATTGTGGTGGATTCTCCATCAGTGACAAATTTTTAAATCAAGATGGGATGTTCTACTAAAGGATCTGCTCTAGGAATTCTTTTGGGGCAGTTCTCTGGCCTGTGCTATTCAGGAGACCAGACTAGATGACCACTATGGCCCCTTCTGGCCTTGCAACCTATGAAAAAAGGTTGTGCAGGGTAATGTAATCTGGAAGCAGCAGTTTTAGGAAGACAGTGCTTGAAATGAACCCCTCAATGACTGGACTTGATTTTATTTATTTACTACATCTATGACCCCTAGTGATGCCCCTCCACCCCCATTGACAAACACACTTCAAGTGCTGACTACGTTGTGGACTAAGTGACAGATCAATACCCACACAATGTGTCTGCTGTGAGGGCTGGATCCTAATATCTATAACATCGTGGATACAGGTGAATGATTCCAGCTTTACTCACTAGGGAATAGGGCTGTAGTTTATGGACCTAGAGAACCAGCTGAGAAGGAAGAGTTTGTCCTTCTGTAAAAGTTACTAGTGACCGCCCCCCCCCCCCCCGCCCTTAACAGCTAGTAGCCGTTATGTCAGCCAGCGGCCATTAGGGGGAAGCAGACACTTCAAGTACACAGTAGCTTGAACTTTTTAAACTGTTTTTTATTAAAAAAAAAAAAAAAAAAAAAAAAAAAAAAGGCCTTAAGGTAGTTAGAGCTAGTCCCAAGCCGGTTTTCTAGAGTTACCATATTTCAACAATCAAAAAAAAAGAGGATGGGAGGAGCCCCGCCCCTGCCCTAGCCCCACCCCTTCCACTTCCTGCCCCCTCAGAACCCCCAACCCTCCCCCCTCCTGGGACCCCTGCCCCTAATTGCCCCCCAGGACTCCACCCCCTACCTAAGCCTCCCTGCTCCTTGTCCCCTGACTAACCCCTCCTGAGACCCTCCCCCATCCTAACTGGCCCCCTAGGACCCTACCCCCTACCTGTACCCTGATTGCCCCAACCCTTATCCACACCCCCAACCCCAGACAGACCCCTGGGACTCCCACGCCCCATCCAACCACTCCCCACCCCCTGACAGCCCCCCCCCAGAACTCCCGATCCATCTAAACCCCTCTGCTCCCTGTCCCCTGACTGCTCCGATCCCTCTCCCCACCCCTGCCCCCTGACAGCCCCCCCCAGAACTCCCAAACACCCCCCCCGCTCCTTGTCCCCTGACTGCCCCCTCCTGAGACCCCCCCACCTGTACTCTGACTGCCCAAAACCTTACACCCCCAACCCCCAGACAGCCCCCCTGAACTCCTGACCCATCCAACCCTCCCCCTGCTCCCTGTCTCTTGACTACCTCCCCCCAGAACCTCCCTGCCACTTCTGACCCCCAGCCCCCTTACTGTGCTGCAGAGCGGCGCTCGGCAGCGGGGGAGGGGAGCAGGGTCAGAGCTCCAGACTGCCGGAGGCCGAGGCGACGGCCGGCGATCTGCGAATGCGGGGGGGGGGGGGGGAGAAATGGAGAGGAAGGGGAAGCGGAGGAGGGGCTCAGGCTGCCGGAGCCCCGTGCGAGTGGCACGATCCGGCCGGCTGCCCTGTAAGCTGCGCACGCTCTGCATGGGGGGGGGGGGGGCGGGAAGAGAAGTCCGGACATTGACAAATTCCCCCCAGACGCTATTTTTAACTGAAAAAAGCCGGACATGTCCAGGGGAATCCGGACGAATGGTAACCCTAGGTTTTCACTGACCAAATAGCAAAAGCACGGGTCTAACAACCACCACCAAGTGTTAACACGGCAAGGACCTTTGTCTAAATGTGTATAAAGAATCTGTAAAATGTGTATAAGACAAAGTTTTTGTACCAAGGTGCAAAGCTCTTCTTTCTTCTGCAGAATAAAGCAACTCTTCCTTATCCCTGTCTGGCTGTTATTGGCTCTCAGCTAGGTGGACCCGATATTTCAGTAACAGTTTCTGGCGACTCCGCCGGGACTCTCCTAGCTCGGACATTGGACTCCGGATGGCTGCGGCGAACTGGGAACGGCGCCAACGGGGTGTTTCGCCCCTTTTCTCTGCTTCACCGCAGCCCCTGGGGTTCGTGCTCCGATAAGGTGAGTCCTAATAAAATAAGGAAACACTATCTGGTTCTGGTCTGGTTAACCGGTTAATGAATTTCTGTCTTATACATTTGGGCATTAGGTGTGTGGACGGAACTGAGCCTCTCATTCGTAATTCCCCAGAGTGGAAGCCATCGCGTGCGATGAAGCTCTGAGGTTGAATTGGGATCCTTCTGTCCCGTCCCCTGTAGTGGTCAGTATTAGGATCCTATTACAGGAATTTCTACTATTAGGCCATAATTCCCTCTGTTCTCTGTGTAATTCTCTGTTAGAGTGTCAGCAGGCAGATGGGTGGGTCTCTGGTAAAACCCTCTGAGGATAGCCCTTTGGATTATATGTTAAGTAAATGGCCTTTACCTGGTGTTCAAAAAAAGAAATAGTTACACTTTGTTTAGAAATTGATGTGGCTAGTGTTGTAGAAATTGAATTGTGAAGAGGATGTGCATTTTCCCCAAAACATGTGCAGTGTATATTGTAGTAGAGGTAAAAGAAATGCAAACCTACCAATATAGGTTGTGTTGTCTTGTTCAGATCACTGGGTGTTTAAAAGCAGAAGTTAAAAGTAAAAGGCAATCAAAAGACTGGGAAAGTTAATTGTGACCCTTTTTAAGTAAGAATCTTTAAGCTGTAAATAGCTTTGAATCGGAAAGCAAGCCAGAAAATTGCATTAATACAGATGCTTTCTAACTAATAAGGTAGAAGCCACTGAAACCTGGGCTGCCTATAAAACAAATAAAGGAAATATGGGGTAATTCCTCTGTTTTGCCTGAAATCAACAAGAGTATTTGTATATAAAGGAAATATTTTAAGCAATGACTGACTGCCCAGAAGGGCTAGACCTCTGTTCTTTTGTCTTTCAGATCAGAGAAAACGGATGCCAGCTGAATAGCATTCAACGTACCATGCATTCACTGGTACAATAGGAATTATTTTTATGTTCTATGGCCAAAATTGTTACTAAAATTTGCATACCAACAGTCTTTGGAAGCAAGGACATGGAAGGTTAACCCATTCCCCATATTGCACATAGGATCCTTCTGGCTACCTCAGATTTCTAGCCAGAGAGCTGGGGAGGGAGGAAAGCTATTGGACACCAGAGGTTGTACCAAGTGAACTCCTCAAAAGTGGGTGTGCTTGTCCTGGTTTGTTGTTCCAAAGGTCTGTAATAAAGTTATTTTACTGAAAGGGTGTATATGGCATACATTAAATAATAAAAGTAATGTACTGTAAAATAGCAATGTGTATGTGTTCATTATTAAAAATAATGTATAAATAAAAAGTAAAAGTTTCCTTTGTAAGTTAAAAAAAACGCAGAACAAGTTAACTAAAAAAAATAGCTAGCAAGCTCAGTCCAAAGATAAGACACTGGCCCAATCCAAGGACACTGCCCACAGCTAAAACTTGGCTGAAAGCCAAGAAAAGGGGGGGCCTGAATGTGCCCAAGCAACTATAAAATCTGCAAAACACTGCCAGGCATTAATGAAATGTGTTAGGTTTCTTTTCTCACAGATAAAAGAAGTGCTACCCAAAGACCCTAGCAGCCCTGCCATTCATTGAAACAAGGAGACTGAGTCTATGTAAAGTCCATCAACGAAAGACTGCTTTGGCTCCACACTGGAAAGGGCCTTTCCAAGTCCTGTTCACCACCACCACATCCACCGTGAAGTGCCAAGGACTGCCCACCTGGACCCATGCTTCTCACTGTAAAAAGACCCCTCCACCTCGGGAGGACTCTCCGACTGATAAGCCTATTTCTCCTTCTAACTCTGCTGTGCCTTCTGGACAGCAGGAAAAAAACAAACAAACAAAAAAACAAGGTGAAGTGCTAGTAACCTCTCCTTTGTCCACTGACAGACCTACTGTGCCTTTGAATTTTTCTAGAAGAAGCAAAACCATTACAGGGTGATGTGCTAGTAACCTCTCCCCTGTATGATGCTGAACCACGACTGTTTCAGGAAAAGAGAAGAAGGAACACTTGCTCCATTGGAACCACCAAAGTCCAGGGATTCCTGCCTACAAGAGACATTAAGAACTGACCCTAATAAAAAAAAAAAAAAAAAAAAAATTATACACTGGCGCAAAAAAAAAAAAAAAAAGGTATGTAGGATTGGGTAATTCACCAAGACATCTAAAAATTAAACTACTTGGTATGCCCAAACAATTTTTTAGTCAGTGCTCCTGGAATTACACCTGACATTTAAATAAGATTAAAAAGTCAATGGACATTTTGGCCATTAGAACCCCCACAGCTTCAGTGTATTCGTAAACTGAAGCTAAAAAAAGTTGTTACTCTTCATAACTACGTTTGCTGAAAGGGTAAAAAACAAAAAACTACCCTGACAGGACACTTAGCTTGAAAAAGTTATGGTAGCTGTGTGTATGTTAAAGCCACCACATTGCAAGGCATACATTTTAATCATATTATTTACTGGCCTGCAGATAAAATTTTCCAAGTAGCCCTTAGGTTCCAAATACCCTTTAATTGGACTAGTTTAGTACCTGATCGATTTCAAAATTTGCTTTCACTATTACCAAAGGTTCAGAAAATCTCTAAAATACAAGGGCAAATTCATATGCTTCAATATATATCTCAAGTTAAAAAGTATGCCTTTTATACAGCTTATAGAGTATCTATTTTATGTATTAAGTATAATGTATTGTGCTTTATAACTAAAACTGTACAACCCCCCCCCCATCATATTATTGCTATAAAAATGTTATTACTTGTATTGCTATTAGTTAATTTTAAATTATGTTATTATTGTTAAAAATGTAATAATAGTAATACCTTTCATGTCCATGCTCATCATGCATTGTCATTACATCCAATCAAAACCCCTTAAATTAAAGCATCTAAAGTAAAATCTAAATTCCAAAACTTAATGCAAATAAAAATTTAAAAATGTTTATTAAATCGGGGGGGGGGGGGGGTTGTAAAAGCAAAAAACACAAAACAAAACAAAAACACTAACAGAAAGGGAACTGCAATGCATAACAGTTTGTTAGCAAAAGTCAGGCTAACTGTAACCCTAATAATGTAAAATTTATAAAAACAAAAAATATATAAAACTGTAAAAAGTTGTTGCGACCTTATGTAAATAATATAAAATGTAGACTAAGAGTCTACATTAATAAGCAAAACAAAATATCAGAATGACCTATATATAAACAAAATGCTGCTGTTGTTTTCCATGCTGTATCTCTTAATCACACCTTTAGTTTTGAGGACCTCCTTCCAGACCTTGGGTCATAAATGGTTTACGGGGCTCTTTCAAACAATTGCTAAATAATTTTTTTCCCCTCTCTTTTCTTTCTGTGTTATTTAAATAATACAATGTGCCAAATGCCTGTGTAATGCTATAATCAAAAGCTCTGCTGTCCATAAGAAAACCCAGTATCTGTCCCTCCAGGTTAATTGCAAATTGCGTAACGGGCCTGACAATTTTTGGGTTTGTCAGGCCCGAAAGGGGGACTGTAAAAAAGTTACTAGTGACCACCTCCCACCCTTAACAGCTAGTAGCCGTTATGTCAGCCAGCGGCCATTAGGGGGAAGCAGACACTTCAAGTACACAGTAGCCTGAACTTTTCAACTGTCTTCCCTTTCAAGGCCTTAAGGTAGTTAGAGCTGGTCCCAAGCCGGTTTTCACTAACCAGATAGCAAAAGCACGGGTCTGACAACCACCAATCAAGTGTTAACATGGCAAGGGCCTTTGCCTAAATGTGTATAAAGAATCTGTAAAATGTGTATAAGACAAAGTTTTTGTACCAAGGTGCAAAGCTCTTCTTTCTTCTGCAGAATAAAGCAACTCTTCCTTATCCCTGTCTGGCTGTTATTGGCTCTCAGCTAAATAAACCCGATATTTCAGTAACAGTGAAATATCTAAATAAACAGATATTTCAGTCACTTAGGTTTTATCTGCACTAAGAAAAAAAGGTGTGATAAACACATGTGACACTAGGCATCCCTGTATTTACAGCCTACACATTATTGTACTAATCTTGGTACAAAATATGCCTTGTGAGGTATCATTTGAAAACTAGTAACTCACTGATCTTTAATAATTGTATGTGATGTATGTACACGGTGGGTATTAAGTGGTATGGACATATGATGGAATGATGACTAAAATGTGTTCTAGCCAGGCATGTCAGAGGGATTTGGTGACCAGATCTATCTTAAACAAAGGAATGTGTGTTTAACTAAATTTGAACATGACCATGAAGAGAACAGGGGAGGAGATGACAGGAAACAGAGTAATTTGCATCTGAGCACACACAAGCAGCAACTATCAAAGGAAGCAGCATGTGGTGGCTATTTGTAGGGTCCCTAGGTTGGGTCCCCACACCGGCCACTGGGGAAGTGATGTAAGGGAGGTGATATGGCTTGTTTAGAGGACCAAGTGAAGGGCAGATCTTAAAGGGACACCAGAGGACTTCTGAGGACAAAGTCTCCAGGAAGAAAGCCCTGGGGGAAGTGCTGTAGGACAGGGCAGGGACACATGTAAAACTAGTCCGGAAGGAGCTGAGAACTGATCCTGGAGGCAGGGCTGCAGATAACAAAGGCACAGGGACAGGGCCTGTTGGACTTGTTAGCCCGGCAGGAGTTCCTTCTTCATGTGCTTAGACTGTGTGTGGCTTAGCCAGAGGGCTGAGACACGGAAGACCTGACGAGAGCAACAGCCAAGAAGGGGCACTGTCAACAAAGAGTGCAGGTTTGCACCCAGCTGACAGGAGATGCTCATGAGAGGTGAGTGCACCCGGTCACATTTCCCTGAATACAAGTGATAAAAACCCTTTACCTTCAAGCTGTCTGGGTGTGGTGGAGAAAGATTCCTCTGAAGACATTGTAACCGGCAAACTGTTCAATCCCAACATAATACTTAGTGTCTCACTGGATTTCTGAATAGAAGAAAGAGGAGAACAGTTATTTACTATCCTGTGTTAAAGGGTATAGTCATAACAGTTTCAATTTAGCACCAATCAAAACATTGTGTGTGTGCAGAATGTGTCTTTCATGAAACAAAAGCATTTCTGTATTTTTCATATTATGGCTTTGCTAATACACAGTTTAGATGACGTGTCACAGGGTGACACTGGTGGTTCAAGAGGAAAGAAGCCAGTGCACCTACGATTCATCAGCTGATCTTCAACAGGACTTAAGAGGGCACCAGGGCTGTAGTGGGAGGAGATCGGCAGGTGAGAACTGCGGAGACCAGGAGAGTAAGACAGGAAGCAGCTGGAG
The DNA here is from genome assembly GCF_011386835.1 of Chrysemys picta bellii. NCBI lineage: Eukaryota > Metazoa > Chordata > Testudines > Emydidae > Chrysemys > Chrysemys picta. Next base: position 2,754,153 of record NC_088792.1, on the reverse strand, counting down.
AAAGTTGCAGGAGACCCAGTAGAGAGAATCAGGTTCTGAGGAGAACTGGAACAGACCTGCAGGTGAGAACTGACCAGAGCTGGGGACCATGGACAAGTGGGAAGCTCGGGCAGTGGCCCTTTGTGAAAATGGGAAAATCCAGTTTGGTCAGGGGAAGCTGAGCATGGAAGGAAGATGGTTGGGGGATGTGCACTGAGCAAGGGTAGGAGGCCCAGGCAGGGGACCTGGGCAGTGGAACACTGTGGGGAGCCCTCAGGGTGAAGATGTTGTAAGAAGAGAGCCAAAGACATAAGCCCTTGTATCAGAAGCCTGGTATGAGGCTTGTACAGAATCTGACAAAGAAGTGCCAGTCACAGAGCACTCATGCAAACACATCCCGATATTAAGTGGTACCAAAACACTGATATGGATAGAACAAAAACATTCCCCAAGGAGAACAGGAACACACTGACCCCTCCTAAAAGATAAGGTCAGGATGACAGCATGCAATACAAATGTTTTGATCGAACCAACATGTAAAAGGTGACATCAGGGGGCAGTATTAACTTGTTTGTATCAGGGTATAAAGATGTGCCTCAGAGGAAGTGTCTTTGGCCAGCCTAGGAGGCAGTGGAAAGTCCCGTCACTGACTGAGCTGCGTCCATTGTCAAGGGCAGACATGTCTTAGTATCCTCGTAAAGTCTGCCAGGTGCTATTGTTGTGCTTCATCAACAATAAACCTGGCCTGGTGCCTTCGTCCCTTAATGGATCTTGTGGTCATTGGGTGGTTTGCTCAAGGTCTGCCGTGCCAGCTGTCTGCACAGGGCTGGGGAAACAGACAGATCAAAAATGCTTAATTCAGACCCAACTTTAGAAGACTAGTAGTGATCCTTTGTCAGCCAGTTCTACTGATGAGGAAGTAAAATCCTCACACTAGTTCAAGCACCGAGAGAGATATCCAAATATATGAAAATCTGTAAACTAGAGTTAGTTGAATACTGCAGGACAGTTTGGAAAAATTCCTTCAAATTCTGAAATGCTGCTTGATTCAAACATGTTCAAGCCATTTTGATATTTGCGAACATAAATGTGAACAGATTTTGGTTGCCTAAGTGTTTGGCGAATGGCTGTTCATACAAACAGATAAATTCACATGTAAACCAAGGTATTTGTGGATGAACAAGAGTATTCCTCATTTGCTGTATATTCTTCTTCTTTCAGAAAAGTCAGTCAACCTGTCAAGGAGCAGAAACACTATCATATGAAGGGTAACAAATCCCACACCAGCAGTAACAAATAGTTAATAGCAAACAGTCAAACAGAACAATTGGCAAAGAACCCAAAGTTAAAAATTGTTCATCCAAGTTGTGGCATTTTGTACCCCAAAGTAACACCCTGGCACTCCCATGTTCACCAGTGTTATATAATTGCAACAAATCTTGTACAAATGATGTCATGTAAGGTGTCAATGGAAAAGTTATGGTTCGCCGAATGGGATTATCCTACTTGTATGCATGTTTCAGTTTTGTATCTGAAGTAGGAATATTGACTATGTACTAATATTTCAAATGGGTTTGCTCCTGGTTAACACCCACAAGGTAGTTTACATCTATGGAGTATAGAACATTGTTTGGCCAGCTTAGCCAAAGTCAGGCTAACAGTAGTTGCTAGGCCATTCCTGCCTCCCTGTAAGACCTGAGAGCACTCTTGCTTAAGCTGCAGGGGATAAGATAGGAGGTGGGGGCCGCATTCTTGTACCAGATGTACTAGGAACAATTTGTTTGAACAGATGGAGACTCGAAGTCCCCACTCCCTGTTTCTGTTCTTTATCTGTACCTAACTCCCCCTTTTCTCTCAGCCTCTGGTGCATGACGAAGAAGCTGATAAGAAGCTGCTGAGGCATCATGAACTGTTTGTACTGTCAAAAAGATAGATATGTATGAATATTAGAAGCTTTTAACTAGTAAAGGGGGGTTTGGGGGTTTTAAGTTGCTTAACTATGACGCGATGGAACGGTCTATATAATCTCACTAGTTGTTGTAATCGTGGCTGGTTCTCTCTGGAGACGGGCCGCTCTCTATTGTTGTGTGCACTCTTCAATAAAGAGCTTGTATTGGATCTTGCTGGTGTTGCCTGTCTCTCACTCTGCGGTCAGACAACGAACCTTGCCGTCTGGGTTAAAAAGTCCCCGACAAATTTGGCGACTCCGCCGGGACTCGTCTGACTCTCCGGTGCAGGATCGGACTCCGAAGCAACGCAGCGCGCATCCTCCGGCTTCGAGGAGCCTTGCCCGGTAACCTGATCCCTGCGTCGGCGATAAGGCGAGTCCTGTGAACCAGCTGAAGCCTGTAGAAACCCAGCAACGTCCGCCTACCCGTTGAGTAGGGTCCAGGTCTTCGGGGTTAAAGTCCCTGGATAAGGTAAGCGATCGCCGAAGAGGGGTTAGAGTCCCCACAGAAGAGGGGTTAGAGTCCCTACAGGCTAAATGGGACAATTTGGCAGTAAGTGCCTGGGGGACACCCCGTTGTCTCTGGTACTTAGAGACTGGAAGGAAATCTCCGGCACAACCGGTTTAACTAAATCCCAGATGAGAAATTTATGCCAAATCCAATGGCCCTCTTTTACTGCTCACTTGTCCCCAACTAAAGATTGTGGAAAAGGTTCCGCAGCTTGGCCAGACAGAATTAATTCCTTGAGGGATATTCTGGTCGATCTTAGGCCGGGACAAATGGATTATTTATTTGTATGGTATAATTATAAGCCTAAGGAAGGACGTACAGCTTTTGAGGCCGTGTGTGTGGATGGTTTCATCAAATATCCCCCTCCTTATGTTCCTGGAGCCCAGTTAGAAGAAGATGGGTATATCCCAATGAGACCGCCGCCGAGGCGGAGCCCAAGGGGTGCAGCAGAGAGTGAAAAAACAGAGGAGAAGAAGGACGCAAGAGAGGCAGATGGGTCAAAACCTGATGTTCAAGAACCAGATCCCTCTGATCCCCTAGAAGGATCTTCCGGGACTTTCCTGCAGCCTTCTGGGTCCCCTGCACTTATTAAGTTAGTCCAAGCTCCTTTGTGGGCTTATCCCGTTCCATTAAGCAATGGAGCACATACAATGGGGTTTACTCATACACCTTTCACCTCCACTGACCTATTAAATTGGCAGCGATTTATGCCGCGCCAGCGATTTATGCCGCGCCTAAGAGACAATCCAGAAGCGGTAGAGAGAACATTTCGGACCATTTTTTCTATCCACTTACCGACCTGGGCAGATGTAAATCAGTTATTGGACACCCTCTTAACTGAGGACGAACGTCAAGAGGTTAAAGAAAAGGCTGCTGCATATTATTTGAGTCAACGAGATTGGGGAGCCATGCCCGCTGCCGAGCCTAATTGGAATCCAAATGAGGATAGGGATAAGCCAAAGATAGACCGCTATCGACAAGCTATTTTGCATGGAATAAGAGCTGCGGGAGAGGCTACCCCCAACTGGAGTAAGGTTACTGCATGTGTCCAACTCCCGAACGAACACCCCTCTGATTTTTGTACTCTGTTAACAAATGAAGTTAGAAAACATAGCAACCTGGATTTAGAATCAGATTCCGGAAGGGAAATGGTTAAGCTAGTGTTCATGGCACAATGTGCAGAGGACATTGCAAAACGATTTAGGGAGCACCCGGATGGGATGCAAGGGAAAAGTTTACCCGAAGTGGTTAGCATTGCAACACGGGTCTACAACGGTAGGGAAGAAATAAAGGAAAAGGAAAGAAAGAAGGAAAAACAGCAAGATCTGAAGGATCAGATATCCCTACTGGCAGTGGCCATGTCAAGGGGAAATGAAAGAAGGGGCCGCGGCTGGGGCCGTGGAGCCAGAGGAAGGTTCCCTGGAAGAGGAAGAGGTGGATTCAGGGGAAGGGCACGTGGGGCTGGAATAAACCAGGACTGTAAAGGGTGTTTTTATTGCGGGGCGGAAGGCCACTGGCAAAGAGAGTGCCCTCACCTACGAAGCTCTGATTGTAAACCCCAAACGGTGGGTCAATTCTCTGTGGACCAGGAATGAAAGGAGGCGCCGCTCCCCTGGGGCCCTGAGGTGTATGAAGCCGGCATGGTACAATTTAAATGCGATGCTCGATTTCCAGTGGTCCCCCTCAAGATAGGACAAAAGACTTTCGAATTATTGGTGGACACGGGGGCCACTCATTCGGCTATACCTAAGGGAGCGGCACCAACAAACGGAGTAGAAAAATGTGTGGTAGGAGTCACTGGAAAATCAGAACGACATTTTATGTCTAATAACTGTATGGCTACGCTAGGACCCCTATCTGTTCAGCATTCCTTTTTGTTAATGAACGGCCCGGCGAATCTACTGGGGAGAGATTTGTTATGTAAATTGCATGCTCAGATTTTCTGTACTCCTGAAAGTATTTCCCTTCGGTTCCTGGTGGAAAAGGCTTATTTGCTAACACAGTTAACTGCTAGCAGTTGTGAAATACTTCCCCTCCGAGTCCAAAATGAAGTTAACCCTATAGTGTGGGGAGGAAAGCACGATGTGGGTCTGGTAAAATCTGCCTCACCCTTAAATCTGGTGGTAAAAAGCAATGTGGCACCTCCTGCCCAGAGGCAATATCCCCTGAAAATTGAGGCTATACAAGGACTTGAGTCACTTGTGCAGAACTTTAAGAATCAAGGAATTTTAGTTCCCTGCGTCTCCCCGTGTAACACTCCTATTTTGGCTGTAAAAAAACCCCAGCCTGACTCGGATGGAAAACCTGTGGTACAGACTGGTGCAGGATCTAAGACTTATCAATCAATACGTGATCCCAGAACATCCCGTGGTACCGAACCCGAGTACTATTTTGACCATGGTTTCCCCTGAAGCAGAGTGGTTTACGTGTATGGATTTAGTAAATGCTTTTTTCTCTGGACCAGTGGCTCCAGAAAAACAGAACCTTTTTGCATTTACATGGGGGGTTCCTGGCACAGCAGGAAAAGTGGATAAAAGGTCTGGACCTCCGGGGCAACTTACTTGGACAAGAATGCCTCAAGGTTATGTGGAGGCACCAAGCGTGTTTGCAAGGGTGTTAGCTGAGGATTTGAAGGATGTTCAGTTACCAGCTGCCTCTACCTTGATAACATATGTTGATGACATCCTAGTGGCTTCCCAAACTCGGGAGGATAATGAAATTGATTCTGTCTACCTGCTTAATCAGTTAGCACTAAAAGGACATAAAGTCAGCCCTACTAAATTACAATGGGCTAAAAGGGAAGTAAAGTACCTTGGGTACACTCTGGGTCCCGGGATACGCAGTCTGGACTCCAAACGAATAGAGACTATAGTTAATATCTCATTCCCCACCACTAAGCGAGGGATGCGGGGGTTTTATCGGTATGATTGGGTTTTGTCGCCCTTGGATTATTTCAGCTGGAGAATGGTTAAAACCTTTGCACGAACTAACAAAGGAAGAGGCTGAAGAGCCCCTACGCCCTAACTCCGAGCAACTAAGAGCCTTTAAGGCACTCAAGGAGTCTCTCATCCAAGCTCCGGCGTTAGGACTGCCAAATTACAGCGAGCCTTTTGATTTGTATGTGCATGAGGTGAAGGGAGTAGCGTCTGGGGTATTAACACAAGCATTTGGAAATGCTCCTAGACCTGTAGCATACCTTTCGGGACAATTAGATCCAGTGGCAAAGGGACACCCAGGCTGCCTCCGAAATGTGGCGGCAGCAGCGTCGTTAGTTGAAAAGGCACAAGAAATTGTTCTAGGACACCCTTTAACAGTATATACTCCACATGCTGTAGCAAGTTTGCTAAATTCTCAACAGCATAAACATTTGACTAATCAAAGATTATCTAAGTATGAGGTGACTCTACTAATGACACACGGAGTTGTGTTAAAAAGATGTGCAAATTTGAATCCAGCTTCTTTGCTGCCTCATGAAAATGGTCAGATCATATTACATGATTGTTTGCAAGTTTTGGATCAGGTATCAACGCCCCGACCTGATCTTACAGATGTTCCTCTGCCCAATCCTGAATTAGAATTGTTTGTGGACGGGTCAGCTTTGGTTCAGAATGGAGTTCGGCACTCCGGGTACGCGGTCACAGATGGACATGCAGTAATAATAGGGAAACCTTTATCACCTGGGACAAGCGCTCAGTCAGCCGAGCTGCAGGCTTTAACAGCCGCCTGTTTATATGCTAAAGGAAAGAGGGTGAACATTTACACTGATTCCAAATATGCTTTCGGGGTGTGCCATGCTACAGGAGCCATTTGGAAAGAAAGAGGATTTATTACTTCCTCGGGGTCACAAATTGCTCATGGAAAAGAAATAGCAAAACTACTGCAAGCCATCCAAGCTCCTAAGGACATTGCAGTTGTTCACTGCAAAGCTCATACTAAGAACACTGATCCGGTATCAATAGGCAATCGCTTTGCAGATGAGGCTGCCAAGTCCGCCGCCTTACAAAGTACTCAGCTAGATCTGAGTCCCCCTCTTTTAGATTGGCAATGGCAAGCTCCTGATAGTGAAAAACTAATCTGGGAGAAATGGGGAGCTAAGCCCAACTCAACAGGAATATGGGAATGTGATAATTGTTTTGTTTTACCTAAAAGCCACCAAAGCAAAGTAATGGAACAAATACACAAAAATACGCACCTAGGTGCAAACAAGATGTCCCAAATTATCCTAAGGCAGTTTATTTCCCCAGGACTTCATGAAATAGCAAAGAGGACAGTAGAAAAGTGTACTTTGTGCCAGCAATGTAATCCAAAGGGTGTAAACAAACAAGTATTGCCTGGAGGTCGTAAATGGGCTCAGACCCATGCAACATGTTCAAATTGACTTTACTGATTTACCTCCCTCAGAAGGAAAGAAGCATTTGTTGGTCATAACTGATCAGCTCACAGGATGGGTAGAGGCATACCCCACCGGCCGAGCAACTGCAACCACAGTTTGTAAAATACTGCTTAACGAAATACCCAAGTTTGGCCCTCCTGAAGTAATTGACTCCGATCAAGGTACTCATTTTACAGCAAAAGTTTGCAAAGAACTTACTGAAGCAGTAGGAACAAAATGGGCTTTCCATGCTCCCTGGCACCCCCAGAGCTCAGGCCAGGTGGAGCGTATGAATGGAACATTAAAAAGCCTTTTAACTAAATTGTGCCAAGAACTCAACCAAAAGTGGACTAAAGTTCTCCCCCTTGCTCTTTATATTGTTCGGACTACTCCAAGTGCTAGAACTAGACTGGCACCTTATGAAATTTTGTTTGGACATGTACCTCCCACTTTTGCTCCTCTAGTATCACTTCCAAGCAATACTAATATGACTAAGGAAACAGAAACCTATGTAAAGGAGCTGCAGCGCCACCTAGTGACATTGCAGCAGTATTCTGCCTATTCCCAAACTTTACCACTGTGGGAGGCTGTTCATTCTTTTTCACCAGGTGATCCTGTGTGGGTAAAAGCATACAAGAAGACCCCGCTCCAACCGCAGTGGCTGGGACCCTTTGAAACTCTTCTGGTAAGCCCTACAGCGATCCAAGTCAAGGAGCTGCCCACTTGGATTCATCACACTAGAGTCAAGAGGAGCACCGCTAGGGAATCTGACCAGGTAAAAGGTTCCCCAGAAGTAGAAGACGTCGGACTTCGAGGGAGCCCCGCATGTTCACCCCACCGTGAGCCGGTTGAACCAGAAACAGACGACATCTGCGCCCAGGATCAATGGACTGCTACCCCTTTGGGCGACCTGAAGCTCCGACTGCAATTAAAACGGCCTTAGATTGGTGGTGCCCTTTCCAAAAGGGATGGCCTCAAGTTTTGGCCTGGGTTCTTATTTGTTTATTGTTTGTTACCTTTCTTTTCTGGTGGTACGAAGAGTAGAGGCTGTGGAAGCACACAGCCCCAATACCTTCATACGCCTAGCTCATGAAATGAAAGCACGCATGCCAGCATTGCACAATACATCCTGCTGGGTGTGCTCATTAATGCCAGCAGATAGTCAAAAGGGTCTCCCCATGGTCCCTATTCCCCTAAGTGCAATGAATATGACTTGGACCCCCATCATTAAAAGACCCTTCTGGTAATCTAAATGTAACTTGGGCTGACACTGGCATTTCAGACAGCAGGTATCTCATAGTATGGAAAAGGATTGGTCAGTGGTGCCTTTTAAAAGAAGGAAAGGTAGCAGTAGGCAGCAGTGAATGTAAAGCCTACTTTAATGGTACACATTTCGGAAGTAAAAGGGGCCCTAATATTTCGCTTCTGGATGGGGCAACTGGTTGCACCTCCCAGTGGCACAGTGTCCCTGGCCAGAAGTGCTACATGCATGGGGAACATCACTTTTTATACGAAGGACATAAACTAGTTGAGGAATATGTTATTAACTGCACGCTTCAATTTAGCCTATCAAATTGTACTATGTGTTTATGTTTTTCAAATGCCTCAACAGCTCAATTTTCCCTTCTCCCAACATGGTCAGAGTAGTACAAAATGGGCAATAGTTCTATCTCTAAGTTGTTTCCTACACTTTTTGGGGTATACTGGGTATGTGGCAACAAGGCATACTTAGCTCTCCCTTCCTCATGGAGTGGGTCCTGCTATCTAGCCTGGTTGGAACCACCTGTGGTATATCGAGCTCACCTCCCAAAGGGAAAGATCAGAAATATAAGAGGGGCTGAGGAAGACGTTAAAGAATCTCGCCCCCTCACTTGGCGAGCTCTAAATGACTGGACAGGTGTTTGTGCAGGGTTTTACTTTGCTTGTGGAGGAGCCACCTGGCGAATAGGAGAAGGAGTAATGAGGCTCCAAGGGGTTTTAGAAATAATGGCAAATACCACCGCGGATGCCTTGGTGGATTTGGCAGCTGAGCAGTGAAAACTCAGGCAGATGGTACTTCAAAACTGCTTGGCATTAGATATATTACTGGCTTCCCAGGGGAGAACATGTGCTTTGATTGGACAGGAATGCTGTGTGTATGTCCCAGACGTTTATAATGCCACTTGGGAAAGAGCGAACCACCTTATGGAGGTGGCAAAGGACCATGGAGGGAAGTGGATTGAGTCCTGGTGGAGTAACCTGTTCAATTGGATTCCAGATATAGGTGGTTGGCTCCATAATATACTCCGAAGCGCTGTTGTAATTATATGCGGCTTGCTGGCCTTATATGTAATAATAAAGGTTGGGTGTTGGATGGGTACCAAGGTGTGTTCTGCCCAAAAGTAACCAACCCCAAACTTACCGCTCGTTAGTTGACCCAGGAGTCCCTCCAAGGTACTCCAGGGACAAAAGGGGGGACTGTTAGGCCCAAAAATATGGAGTGTAGAACATTGTTTGGCCAGCTTAGCCAAAGTCAGGCTAACAGTAGTTGCTAGGCCATTCCTGCCTCCCTGTAAGACCTGAGAGCACCCTTGCTTAAGCTGCAGGGGATAAGATAGGAGGTGGGGGCCGCATTCTTGTACCAGATGTACTAGGAACAATTTGTTTGAACAGATGGAGACTCGAAGTCCCCACTCCCTGTTTCTGTTCTTTATCTGTACCTAGCTCCCCCTTTTCTCTCAGCCTCTGGTGCATGACGAAGAAGCTGATAAGAAGCTGCTGAGGCATCATGAACTGTTTGTACTGTCAAAAAGATAGATATGTATGAATATTAGAAGCTTTTAACTAGTAAAGGGGGGTTTGGGGGTTTTAAGTTGCTTAACTATGACGCGATGGAACGGTCTATATAATCTCACTAGTTGTTGTAATCGTGGCTGGTTCTCTCTGGAGACGGGCCGCTCTCTATTGTTGTGTGCTCTCTTCAATAAAGAACTTGTATTGGATCTTGCTGGTGTTGCCTGTCTCTCACTCTGCGGTCAGACAACGAACCTTGCCGTCTGGGTTAAAAAGTCCCCGACACAGCCTAGCCAGCACGTTGTGAATGGATTATTCAAGTTAATGGTCCATCCATGGAAGACGTTTATCCTCACCTGATGGATTTTCCTGTGGATGCTTCAGCCAATATATGAATAATGGCTGCTATAACTCAAAGCATGGAAGGACATGTGACTCGATCATACATCATAGAATAGAATCATGTGATACTGGATTCCATCTTGTGTCTGTACTTTTCCACAAACTCTGCTGGGGACTTTGCTTGAAACAGTGAAGTTCCCCCCACATGGAAGAAGCTATAAAAGGGGGAAGTGACATCATCATTTGGCCTCACTCCCACCACAGCTCAACACCTGGAAACACCTTAGGAACTAAGACTGAACTGGGGATGTGGTCTCAGGCTGAAGGTATTTCTAGCTGGTGTATGGAAGATTGGAGGACTGTTTGTACCATCAGGGTGAGACACGGCTTGATTCAAATCCTGTCTACTGAATAGAACTTAGATTTCAATTTTGTTTTATTTCTTAGGTAATCAACTTTGATGTTTGCTATTACTTACAATCACTTACATTCCATCTTTCTGTAGTTAATAAATCTACTTTATTTATTTTTAACCTAAAACCGTGTGTTGTTTGAAGTGCAAAGGGAAATCTGCTCAGGAACAGGGGCTGGTGCATTGTCCTCTCCACACTGAGGGAGGGGTGCACTGGGTATTAAACATACACTGGTCAGGCTTTTGACCAGGTCAAGATGGTGCAGCTCTGGGGTCCTAGGTTGGGGAGCTAGGGGAGGGGGGAACTGGCTGGAGCCTCTGCATAATGGTCAAACAACAGGAAAACCTTTAGGAATTGAGTCTCACTTACATTAAGGGCCCTTTTACACTGCTCTGGCTGTGTGAAGTGGGCCTTTACAGTGGGAATAAACATCATTTACTCCGAAAGCAAGGCCCCTTTATGCTCATTGAGTTGTGAAAAGGACTTCATGCCAATGAGAATCAGGCTGCATTTAAACAAACAAACAAACTTGCTTTTTACATAAGAATACAGAAATGAATTTATCTATCTTTTCATTTTGCATTTACAAAACTCTGAAAACAGATCAATACATTTTTTGTTTTTGAAAACGGTACTAAAAATATCATTTGAGCTAAGATTCTTTAATCCAAAAATGAAGCCTGGAGCAAATATCTATACCTAAAAGATAAGCTCTGTGATAGACCCAGACCAGTTGGGAACAGCAGAGTAGCAGAAGGGAGATATACCGGCCACTGGATAAGCAGTTTTCTGTTCCTTGAGTGACCAGAGCAGGGGCTGCTCCAGGCTAATAGACCACCTGACTCCAATTAACCTGCTAAGAGTCAGGTGAGGCAGTGAAGCACCCGACTCTAATTAAGGCCCCTCTGATGCTATAAAAGGGCTCACTCCAGTCAGGCCAGGGGGAGCCAGAGGAGAGGAAGTGTGTGTGTGAGGAACTGGGAGCAAGAGGCTGAGAGTGAGTAGGCGCACTGCTGGAGGACGGAGAAGTACAAGCGTTATCAGACATCAGGAGAAAGGTCCGGTGGTGAGGACAAAGAAGGTGTTTGGAGGAGGCCATGGGGAAGTAGCCCAGGGAGTTGTAGCTATCGTGCAACTGTACCAGGAGGCACTATAGACAGCTGCAGTCCACAGGGCCCTGGGCTGGAACCTGGAGTAGAGGGTGGGCCCAGGTTCCCCCCATACCTCTCAACTCCTGATCAAACAGAGGGGGAATTGACCTGGACTATAGCTTCTACCAGAGGGGAAGGTCTCTGGACTGTTTCCTGACCCACAGGGTGCATCTGTGAAGCGAGCAAATCCGCCAATAAGCACAGGACCCACCAAGGTAGAGGAGGAACTTTGTCACAGCTCCTAATGGCTAAGATATATAAAATAGAAAAGTTAGAGCCTTTTAATTGTAGCAGCCCCGTTATGCAATGGAGCTGAAATACCTAGTTCCTTAAACTCACTCTTTCAAAACACGAGAAGATATATAAAACTAGTTATTGCGCTTGTTTTAATTATGAATTCAATTGTTACAGATGTTTGAATTTTTGCAACCCATCATGGTAAGAACCTGAGAATTTAAAGTTCTTAAACACTTACATAAAGTTCAAGTCACCAGGGCCTGATGAAATACATCCTAGAATACTCAAGGAGCTGACTCAGGAGATATCTGAGCCATTAGTGATTATCTTCAAAAAGTCATGGAAGACAGGAGAGATTCCAGAGGACTAGAAAAGTGTAAATCTAATGCCTGCCTATAAAAAGGGAAATAAGGACAACCTGGGGTATTACAGACCAGTCATCTTAACTTCAGCACCGGGAAAGATAATGGAAAAAATAATCAAGCAATCAATCTGCAAACACCTAGACGATAATAAGGTGATAAGTAACAGTCAGCATAGCTTTGTTGATGTCACTAGGCATCACCCTAGGTAACTCGGGAGGGTGGAAGGCCACTAAGTGTCAATGAAGCCTTCCTGCACTAGGCCTAAGTGAACCAAACTCTATCCTTCCATGTTTAAACGCTAATCAATCTCAAAAGCCAGGTGCAATTGGAATATGTAAGCAACCAGTTATCTGTGTGCAACCCCCTACTCAAGCAGTAATAATGAGGCCTGCATGTTTCTGGCTGAAGGGGAAAAAGGACAAGATAACGGTTTAAAGAAGTTACGAACAAGCTAGGCTTATAGCTGCCAAGAATGACTTAACTGCTTAAATGTAATAGTTATTTGCTTAGTAACTATTACCAGGGACGGGAGGGGTAGAGGGAGGAATGGGGAGGGGGGAGAAAGGGAGGTCTAGAGGGGAAAGGGGGGGAGGTGAGGCTTAACTGCAAAATGTATAAAAGACGAAAAACTGTTTCTGTTAGTGTGCTTGATCTGAGACGTGCCTGTCTCCTAGCACCGCTTTGGGATCCCAAATAAACTGTTTGCTTCTCCCCGTGGTGTGTTTATTGGCGCGAAGCACACCGGGCAATGAACCCGCTGTTGCTTTGCCTCGGGCACTCTGTGCTGGCAACAGCTTTGTCAAGAACAAATAGTGTCAAACCAACCTGATAGCTTTCTTTGAGAGGGTAACAAGCCTTGTAGATGGGGGGGGGGGAAGCAGTAGACTTGGTATATCTTGACTTTAGTAAGGCTTTTGATACGGTCTCGCATGACCTTCTCATAAACAAACTAGGGAAATACAACCTAGATGGAGCTAAGGTGGGTGCATAATCAGTTGGATAACCATTCCCAGAGCGGAGTTATCAGTGGTTCAGTCAAACCAAAAGGGCATATCAAGGTGATCCCACTGAGATCAGTTCTGGATCTGGTTCTGTTCAATATCTTCATCAATGATTTAGTTCATGACATAGAGCAGAGGTGGGCAAACTACAGCCCGCGGGCCACATCCAGCCCATGGGACCGTCCTGCCCAGCCCTTGAGCTCCCAGCCAGGGAGGATAGCCCCCAGCCCCTCCCCCACAGCGACAGCGCGCCATGCCGCCAGCGCTCTGGCCCGCCGCTCCTGCCGGACAGAGGGGCTGTGAGCTCCTGCTGCTCTGAGCAGCATAGTAAGGTGATGGGGTGGGGGTTGGATAAGGGACAGGAGATTCCAGGGGCAGTCAGGGGACAGGGGGTGCAGGATAGGGGTGAGGTCCAGGGGGGCAGTTAGGGGAGGGGGTGTGGATAGGGGTCAGGGCAGTCAGGGTACAGGGAGAAAGGGGGGGTTGGATAGGGGGTGGGGTGCTAGGGGGTGGTTAGAGGTAGGGGTCCCGGGAGGGGGCAGTCAGGGGACAAGGAGCAGGGGGGTTGGACGGGTCGGGGGTTCTGAGCGGGACAGTCAGGAGGTGGGAAGTGGGAGGGGGTGGATAGGGGGCAGAGGCCAGTCTGTTTGGGGAGGCACAGCCTTCCATACCCAGTCCTCCATACAGTTGCGCAATGTGGCCCTTGGGCCAAAAAGTTTGCCCACCCCTGACACAGAGAGTACACTTATAAGATCTGCAGAGGATACCAAGCTGGGAGGGGTTGCAAGTGCTTTGGAGGATAGGATGAAAATTCAAAGTGATCTGGACAAACTGGAGAAATGGTCTGAAGTAAATAGGATGAAATTCAATAAGGACAAATGCGAAGTGCTCCACTTAGGAAGGAACAATCAGTTGCACACATACAAAATGGGAAATGACTGCCTAGGAAGGAGTACTGTGGAAAGGGATCTGGGGGTCATAGTGGATCACAAGCTAAATTCGAGTCCAGTGTTTCTGGGATATATTAGCAGGAGTGTTGTAAGCAAGATACAAAAAGTAATTCTGTTCTATTCTGCACTGATTAGGCCTCGACTGAAATATTGTGTCCTGTTCTGGGCACCACATTTCAGGAAGGATGTGGTCAAATTGTAGAAAGTCCAAAGAGCAGCAACAAAAATGATTAAAGGTCTAGAAAATTTGATCTATGACAAAAGATTGAAAATTTTGGGTATGTTTAGTCTGGAAAAGAGAAGACTGAGGGGGAAACATGATAACTGTTTTCAAGTACATAAAAGGTTGTTATAAGTAGGAGGGAGATATATTGTTCTCCTTAACCTCGGATGATAGGACAAGAAGCATCGGGCTTAAATTGCAGCAAGGAAAGTTTAGATTGTGTTGGGATCCACTAGGCATAGCTACCAGGTAATTCGGGAGAGTGGAAAGCCAAGGTGTCGATGAAACTCTTTTGCTCTGGGTCTGTGAACCACAGTGACTCCATCTTGGGAACTCTCATCTACTTCTATGCTAATTGCTTACATGCTCTGAAGTAGGCTGAAGCAGAAATGTATTGGTCAGCGTTTCTGGCAAATGGCTGTAGTTTCATTCATATTAGCAAAAATAATAGAGATAAGGAGGAGGGAACAAAGAGAAATAGTTAGTTTGTAGCTGCTTTCCCATATATCCCCAAGGTATTTAGTGCAAAGGGTCAAGGAATGTACCTTGTTCTCCCTTCAAAATGATAAATGTATCCGCAACAAATGTCTCTTGTATCCCCCCTCCCCAAAATAATATATGTATCCTGTGTAACCTATTATCTATTGGTCAGCATAATAACGTAAAAAGGATGAGAACTGAGTTGTTTGTTACTGGTTATAAAAAGGGCCTATGTTGCCCATGTAAGGTGTGTCTCTTCTGGCATAAGTCGAGGAGCACCCTCTCAGCTGACTGACAAATAAAGGACCTGGTACCCGTCTTCTTGTCTCTCCGTGCCTCCTTGGTGTAATTAGGTAAGCTCCGGGGGGAAACGGGCCCTATTTGGCCAACAATTGGACATTAGAAAAGCTTCCTACCCGTCAGGGTGGTTAAGCACTGGAATAAATTGCCTAGGGAGATTGTGGAATCTCAGTCACTGGAGATTTTTAAGAGCAGGTTGGACAAACACTCGTCAGGAATGGTCAGGGCCGGTGCAACCATTAGGCAAACTAGGCGGCCGCCTAAGGCGCCAAGATTTGAGGGCACCAAAAAGCAGTGCCCAAAATGTCTGGGATGCTTACCCGGCGCTGCGGCTTTGATCAGCTCCGGCCAGCCAGGAAGTGATGCCATTCCTCCTCCGGCCGCCGGGGGTGCTGCGCTGCTCCGGCTCTTCACCAGGGCCCCACCCCGACTCCCCTGAGCTCTGCAGCAGGGCCAGGCCTGCACTCATGGGTGGGGGGAGTGCAGAGGCACAGACCCAGCTGCGCCACTGGGGTGTGCTTCCTCCCTGCCCCCAAAGCCATCCCTGCCCAAGGCCTGCCCCCCCCAGAAGCCTGCCCCCCCCCGCTCCTGCCCCCCCTGAGGACCCTCTCCCCACGGAGGTCTGGGGCACCACACGTAAGGCCCTAGAATATCTAGGGATGGCCTTGGTACCCACCACCCTGCCCACAGCCAGCCCCTACTGCACCCCCTGCCCTGCCCGCAGCCAGCCCCACACCCCCTGTCTCCAGCCAACCCCTTCTGCACCCCTCTGCCCTGCCCGCAGCCAGCCCCACACCCTGTCTCCAGCCACCCCTGCTGCACCCCTCTGCCTGAATCAGCCACCCCCACCCCCTGTCAGGTTATTCATTTATTTTCATTAAATATGTAGACTAAATAATGAAATTAATAGAATTAATACACGCTCAGCTTGAAAATTTAACGAACAATGCCACATTATGCAGTATTCATTTTTGCAAGTTTATAATCGATGCTCGGGGGGAGGGATGGGGATGGGGGGGGGCGCAAGGTGGAAGTTTCGCCTAGGGCACAAAGTATCCTTGCACCGGCCCTGGGAATGGTCTAGACAATACTTAGTCCTGCCTTAAGTGCAGAGGACTGGACTAGAAAACTTTTCAAGGTCCCTTCCAGTCCTATGATTCTGTGATTCTAAAAGACACTTTTAAAAACGTGTGAACATGTGTTTACATAAGACAGTGTAATGGTTCAGCAGATAACATACTAGTCTATCAACTCTTTATGTGGATATGACAATACATGCCATATGTACTGCGATAGTTAACAATAATAGGGCAAATTTAAGAAAAAAAAAAAGAAGAGTTGGGAGAAGTTAAGAATTGTGTATGTTGATTTTGGATTGCTATTACAATCAACATCAAGAAAGGAAATTCACAATGTAATATTGAAAGAATAAAACATCTCTCTATTTCACTGAAATACCCTCTTCCAGTAACGTTAGTTATATAATTTCAAGTCTGAAACCAGTTATATAATTATCAGACTTGAAAGCAAAGATAAATTTAAATGGAAACAAAGGAGAAGGGGGGACTTTACTGACTGGAGTCTTTGTGATTTGGAGTGCATGGTTCCTGCTGGAGACTGGTACAACAGTACTTTTACCAAGGGTCTGATTCAAAGCCCACTGAAATTAATTGGAGGCTTCATAGTGAAGACAATTGGCATTGGATCAGGCCCTTCACGTATATCTGTGCTTGAACAGACTATGGCTAATGGGACTATTAGGCACTACTGTCATTTGAAAATCTACTTGTGGTAAACAGTATTTTCCCCAGTCGTCTCGGTCAGCTTTATTGTAATAGCCAGTTATGTTGCCATGATGAAAGAAGGCTAATTTAATAATGCCCTTTAAGTAAAAGGAACACTTGGCTATTCCTCAGTCTCCCATTTAGGACAGTGCATAGAACTAAAATAATTTGGGGAAACTAACTTTGGTGCTTCTGGCTGGATTGAGTCATACGAAAGTGAAGACAAAGTTACATCCCGCTAAACATAGGATGTCAGTGTCACCAAAGCCCAGGTATGACCCTGATATCTGAAACCACTGCAGTGGAGAAGAGAAGCGTCCTCTCCCATTAGACGCAAGCTCACTTGGCTCTAGCAGAGCCGTTCATTCCCCAGAATTGGAGACATAACACCCTTTCCCCAACAAAGAACAGGAGCAAGCACTTGCCACCCTGGAGCCTGCTGAACAAAGTAAAAGCTGGTTGCTCCTGGCAAAGCCTGGCTTTCAGAGAGAACGGGCAGAAATCGTGGGGGAGTTTAAAACTTCTGGACGAAGTATTAAGTAAAGGGGGGGAAACAGGTCATGGCACAAGAAGGGACTTGAGAAAACAGGGGAAGCAGCGGGGGTGAGGATTTCCCACCTGAGTGGCACATGGCTGGGGACTCCAGGATGGTGGTGCCCCCTTCTTGTTTTTGGCTGGTCCCAGTCCGTCCAGGCCTTTGGACTTTCTGCTCCAGGGATTGCTCCACGGCTGCTCCACCCCCCCATATCACCCCACCCCCCCGGGAGGCATCCGCTGATCCCAGCGCCCCCTCCCCTAGCAGCACCACTCCAAGCCAGAGAGGCCATGCTCGCAGCACCGGGAGCTGTGTTACCCAGAGGGTGCCTGCTCTCAGAAGGGGGGGGGGGGAGCTGGGTGCTTCCTCCCTTCAGTCCCCTCGAGTCCCCAACAGCCTCCTGCCACCCCAGTCAGTGTCAGCGAGCAGCCTGACACCACTTTAACCCTGTGCCAGCGCCTCGTGGGGCCGGAGCTGCTTGCACCAAGGTGCCCCCCCAAGGCAAAGGCACTGGTGAGCCACCACCACCGCTCCTAGTCGCAAGTCCCAGGATGGCCTCCTGCACCCCCAGAATGGATCCCAGCAAGCAGAGCAGCAGACCCAGAGCTTGTGCTGAGTAGAGCAGGGAGGGGAGCACAGACAGGAGCTCGGGGGTGCCCTCTCCCACCCTCCAGGGCCCAGCTCTGATCTTTGCATTGGGGAGGGGTGACAGGGGCCTAAGGCAAATTTTGGGGTGGCTATAGTCCCTGCAAGCCCCCCTCTGTTCCCCCCGTACCAACAGCTTACAGAAATCTATTACACCAGCACTATTGTCTTTACCATCCTAACTTGTAATCTCATCCTAAAAAGGTATTCAGTGAGTTTGACAAGATCTATTTTCCATAAACCCATGTTGATTGCGCTCCTTTAATTCTTTATTAATCAATCAGCACTTGATTAATAAAGAATTAAAGGAGGGCAATATAATTTATGGCTATCAACTGCTCCATGATCTTTCCCAGGATCGATGTCAGACTGACAGGCCTGGAATTACCCACATTGTCTCATTTACCTTATTAAAAAGCCCTGGCACAACATTAGCTTTCTGCCAGTCTCCTGGAACTTCCCCAGTGCTGCAAGAGTGATCAGTGTCCCCCCCTTCCCCCATTTAAATGAACCATTATTGAATCCAGCCCAGCTCAGAGACGACTAAGAGCTGTTCCCAGATAACAGGTGTTTGGCGAGTCTCAGTCCCGGTTCCCACATCACAAACTCACCAGCAGGCTTTGCACTAGTTGGCAAAATCAGCTCGGCCAAGAACTGCTATGGAGAGTGACTACCAGGGCTGGCTCCAGCTTTTTTGCCGCCCCAAGCGGCAAAGCGAAAAAAAAAAAAAATGAATTAAAAAAAAGCCGATTGGCAGCACTTTGGCGGCAGCTCAATCGCACCGCTTCATTCTTGCACGGCAATTTGGCGGCAGGTCCTTCGCTCCCTCTCTTCCTCTTCAGTGGCAGCTCAAAGAGCAGGAGAGGGACTGAGGGACCTGCTGCCAAATTGCCGCCAAAGACCCGGACGTGCCTCCCCTTTCCATTGGCCGCCCCAAGCACCTGCTTCCTTCGCTGGTGCCTGGAGCCGGCCCTGGTGACCACTGCTCTCACAGGATGGCCCTCCCCAGCTCAGGGCTGAGGCAGCCGCCAGGGCCCGGTCTGTGTAGATAAACAGAGGGCCTCACTCACCAGGGCCAGTGAGCCAGCACTTAAAAAACTGTCTGACTTTGTTACAAGATAAAGCTTAGTTCATGAAATCATCAAATTAGTGTATAAAATGTCACATCTGTCTGGGGTATTTATCTGGCACCTATTACTGTGGTATTTGAGGCCCGGATCCACAAAGGGATTTATGAATCGAGATACTGAGCATCACAACTCCAGGCACCCAGAGAGTCACTGGAACAACCATGGGAACCGCACAGTCTGAGCCAGGCCCCTCGGCTCAGATCCCAAAGTTATTTTAGGCTCCAAACTTCCATTGATTCAAATAGACGTGAGGACCTTCATTATCTTTGGGGATCTGGGCCCTAGGCTGCCTGTGCAATGGTGGGGAGAGATCAGCCCTTTCGAATGGGATCCCCAAAACCCAGCACAGTAGGTGGTGAGCTGCCTAAACTAGTCAATGAGACGTGCCAAAGCCCCACCCCCTCAGATTCAGCACCCAAGTCCGGGCAGCAGGGAGGTGCCAGCTCTGCTTGGGATCCACAGCCAGGAACCCACCTCTGCAGTCAGTTTAGCTTAGATGCCTACGGCATGTCTTGCAAGAATGAGTTAGGTGTCTGCCTGACTCCTCACCAAATTGGGGGGCAGAGGGGGGAGAGAGGATGGAAAAGTTCCCATGTTATCGCCTTTA
Source organism: Chrysemys picta bellii (assembly GCF_011386835.1). Lineage (NCBI taxonomy): Eukaryota > Metazoa > Chordata > Testudines > Emydidae > Chrysemys > Chrysemys picta. The sequence continues at coordinate 2,734,408 of NC_088792.1, read as the reverse complement.
GCTCAGTGATTAGAGATCTGATCTGGGATGTGGGAGACCCAGATTCCATTCCCCACTCAGACAGACGGGGGGAAAGAGACCCCTGTTCAGATCCTACCTCTCAGGAGGGTGCTCTAGCCACTGAATAGGGACATTCAGATGTGGGGTCCTTCAGTCTCCTGTAGAAGCTGCTCCAATAATGAGATTCATTGAAGCAGAGGGACTAAACCAGGAGTCTCCCACTTCCTGGGCGATGCCCAGACCACTGGGCTACAGAGTCACTGTCTGGCCCAATGGCTCTTTAAGTGAAAATTCAGGCACCAGGTGAGTTTAGGTGCCTACAGGGATGGGTGGCAGCTGAGTGGGGGTTTTGTGTAGGGATCACGGTGGCACCTAAGTACCTTTGTGGATCTAGCCCTGAATAGATTCATAGATTCTAGGACTGGAAGGGACCTCGAGAGGTCATCGAGTCCAGTCCCCTGCCCACATTTATCTAACCTACTCTTAAATATCTCCAGAGATGGAGATTCCACAACCTCCCTAGGCAGTTTATTCCAGTGTTTAACCACCCTGACAGTTAGGAACTTTTTCCTAATGTACAACCTAGACCTCCCTTGCTGCAATTTAAACCCATTGCTTCTGGTTCTATCCTTAGAGGCTAAAGTGAACAAGTTTTCTCCCTCCTCCTTATGACACCCTTTTAAATACCTGAAAACTGCTATCATGTCCCCTCTCAGTCTTCTCTTTTCCAAACTAAACAAACCCAATTCTTTCAGCCTTCCTTCATAGGTCATGTTCTCAAGACCTTTAATCATTCTTGTTGCTCTTCTTTGGACCCTTTCCAATTTCTCCACATCTTTTTTAAAATGCGGTGCCCAGAACTGGACACAATACTCCAGCTGAGGCCTAACCAGAGCAGAGTAGAGCGGAAGAATGATTTCTCGTGTCTTGCTCACAACACACCTGTTAATACATCCCAGAATCATGTTTGCTTTTTTTGCAACGGGATCACACTGTTGACTCATATTTAGCTTGTGGTCCACTGTAACCCCTAGATCCCTTTCTGCCGTACTCCTACCTAGACAGTCTCTTCCCATTCTGTATGTGTGAAACTGATTTTTCCTTCCTAAGTGGAGCACTTTGCATTTATCTTTGTTAAACTTCATCCTGTTTATCTCAGCCCATTTCTCCAATTTGTCCAGATCATTTTGAATTATGACCCTGTCCTCCAAAGCAGTTGCAATTCCTCCCAGTTTGGTATCATCCGCAAACTTAATAAGCGTACTTTCTATGCCAATATCTAAGTCGTTGATGAAGATATTGAACAGCGCCGGTCCCAAAACAGACCCCTGCGGTACCCCACTCATTATGCCTTTCCAGCAGGAGTGGGAACCATTAATAACTACTCTCTGTGTACGGTTATCCAGCCAGTTATGCACCCACCTTATAGTAGCCCCATCTAAATTGTATTTGCCTAGTTTATCGATAAGAATATCATGCGACACCGTATCAAATGCCTTACTAAAGTCTAGGTATACCACATCCACAGCTTCACCCTTATCCACAAGGCTCGTTATCCTATCAAAGAAAGCTATCAGATTGGTTTGACATGATTTGTTCTTCACAAATCCATGCTGGCTGTTCCCTATCACCTTATCACCTTAATGCCTCACAATGTTTGTGTTTGTTTTTACCCTTACTACTCCCGTGCACTAGGGAACTTCCACTATCCCCATTTAACAGCTGGAGAACCGAGGCACAGGAAACTAAGCCCCCCCCACTCCCCCAAAAAACCCACAACCCTCTAGGAGCACTTCTATATTTAGCATGTTGTAATTCAGGAACCTATTGTCACTCACTTCAAATTCAGTAGAGATATTGGGTGGGTCCCAGACTTCGCCGACCCATTGTGGGTCATGGGGCTGATCCAGGAGTTTACAATGAAATGGGGTTTACAATCAAAACTCCATTGCAATTGTCTCTATGAAATGATCCTGCTGCCCCCATTGTCTCATTAGCCGCCAGGCAAGCTTCCCAGCAGATTGTACCCGACTGCTAGTCACAGCAGTTAAGACGCTGGTCTCCGGGATAACCGGATCCCTGGTCATTCTGGGCTCTGAATAAAAACACCAAGTCCGACCTGCTACCGTTCATGGGGGCCTAGTTCACAAGGGACTGAGCTATTCAGTAAACGCCGTGTGAATCCCAAGAGTTTGTGACTAAACAGGTAGAAACTATTCTGAGCTTCCTTGCAACGAACAGCTGCATTTGCAGCAGGCAGAACTGGTTTGCCAGGGACCCATTAACCAGAAAAGGAGCTGGGTTCCCAACTCGCTTGATCCTTAACGAGGAGTTTCACCAGCTGCAGGTTAAACCAGGGAGAGAACCGGAAGCCCGAACACCTTGAACACAGCGCTCGGATTATAGGACATCTCCCCACTGGGATTCCGACGACACGAAATTAATGGACTAGCCTGGAAATTAGCAGATGCTTTTAAAATCTCCCTGATCAAATTCGAGTAAAGCTCTTAATAATCAGCTCCTCCTGCTTTCATCTCTCCGAAACTGGTATCCCTGGCTCCTACACGTGTGTACACAGAGAGAGAGAGAGAGAGCGAGAAATCAGCCTGTGGCATGTTTCTTCCATCTACAAACCGGAGCGTTGTCAGTGACTAATTTCCACTGACAAAATTCTCTGTCCAAACACCGGAGCAAAGTTTAAGTCACATTAACCGACAATACCTCTGTGCTGCCGCCGCAGTTTGCAGAACAAGCGGGTGCTTTTCCTGTAGCCTCCGAGCTCCCTCCAGCCTCTGCAGCGTCCTCCCGGGCTACTGGGGTTTTAACGGGACAGGCACATCCTTACAGGGCTGTGTCTGTTTCGTAATGCGGTTCCGTTTTACTCCGAATCAGACAAAGCGCCCACAGGAAGACAGCACGAGTTCAGTTCATTCTGTGGCTCTGCTGCTGGTCCGGGTGAGGGGCCAGCAGGGGGCTGGCGAGCCAACCAGTTCTCTCTGAAAAGTGAGAGATGTGAGCCCGGACCAGCAGCATCTGCTGTCTTCCTGCGAGCGCTGCGTCTGATTCGGAGTAAAACGGAACCGCATTACGAAACAGACACAGCCCTATAAGGATGGACCTGTCCTGTTCAAACCCCAGCAGCCCGGGAGGACGCTGCAGAGACTGGAGGGAGCTCGGAGGCTACAGGAAAAGCACCCGCTTGTTCTGCAAACTGCGGCGGCAGCACTGAGGTATTGTCGGTTAATGTGATTTAAACTTTGCTCCAGTGTTTGGACAGAGAATTTTGTCAGTGGAAATTAGTCACTGACAACGCTCCTGGGTTGTAGGTAAAAGAAACAGGCCACAGGCTGGTTGGTGTGTGTGTGTGTGTGTGTGTGTGTGTACGTACATGTAGGAGCCAGGGATACCAGTTTCGGAGAGATGAAAGCAGGAGGAGCTGATTATTGAGAGCTTTAGTTGAATTTGATCAGGGAGATTTTAAAAGCATCTGCTAATTTCCAGGCTAGTCCATTAATTTCGTGTCGTCGGAATCCCAGTGGGGAGATGTCCTATAATCCGAGCGCTGTGTTCAAGGTGTTCGGGCTTCCGGTTCTCTCCCTGGTTTAACCTGCAGCTGGTGAAACTCCTCGTTAAGGATCAAGCGAGTTGGGAACCCAGCTCCTTTTCTAGTTAACGGGTCCCTGGCAAACCAGTTCTGCCTGCTGCAAATGCAGCTGTTATTTGCAAGGAGGCTCCGAATCGTTTCTACCTGTTTAGTCACAAACTCTTTGTTTTTGGAATATTTGTCAGTCATGTGACAGGTTTTCAGATGAATGTTCATTTGTGTAAAAATTCATGTAGCTTTTGGGATTCACACCGCGTTTACTGAATAGCTCAGTCCCTTGTGAACTAGGCCCCCATGAACGGTAGCGTCGGACTTGGTGTTTTTATTCAAAGCCCAGAATGACCAGGGATCAGGTTATCCCAAAGACCAGAGTCTTAACTGCTGTGACTAACAGTCGGATACAATCAACTGGGAAGCCTGACTGGTGGCTAATGAGACAATGGGGCTAGCAGGATAATTTCATAGAGACAATTGCAATGGAGTTTTGATTGTAAACCTAATTTCATTGTAAACTCCTGGGTCAGCCCCATGACCCACAATGGGCCAGCGAAGTCTGGGACCAAGGCAAAACATCTCTACTGAATTTGAAGCGAATCTGAGAATGGGTTCCTGAATTACAGCATGCTAAGAATCGAAATGTTCTAAGTCAAACTTTTTTTCTAATTTTGTAGCAGAAAAAATCAGAAGAGCTTAAACTCTGTTTACTGCAGTCACCTGAGATCAAGTGCAAGAATCAGTTGTTAGGTGATTACAGTAAAAACATAGGAAGCTATTACTAGTTTCATTGGAAACTGTGCTGTAGGCCAAATAGATGTCAAATAACTGCTGGAGATATAATCAGAGGGGTGGCTGTGTTAATCTGTATCCACAAAAACAACGAGGAGTCCAGTGGCACCTTAAAGACTGTAATCTCCACTCCCTGCATGTAGCCCCTAACCCCCACTGAGATCAATGGCAGTTCTTTATGAATCCCATCCATAGTTGTCAGCACAGTTAAACTTCTACCTTTTCTTTCCCCAGCTCCTAGCTGGAGAATCGTGAGCTGAAAGTAACTAGAATTAAGCTGAGCTGAGCTGTGGGGGACTCAGGTTCTGGTTCCGGCACCGCCAAAGATTGCTGTTTGCACTTGGGCCAGTCACTGAGGGAACGTCTACACAGCGATGAAACATGTACCATTGGTCAGCTGCTTGGGCTCAGGCTCGGGCTCTGGGGCTGTAAAACTGCTGTGTAGACGTTCAGGCTGGAGCTGGAGCCCGAGCTCTGGGACCCTACAAGTGGGGAGGATCCTGGAGCCCGAATATCTACAGTGCAATTTTTACCCCACAGCCCAAGCCTGAGCCTGAGCCAGCTGACCTGGGCCCTCCGAGGCCGTGCTGCGGGTCTGTTATTCCAGCACAGACATACCCTTAGGGTGGGATCCACAAAGGTACTTAGGTGCCTAAACCCCAGAGGCTGGTGCCTACAGCTCAGGTTTAGGCACCAAGCCCCAGTTCCAGCTCCACGACAGTCCACAAAACTCCCACCAAACCCTGTAGGGGCCAAGTTTATGTGCCTAAGATTTAGGGTAGAAGTTCCCTCAGCCCATGTGTTTCTGCAAATGCGAACTGCTGCCTTCGTCAGGGCATCTGGACACCTGTCTCCCACCTAAGCCCCAGAGCAAGTCACGAGCAGGGGGAAGACAGACGTTTATCCGCCTGTGTCATATACAGGACCCGATCAGGTAGGTGTGCTCAGAGGGGGTCCATTCAAAATTTGGCTGACTCCACAGGAGGAGCAAGTGGGGATGGTGCCATTGGCTACCTTTAACTTTTAGCCCAGTGGTTCGAGCTCTCACCCGGGATGCGGAAGTTATAAGGGAGGCACCACCCTCTCCTGAGCATGCCCCCTGGACTGCAGGCAGGAGAGGCGGGGAATAGCATTTTCCCCTGGTTTGTGGATTGCACTGGGGCTTAGGCAGGAGATAGGTATTTGGACACGTAAAGCGAGCCAGCAATGCATATAACCAGGGGCAGAAATGTTGCAATGCTTAAGACCTTTAGTGGATTCCACCCCTAGTGCACAGCACCAGAAAAGACTTGGTTAAAATATTCCTAATTTTAAATAGTGGTTGTAAATAGGAACGTGGGCACCACCTGAGCAAAGCTGTTTGCCAGCGTGCAGTCAGTTGGAGGAGTGGGACATTAGACTGAAGCTCCAGGGGCAGGGACTGAATTTTCTTCTGCATCTTCTACAGTTCCAACCACACTGCTAGTGTTTAAAATAAAAATATGCCCATTTTACAGATGCTGCTATTGAGACATGGATAAGTTAAGACCCCAAAATTAAATAGTCAATTGTAATTTTGGATCCAAGTTTTGGTTTCCTTTGGGTTCCTGTGAACTGTCTTAGGCTAGGTCTACACTACCGGGGGGGGGGGGGGGGGGGGGGTCGACCTAAGATACGCAACTTCAGCTACGTGAATAGCATAGCTGAAGTTGTGTATTTTAGGTCGACTTACCTGGCTGTGAGGATGGTGGTGAGTCGACAGCTGCCGCTGTGCCGTTGACTCCGCTTCCGCCTCTTGCTGCGGTGGATTTCCGGAGTCGATGGCAGAGCGATCAGGGATCAATTTTATCGCGTCTTAACTAGACGCGATAAGTCGATCTCCAATAGATCGATTGCTACCCGCCGATCTGGCGGGTAGTGAAGACGTGCCCTTAGTGTTATAGGGCCCTGAATGGGGTCCTCCTTGGGCACTATTGCAATATAAATGATTTAATACTTATCAATTTGCCAGTCAAGCTTTTTCCCGTATACCAGTCAAATGATACAGCACCGGTAGTGAAAGTTCAACAAAGTGAATCTGAACATAGACATTTAGGATGTTAAATAGCTACTTAGTTACTGAAATGTCGATTGTAATTAAGTTTGATCATGATTATTCATAGCTATGATATACCAGGGCACTATCCAGACTAATGAGCAGCTGTGTCACCCCTGCCGTGCCCCCTTGGGTGCCTACAATGCCTTGCTGAAGCAGCTCCTACCTGGGCCTCTCACAAACAGCCTGCCAGCATACATGCCCTGCCCTGAGTGTCTGTGTGTGATTCCAGCCTGTTAGCCACACTCCGGTTACACTCTGGCTTTGGCCAGCCCTGGTTATTCTGCAGGGGACCCCAACACATGCCCAGTCTTAGATTTCCTCCCAGGAACATATGTCCTGTATTGCAGGGGTTCTCAGCCTTTTTCTTTCTGAACCCCCCCTCCCCGCCCCATGCTATAAAAACTCCATGGCCCCCCTGTGCCACAACAACTGGTTTTCTGCATACAAAAGCCAGGGCCGGTGTTAGGGGGTAGCAAGCAGGGCAATAGCCTAGGGCCCCTGTGCCATAGGGGCTTCCGTGAAGCTCAAGCTTTGGCTTCAGCCATGGGGGGCAGGGCTCAAGGCCCTGGAGTTCAGCCCCATGCGGCAGAGCTTGGGCTTTCTGCCCTGGGCCCCAGTGAGTCTAATGTTGGCCCTGCTTGGCGGACCCCCTGAAACCTGCTTGTGGCCCCCTAGATGGCCTGGGATGTCTGCTGTATTGCCCAGCCCTCTCCTGGACAGTACAAAATATTTTAAATCCATTATTCCTTAAAGGGAATAAGATGCCATTTTATCATCGCAAATAGACACTTATTTAAACACACTGGGTTAGCTAAAACAGTAAAACAAGCTTAACTACAAAGAGAGAGATTTTAAGTGAGTGCAAGTAACAAGGCATAAAAGTCAGAAATGGTTACAAGAGAAATAAAGATAAAACATTTACTAATCACAGAATCATAGAAGATCAGGGTTGGAAGGGACCTCAGGAGGTATCTAGTCCAACCCCCTGCTCAAAGCAGGACCAATCCCCAACTAAATCATCCCAGCCAGGGCTTTGTCAAGCCAGGCCTTAAAAACCTCTAAGGAAGGAAATTCCACCCCCTCTCTAGGTAACCCATTCCAGTGCTTCACCACCCTCCTAGTATAATAGTGTTTCCTAATATCCAACCTAGACCTCCTCCCCTGCAACTTGAGACCATTACTCCTTGTTCTGTCATCTGCCACTACTGAGAACAGTCTAGATCCAGCCTCTTTGTAACCCCCTTTCAGGTAGTTGAAGGCTGCTATCAAATCTCCCCTCACTCTTCTCTTCTGCAGACTAAACAATCCCAGTTCCCTCAGCCTCTCCTCATAAGTCATGTGCTCCAGACCCCTAATCATTTTCGTTGCTCTCCGCTGGACTCCCTCAACTTATCCACATCCTTTGTGTAGTTGGGGCCCCAAAACTGGATGCTATACTCCAGATGTGGCTTCACCAGTGCCAAATAGAGGGGAATAATCACTTCCCTCGATCTGCTGGCAATGCTCCTACTAATAGAGCCCAGTATGCTGTTGGCCTTCTTGGCAGCAAGGGCACGTTGCTGACTCATATCCAGCTTCTCATCCACTGTAACCCCTAGGTCCTTTTCTGCAGAACTGCTACCTAGCCATTCGGTCCCTAGTCTGTAACAGTGAAGGGGATTCTTCCTTCCTAAGTGCAGGACTCTGCACTTGTCCTTGTTGAACCTCATCAGATTTCTTTTGGCTCAATCCTTTAATTTGTCTAGGTCCCTCTGTATCCGATCCCTACCCTCTAGTGTATCCACCACGCCTCCTAGTTTAGTGTCATCTGCAAACTTGCTGAGAGTGCAGTCCACACCATCCTCCAGATCATTAATGAAGATATTGAACAAAACCGGCCCCAGGACCGACCCTTGGGGCACTCCGCTTGATACCGGCTGCCAACTAGACATGGAGCCGTTGATCACTACCCATTGAGCCCAAGAATCTCCCCAGCTTTCTATCCACCTTATAGTCCATTCATCCAATCCATATTTTTTTAACTTGCTGGCAAGAATACTGTGGGAGACCATATCAAAAGCTTTGCTAAAGTCAAGGAATAACACATCCACTGCTTTCCCCTCATCCACAGACCCAGTTATCTCCTCATAGAAGGCAATTAGGTTAGTCAGGCACGACTTCCCCTTGGTGAATCCATGCTGACTGTTCCTGATCACTTTCCTCTCCTCTAAGTGCTTCAAAATGGATTCCTTGAGGACCTGCTCCATGATTTTGCCATGGACTGATGTGAGGCTGACTGGTCTGCAGGGCCGCTTGGCGGGGGAGGGGCATGGGGGCAGGTGGGGCAATTTGCCCCGGGCCCCGCATGGGTCCCACGAGCCCTGGCCGAGAATCCCTTCCCTGGCACGAGGGGCTTCTCGGAGACGCTGGTGGCCGCCGCACGGAGCTGCGGGATATGCTGCCGCCGGCAGCGCAGCCCTTTTCCAGGGGCTCGACTGGCTGAGCTGCCCGCGGAGCAGGACCTGTGCTCCGGCCCCGGGCGGAGGTAAGCGGGAGGGAGGCGCTGGCGTGGGGCAGGCTGGTCCTGTCCCGCACGGCGCTCAGCCATGCCCCGGGCCCTATGGGGAGGTGAGGATGGGCGCGGGGATGCCTGGGCTCTGTGCCAGCCCAGCCACGGACTCCACTCCGGCAAGCGGTGCCACCTGGCTGCGCCCCACGCGAGTGCTCCTGCTGGGTGCACCAAGCACGGCGCAGGGGCTGGGACGGGGCGGCAATGTGCCCACAGGGGAGCTAGGGGGCTCCCTGCGCTCTTGCAGCACCACTAACGGGCAGCTGCTGGGGACGGGGTGGGAGGGGGCAGGCGCTCTGGCTGCGCTCGCTCGCAGCGCATCTCCCAGGCAGTGGCAGCTCCGGCTGGAAGGACCGCTGCAGGTGGCTGGAGAGGGCACACAGAGTGCGTCTGGTGGCTGTGGGTGACTGGCTGCAGGAGGCGCGCAGAGCTGGGGTGGCTGGAGAGGGCACACAGAGCGCGTCTGGTGGCTGTGGGTGACTCTGGCTGCAGGAGGCGCGCAGAGCTGGGGTGGCTGGAGAGAGCACACACGTGCATCCAGTGGTTATGGGTGAGTGACTGGCTGTAGGGAATGCCCAGAGCTGGGAGTGGAAGTTGGAGCAGTGGTGGGGGCATTTAGGAGTGTTCTCTGCAATGAGTTTGTCAGGCCTCAGCAAGGAAGGGCAAGCCAGTCATTTGGAAGTAGTTCCCACTGTGTCTGGACAATGCTGTGTCCTCATCAATACTTGTCTGGAAAACTTGGCTTGTAAGCACAGCGCTGACTTTTGGAAGCAGAAATTCTCCCCCTCAAGAGGAAATAACCCCTTTGCATTTCTACAGTCCAAAACTCTGTCCATTTTTTCTTCAAATACCCCTAAAAATGTACTGTGGGGGTGAGAGCTTCCCTCCGACAACCTTCAGCTTGTGTATCCCAGCGATTGTAAGACTGGCAAACCAGGCTGATTTTAATGGAATCCAGGACAGTCTGCAGCCTGACAGACAGGAGACTTCACTGGCCTCCGCACCGTGCTAGTGGTCACACAGCACATTGTGTGGTAACCTAGCGCCGTGTCTGTGTACGTAGCTCTACGGTGAAAACCCAGTTGTGCTGTTAACTTGCAGGGCAATAATGTTCTGCCATAAACCTTAACTCCAGTCAATACTATACCCTTTGGTGTGTCTTTGCACTTGGGTTATATGTACTCGGCTGCTTTACAGAAGTAAATACCATGTCCCCCCAATTGACACAGGATCAATAGTTCACATCAGGCAGTAACAGTCCACTTATCCTCATCATGCAAGTTCTGAGCTCAGATTAGGAGCCCTGGTCATGGACAAAGGCCCATTGCGTTAGGTGCTGTGCAAACACAGAACAAAAAGACGGTCCCTCACGTCCCCACATAGTGGTTCTCAAGTTCACAACCAGCTCTAATGCAAATACAGAGCGTGAAAACAATGAACTGGCTGGCTGGTTTCAAGAGCTGTGGGGCAAGATAGACTGATCTGAGTTTGAGATTTTGTTTAGTTTTTCATTTGCTTTCTTCCTGACAAACATTGCAGTAACTTGACTGCTGTGTCTACCCAGGCGGACTTGCTTTTAACTGCTGTGGCAGCTAGAGCACTTCTCCACAGCAAAGGGCCCTTTATAAATGCAGAACATACTAATCAGATCTATTACAGTTACTACCAGGTGACAGGGTCGCCCTGGGGGGGCGGGGGAGGGCAAGTGGGGCAATTTGCCCCAGGCCCCCATGAGAATATAGCATTCTATAGTATTGCAACCTTTTTTTATGGAAGGGGCCCCCGAAATTGTTTTGCCCCAGGCCCCCTGAATCCTCTGGGTGGCTCTGCTGGTCTGTAGTTCCCTGGGTTCTCCTTCTTCTCTTTTTAAAATATGGGCACTATATTTGCCTTTTTCCAATTGTCCGGGACCTCCCCCGATCACCAAGAGTTTTCAGAGATAATGGCCAATGGTTCCGCAATCACATCTGCCAACTCCCTGAGCACCCTCAGATACATTTAATCCGGCCCCATGGACTTGTGCTCATCCAGCTTTTCTAAATAGTCCTGAACCACTTCTTTCTTCACGGAGGGCTGGTCACCTCCTCCCCATACTGTGCTGCCCAGTACAGTAGTCTGGGAGCTGATCTTGTCTGTGAAGACCAAGGCAAAAAAAACATTGAGTACTTCAGCTTTTCCCACATCATCTATCACTATGTTGTCTCCCCGATTCAGTAAGGGGCCCACACTTTCCCTGACCTTCTTCTTGTTGCTAACATACCTGTAGAAACCCTTCTTATTACCCTTCACATCTCTTGCTAGCTGCAACTCCAATTGTGACTTGGCCTTCCTGGTTACACCCCTGCATGCTTGAGCAATATTTTTATACTTCTCCCTAGTCATCTGTCGAAGTTTCCACTTCTTATAAGCTTCCTTTTTGTGTTTAAGCTCACCGAAGATTTCAGTGTTAAGCCAAGCTGGTCGCCTGCCATATTTATTATTTTTTTTGCACATCGGGATGGTTTGTTCCTGCATCCTCAATAAGGCTTCTTTAAAATAGAGCCAGCTCTCCTAACTTAACAAACTATATCAGAGCCAAGCAAAGTGTCTCACCACATTCTTCCAGCAGTCTTACTGACCAAACTTTTCTCTTCAGGCATAGCGAATGCAATGGGCAGAGAGAGACAGTTGTCTGTCCCTCCTGTTTATAGTTCAAGTGCCTCTCTTGAAACACATTTCCAGCTGGGCACTAGAAGACAAAGAGTCTAGGCGGAAGGATTTTCCCCGCTGGTTTTTTCTCACGTGCTTAAGCTTTCTTTGTTTCCCTTCCTGCTTAATGACTCTGTTTAATGCTTAAATACAAAAGATGCAGAGCACACGTTCCTTTGTTCCAGGACAGACCTGTTTGCCCATCTCTGTTTGGGAGGGCTGTGGACTTCGGAACATGTGTTAATAACATCATGCAGGGAAATCTTATAACTTTACATAAAATGATGCCACACATACTTTATCAGGATGATACCGACCAGAAAATTATGAGTTTTGAAATAATATCTCACAAGACATACTCTAGACAAAAATAATTACAATAGTGTGTAGGGTGTGAACACGGGGGTATGTTCTGTCACAGTAGCCAGCCTTTCCTTTCTCAAAACACACACCTAGATATCACACATTGACCTGAGCACATATGTAGTGATTCAAAGCTACTTCCGATTTATCCGGAAATTGTCCAGTGGGTGAAACACAAGTATTCTGTGACCCTCATCTTAATTCACAATAAACTTGTATGTTGCCTTCACCCTGTGTTAATAACTATGTGTTAATTTATGATCCATAACTCGTTAATTCATGTTTCTGTTTGAAAAAGTATCAAGTCTATGTGACCTCATAAATCATCTACTTAGAGAACACCTCCCTCCAGACAGAATGGGTGGGGGGATGGGAGGACAGGAAAGAGAAAAACAACAAGGAGTCTGGTGGCACCTTAAAGACTAACAGATTTATTTGGGCATAAGCTTTCGTGAGTAAAAACCTCACTTCTTCGGATGCAAGAAGTGAGGTTTTTACTCATGAAAGCTTATGCCCAAATAAATCTGTTAGTCTTTAAGGTGCCACCAGACTCCTTGTTGTTTTTGTAGATACAGACTAACACGGCTACCCCCGATACAGGAAAGAGAAGGACTCTGTTATAATCTTTAACCTATTGGGTAGGGTGTAATAAGGTTGGTTCTGGCGGGACCCAACTGAGAGTGCCAATTCAGGACAAATTGCTTAAACAGGGCAGTTACAGCCCAAGGCTGGGGGTTTTCTACCTCTAAGGCAAACCAAACCAGCCAGACAAAGAGGACTTTGGTCTCACCCCCTTGGCTAACCACAAGTCAAACAAGCAATTCCCTTAGACACTCCAGTTTCCCAGTATCACCACCAGTGCCACTCGTTATGGGGATGAATGGTTATGAAAACCAATACCCCAGTAAAAGAAAAAAGGTTCTCCTGATCCCATAGGACCAAGCCCCAGACCCATGTCAATATACAAATCAGATCTTACCCACAAATCACGCTGTTGCCAATCCTTTAGAATCTAAAGTCTAAAGGTTTATTCATAAAAGGAAAAAGATATAGATGAGAGTTAGAATTGGTTAAATGGAATCAATTACATACAGCAATGGCAAAGTTCTTGGTTCAAGCTTGTAGTAGTGATAGAATAAACTGGAGGTTCAAATCAAGTCTCTGGAATGCATCCCCAGCTGGGATAGGTCATCAGTCCTTTGTGTAGAGCTTCTGTTTGTAGCAAAGTCCTTCCAGAGGTAAGAAGCAGGATTGAAGACAAGATGGAGATGAGGCATCAGCCTTTTATAGTCTTTTCCAGGTGTAAGAACACCTCTTTGTTCTTACTGTGGACAATTACAGCAAAATCATAGAATATCAGGGTTGGAAGGGACCTCAGGAGGTCATCTAGTCCAACCCCCTGCTCAAAGCAGGACCAATCCCCAGACAGATTTTTGCCCCAGATCCCTAAATGGTCTCCTCAAGGATTGAACTCACAACCAGCACCGTATTATTGCCTAGGCCGACAAGGCCTAGGCCTAGGGTGGCAAATTTGCAGGGGCGGAAGCTCCCCTCCGCGCCCCGCCCCCCTGCTCCAGCTCACCTCTGCCTCCTCTGCAAGCGCGCCGCCGCGTCCTGTTTCTCTCCCCTCCCAGTGCTTGCGCCGCAAAACAGCTATTTCGCGGGGCAGGGAGGGAGGGGAGAGGAGGGGGAATGCTGCACGCTGGGGGAAGAGGCGGGGCCGGGGGCGGGGATTTAGGGAAGGATCCAATAGGGGAAGGGACGGGGCAGAGTTGGGGCGGGGACTTTAGGGAGGGGGTTGGAATGGGGGCGGGAAAAGGGCGGAGTCGGGGCAGGGCCAGGGCGGCAATTATTTCCCGGCCTAGGGGCGGCAAAATTATTAATCCGCCACTGCTCACAACCCTGGGGTTAGCAGGCCTATACTCAAACCACTGAGCAATCCCTCCCTCAAAATGGAGTCTGGAGTCATATGGGCCAGTCCCTGCATACTTTGCTGAGTTACAAGGCGTATCTGACTTCTCTCAATGGGTCCATTGTATAGCTGATGGTCCTTAATGGGCCATCAAGAAGGCTAGGCAGAGCTAACACCAACTTGTCTGGGATGTCTTCCAGAAGCATAGCATAAATTTGAAATACAGACAGTATAGAGCCAATATTCATAACTTCAACTACAAAATTGATACACACATATAGACAGCATAATCATAACCAGCAAACCAGAACCTTGTCTTAGACACCTCATTTGACCCCCTTTATACAAGATTTGGTGCCACTACAGGACTTTGGTTGCAACCATGTTCTATACGGTCCCAGTTCAAATCAATAACGTGACATAGGGAATTCACCCAGGATGTGGGAGGCCCAGGCTCAAGTCACCCCGTTTTCTGGATGAGAAGAGATTTGAACTGGGGTCTCCCACGAGTCTCCAAACCACTGGACTATTGAGTTATTTTCAATTGCTGCCTGTCCCAATTCACATTTAATTAATTAAACAAACTCTTCAACAAGCAAGACTGAGAGAGACCCACATCAGCAGACCCAATAGCCCAGGGTTAGGGCACTCACCGCCTCCACACCCCTCCAGCTGTATTGGGTGGGAAGGAGCTGAGGCACCTGACTCCAGGACAGAGTTCCCGGCTCTGCATCCCAAGCAGAGACAGCCACCTCCCTGCAGCCCAGACTTAGTGCCTAAATCCCAGAGTGGTATATGGCTTAGGACACCCCCACCCCCCTTTTGCATTTCCCACTGGGTGCCTTAGGGGACTCCCCACCTAGCATGTTGGCGTTTGTGGATCCCATTCTGAGGTGCCCGTCTCTCCCCATTCAGTGTGTAGGGAGCCTGGGCAGACAACTCAGGTTCTGTGGATCCCAGTGATTTTCTAGGTGCCTGCAAGTTAGGTGCTGCAGCTCTCAGCATCGCAACGCCTCCGTCCCTTTGTGGAGCCAGGCCCAAGTGACAACTACGTTCCGCTCTCTTTTTTTAATTCAGAAATTCCGTGAGCTACTGAGCACTGACGTGGGGATAGACTCCTTAACAGAGAAAATGTCTGACCAGGCAACTCCCACTGCTGCATCTGTATGGCATAGAGGTAAGATTTTTACCAGTTGTATTTGGAGAAAGTTGTGACAATTGTGTGATCAAGTCATTGCATCATGGGCCCAGGCTGTGCTGCCAGGCAGCTGTTCATTGGCTCAATATAGGCCTGACCCAATACCCACTGACATCAATCAAGGGACGTCTTTCCAGTGATTTCAATAGACTTTGGGTCAGGCGTTATGTTCATATCTGGAACGATCCACATGGCCACTGCAGCTCTCCCACCAGAGAAACATCAATGACCAGATGTTCAGAGTCCATCTCACTCTGCCTGGTCTAGTATTGAATAGAGCAGGGGGCAGACTGAGCGTGCTCAGGATTCCCACTCTCCCTGGAGAGTCAGTGGCAGTTAAATCTCTGCATGATGAACCTTCCCAGCCTGTCCTCTCTGAGGAGAGAGGAGAAGAGTTTTGACTCAGTAATTCCATCCCAGGCAGGCTGATGAGGGGAAGGGGAAATAGAATTCCCAAGTGGCCTCCTCACCATGAAAAGACGTGTAGAACACTAAGCTAACCCTGTGTTCCCCACTATAGACTCATAGACTTTAAGGCCAGAAGGGACCATTGTGATCATCTAGTCTGAGCTCCTGCACGTTCCAGGTCATAGAACCTCATCCACCCCCTCCTGCAATAGTCCCAGTACCTCTGGCTGAGCTACTGAAGTCCTCAAATCATGAGACTTCAAGTTACAGAGAATCCACCATTTACACAACTTTAAACCTGCCAGTGACTTGTGCCCTGTGCTGCAAAGGAAGTTAAACTCCCCACTGCCAATCTGACCCAGGGGAAAATTCCTTCCTGATCCCAAATAGGGCGGTCAGTTGGACCATGAGCATTTTGACAAGACCCAGCAGCCAGGCACCTGGCAAAGAATTCTCTGTAGTAACTCAGAACCTTCCCCATTTAGTGGCTGATCACTGGCTGCTGGAGATATTTGCTACTAGCAGTCACAGATCAGCTACATGCCATTGTTGGCAGTTTCATCACCCCCTCCATAAACGTATCAAGCTCAGTCTTGAAGCCAGTTAGGGTTTTTGCCACCACTGCTCCCCTTGGAAGGCTGTTCCAGAACTTCACTCCTCCAAAGATTAGAAACCTTCACCTAATTTCAACCCTAACCTTGTTGATGACCCATTTGTTCTTGTGTCAGCGTTGGGTCATAATTTAAATAGCTCCTCTCCCTCCTTGGTGTTTATCCTTCTGATGTGTTTATAGTGAGCAATCGTATCTCCCCTCAGCCTTCTTTTGCTCAGGCTAAACAAGTCAAGACCCTTGAGTCTCCTCTCATAAGGTAGGTTTTCCATTCCTCCAGTTTGAATTAATCTCTCTTACACATGGGAGATCAGAATTGCACACAATCCAAATTCTGACCCCAGCCCCCAGAGCAGACACGTTTCTTGGTCAATCATAGAATCATAGAACTGGAAGGGACCTCAAGAGGTCATCAAGTTCAGTCCCCTGCTCTCATGGCAGGACCAAGCACCATCTATCACATCCCTGACATGTATTTGTCTAACCTGCTCTTAAAAATCTCCAATGATGGAGACTGCACAACCTCCCTAGGCAATTTATTCCAGTGCTCAACCACCCTGACAGTTAGGAAGTTTTTCCTAATGTCCAACCTGAACCTCCTCTCTTGCTACAATTTAAGCCCATTGCTTCTTGTTCTTTCCTCAGAGGTTAAAAAGAATAATTTTTCTCCCTCCTCCTTGTAACAACCTTTTATGTACTTAAACTGTTCTCATGTCCCCTCTAAGTCTTCTCTTCTGCAGACTAAACAAACCCAATTTTTTTCAATCTTCCCTCATAGGTCATGTTTTCTAGACCTTTAATCATTTTTGTTGCTCTTCTCTGGACTTTCTCCAATTTGTCCACATCTTTTCCAAAATATGTGGCACCCAGAACTGGACACAATGCTCCAGCTGAGGCCTAATCAGCGCAGAGTAGAGTGGAAGAATTACTTCTCATGTCTTGCTTACAACACTCCTGCTAATACATCCCAGAATGATGTTTGCTTTTTTTGCAATGCTGTTACACTGTTGACTTATATTTAGCTTCAAACAGTCCTGTGGCACCTTACAGACTAACAGACGTATAGGAGCATGAGCTTTTGTGGGTGAATACCCACTTCTTCGGATGCATGCCAGTTAGGCATCCGAAGAAGTGGGTATTCTCCCACGAAAGCTCATGCTCCTATACGTCTGTTAGTCTATAAGGTGCCACAGGACTCTTTGCTGCTTTTACAGATCCAGACTAACACGGCTACCCCTTTGATACTTATATTTAGCTTGTGGTCCACTATGACCCCCAGATCCCTTGATCCATCATCAATCGGCAGAGTCCACAGTGCAGTCTCTTTAACACCTATATTTCAATCTTTTCAATCTCTGTCTCTCACCCTGGTGCACCACAGAAATGCTCGTGTCAGCAGCCTGTCATCGGGCATTGGGGTGTTTCGCTGTGTGAACTCCCCCTGCCCGGCCCAGGCACACGGGGGGTGACACTGAGTGCTGCCCCCTCTCCCACACGTATTGGGTGAGGTGAGTGCGTCCCCTGATGCAGGAGCTCTCACCCCACAGCTGCCCAGCTCCTGCACAGCAATTATTTCAGCTCCAGTCCCCATCTGTTCAGCCACCCCCAGCCTCATCTCTGCTCCTCCTGGGGTTCCTCATCCCTCTCCCCGGCCTGGGGTGGCTGCAGCAGGTTCCCTTTTCCGGTCCAGGCTGGGAGGGCAGCTCCAGGGGCTTGTCACCCCTTCTGCCCCGCCCAGGCTGGATGCTGCAGGGGGAGGGCAGAGGAGCAGGGGAGGGGGCAGGAGAGAGGGGCACTGCTGTGAGCGCTGGGCTCTGTTCCCCCATGTGAGAGCGGCCAGTGGAGGGGAAACTCGCCGGCTTCTGCCAGGGCTGCACTTCCCAAGGGGCTGGTGCTTTCACAGCATCGTCAGACAGGCTCCAGCCCCTCTGCAATCCCGTCACTCACGGAGAATCACGAGTGCTGGCAATGCTGAGTAGCAAATGGTCCTTGTCCCGAGGAGCTGACACTGCAGACAGAGAGGACAGACAGCGGGCAGGGGAAGGGGTAGAACACACCAGCAGAGTGAACAATGTGATGGCAGCAAACAGCACGTTAGTGCCATTTTTTGGGTGGGGTGTTATTTGAAAATGAAAATCAATGTGAAGAGAAGGGGGCCGGGGAGACGAGGGTAGGAGGAGCAGGTGTGGAATGAAGTTTCTTTATGGTTAGTAAACTTTTGAAATAAACGATCACAAACAAGGGAAACTGAGCTAAGAGATTTCCAGTTCAACAATCTATTCATGACCAATTTTTTCCATGATTGAAGTAAGCTGTACTGACCGGCTGACGTACTCTCTCTCTCTTGTTCCCAGCACAATCTGATCTGAGAATCGTCCTTGTTGGTAAAACTGGAGCTGGGAAAAGTGCAGCAGGAAACACAATTCTTGGTGCTGAACAATTTATTTCGGATATCTCACCCTCTTCAGTTACAAAGGATTGTGAAAAACAGGAAGCGTTTGTCAATGAGAGGAAAATTACAGTGCTTGATACTCCTGGCCTTTTTGACTCTAAGATACATAATGAAGAGACTTGCCAAAAAATAGGTGCGTCTCTTAACCGCCTCTCTCCAGGGATCCATGCCATTATTCACATCATACAGCTGGGTAGTTTCAGCCAAGAAGAAAAGGACGTGGCCAAGGAGATAGAAAAGCTTTTCCAGTTTAAAGCAAAGAAACACATGATCATCCTGTTCACCCGAAAAGAAGACTTAGGGAAGAAAACACTGGACGAGTTCTTAGCAAAGGCTGATGAAGATCTTCGGAGGCTGATTCAGACTTGTGGAAACCGACGCCTCGCTTTCAACAACAGAGCCGAAGGAACAGAAAAGTCTGCTCAGGTTTCTGAATTGCTTAAAATGATTGATGCCATGGTGTATGGAAACTGTGAACAGCCCTGTTATACTGAAGAAATGTTTAAGGAGGACAAGTTATTTCTCCAAAGATTTTGTTCTATACTCTAATTGATTACGATCATCTGAGACAGGGGTTTCTTGTAATTTTTATCTTTTTAAAATGGGTTTTGGAACACTTGCTTAATGTTAAGGCTTTGATTGGTATAAAAATCTTAGAACTGAGATTAAAATATTTACAACATTTCCCTTAAATGTATCATTAATTTCACCTTGGATAATAAAACCTGGAAGAATTTTAAATCAAATTCAATTTTCATCATTTTATTGTTTTACTTTTTATATTTCTCTCTGCTTCATCAGTGAAACCAGACCAGTCAGCTTCCCTTTTTTTGTTCTCGTGTGGTTCTCATTCACCAGCACAATGGGGTCTGTCTGGATTTCCAGCCGTACAGTGGAATGAAACCCCTCTGCCCCAATTGTTCAGTGAAATAGAAGTTTGCTTTTGAAATGATTGTAGTGTTCTGTGCGTAAATGAGTATGCATGGAATATAAATAAATAAGAGAAAAAAAATGCCAGTAAATTACAAAAGGGGGAAGTAAAAATACAAGATGCCAGTATCATCATCCTGAGACCCCGATGGTTGGATGAGAGTGCAGATTGATGACCCTAAAGTGCAAAGGCATCCGCCCTAAATAAGATACAAGATATGAGATAAGGAAATGGAGAATCGCTGTGAAAACAACATGCTTCTGATGAAAGAGAAACTGTGAAAAACATTAGTTTGTAATTAATGATCCAAGCATGACACAGCAGAGTCCATAGGCTTACATGAGGATTTGTTGCTATAAAAGATAGGCGAGAGCCAAGGGACTTTGGTTTCATCTTGACAAGTCTCCAACCCCCCGAGCATCATGTCGCGACTGACAGAACCCAGCTCCTCCCTACCCATGATCAATCTAGCTGGCCACTAGATTGATCCAGACCCTGGACTGGTAACTATAACATCGACTGGCGGGACTGTGTGTGTGTGTGTGTGTGTGTGTGTGTATCTGTCTGTCTGTCTGTTTATGTGAGCATATGGTAGCTGCTTTGCTATTGTATTCTTAATAAACTCGGTGAATTGCCTTATCCCCTGAAAAAGATCCTGTGTGCTTCTCATAAGCATAACAACTGAGGAGTCACCCTCAGCAAGACCTCGTTAAGCCAGGAGCTCGAATGTCAGAGCCGTGGTCTAGTTTAACCTGTTCCTCCCCACTGTTGAAAGATAGAGCTAAATAGGTTTTGTTAGGTGGGCCGGGCCGGTTTGTTTACCTGCCACGTCCACAGGTTCAGCCGATCGCGGCTCCCACTGGCCACGGTTCGCCGCTCCAGGCCAATGGGGGCTGCGGGAAGCAGCGCAGGCCGAGGGATGTGGTAGCCGCCGCTTCCCGTAGCCCCCCCAGTGGGAGCTGCGATCGGCCGAACCTGCAGACGTGGCAGGTAAACAAACCAGCCCGGCCCACCAGGGGCTTTCCCTGAACAAGCGGCGGACCGGCTTTGAGAACCACTGATCTAGACCATTCCTGACACGTGTTTGTCTAACCTCCATTTAAAAATCTCCAATGATGGAGATTCCACAACCTCCCTAGGCAATTTATTCTAGTGCTTAACCACCCTGACAGGTAAGAAGTTTTTCCTAATGTCCAACCTAAACCTCCCTTGCTGCAATTTAAGCCCATTGCTTCTTGTCCTATCCTCAGAGGTTAAAAAGAATATTTTTTCTCCCTCTTCCTTGTAACAACCTTTTATGTACATGAAAACTGGTATCATGTCCCCTCTCAGTCTTCTCTTTTCCAAACTAAACAAACCCAGTTCTTTTAATCGTCCTTCATAGGTCATGTTTTCTAGAGCTTTCATCATTTTTGTTGCTCTTCTCCGGACTTTCTCCAATTTGTCCACATCTTTCCTGAAATGTGGCGCCCTGAACTGGACACAATACTCCATTTGAGGCCTAATCAGTGCGGAGTAGAGTGGAAGAATTACTTTTCATGTCTTGCTTTCAACACTCCTGCTAATACATCCCAGAAGGATGTTCGCTTTTTTTGCAAAAGCATTACACTGTTGACTTACATTTAGCTTGTGATACACTATGACCCCCAGATCCTTTTCCACAGTACTCCTTCCTAGGCATTTATTTCCCATACTATATGTGTGCAACTGGTTGTTCCTTCCTAAATGGAGTACTTTGCATTTGTCCTTATTGAATGTTATCCTATTTACTTCAGACCATTTCTCCAGTTTGTCCAGATCATTTTGAATGTTAATCCTATCGTCCAAAGCATTTGCAACCCTTCCCAGCTTGGTATTGTCTGCAAACTTCATAAGTGTACTCTGTATGCCATTATCTAATTCATTGATGAAGATATTGAACAGAACTGGACCCAGTACTGATTCCAGTGGGACCCCACTCGTTATGCCCTTCCAGCGTGACTGTGAACCACTGATAACTACTTTCTAGGAAGAGTTTTCCAACCAGTTTTACACCCACCTTATAGTAGCTCCATCTAGTTTTCATTTCCCTAGTTTGTTTATGAGAAGATCATGTGAAACAGTATGAAAAGCTTTACTAAAATAAAGATATACCACTTCTAACACTTCCCCCCTATCCACAAGGCTGGTTACCCCGTCAAACAAAGATATCAGGTTGGTCTGACATGAATTTTTCTTGACATATCCAGGCTGACTGTTACTTATCACATCATTATCTTCTAGATGTTTGCAAATTGATTCCTTAATTATTTGCTCTATTATCTTTCCGGGTACAGAAGTTAAGCTGACTGGACTATAATTCCCTGGGTTGTCCTTATTTCCATTTTTATAGATGGGCACTAGATTTGCCCTTTTCCAGTCTTCCATGACTTTTCAAAGATCATCGCTAATGGCTCAG
Source organism: Chrysemys picta bellii (assembly GCF_011386835.1). Taxonomy (NCBI): domain Eukaryota; kingdom Metazoa; phylum Chordata; order Testudines; family Emydidae; genus Chrysemys; species Chrysemys picta. The sequence continues at coordinate 2,712,394 of NC_088792.1, read as the reverse complement.
ATATCTCCTCAGTCAGCTCCTTGAGTATTCTAGGCTGCATTTTATCAGGCCCTGGTGACCTGAAGCCATGTAATTTGTCCAAGTTATTTTTAACTTGTTCTTTCTCTATTTTAGCCTCTTCTGATCCTATCTCTTTCACTGGCATTCTCTATGTTAGACGTCCAGTCACCACCAACCTCCTTGGTGAAAACAGAAACAAAGAAGTCATTAAGCACCTCTGCCATTTCCACATTTTCAGTTATTATTTTTCCACGTCATTGAGTAATGGACCTACCCTGTCCTTGGTCTTTCTCTTGCTTCTAATGTATTTGTAGAATGTTTTCCTGTTACCCTTTATGTCTCTAGCTAGTTTGATCTCATTCTGTACCTTGGCCTTTCTAATTTTGTCTCTACATACTTGTGTCGTTTGTTTTCATTCATCCTTTGTAATTTGACCTAGTTTCCACTTTTTGTAGGACTCTTTTTTTTATTTTTAGATCACTGAAGATCTCCTGGTTAAGCCAGGGTGGTCTCTTGCCATACTTCCTTTCTTTCCTACACAGTGGGATAGTTTGCTCTTGTGCCCTTAATAATATCTCTTTGAAAAACTGCCAATTGTCTTCAATTGCTTTTCCCCTTAGACTTGCTTCCCATGGGATCTTACCTACCAACTCCCTGAGTTTGCTAAAGTCTGCCTTCTTGAAATCCAATGTTTTTATTTTGCTGTTCTCCCTCCTACCATTCCTTAGAACAGAGGTGGGCAAACTATGGCCCGCGGGTGCTATCCGGGCCGCAGGCCCCTCCTGCCCAGCCCCTGAGCTCCTGGCCCAGGAGACTAACCCCCAGCCCCTTCCATGCTGTTTCCCCTTCCCTCTGGGTGGCGGGGCTGTGAGCTCCTGGGGCAGTGTAGCTGCAGAGCCTGGCCTGACCCAGTGCTCTGTGCTGCGTGGTGGTGTGGCTGGCTCCAGCCACTGGTGCTCCAGGCAGCACAGTAAGAGGGCAGGGAGCGGGGGGGTTGATAGAGGACAGGGGAGTTGGGAGGGGGGGTGGACAGGGGTTGGGGAACAGGGGGGTTGAATGGGGGCAGGGATCCCGGGGGGCAGTCAGGAAGGAGAGGAGGGGTTGAATGGGGCAGCAAGGGGCAGTCAGGGGTGGGGATTCTGGGGGCGGTCAGGGGACAGGGAGCAGGAGGGTGGATGGGTCAGGGATTCCAGGGGGGCCGTCAGGGAACGGGGGGGTTGGATGGGGCAGGAGTCAGGGGGGCATCAGGGGGTGAGAAGCGGGGGCAGAGGCCTGGCCATGCCTGGCTGTTTGGGGAGGCACAGCCTCCCCTAACCGGCCCTCCATACAATTTCCGAAACCCAATGCAGCCCTCAGGCCAAAAAGTTTGCCCGCCCCTGCCTTAGACTCATGAACTCTACCATTTCATGATCACTTTCACCCAAGCTGCCTTCCACCTTCAAATTCTCAACCAGTTCCTCCCTATTTGTCAAAAATCAAATCTAGAACAGCCTCTCCCCTAGTAGCTTTCTCCAACTTCTGAAATAAAAAATTGTCTCTAATACATTCCAAGAACTTGTTGGATAATCTGGGCCCTTCTGTGTTAGTTTCCCAACAGACATCTGGGTAGTTGAGGTCCCCCATCACCACCAAGTCCTGTGCTTTGGATTATTTTGTGAGCTGTTTAAAAAAAGCCTCATCCACCTCTTCTTCCTGCTTAGGTGTTCTGTAATAGACCCCTACCATGACATCACCCTTGTTTTTACCCCTTTTATCCTTACCCACAGACTTTCAACAAGTCTGTCTCCTATTTCCATCTCAACCTCCATACAAATGTATACATTTTTAATATATAAGGCAACACCTCCTCCCTTTTTTCCTGCCTGTCCTTCCTGAGCAAGCTGTATCCATCTATACCAATATTCCAGTCATGCATACTATCTCACCAGGTCTCGGTGATGCCAACTATGTCATAGTTGTGTTCATTTACGAGCATTACGAGTTCTTTCTGCTTATTCCCCATACTTCTTGAATTAGTATACAGACATCTAAGATACTGATTTGATTTCCCCGCAGTTCTGTCTTGTCTCTCCTTTATCTCTGCCATAACAACCCATGGTCCCCACCCCAAATTCTGGACCTTCTCCCAGATCTCCATGTGTTTGACTTACCTGTGGGCTTTGGTCACCTGCCCCCTTTGAACCTAGTTTAAAGCCCGCCTCACTACATTAGCCAGTCTGTATCCAAATATGCTCTTCCCCTTCCTTGATAGGTGGACCCCCTCTCTGCTTATCAGTCCTTCTTGCTGGAACAGCATCCCATGGTCAAGGAAGCTGAAGCCCTTCTGGTGACACCATGCTTGCAGCCAGGCATTCACCTCCAGGATGCAACTGTCTCTGCCCAGGCCCCTACCCTTGACCGGAAGGATCGAAGAGAACACCACCTGCACTCCAAACTCCCTCACCCTTACTCACAGAGCCTTGCAGTCACTTCTGATCTGCTGAGGGTCATACCTCATAGTATCATTAGTGCCCACATGGATGAGTAGCATGGGGTAGTAGTCAGAGGCCAGATGATCCTTGACAATCCCTCCGTAACGTCTCGGATATGGTCCCCTGGCAGGCAGCATTTCTCCTGGGATGCCATGTCAGGGCAATAGATGGGTGCCTCCGTCCCCCTCAGAAGAGAGTCTTCAACCACCACTACCCTATGTTTCCTCCTGGAAGTGGTGGCCGCAGACCTCCCAGCATTGAGGGTACTTGGCTTCGCTTCCTCCCCCTTAGGGGGTGATTCCTCATCGCTTGTTGCCAGAGCAGCATAACGGGTGGCTTGGGTGTAGGGGTGGAGCACTGTCTGCTTCCAGAAGTAACCAGCTGCCAGTTTCCTCCCTGTGACAGAGCCATCTCCTCCTCCCGCGGGAGCATAACAGCAGCCCTCTGTAGCTGGATAGCTTCCTCAGCCTTGGATCTCTCCATGTGAATACTCTTGAGGAATTCCTCGTGGGCTCGGATGCTCCTCAGCCTGGCCACCTCCTCCTGTAGCTCTCCCATCGGCTTCCTGAGAGATTTCACCAGCAGGCACCTTTCGCATTGGATGGTCCTCCCAGCCTGGCTTTCTGTGAGTGGGAAATGCAGGCCACAGTCTCTACAAATCCACACCAGGATCTGGGTAGAGGTATCCATGGCTTGGTTCTCTGGATACAGGCACAAGCGGAGGAGACAGGACTAGCATTGTCACTGATGATGTGGCCCCTTCCGACCATAGCGACTGTAATACAACTCCCTTTCAAACTCCCCTTCTTTGTGGTCCCCTTGTTGCTAGCTCCCCATGGTCACTTAGCCTCTGGCTTTTAAGGCCTTCTCTCCTAGGTCAGTCCTACCCTCTCGTTAATTACACACGGGGAGGGTGATCACAAGGCTGATTGAAGCTGATCAAGGATGATCCAGGGAACAGAGGATCAAACAGTCCCCAGACACACAATCCCGACTGAGCCAGTAACTGAAATAACCTAAAAGAGAGAGAAAAATGCAAACAGCCAAACAAACTCACTCACCCCCAGGTTAGTACTCGCACCTTGTTCGTTCAGCAGCAATATCTCCTTCTCCTCCCTCAAACTCTCCTGTTTGCGGATGTTCCACTCCATGCATCTGATGAAGTGGGTTCTAGCCCACAAAAGCTTATGCCCAAATACATTTGTTAGTCTCTAAAGTGCCACAAGGACTCCTCATTGTTTTTGTTTGTGGATTGTGTGTCTGGGGACTGTTTGAGCCTTTGTTCCCTGGATCATCCTTGATCAGCTGTGATCAGCCTTAATCAGCCTTGTGATCACCCTCCCCCTGTATGATTAACGAGGGGGTAGGGCTGACCTAGGAGAGAAGACCTTAAAAGCCAGAGGCTAAGTGACCAAGGGGAGTTAGTGACCAGGGGACTGCAAACAGGGGACTTTGAGGGGGAAGAAGGAGATCCCCTGCTGAACGAACAAGGTGAGAGGACTAACTTGGGGGTGAGTAAATTTGTTTGGCTGTTTGTGTTTTTCTTTCTTTCAGGTTATTGCTGTTATAGAAGCTCGCCCCTGCCTTGCGAGCCTTCCTGTGGATGCCTTAGCCAGAATATGGATAATGGCTGCTCCTGAGAGTCATCGAAGCATGCAAGGGCATGTGACTTGCTCCTGTGACGCTGGACTCCATCTTGTGCCTGTAATTTTCCACAACTGGAACTTTTCCACAACTTCTCAGACTGAGAACTTTGTTGTTGACAGTAAAATTCCATCCATGTGGGACAAGGTATAAAAGACTCTGGAAACATTTCCATTTTGCCTCTTTCCTGCTCTGATCTCTGGACTTTGGACTTACACTAAAAGGAGAATTCCAACCAATGGACTGAGGACTTCCCAATCTTTTGAGAGTTACCAGAGACTTTAAAAGCCACCAGTCGGTAACATCACTGCTACAAACCTGATATAAGAACTGTGACCAGGGCGGACCCGGAGAACAGAAGGGTGTGCTGTCTCCCGGGCGCAAGGATACGCGATGTGGACCTGCGGTTGAAAAGGATCCTAAAAGGAGCAGGTAAGAACCCCTTGATAATCCTTCATGTGGGAACGAATGACACGGCTAGGTTCTCGTTAGAGAGGATCAAGGGAGATTATGCCAGGCTGGGGAAGACGCTCAAGGAGATAGAGGCTCAGATTATCTTTAGTGGGATTCTGCCCGTTCCGAGGGAAGGGCAGCAAAGGGCTGATAGGATTGTGAGAATAAATAGTTGGCTAAGGGAGTGGTGCTATAAGGAGGGCTTTGGGATGTATGGCCACTGGGAGGCTTTCGGGGACAGACACCTGTTCTCGCGGGATGGGCTTCACCTGAGTAGGGAAGGAAATAGACTTCTGGGAGGGAGGCTGGCTCATCTAATCAAAAGAGCTTTAAACTAGGAAGTTTGGGGAGACGGTTGGGAGATGCACAGTTAATCTCCACGCCAGATTCCAGTATGGAAAAGGTGAGTAAAAGGAGAGGAGACATAGCCGGGGAGATGAGATTGGACATAGGAAGGACAGGGGGGACGGACACAAGGAGGCCCGCAACATATAGTGCTGCTAATGGGAGACGGGCTAAACGACATACATTAGGGTGTTTATACACCAATGCCAGAAGCCTAGGTAATAAAATGGAGGAATTGGAGCTCTTGGTCCAGGAACTGAAACCGGATATCGTAGGAATAACGGAAACGTGGTGGAATGGCAGTCAAGACTGGAACATAGGTATGGAGGGGTATGCGCTGTTTAGGAAAGACCGGAACAAAGGTAAAGGTGGGGGGGTGGCCTTGTATGTCAATAGTGAAATAAACTGTAAAGAAATAATAGTGGATGGATTAGATAACACAGAGTCTGTCTGGGCAATACTCACACTGGGTAATAGGACTACTAGAGCCTCTCCGGGGATAGTGCTTGGAGTGTGCTATAGACCGCCGGGATCGACGCAGGATATGGATAAGGAACTATTTAATGTGTTTAGAGAAGTAATTACTAACAGAAACTGTGTAATTATGGGGGACTTTAACTTCCCTGATATAGATTGGGGAACAAACGCTAGTAGCAATAACAGGGCTCAGATGTTCCTAGAAGTGCTTGCTGATCAATTCCTCCATCAAGTGGTAACTGAACCGACGAGGGGGGAGGCCATTTTAGATTTGATTCTGGCAAGTAGTGAGGACCTTGTTGAGGAAGTGGTAGTAGGGGACAATTTGGGCTCCAGTGATCATGAGCTAATTCGGTTTAAAATACATGGAAGGAGTAACAGAATTAAATCAAAGACTAGGGTTTATAATTTTAAAAAGGCCAATTTTAACAAACTAAGGGGACTGGTAAGGGAAGTGGACTGGGCAAACGTATTAATGGATTTAAAAGCAGAAGAAGCCTGGGATTACTTTAAGTTAAAGATGCATGAGCTGTCGGAGGCCTGTATTCCAAAAAAGGGAAAAAGATTACTAAGCAAGAGATTTAGACCGAGCTGGATGAGCGACCGACTCAAAGGGGCGATTAGGAAAAAACAGAAAGCGTATAAAGAGTGGAAGAGGGGAGGGATCAGTAAGGAAATGTACCTAAGTGAAGTCAGAGAATGTAGAGATAGAGTGAGAAAGGCCAAAGGCCGTGTAGAGTTGGAACTAGCGAGGGGAATTAAAAGCAATAGTAAGAGGTTTTACAGCCACATAAATAGGAAGAGAGCAAAGAAAGAAGAAGTGGGACCTCTGAAGTCTATTGCCGGAGAGGAGATTAAAGACAATCTAGGCATGGCGCAATATCTTAATGAATATTTTGCATCGGTGTTTAATGAGGCCAATGAAGGTATTAGGGATACTAGCACCACTATAGAGGGGCATTCGGGATGGGGGATTACCGTATCCGAGGTGGAAACAAAACTTGAACGCCTTAATGGGGCTAAGTCGGGAGGACCGGACGATCTACATCCGAGAATATTGAAGGAATTGGCGCGGGAAATAGCAGGCCCGTTAGCGATAATATTTAATGAATCTGTAAACTCGGGGGTGGTCCCGTTAGACTGGAGAATAGCTAATGTGGTTCCTATTTTCAAGAAAGGGAAAAAAAGTGATCCGGGTAACTACAGGCCTGTTAGTCTAACATCTGTAGTGTGCAAGGTGTTAGAGAAAATTCTGAAAGAGAAACTAGTTGAGGACCTGGAGGGTAGTGGCAATTGCGATAAATTACAACATGGTTTTACGAAGGGCAGATCGTGCCAAACGAATCTGATCTCCTTCTTTGAGAAAGTAACGGATTTATTAGATAAGGGAAATGCGGTGGACCTAATATACCTGGATTTCAGTAAAGCGTTTGATACTGTACCCCATGAGGAATTATTGGTTAAACTGAAAAACATGGGGATCGATATGAAAATCCAGAAGTGGATAAGGAATTGGTTACTGGGGAGAATGCAGCGGGTTGTATTAAAGGGTGAACTGTCGGGTTGGAGGGAGGTTACTAGTGGAGTGCCTCAAGGTTCGGTTTTGGGACCCATTTTATTTAATCTATTTATAACTGACCTCGGAACCGATTGCAGGAGTGGGCTGATAAAATTTGCGGATGATACGAAGGTGGGAGGCGTTGTAAATTCGGAGGAGGACAGGGATATCCTGCAGGGAGACTTGAATGAGCTTGTGAATTGGAGTATCAGAAATAGGATGAAATTTAATAGTGAAAAGTGTAAGGTGATGCATTTGGGGATGACTAATAACAATTTTAGTTACAAGATGGGGACGCATTGGTTAGAAGTAACGGAAGAGGAGAAGGACCTAGGGGTTCTTGTAGACCGCAGGATGACTATGAGTCGACAATGTGACGTGGCGGTGAAAAAAGCCAATGCGGTCTTGGGATGCATTAGGCGAGGTATATCTAGTAGGGATAAGGAGGTCCTGCTTCCGTTGTACAAGGCGCTGGTGAGACCTCATTTGGAGTACTGTGTGCAGTTCTGGTCTCCCATGTTTAAAAAAGATGAACTCAAACTGGAACGGGTGCAGAGAAGGGCCACTAGGATGATCAGAGGAATGGAAAAGCTGTCGTACGAAAGGAGACTAGAGGAGCTTGGGTTGTTTAGTCTGACAAAGCGAAGGCTGAGAGGGGATATGATTGCTATCTTTAAATATATTAGAGGGATTAATACAAGGGAGGGAGAAGAATTATTCCAGCTTAGTACTAACGTGGATACCAGAACGAATGGATACAAACTGGCCGTGGGGAAGTTCAGACTTGAAATTAGACGAAGGTTTCTGACCGTCAGAGGGGTGAAATATTGGAACGGCCTACCGAGGGAAACGGTGGGGGCGACGGACCTGTCCGGTTTTAAGATAAAGTTAGATAAGTTTATGGAGGGAATGGTTTAATGGTAAAACATAGTAGTCAAGGAAAGCCAAGCAATGGTGGGTAAATAGTATAATGGCTAACGGGGTCGGGCTGGAGACTCTTGCCTATATGCTCGGGGTCTTACTGATCGCCACATTTGGGGTCAGGAAGGAATTTTCCTCCAGGGCAGATTGGCTGAGCCTCTGGAGGTTTTTCGCCTTCCTCCGCAGCATGGGGCAGGGATCTCTAGCAGGAGGGTCTCTGCCGATTGCAGTCACTAAAAACAGGATTGGGGACTTCAACAGCAGAGTCCAGGGAAGGGGTAGGGACGGTTTTATGGCCTGCAGCATGCAGGGGGTCAGACCAGATGATCATAATGGTCCCTTCTGACCTTAAAGTCTATGAGTCTATGAGTCAATGATTGGATGTTTAGGATTTCTTTGACCATTTTAACTCTCTCCTTCTTTTCTCTTAGAAATAAACCTTTACAAATTAGATCCTAAAGGATTGGCAACGGTGTGATTATTGGGTAAGATTTGGATTATCTATTGACCTGGCTACGTGGCTGATTTTTTGAGATTGGAAGAACTCTTTACTTCAGAGGTTCTCAAACTTCGTTGCACTGTGACCCCCGTCTGACAACAAAATCACTACACGACCCCAGGAGGGGGGACCGAAGCCTGAAGTTGCCCAAACCCACCACCCCAGGTGGGGGGGAACAGTGCCAAAGTCCAAGCTTCACCGCTATAGGCGGGGGTAGGTTTGCCAACTCTGTTGGACCGGACGCCATTTGCAGCAATGGCATCTGGTCCGTCCAGTCCGATCGAGTTGGCAACCCCATGTGGGGGGGGGTAGAGCTTCATCCCCAGGCAGGGGGCCTATAACCTGAGCCCTGCGGCCCAGGGCTGAAGCCCTCAGGCTTTGGCTTCGGCCCTGGGCTGTGTTGCTTGAGCTTTTCCTTTGGCCCCAGGCCCCAGCAAGTCTAAGCCAGCCCTGGGGACCCCCACTAAAATGGGGTCCTGACCCACTGTTTGAGAACCGTTGCTTTATTTGATTACATTGGTTTTCAATAACCACTCAGCCTAAATTCTAGTGTCTGGGTTGTGATGTAAGTGCTGGAATGCCTAAGGAGACTGCATTTTTAACTTCTTATTAACCAGTGTGGTGAGACAGAAGTGTGCTTTCTTACTGGCTTAGTATATTGAATGGTAGAATAACCACCAGTCTGGGGTGAGTCCATCCTATCTCTCAGCAGTTTATCCTGAATTTGGCATCCTCAGCTATGACCTACTGAGGCACGGTGACAGCTGGAAGCAACTAATCCACAAGGATAGAGTGGTCCACAGTGTGATCATAGTGTGATACTGGTTCCTGAAGGTTAAAAGCTTAAAAAAATAAAAATAAAAAAACCAAAACCCATCAAAACAGACTCAAAGGTCTCAAAGCTGCTGCTGCTATTGTTGATCACATTCGTCCTTCAGGCTGAACATGACACCTGCATCACCACCACATGTAAGCTGGTGCACCAAATCACCAACCGTGGCATCAGATGGAGCTGCCAACAGGGGCATAACCTGTCCCTCTCTTCAGGGATGGGTTTATTTTTAAAAATCAAAAGAGTCCAACATGTGTCAAACAGAGAAACTTACACCTGCTGCCTGGCCCTTTTCCCAGATCCTTTCCTGACCTGCTGGTGCTGCTGTGGTTTGGAGTGGGAGGATTCAGCAGGGACCCGGAGCTCCTGTTGGTTCAGAGGGAACCTCACAGTGGATGCATGAGGGAGTGGTCTGGAAAGTAAAAGAGAAAAGGCTACTAGAACATGGGCTGCTGGAGTCGGGGTTTGGCATGCGATGTCTTTAGCAGGGGATAGGCGATTGAGGAAGTCCTGGGGAAGGACAAGTGAGGGCACTGGGCAGAGAGAGGAATAGAAGTGGTGCTCTATTTTGAAGCACTTGGAGGAGAGGAAGTTGATCGGGAACAGTCAACATGGATTCACCAAGGGCAAGTCATGCCTGACTAACCTGATTGTCTTCTATGAGGAGATAACTGAGTCTGTTGTTATGGGGAAAACACTGGATGTGATATACCTTGACTTTAGCAAAGTTTTGATATGGTCTCCCACAGTATTCTTGCCAGCAAGTTAAAAAAGTATGGATTGGATAAATGGACTATAAGGTGGATAGAAAACTGGCTAGATTGTGGGGCTCAATGGATAGTGATCAACGGCTTGATGTCTAGTTGGCAGCCGGTATCAAGTGGAGTGCCCCAGGGGTCGGTCCTGGGGCCGGTTTTGTTCAATATCTTCATTAATAATCTGGATGATGGGATGGATTTCACCCTCAGCAAATTTGCAGATGACACTTAGCTGGGGGGGAGAAGCGGATAGATAGGCTGGAGAGTAGGGATAGGGTGACATAGACAAATTGGAGGATTGGGCCAAAAGAAATCTGAGGTTCAACAAGGACAAGTGCAGAGTCCTGCATTTAGGACGGAAGAATCCCATGCACTGCTAGAGGCTGGGGACCAACTGGCTAAGCGATAGTTCTGCTGCAAAGGACCTGGGGATTACAGTGGATGAGAAGCTGGAGATGAGTCAACAGTGTGCCCTTGTTGCCAAGAAAGCCAACGGCATACTGGGCTGTATTAGTAAGAGCATTGCCAGCAGATTAAGGGAAATGATTATTCCACTCTATTTGGCGCTGGCGAGGCCACAGCTTTACTATTGCATCCAGTTTTGGCCCCCCCCATTAAAGAAAGGAATGGATAAATTGGAGAGTCCAGCGCAGGGCAACAAAAATTATTAGGGGTCTGGAACATATGACTTATGAGGAGAGGTTGAAGGAACTGGGCTTATTTAGTCTGCAGAAGAGAAGAGTGAGGCGGGATTTGATAGCTGCTTTCACCTACCTGAAATGGGGGTTCCAAAGAGGATGGATCTAGACTGTTCTCAGTGCTGGCAGATGACAGAACAAGGAGTGATGGTTTCAAGTTGCAGTGCAGGAGGTTTAGGTTGGATATTAGGAAACACTATTTCACTAGGAGGATGGTGAAGCACTGGAATGGGTTCCCTAGGGAGGTGATGGAATCTCCTTCCTTAGAGGTTTTTAAGGTCAGGGTTGACAAAGCCCTGGCTGGGATGATTTAGTTGGGAATTGGTCCTGCTTTGAGCAGGGGGTTGGACTAGATGACCTCCTGAGGTCCCTTCCAACCCTGATATTCTATGATTCTATGATTCTAGCGGAGATCAGTCATTGCTACAGGGACAGAAGTGGTGGAAGCCATGGGAGGATTATCTATATTCGCCACAGGGGCTGCAGCCTGCAGCCAGCCATAATGGACCTTGGACTGGTGGCTGCAAGTCACCCAGAGGATAGAATGTCAAGTAGAGGGCAAGTGAGGAACCCATTGGAAAGGCCTGAGGGGAACCAGTGGGCTGTGAATGGCTGCCAGGGTGGGAGCAGACATGGAGGCAGCTCTCTGGCTCTTGGTTCATGCCAGAAGGGGACAGCGCCATAGACCAGTTGTACATAGCCCAGGAGGAGGAAAGATGGTTCCCCTGCCCTGTCTGAAAGAAACAATTGTGGCACATCAGGATGGCAGCCACCGAGGGAGAGCTGAAGGGAGGGAAGCAAGAAGCATTCTGCCACTTGGGATAGCAGAGTCCTTGTCCCAAGCACGAGGTGTGGAGGGACTGAGGAGTGGTCAGAACTCAGCTGCTTCCAGGATGAGGCAGAGGGAACAACTTCTCAGGGTGGGGAGCAATGGGGCAGGCTTCCTGTTGGGACACCCAGTGTGTGTTCCCAAGGCTGACAGGGAAGGACTAGGGGTCACAGTTTCATACTAATCTCTCTGACTGTCATAAAACCGTAAGGAAGCTGAAAATCTCAGTGCACACATTTTATCTATATTATGCTATCTCAAGTCTGAGGTTTTTCACATCTCTTCCTCTTCTGCTCAGCTCCTGCATAACAAAACGAAGCAGCAGCAGCTTTTCCAGAAAGCGAGAAGAGTCAGAGTCAGCAGTTTTGGCAAGTTATTGTATGAGTGAAATGATTGCTAAGGATGGGAAGCCGTTTGCTGATGGTGAATTTATTAAACAATGCTTTATTAAAGTCAGTGAGATTGTATGTCTGATAGGCTGATATTGGTGAAAACATTTCTCCTATCTCCATATACAGTAGCAGAGCTCATTCTCGAGCTCTCTAAAGATATCGATGGGCAGCTGTCACGGACTCACAGATTGTGCCCCTTCTTGGCCCCTTGCGACCGGTGACCTGGCGACCGGGTGACCCAGAGGCCCAGCTGAGGATCTTTGGGCTTCCAGTCCACTAGCCACATCTTAAGGTCCGGAGGGCAGATGTCATACAGATGAGTTCGTGGACAGTAGATCGGGGACAGGGGGGAGACCCACATCAGGGACTCATAAGGGGAGTCACCCTGAGCCCTCTCAAAGGTGGGACTCCAGGAAGCCCAACTCAGGGGTGCCCGGGACTGCCGGGGTGGGGTGACCCCCCTCGTGGGACTTGAGGGACATGAGGTGTAATTACTGTGGCCAAAAGGGGCACAAGGTGGCACAGTGCCTGAAGATGAAGGAAATGGCAGCCAAGCAGAACCTGTGGGGTGTTAACTAGGTGGAAGCCCACCGAGAGGGGGCACCGCCGGGCCCAGGGGCTGCAGTCGAGAGGGCTGTGCCAGGGGGAGGGGACTGCCAGGCCAGGCCATCAGGGGAAGGCGGGGCCCCAGGTCCAGATCACCCATACCCAATCCTCCGGGTGAGCGTGGGACAGGCCCTGGGGAACAATCGCCACATCATCCCCATTGAGGTGGGGGGAAGACGTGTCCAGGGGTTCTGGGACACGGATGCAGAGGTGACGCTGGCACGGTCCGAAGTGGTGGACCCAGACCAGCTAGTGCCTGATGCCTACCTGACCCTGAGGGGAGTGTTTGGGCCCCCCGTCAAGGTGCCTGTAGCGAGGATACACCTGAAATGGGGGGGCTAAGGAGGGACCCAAAGAGGTTGGGGTGCACGACCACCTGCCTACCGAGGTGCTAATGGGTAATGACTTGGAGAACTGGCCAGATGACACTCATAGCGCCCTGGTCCTTACCCGGAGCCAGAGCCAGCGAGGGGCACAGGACCTCCCGAGGGGGGGGAGGGGGGCTGAAGCGCCGAGGGTAGGGCTCGACAGGGCTGGGCCGGAGCCTCCGACCCAGGGTGGGGAAACTGAGGCGCCACCAGCCAGGGCTGTAGCCACGGACCCAGCAGCTGAATTCCAAATGGAGCTGCAGGTGGATCCCTCCCTGGAGAAACTGAGGGCCCTGGCTAGCCACGACAGTGCAGGATCCCAGGGGGAGGACCGCTGGGAGCGATTCCTGTGGGAAAGGGGATTCCTGTACCGGGAATGGACTGGTTCAGGGTGAACTGAATCTTGGAAAGTCGGGAGGCAGCTGGTGGTTCCCCAGAGGTACGGCCGCAAACAGTTGTTCTTGGCCCACGATATCCCCCTTTCGGGGCATCAGGGCATCCGGCGCACCAGGCAGAGGCTGCTGCAGAACTTGTACTGGCCCGGGGTCTTTGACGCTATCTGACAGTATTGCAGGACCTGTGACTCCTGCCAGAGGGTGGGAAAGGCCCAGGATAAGTGTAAAGCCCCACTGAGACCTTTGAATTAAGATATTGAACAAAACTGGCCCCAGGACCGATCCCTGGGGCCCTTCGCTTGATACCGGCTGCCAACTAGACATGGAGCCATTGATCACTACCCACTGACCCCGACAATCTAGCCAGCTTTCTGTCCACCTTATAGTCCATTCATCCAATCCATACTTCTTTAACTTGCTGGCAAGAGGGAGACCATATCGAAAGCTTTGCTAAAGTCAAGGTATATCACATCCAGTGTTTTCCCCATATCCACAGAGCCAGTTATCTCATCATAGAAGGAAATCAGGTTGATCAGGCATGACTTGCCCTTGGTGAATCCATGCTGACTGTTCCCAATCCTCTCCTCCACGTGCTTCAAAATAGAGCACCACTTCTATCCCTCTCTCTATCCAGTGCCCTCACTTGTCCTCAATCGCCTGTCCCCTGCTAAAGACGTACCATGCCAAACCCCAACTCCAGCAGCCCATGTTCTAGTAGCCTTCTCTCTTTTACTCTCCAGACCACTCCCTCATGGCTGCATCCACTGTGAGGTTCCCTCTGACCGAACAGGAGCTCCAGGTCCTTGCTGAACCTTCCCACTCCAAATCACAACAGCACCAGCAGGTCAGGGAAAGGATTTGGGAAAAGTGACAGGCAGCAAGTACATGTTGGACTGTGGTTTTTAAAAATAAACCCATCCCTGAAGAGAGGGACAGGTTATGCCCCTGTTGGCAGCTTCATCTGATGTCCTGGGTGGGGGAGAGACTGTGGGTGTGTTTATGTATGTGACGGTTGGATCACAGAAACCCCCTTGGGAGCTGCCACCCGATGTGCCAAGACTACTTCTACCCCTGCCTTCCCTGCCAGCTCATGACTTCAGCACCCTGTCTTGCTGAGCATACTGCCAGAGACTTGGACACTAACCATGGCGGAGGCAGTATACCTAAAATTTGTTTTTGGGCTCCCCTATGGGGCAGACACTCCTGTGTCCCCCAAAAGGGAAAGAGACCCTGATCCAGCTGTAGGCTCACAGCTACCAGCTATGACAGACCTTTCTCTGGCCAGCAAAATCCCCCGCCCCCTTTCATTCAGGTTGGGTTTGCTTCCAGCTAGAGTCCTTGGGATTTGTTCCCACCGCAGCAGTCACCAGGACCCCAAATTTCAGCTCCAGGATACATGTCTCTGGGCACCTCTTCCACTCCATTACAGCCAGTTTATGCTTTTGGGTTTTAATTGCTTTGTCTTTTAAGTCCAGGGTTTGCTGGTGGGCAGCCTTTTCTTTTTCCAGGGCAGTCTTTTCCCGGGCAAATTACACATCATTTTCCATTTATCTTTCCTTGAGACCATCGCTTGATGAGCTGGGATACCACAGAGAACCCCCTCCTGCCAGAACAGGCCCCCCTCCACTCCTGTCTTGCTAAGTTAGCTGTAAGCTGTTTTCAGTAAAGCCTGCAGCTTTGGGGCAAGTAATTCAGACCCTGGGTCTTTGTTGGAGCAGACGAAAGTGTCTGGCTCAGCAAAACAGGGTGCTAAAGTCCTAAGCTGGCAAAAAAAAGCAGGGGTAAAAGTAGTCTTGGTACATCGGATGGCAGCTCCCAAGGGGGGTTTCTGTAATCCAACCGGTCACAATGTAAATACAGTTTGCTCCTGCTCTGTTTAGATATTCAGCAGGTAGAGCGGAATTTTGCTCAAAGTAATCAACTTTGGCTGGTGTTGGGTCAGAAATCACTCTAGTACTGAATGCCAGGTGAAATGCTGTTACCAATGTTGTAATTATTCTAGGAATTATAGTGCGTAATCTGTCCCAAATGAGGGGGTCACCCTCAGTGGAAAGGACCTCATTAAGCCAGGGGCTTGAATGCCAGAGCCCTGTGACAGTAGGTGTGGTGTGTCAGGGTGGACTCTTCCTTAAGTATTCTCCCTAGACTGGTGTAACCTGTACTCTTTCAAAGAATAGACAAAATAGGTTCTTTTAAGAATCACTTTGTTATGTTAAATGGTTAATCAGAGTTGAAATCAGTGGTGGTAGCATTGTTTCCGTCCTGCTTGTTAAGAGCAGCCACTCATCCTAAATTCTAGTGTTTGGGTGGTGATATAAGTGCTGGAGTGCCTAAGGAGACTGCATTTTTAACTTCTTAATAACAAGTGTGGTAAGACAGAAGTGTGCTTTCTTACTGGCTTAGTATGGCTCTCTCTGAGCTGAGGGGTGAAAACATTATCTAATGGTAGAATAACCACCAGTCTGGGGTGAGTCCGCCCTATTTCTTAGCAGTTTATCCTGAATTTGGCATCCTCAGCTGTGACCCACTGAGGCACGGTGACAGCTGGAAGCAACTCATCCACAAGGATAAAGCAGCCCACAGTGTGATCATGCTGTTATACTGGTTCCTGAAGGTTAAAAGCCAAAAAAACCCAAACCATAAAACCAGAATCAAAGGCCTGTGCAGGAGCTGAGCAGAAGAGGAAGTGGAAGATGTGAAAAACAACAGGAAACCTCAGACGCCAGATAGCATAATATAGATAAAATGTGGGAACTGGTAGAAATTTCAACAAGTTACATCCTGATCTGCACTCAGACCAGGAAAGAGATGCTGGAGGAATTGAGCAATGTGTTACAAAAGATTAAGAAAACTGGGTTTAAGGTGAGCCCAAAGAAAGCCAGTTGTGTTCCCAGCAGGTAAATTATCTTGGAGTAACCCTGGGACAAGAGGGGCGCTCTCCTGATGAACAGAGAGTTAAACTGATATTTAAATTACCAGCCCCCACAGAGGTAAACTGTGCTCAGATCGTTCCTGGGAATGGTTCATTTTCCCTGAGCTTTTATTACAGGGTTTTAAGAAAATGCAGCCCCGCTTCATGGACTATTAAAGGAGGGAGCAGAGTGGAACGGGGCTCCCATGGTCCAGTTAAAGAAAGGGCTTGTCTATACTTACCGCGCTGGTTCGGCGGCAGGCAATCGAACTTCTGGGTTCGATTTATCGCGTCTAGTCTGGACGCGATAAATCGAACTCAGAAGTGCTCCCCGTCGACTCCGGTAATCCTGCTCGCCGCGAGGAGTACGCGGAGTCGACGGGGGAGCCTGCCTGCCGGGTCTGGACGGGGGTAAGTTCGAACTAAGGTATGTCGACTTCAGCTACGTTATTCACGTAGCTGAAGTTGCGTACCTTAGTTCGATTTGGGGGTTTAGTGTAGACCAAGCCAAAGCCTTTGCCAGACGCTGGGAATGGGCGACAGGGGATGGATCACTTGATGATTCCCTGTTCTGTTCATTCCCGCTGGCATTGGCCACTGTCGGAAGACAGGATACTGGGCCAGATGGACCCTTGGTCTGACCCAGTCTGGCAGTTCTTATGTTCTTAGCCCAAGCCCCAGCCCTAGCATATCCCCGGATGGAAAGACCATTTGTGCTGCAATTGGCAACTAAAGAGGGGAGGGAGGCTGGGGATTGTGTTGAGTCAGAACCATGGTACGGGGCTCCAACCCTGCACACAAACCGGGAAGAATTAGTAGGGGAAGCAAAAGTGGATGGGAACCTGGGAGGCAGTGACCATGAGATGGTCGAGTTCAGGATCCTGACACAAGGAAGAAAGGAGAGCAGCAGAATACGGACCCTGGACTTCAGAAAAGCAGACTGACTCCCTAAGGGAACAGATGGGCAGGATCCCCTGGGAGAATAACATGAAGGGCAAAGGGGTCCAGGAGAGCTGGCTGTATTTTAAAGAATCCTTATTGAGGTTGCAGGAAAAAAACATCCCGATGTGTAGAAGGAATAGTAAATATGGCCGGTGACCAGCTTGGCTAAACAGTGAAATCCTTGCTGATCTTAAACGCAAAAGAGAAGCTTACAAGAAGTGGAAGATTGGACAAATGACCAGGGAGGAGTATAAAAATATTGCTCAGGCATGCAGGAGTGAAATCAGGAAGGCCAAATCACACTTGGAGTTGCAGCTAGCAAGAGATGTTAAGAGTAACAAGAAGGGTTTCTTCAGGTATGCTGGCAACAAGAAGAAAGTCAAGGAAAGTGTGGGCCCCTTACTGAATGAGGGAGGCAACCTAGTGACAGAGGACGTGGAAAAAGCTAATGTACTCAATACTTTTTTTGCCTCTGTCTTCACGAACAAGGTCAGCTCCCAGACTGCTGCACTGGGCAGCACAGTATGGGGAGAAGGTGACCAGCCCTCTGTGGAGAAAGAAGTGATTCGGGACTATTTAGAAAAACTGGACGTGCACAAGTCCATGGGGCCGGATGCACTGCATCCGAGGGTGCTAAAGGAGTTGGCGGATGTTACTGCAGAGCCATTAGCCATTATCTTTGAAAACTCATGGCGATCGGGGGAGGTCCCGGATGACTGGAAAAAGAATAATGTAGTGCCCATTTTTAAAAAAGGGAAGAAGGAGGATCCAGGGAACTACAGGCCAGTCAGCTTCACCTCAGTCCCTGGAAAAATCATGGAGCAGGTCCTCAAGGAATCAATTCTGAAGCAGTTAAAGGAGAGGAAAGTGATCAGGAACAGTCAGCATGGATTCACCAAGGGCAAGTTATGCCTGACTAACCTAATTGCCTTCTATGAGGAGATAACTCGGTCTGTGGATGAAGGGAAAGCAGTGGGATGTGTTATTCCTTGACTTTAGCAAAGCTTTTGATACGGTCTCCCACAGTATTCTTGCTGCCAAGTTAAAGAAGTATGGGCTGGATGAATGGACTATAAGGTGGATAGAAAGCTGGCTAGATTGTCGGGCTCAACGGGTAGTGATCAACGGCTCCATGTCTAGTTGGCAGCCGGTTTCAAGCGGAATGCCCCAAAGCTCGGTCCTGGAGCCGGTTTATTCAATATCTTCATTAATGATCTGGAGGATGGCGTGGACTGCACTTTCAGCAAGTTTGCAGATGACACTAAGCTGGGAGGAGCGGTAGATACGCTGGAGGGTAGGGATAGGATACAGAGGGACCTAGACAAATTAGAGGATTGGGCCAAAAAAAACCTGATGAGGTTCAACAAGGACAAGTGCAGAGTCCTGCACTTAGGATGGAAGAACCCCATGCACTGTTACAGACTAGGGACCGAGTGGCTAGGCAGCAGTTCTGCAGAAAATGACTTAGGGGTTACCGTGGACGAGAAGCTGGATATGAGTCAGCAGTGTGCCCTTGTTGCCAAGAAGGATAATGGTATTTTGGGCTGTATAAGTAGGGGCATTGCCAGCAGATCAAGGGATGTGATCCTTCCCCTCTATTCAACATTGGTGAGGTCTCACCTGGAGTACTGTGTCCAGTTTTGAGCCCCACACTACAAGAAGGATGTGGAAAATTTGGAAAGAGTCCAGCGGAGGGCAACAAAAATGATTAGGGGGCTGGAGCACATGACTTATGAGGAGAGGCTGAGGGAATTGGGATTGTTTAGTCTGCAGAAGAGAAGAATGAGTGGGGATTTGATAGCTGCTTTCAACTACCTGAAAGGGGGTTCCAAAGAGGATGGATCTAGACTGTTCTCAATGGTACCAGATGACAGAACAAGGAGTAATGGTCTCAAGTTGCAGTGCGGGGGGGGGAGTTAGATTGGATATTAGCAACAACTTTTTCACTAGGAGGGTGGTAAAGCACTGGAATGGGTTACCTAGGGAGGTGGTGGAATCTCCTTCCTTAGAGGTTTTTAAGGTCAGGCTTGACAAAGCCCTGGCTGGGATGATTTAGTTGGGATTAGGTCCTGCTTTGAGCAGGGGGTTGGACTAGATGACCTCCTGAGGTCCCTTCCAACCCTGATATTCTATGATTCTAAGTACAGTCACCATTCAGAGCTTTTCTGCTATCAATTCACACTTGTCTGTCTCACATTTGTTCAAATGCTGTTGCAACTGCTTTTTCTCAAGCTCTAATTCCTGCCCTCTCTTTACCATTTCACCCGTGTCCAAGCATGCATAAAATAATGCCCATACGGGAGCTGCATCCTTTGCACTACCACATGGCTTAAAGGTTGTGCAATACTGTTCAAAGCTCAGACTAGCTTCAGTCAGGGGATTCTCACCCTTAAAACACCCCCTCTCCCAGGGGCATTTTCCCTTCTTCATTACCCATATCTCTAACTTGTTGGTTTTCTCCTGTCTCAAGCGAGCAGCAAAAATGTCTTTTTTAGCCATCTCTATTTCCTTATTTCACTAATGATCCCCACCAACAGCTCTTTCTAACACCTTTACGTTGAAGGCACTACTCTTAACTCCTTAATTTACAGTTCTAATTCTATTAGAATTTACAGTTCTAATTATTCTAAGCACAATTCTTAACAGAAGGTTACCAAATAGTCTATGAGAGAGAGACCTTGCTAAAGGAGCTTGGTCTGAAAAAGGAAAAGAAAGAAAGCTTACTCAGCTTGGTGCCTCAGTTTCCCTACTCCACAGCAACTACTCAACAATTACCACATGATTAGGGTCACGTGCTGCCCGCATTCTCCACCAATTTGTTACCAGATTTGCCCATTACTTTGGGGTATGCTCATTTATTCGGGTTACTCTTCTGGGAAGGGGATTCTGTAAACCTATCAATGTACTGCTTGTGTCACTTGTGTTTTCATATGGAGCTCTGCTTCTCCCTTCTGCAACTCCCCTCTCAATGGAGCTACCCTGCAAGACCTAGGTTCCCTAGGGCTGGGTTTCTCCAGCCCCAGAACTGGATAAAAACACACACACACACACACATTAACAGAGCATGTCTGAGCGGACTGGGTCAATCAGCACTGTCAAGCTGACCCCTTGTATGTCTCTGGACTCACCGGGCTGGAGAAACCAGCACTTTCAAGCTGACTCTCCTTATATATCCGTGGGCTCCCTGGACTGGGTCAAGCAGCACTTTCAAGCTGTTACCCTTATGCATCCCAGATTCAGCACATCCCTATCCCCACTCTCACATCACAATTGTACTGGCAGTAACCTACTTGATGAGCAAACCCCACAGTATTTTTGGCGGTGCAGGGATCTTTAGCTTAGGTAAAAGAAGCGTTGCTGTAGAGTGAATGTAGGAAGCTAAAAACACAAATGAGTAAAGTTCAGCAAGAGAGAGAGAAGCAACCAAGTTAACCATAAAAGTTATTTATTGAATAATAGTGATAACTACACAAGGAGAGCTAAACCAACATAACGTACATTATTAAAGGTTAATACCTAAGGTAGAAAGGAAAACAGAGAGAGAGAAAAGGGGGATCTCACGCACTCCATGAGGCTTGAACCAGTCCGGGTTCCCAGGTGATGGTGGTAGCGGAGGGTCCTGAATGCTGGAGATAGGCAGAGCCCCCAGCATGATCAATCAGAAGAAGATGGAGTTCCAGTGGAACTGATGCAGAGTTTGGATCTAAGTATCAGAACCCTGACTAGAGGATGAGTATGGATTTTTGTAGAGAAAATACAATTGTTCAAGGGAAAACACTAGATTTGTTTATAGGTAAACTGATGACTCAAGGGTTTTCTTTAGACTAGACAATAGGAGCTGATCACTCTTGGCTATGGGTGGTGTTTTCTTCCAGGGAGCTCACAATGCAACTAGGCTGCTTCAGTATTTGGATATCAATTAAGGAATCATTACTAGAATTGGTCTGATAACTGCTGAGCTGGGTGTGTGCAGACATAGGTTCATTAGCATCTGGTGCGGAGATTCCCAGGATGCAGTGCTTCCCTGCTTTTTCTGGTCCCAGAATTCAGTGTGGTTCTCTGTTCTCCATTCTATATGTAAACTGAGATGTCTTCCTGTCCCATCTTCCATGCAGATGAGGCTAGGGGAGTTGTTTCTGCTCTCCATTCTGTATGCTAATGGAGATGTCTTAATCTTGTCACCCTTGTCAGGAGGGGTCTAGGTGTGTTCCCAGCACCCTTCACTGCTCTTCATAAGTTTTTTTCCTCTGATGGGGTTTGGTTTATGCAGGGGCAGGGGGTGTTTTTCATGAGTCAGGCTGGATATTGCACCCTTATTCCCCAAGAACACAGAGCTGTCTGATAAGAACAGATATAACTTAGAGAATTTTTTCACTTCAGGGTCCCAGAAACAAAGGCAAGATTTTCATCTTGAGGCCAAAAGACCAAAAACATCAAGACACTTGATCACAGCCTTGGATAGACCAAGAGACTATCTACACTTGACCAGAGCTCAACTCACTGAGCCTTGGAACCCATATCCCATGCCTAGTGAGTGCTGTTCAGTTGAGGGTGAGTCCCTCCATTGGAAAATGTCAAGTAAAGTTCTGTTGTCCTCCATTCACACAACCAGGATGACAACCCTTTATTACCCCTGCCCCAATAACAAGGAGACTGGGGATCTCATATCAGCTATAAGTGACCATTTAGGCCAGCAATCCCATCATGCTGAGCACCCAGGCAGGGTGGGTGTGCCCTTGCAAATGAGATTAGCCCCTGAAGTCCTTTTCCACAGCTCACCAGATGGCCAGGGAGATCTCATTCAGACTCTGCTTACACCAGAAGTCCATACGGATAAGAAAGTGGCCAGCTCGGAGCAGAGCTCTGGATGCCACGTAACGGTTCGCCAAGTAGTGGCTGTGCTGGGGCCGGGGAGCTAGAAGCAGAGCTCCCACTACTACAGGGGATTTGGAAGCAGATGAGGCTTCTTCTTCTGTAGTCCAGTGACACCAGGGCGGGGGGCTGGGAACTGGCCAATGGGGTCTGGGGAGGTGGTGCTTGTGGGCAAGAGCAGCATGTGCGCCGTGGACCCTCCTGCCCCACAT
The DNA here is from genome assembly GCF_011386835.1 of Chrysemys picta bellii. Taxonomy (NCBI): domain Eukaryota; kingdom Metazoa; phylum Chordata; order Testudines; family Emydidae; genus Chrysemys; species Chrysemys picta. The sequence goes on along the minus strand of NC_088792.1, from coordinate 2,690,211 downwards.
CCCCTGCCTAGGAACCAGACCTGCTGGCTTCTTCCAGGGCACAGCACGGAGCCAAGACAGACAAGCAGCCTGCCTTAGTGCCACTGACTGGGAGCTGCCCAAGGTAAGCCCAAGCCCCAACCCCTGCCCCAGCCCTCAGGTCCCCAAACCCAGACCCCCCTCCTGCACCACAAAGCCCTCGTCCTTGGCCCCACCCCAAAGCCCTCACCCCCAGCCCAGAGCCTGTACCTTCTCCTGCACCCCAACTCCCAGCTCTGACCCCATCCCCAAACCTGAAGCCCCCTTTTGCATCCCAAACCCTTCATCCATGGGCCCACCCCAGAGTCTGCATCCCCAGCCCAGAGCCCTCACCCCCTTGCACCCCAACCTCCTGCCCTGAGCCCCCCAAACCCAGAGCCCTCTCCTGCACACTAGATCCTGTAGCCCCAGCTCAGAGCCCTCATCCCCTGAACCTCAACCCCCCACCCAGGGCCAGATTCCCCAAACCCTGAACCCCTCATCCCCAGCCCCACCCCAGACACCACACCCCAAGACCAGAACTCTTACCCCTCCCACACCCCTCTGCCCTGAGCCCTCTCATACACCCAACCCACTGTCCTGAGCCCCCCACACCTCCAACCCCCTGCCCTGACTCCTGCACCTCCACACATCCCAATCCCCTGCCCTGAGCTCCCTCCCCCACACCCCAACACCCTGCCCTGAGCCCCCCGCATTCAAATGATATGACAGTACCTGTAAGAAATTTAAGTTACTTTCACCCCTGGCTACATCTATTGCAGCCGTGAGTGGGCAACATCCATGATACCAGTATCAAGAAGGATGGCTCCATCTGACATTTCAAAGTGACACTGAATCCAGTTGTATGTGCAGTGCCTACTACCTCATATTGTGGATTTGTTTACTATTCTTAGTGGAGGACAGTGTTTCAGTAAATTGGATTCGCTCAATGCACATGTATAAATGGAGACTGACCTGGCATCTCGCAAATATCTCATGTGACGAAGCTCTGACCTTGTCTCCATAGGTCCCGTGCTTCCTGGTGGATTTTGCTAGCCTCAGAGGCTTACTGTGACCCTCCACGTAGCCCTTCTCTGTTAATTTTTCACTATCAACTGGTACTAAACTCTGCCAGCAATCAGGAGGGCTGGGGGTGGGGGTGGGGAGAGCTTTACAAACATCATTGCTGAGTACTGTATTAAATTGTTTGTTTAAAACTGTTTAAAACTTGGATTTGTTTAACATCATTTCGCTTAAAGTCGCATTTTTCAGGAACATAACTACAACTTTAAGTGAGGAGTTACTGTACAGAGACAGACAGGACAGTGTGTGTGTGTGTGTGTGTGTGTGTGTGTGAGTGAGAGAGAGAGAGAGAGAGACTGACATGACACAGAGACAGGACAGTGTGTGTGAGACACAGAGACAGACAGGATAGTGTGTGTGTATGTGCGCACGCACGAGAGAGAGAGAGAGAGAGAGAGAGAGAGAGAGAGAGAGAAAGAGAGAGAGACTGTGAGCTGGCTGCTGGGGAAATCTCAGAATCAGTGCACTGTCTCTTTAAGAAAGGCACTTACCACAGAGCAGACTGCAGTAGTTCTGAGTCTTCCTGAACCAAGCTGTGTTGTGTCGTGTCCCCTCTCCCCGCTCTGCGGAGATGGGGGACCGAGGCAGGGGACACCCTCAAATCAGCACCTCCTACCTCCAGCTCTGCTCAGCTCGGGTGAGGGTCCCGGGAGCAGCAGCAGGATGGGGCAATGTGGGGGAGGGGCACGACTGAACATGAATAATCAGCCAGGCAGCACTCGACTCTCCAGTGACCAGACAGCAAGTGTGAAAAATCAGGACGGGGGTGAGGGGTAATAGGAGCCTATATAAGAAAAAGCCCCGAATATCGGGACAGTCCGTATAAAATTGGGACATCTGGTCACCCTACTTGAATCATTCCTGCATGGCCGGGGCCCTGAGCCCTTCGAAATCACCTGGGCCCCAGGGCAATTGCCCCCTTTCCTGTCGGCAGGCCTGAGATCACCAGAAAACAGTGTGTTTAGGGAGAAGGGGAGGGGACCAAGGCGGGACTCCCTTACAGAGCACACACGCATACAGAGCCCAGTCCTGGTCCCATCGAAGCCCAGGAGAAACGACTCCTATTGTTATCAACAGGAACTAGGCTGGACCTCAACCAAAAAAATATTAAATAACGGCCTAATTACAATCTATTTTTACCAAATATCGCCAGTGTGTGAGCTCTCAGGGCGATTTAACAAGATAGGAAGTTTGAAGAACAAACAAGCTGCTCTTTGAGCTGGAGGGAGCCTGTCAAGGCTGAATCCCCACTCTGGCACTTCGAGTGCAGATGGTGGAGGCCCGCAAGGATTCTAAAAATTAATACTGGCCACTCCAGGCTTGTATTAAACTCCCAAGGTTACAGCTTTTCTCTGACCTTGGCTTGGTAAACGCTGCCACCACCCAAGTGTAGAACCCCTCTGAAAGCCCAGGAAGGCGCACTTGGGAATTCCTTCCTGTGGGTACCCTCAAGCCCTTTCACATCCCCTCCGGGTGAGAGCTGAGAAAGGAAAAGAAAAAAAAGAAATCAGCTGTTGCCACTAGCTAACTAAAAACATGCGCACAAACCTCTTAAAAAAGGTAAATTTTATTAATAAAAGAAGAAAGAAAATACATCTGGAAACTCAGGTTATTGCTAGATATTAAAGAGCAACTGCAGGAATTAAGCACCAAGAATAGCTTAAAGGTTACCAAGCAAAACAAAACAAAAGCACCTGGGCTTAGCACAGAGGATCCACAAGCCAAAACAGAAAAGATCCCTAATCGCATCTATCTAACATTTCCTGATCAACTTACATAGCTGGGGTTCCAAAGGAATAGTTTCACAGTATGATACTGATGATTTTCCATACCTGGCTCAAAGCTTTTTACAGCATAGTTGCTGCCCTGTCTATTTCTGCCCGACAGAATGGCATTTTGAGCTGTATAAGTAGGAGCAGATCGAGGGACATGATCATTCCCCTCTATTCGACATTGGTGAGGCCTCATCTGGAGTACTGTGTCCAGTTTTGGGCCCCACACTACAAGAAGGATGTGGAAAAATTGGAAAGAGTCCAGCGGAGGGCAACAAAAATGATTAGGGGTCTGGAGCACATGACTTATGAGCAACAGAGGGTCCTGTGGCACCTTTAAGACTAACAGAAGTATTGGGAGCATAAGCTTTCGTGGGTAAGAACCTCACTTCTTCAGATGCAAGTAATGGAAATTTCCAGAGGCAGGTATAAATCAGTATGGAGATAACGAGGTTAGTTCAATCAGGGAGGGTGAGGTGCTCTGCTAGCAGTTGAGGTGTGAACACCAAGGGAGGAGAAACTGCTTCTGTAGTTGGATAGCCATTCACAGTCTTCGTTTAATCCTGATCTGATGGTGTCAAATTTGCAAATGAACTGGAGCTCAGCAGTTTCTCTTTGCAGTCTGGTCCTGAAGTTTTTTTGCTGTAAGATGGCTACCTTTACATCTGCTATTGTGTGGCCAGGGAGGTTGAAGTGTTCTCCTACAGGTCTTTGTATATTGCCATTCCTGATATCTGACTTGTGTCCATTTATCCATGAAGGTAGGCATAGCGGTCAGTGGGTTTTCGGTATAGGGTGGTGTTAACATGGCCATCGCTTATTTGTACTGTGGTGTCTAGGAAGTGGACCTCCCGTATAGATTGGTCCAGGCTGAGGTTGATGGTGGGGTGGAAGCTGTTTAAATCATGTCCCACCGACCGCTATGCCTACCTTCATGCCTCCAGCTTCCACCCCGGACACACCACACGATCCATCGTCTACAGCCAAGCGCTGAGGTACAACCGCATCTGCTCCAACCCCTCACACAGAGACCAACACCTACAAGATCTTCACCAAGCATTCTCAAAACTACGATACCCACACAAGGAAATAGAGAAACAAATCAACAGAGCCAGACATGTTGAAGCCTCCTGCTACAAGACAGGCCCAAAAAAGAAACCAACAGAACTCCACTGGCCATCACCTACAGTCCTCAGCTTAAACCTCTCCAATGCATCATCAGTGATCTACAACCCATCCTGGACGATGATCCCTCACTTTCACAGACCTTGGGAGGCAGGCCAGTCCTCACCCACAGCCAACCCGCCAACCCTAAGCATATTCTCACCAGCAACCATGCACCACACCATAACAACTCTAACTCAGGAACCAACCCATGCAACAAACTTCGATGCCAACTCTGCCCACATATCTACACCAGCAACACCATCACAGGACCTAACCAGATCAGCTACAACATCACCGGCTCATTCACCTGCACGTCCACCAATGTTATATATGCCATCATGTGCCAGCAATGCCCCTCTGCTATGTACATTGGCCAAACTGGACAGTCACTACGCAAGTAATTCCTACAATCTCGTCTTGGCATCAAGTGATAAACTACATCTGATTTGTAGGAATAATGGACTGAGTGGATTATTGCAACTGCTCTTCTAACGCTAGCTGCTGAAGATCTCCACAATGACATGGGATCAGCAGGAGCGAGAGATGGAACTTCATTGCTGTTTGAACAGCCCTACAATAAATCCCACAAGGATTCACACTCTGAACCCCAAAACTATGAATCTGCAATAATCAGAACTTATATCAATTAACTGGGTGGGCACCCTGAAAACTATCGTGATGGAGTAAAAGAAAAAATCAAAAATACATGTCTAAAGCAACAACAAGAAGCCACTAACATAGAAGGAAAAAAGAAAACACTTATAGTTAAGGCCCTACTTGAATCGCGGGATGATTGTCAAATAATTGCGGCTGAGTTGCGGACAAGACATGGAAAATTGCGGAAAAATAATACTGGACCTTTATTAATTGCAGTAAGATGGAAAAGCCAGAGGAGACCAATTTGTTTAAGAAAAATTTGCTGGAACAATATAACCACTCAAATATTATGTTGTGCTTGCTAAGTTTTTTGATAACCAGATAGTCTGCTGCAACTACCAGCCTCCCAGAGCTGACAGCGGGAGCCCCACTATGTACGGGGCTGACAGTGGGAGCCTACTGTCAGTCCTGCGCATTTCAGGGGTTCCGTTGTCAGCTGCACAGCTGACATAATTGCGATGGAAGCCGAATATTGCGGGATCTGCTATATCCTCAATATCGTGAATTAAGCAGGGCCTTACTTATGGTTTAATGAATATCAGTGTAATACAAAACACAAAATTGAATTAAATGGCAAAACAATTAATTAACTCAGAGTTAAGGTTACGCAGTGGTCTCTCATGCCCTTCCAGGACATCAGGTTCAGCAAAACTCACTCATGTGAAAATTAGGAAATACAGAGTTCAGGTAAACGCCCACGCAACCTTAACTCTGCCCCCTGGAACTGGCAATGGCCATTGGGAATGATCTGCCTGCAATCTGGCTGCATTCGCTGTGTTACGTGTAGCTGTGTGGAATGGTGGAGGAATTTGTGTTTTGAAATGTCAAACTATTTCCAAATTTTGTTTAGCTCTGATAAGCGTCATTTAAAATTAAATTAAAATGCAGAGCCCCCCAGACCAGTGGCCAGGACCTGGGCAGTGTGAGTGCCACTGAAAATCAGCTCGCGTGCCGCCTTTGGCACAAGTGCCATAGGTTGCCTACCACTGTGATAGGTGTTTGTTTAACGTATTCTTTAAAATCTCCAATGATGGGGATTCTACAACCTACTTAAAAGCCTATTTAGACCTTAACTACCCGTTTAGTTAGAAAGATTTTCCTAATTTCTGATTTAAATTTCCCTTTTTGCAATTTAAGATTATTTCTTGTCCTACCTTCAGTGGACATAGAGTATAATTGATCCCTGACCTGTTTATAACAGCTCTTAACATATTGAAGACTATTACCAGGCCCACCTTCAGTTTTCTTTTCTTAAGACAACACATGCCTACTTTTTTTAACCTGTCTTCATAGGTCAAGTATTCTAAACCTTTAATCATTTTTTCTCTCTCCAATCTGTCAAGGTTGTTTTGAATTCTAATCTTTTCCTCCAAAGTACTTGCAACCCCTCCCAGTTTGGTGTCATCTGAAAATTTTATAAGCATACTCTCCACTCCATTATCCAAATCATACATTAAAATATTGGAAAAGGACTCCACTAGATACACCCTCCCAATTTGACAGCAAATCATTGATAACTACTCTTTGAGTACAGTCTTTCAACCAGCTGTGAACCCACCTTACAATAATTTCATCTAGATCACATTTCCCTAGTTTGTTTATGCAAGTGTCATATGGGACTGTGCTAAAATCAAGACATATCTTGTCTACTGCTTCCCCCCCAGTCCACTGGGCCAGTAACCCTTTCAAAAAAAGGAAATTAGGTTGGGTTAGCATAGAATCATAGAACTGGAAGTGACCTCAAGAGGTCATTAAGTCCAGCCCCCTGCACTCATGGCAGGACCAGCACCATCTAGAACATCCCTGACAGGCATCTGTCTAACCTGCTCTTAAAAATCTCCAATGATGGAGATTCCACAACCTCCTTAGGAAATTTATTCCAGGGCTTAACCACCCTGGCAGTTAGGAAGTTTTTCCTAATGTCCAACCTAAACCTCCTTTGCTGCAATTTAAGTCCATTGCTTGTTGACCTATCATCAGAGGTTAAGGAGAACAATTTATCTCCCTCCTCCTTGTAACAACCTTTTTGTTACTTGAAAACGATTATCATGTCCCGTCTCAGTCTTCCCTTTTCCAGACTAAACAAACCCAATTCTTTCAATCTTTCCTTATAGGTCATGTTTTCCAGACCCCTAATTATCCTTGTTGCCCTTCTCTGGACTCTCTCCAATTTGTCCATATCTTCCTGAAATGTGGTGCCCAGAACTAGACACAATACTCCAGTTGAGGTCTAATCAGCGCAGAGTAGAGAGGAAGAATTACTTCTTGTGTCTTGCTTACAACACTCCTGCTAATACATCCCAGAATGATGTTTGCTTTTTTTGTAACAGTGTTATACCGTTGACGCATATTTAGCTTGTGGTCTGCTATGACCCCCAGATCCCTTTCCGCAGTACTCCTTCCTAGCAAGTCATTTCCCATTGTGTATGTGTGCAACTGATTATCCCTTCCTAAGTGGAGTACTTTGCATTTGTCCTTATTGAATTTCATCCTATTTACTTCAGACCATTTCTCCAGTGGGTTAAGATCATTTTGAATTTTCATCCTATCCTCCAAAGCACTTGCAACCCCTCCCAGCTTGGTATCATCTGCAAATGTAATAAGTGTACTCTCCATGCCATTATCTAAATCATTGATGAAGACATTGAAAAGAACCAGACCCAGAACTGATCCCTGCGGAACCCCACTCGTTATGCCTGTCATAAACAGACAGTTAAGAGTTAATGCCTCTTTTACCTGTAAAGGGTTAAGAAGCTCACCTACCCTAGCTGACACCTGACCAAAGGAACCAATGGGGGGACAAAAATTTTCAAGAGAAAGGAGGGAATTGAGTTCCTTTGTTCTAGTCAGTTCAGTAGTTTGTACCAGAGAAAAAGGATCCAGGAATCAAACAGGGTAGGGAGTATTAGAGAAGGAATTAGCTTATGTTTATTTTCTTTTGTGACTTCGTTTTGCAATAGAGGGGGAATCAAATTGGGCTTCTTGTGTCACTTTAAGGTTTTTGCCCAGAGGAAACTCCTCTGTGTTTTGAATTGGTTGTCTGTGAGAATAGCTTGCATGCTAATCTCCCAAAGGTTTTCTTTTCACCTTTCTTTTTTTTTTTATTAAAAGTCTTTTTTTTAAGAACCTGATTGATTTTTTCCTTGTTTTAAGATCCAAGGGGGTTGGATCTGGATTCACCAGGAATTGGTGGGGGAAAGGGAAATTAAACTCCAATCCTTCCAGGAAAGGGGAGGGATGAGTAATTTCTCCTTGTTTTAAGATCCAAGGACTTTGGATTGTGTTCACCAGGGAATTGGTGGGGAAGGGGAAGGAAAAGTTTCCAAATGACTTTCCCATAAACATTTGTTTAAAACATTTGGTGGTGGCAGCTACTAGATCTAAGCTGGTAATTAAGCTTAGGGGTTCTCATGCAGGTCCCCACATCTGAACCCTAAAGTTCAGAGTGGGGGTGAAACCTATGACAATGCCCTTCCAGTCTGACTGTGAACCATTGATAACTACTCTCTGGGAAAGGTTTTCCAACCAGTTATGCATCCACTTTATAGTAGCTCCATCTAGGTTGTATTTCCCTAGTTTGTTTATGAGAAGGTCATGCGAGACTGTATCAAAAGCCTTACTAAAGTCTAGATATACCACATCTACCACTCCCCCCCATCCACAAGGCTTGTTACCCTGTTAAAGAAAGCTATCAGGTTGGTTTGACGTGGTTTGTTCTTAACAAATCCATGCTGACTATCACTTATCACCTTATTATCTTCTAGATGTTTACAAACTGATTCCTTAATTATTTGCTCCATTATTTTACCTGGTACAGAAGTTAAGCTGACTGGTCTATAATTCCCTGGGTTGCCCTTGTTTCCCTTTTTATAGATAGGCACTATATGTGCTCTTTTCCAGTCTTCTGGAATCTCTCCCGTCTTCCATGACTTTTCAAAGATAATAGCTAACGGCTCAGATATCTCCTCAGCCAGTTCCTTGAGTATTCTAGGATGCATTTCATCAGGCCCTGGTGACTTGAAGACATTTAACGCGTCCAAGTAACTTTTAACTTGTTCTTTCCGTATTTTAGCACCTGAACCTACCCCATTTTCACTGGCATTCTCTATGGTAACCTTCTTGGTGAAAACCAAAACAAAGAAGTCATTAAGCACTTCTGCCATTTCCACATTTTTGTTATTGTTTCTCCCTCTTCATTTAGTAATGGGCCTACCCTGTCTTTGGTCTTGAAAAATCCATGCTGGATATTCCTTAAAATCCTATTATCCTCCAGTTGCTAAGAAACTGATTGATTAATAATTTGTTCCAGTATTTTTCCAGGTATCAAAGATAAGATGACTGGTCTATAATTCCCAGGCTCCTCTTTGTTCCCCTTTCTAAACATAGATACTGTGTTTGCCCTTCTCCAGTCCTCTAGGACCTCACTCAGGCTACATCTACACTTGCAGATTTAGAGTGCCTGGAGTTAAATCAGCCCTCAGACAGCAGCAGGGAAAGCACTGCTGTGTGTTTACACTGTCAGCTGCCACCACAATAGCGTGGCCACATTTGTGGCACTTGCAACAGCATTCGGAGCGGTGCACTATGGGCAGCTATCCCACAGAGCACCTCTTCCTCCTCTGCTGCTGATGCTTCTAGGAAGGCAAGAGGGGTCACAGGGCACCCTGAGTCCTGTGCCAATGCCCCATCATGCATAGCTTTGCATCCCAGCAGTCCCTTCTCTTCCGTCCATGTTTGGTGCCATCTTTCAACGGTTTTTGTACTGTGTGCTCTGCCTGCCTCTTCGGTCTGTGGGAATGGATCCTGAACTGTTGAGGAATGTGGTGATGGGTCTCACTGACACCTCACGAATAGCAGTGCAGTTATTCCTTAAACCACAAAGTGACGAAGAGGAGTCCGACTATGATGTTGGCATGCATAATAGCTGTGACACGAGATTGCTTGTGGCATTAACGGAGGTGCTGGCCACAGTGGAACGCTGCCTTTGGGCTCAGGAAACAAGCACTGAGTGGTGGGATCACATCATCATGCACGTCTGGGTTGACAAGCAGTGGCTGCAGAACTTTCGGATGAGGAAAGTCACTTTCATGGGACTGTGTGCTGAGCTCACCCCAATGAGAGCTGCCCTGCCAGTGGAGAAGTGTATGGCAATTGTTCTGTGGAAGGTGACTACTCCAGACAGCTACCAATCGGTCACTAACCAGTTTGGAGTAGGCAAGTCAACCATTGGACTTGTGTTGATGGAAGTGTGCAGAGCCATTAATCGCATCCTGCTCAGAAAAAATGTGGCTTTGGGCAACGTCTGTGACATTGTGGCTGGCTTTGCACAAATGGGTTTCCCTAACTGCGGAGGGGTAATAGATGGCACGCATATTCCAGACCACCTAGCCTCCGAGTACATTAATCGGAAGGGGTATTTATCTATGGTTCTCTGGTGCTTGTGGATCACTCACTGTGGGCATTTCACAGACATTAACGCAGATTGGTCCGGAAAGGGCATGACGCATGCATCTTTCGCAACACTGGCCTGTTGCGGAAGCTGCAACCTGGGACTTTCTTCCTGGACCAGATCATTGTAGGGGCAGTCAAAATGCCCATTGTGATCCTGGGAGATCCCACCCACCCCTTGATGCCGTGGCTCATGAAGCCTTGACAGCAGCAAAGAGCAGTTCAACAACAGGTTGAGCAGGTGAAGAATAAATGGCCAAAGGCCCACTCAACAGTCAAAGGTCCTTTGAAGATGTCTGTATGGAAGTTGGACCTGGCTGATGACAACATCCCGATGGTTACAGCTGCGTGTTGTACCCTGCATAATATTTGTGATGGGGGAAAGTTTCACTTTGGCCTGGCGCGCTGAGTCTCAGTGGCTGGAGGCTGAATTTGAGCAGCCAGAGACCAAGGCCATTAGAGGGGCGCAGTGCAGGGCTGTGAGGATTAGGGATGTCTGGAAGCACCAATTTGATGCTGAAAGCCAGTAATGTTTGGTGCCATGCACAGGAGTGCAGTGGTTGTAATGCTAGTCGGCCTCTATGAGTGCTCCATATGAGACACTGACTAGCAGTGCTTGTTGCTTTCCTGGGCTACGCTTGCGTTCACTTAATGCTATAAAGAATGTTTCCAAAACAAAAAAAAAATGTAGTGAAAAGAAACACAACAGCTGGAAAAACACACATGGCGTGACCCATCTGTACTGTGTGGGAGGAGGGAATGGCAGGGGGGAGAAAGGAACAGTCACAGATTTGCGTATGTCCAGGTATCATATTCAGCCTTGCTGTCTGGAGTGCCGTGCAACGGGTGCTGCACTTCAGGCTGGCTAAACTGCACGGGGTTGGGGGGGTTGAGTGCAGTGGGCAATGGTGGGAGTCTGCAGGGTTGGGATGGTGAAGTGGCAGGTGTGGGAGGCAGCGGGTGGCGAGAGAGGAAAGGCTGGTGACCAAACTCTGCTGGCTGTGACATGGGGGTGCAAGGGGAAGAGTTTTGGGACACTGGCTGCAGGGGAGGGCGGGCGCAGAGCTGCTCCATATGCAGTACTACGAGTGCCTGCATCGATTCCACTTGGCACTCCATGTTGTTTAGGAGCCGCTCCGAGTTCTCCTTCCGTTCCCTCATCTTGCTGTCCTGCCAATCCTGAATTTTTCTATTCTCAGCACCAGTCTGCTGCATAACTTCATGCAGCAGGTCCTCTTTACTTTTTTGAGGCTGCTGCCTGAGTCTGCACAACCGTTCAGCTGGCGATACCAAGGCCGACTGGCATGCCAAGGTTGCCTCTATGAAGGCAAAATGCAACATTTTACAGAGGCACCATTGTTAACACTAGACAGAGCAATGATACGGCCAGTCTTAAACACAAGCACAATTCACATACCTATCCCAACCCGCTGTCCCAAGGTGAGCGTATAAGTCATTGCTCAGGGACTGGATGTTATGGGGAGGGCTAACACTGCAGGGGGGCCTTATACTCAACATTATCCTCACATTTTCCACAGGGTGCAGGCAGAGCCGGCTTTAGGAAGTGCAGGGCCCGATTCGAACAGTTTTGACGGGGCCCCGGCAGGGATGACTGGAAAAAAAAAAAACACGTAAAAAAACATGTGGGGCTTGTACTCACCGGGCGGCACTCGTAGTCTTCGGCGGTTTGTCCTTCACTCGCTCCGGGTCTTTGGTGGCACTGAAGGACCTGCTGCCGAAGGGCTGCTGAAGACCCAGAGCGAGTGAAGGACGACCGAAGACCCGGAGCGCTGCTGGGTGAGTAAAAATTAAAAAGGAGCCTCTAGCCAGGGAAGGGATTCTCGGCCACTTGCCCCCACCCCGGCGGCCCTGCCACAGGGCGCGGGGACCTCTTAGGCGCGGGGCCCGATTCGGGGGAATTGGTGGAATTGGCCTAAAACCGGCCCTGGGTGCAGGGGGACTCCCTGCACTGCAGACATGTCCCGGCTAGTGGGGGGAGGGGGAGGAAGTGGGGGGAGAGAGAGAAGGGGGACGACCTGGGCTTCAGCAAAGCACTCGTCACATGGCCCCAACCGCCGCGCCGCCTGCCGGGAGGGCTCCGTGCTGCTCCGGTCGGCGGGGAAGGAAGGATGTGGGCTGCCCTGCTGGGCTTGCTACAGATCTGGCACTGGCTGGGGCAGACGGAGCACGCAGCCCGCTCCCAGCAGGGTGCTCCCCTCCTCCGCGCTGCCGCCCCCTACAGGGCGGCTGGATCAGCGAACCAAAAAAAAAAAAAAAAAAGGATTGGGCAGAATGCCACCCCATAGAATCTGCCACCCCAAGCACAAGCTTGCTTGGCTGGTGCTTGGAGCCGGCCCTGTTCATCATTGAAGCTATCTCACTGCTGAGGGTGAGCAGGGAAGCAAGTCAGGGTTTTCTGCAAGACTGCGGCTTCCAGCCTGGCACTTATGCGGCTTCCTTTTGTGCAGCAATGGTTCCCACCCCCACACCCCTGATGGCACAATGGCTCGGGAATGTTACCTTTAATGGGACAATGAACACAGCAGTGTTGCCAAGGAACCTATGGAATCGGATTGCCCAGTACCTGCACGAGACCTTTGATGAGATTTGTGAGGCCGAGTGCCAAGATGTGAGAGATTCATCAATGCCCTGTTCCATTTCTAGGCACTACTCAGACCCAATTCTGCTTTCTGCAACTCTCCTCACCCCACCAGCCCGCCCCCAACAACTTGCTTCCCCAAAGCAAAGGTGCTTACAAGGTGCCTCCTCTGATCTTTGCAATTCCCCAAGTTCCAGTTGCTGTGACTGGCTATCCTTCTCCGGGGTACAAAAGAGCTCCTGGCTGCATGCATCTATGGATGCCGAGTCATCCTCTGGCTCTGCACCCTCCTCCTCAGCACCCTCACCCCTGATTTCCTCCTGCTCCTGGCTCGGCGCATTCTGGGCTGGCACAACCCCTGAAGTGTCCACGGGGCTGTTTGCAGTGGACAGGGCCGGCTCCAGGCACCAGCTTAGCAAGCAGGTGCTTGGGGCGGCCACGCCAGAGAGGGGCAGCAGGTCCGGCTCTTCGGCGGCAATTCGGTGGCAGGTCCCTCACTCCCGTGGGAGCGAAGGACCTCCCACCGAAGTGCTGCAGATAGCAATCGCGGCTTTTTTGGGGGAGGGAAGGGGGCTGCTTGGGGCAGCAAAAACCCTGGAGCTGGCCCTGGCAGTGGAGGTGGGGTATTGTGTCCAGCTCTTTGTAGAAATGGCAGGTCACAGGGGCAGCACTGGAGTGGTGGTTTGCCTCCCACACCTTGTGGTAGGCATTCCACAGCTCCTTCACTTTGACCCTGCACTGCTGTGCATCCTGGTCATGGCCCCTTTCCATCACGGCCCTTGATATCTGCCCCAAGGTATCATAATTCCTACACTGGAGCGCAGCTGGGACTGCACAGCTTCCTCCCCGCCAAACACTGATGAGGTCCAGCACCTCGCTATTGCTCCATGCCGGGGATTGCCTGGCGCAAGGAGGCATGGTCACCTGGAAAGATTCACTGATTGCTCAGCAAGGCGTGGAGTGCTAACAGGAAGGGGACTTTCAAAATTCCCAGAGAATTTAAAGGGCAGGTCTGACAGTTGGTCACCTGAGGACAGGGCAGTAGAGTTCAAAGTGATGACCAGAATGCCTAGAAAAGGCATTGTGGGACACTTCTGGAGGCCAATCAGAGCACAGCAATAGAGCAGGGCATCCACACTGGCACTGTGGGGCTCCAGCCAGGGCGCAGCAAGCTCTCTACTTCTCGTGGAGGTGGATTACCAGGGGCACTCAGCCGCGGAGTCCGGGCACTCTACATGCCTTGCCAGTGTGGACACCTCGGGAGTTACAGTGCTCAGGGCTGATTTAGTGCACTCCAACTTGCCAGTGTAGACAAGGCCTCATTCTCCATGAGGTCTCAAAGATAATTGCTAATGGTTCTGAGGTTGCTTCAGATAGTTCATTAAGTACTGTAGGAAGTACCCTAGACGTATTCATCCGGCCTTGCTGAATCGAATACGTCTAACTTACCGAAACATTCTTTAACCTGTTCTTTCCCTATTTTAGCTGATGTCTCCCCACCCCTCCCCTTGTTGTTAATATTAATTGTGTTAAGTATCAGGTCATCGTTAACCTTTTTAGCAAAGACTGAAGCAAAATAGGCATTATTTTTGTTCTTCTCTTCTTCCTTGCTAAGTAGAGGGCCTATACTTTCCTTTGTCTTTCTCTTGCTTCTCATGTATTTATAGAACCTCCTCTTACTGCCTTTTATGTCTTTTTGCTAGATGTAACTCATTTTGTCCCTTAGTTCTTTTGATTTTTCCCTAAATGCTTCTACTATTCTTTTATATTCTTTTTTAGCCGTTGTCTATGTTTCCACTTTTTATAGCATTCCTTTTTTATTTTTCTCTTAATTAAAGAACTCCTGAAGGAGCCACTTTGATCTCTCACTGCTCTTCCTATCTTTCCTTCACAGCAGGAAGCAGGTCAGACTCGATCATCACAGTGGCCCCTTCTGAACTTGGAATCTATGAAAGAGAAAGTAAGAGGCAATTTCTGTGCCAAACAGATTACAATGTAAATCGACAAGACAGATGAAGGTTCTGGGAAAGGGTTAGAACATACAGACGAAGCAATGTGGTGGTTTGCAAAACATGCTAGTGCTACAAGGTTATTGGAGGGAGAGGAGGTTGGTTGTGGGTTTTTCTGTTTGTTTCATTCTTTGGGTGGAGTTTGTTAAGCTAAATAGAAAGTTAAAGGAAGGGACAGGGGAACATAGAAGGGAGAGAAAGGGGCAGAAGGCGGGAGGGCAGGAGGGTTCAGGGGACAGGTTGAGTGAGGCTGAGGTAAAGTCTATGAGGGAGGGGCTGAGGGCGTTGGAACAAACATGCATAGAGCACAGGGGAGAGATTGTTCAGAGAGAAAACTGTAGTGGGCCAATCCCTGCTGAGGCTGCTTCTAGGCTTTCTGCTGTTAAGTCTGGCTGGCCCCTCACTGCAGTTTCTTTCCTTCATTCCCAGGCCACATGGGTCCTAGTGCCCTTGGAGGGAGGTTCTCCCTTGCACAGCTCTGGGGCCATGTCTTCATCTCCGAGTGACTCCCCCACAGAGACACCTAATGATCTGAGGGACTTCATAGAATCATAGAATATCAGGGTTGGAAGGGACCTCAGGAGGTATCTAGTCCAACTCTCGGCTCAAAGCAGGACCAACACCAACTAAATCATCCCAGCCTGGGCTTTGTCAAGCCTGACCTTAAAAACCTCTAAGGAAGGAGATTCCACCACCTCCCTAGGTAACCCATTCCAGTGCTTCACCACCCTCCTAGTGAAATAGTGTTTCCTAATATCCAACCTGGACCTCCCCCACTGCAACTTGAGACCATTGCTCCTTGTTCTGTCATCTGCCACCACTGAGAACTGCCGAGCTCCATCCTCTTTGGAACCCCCCTTCAGGTAGTTGAAAGCAGCTATCAAATCCCCCCCTCATTCTTCTCTTCTGCAAACTAAACAATCCCAGTTCCCTCAGCCTCTCCTCATAAGTCATGTGCTCCAGGCCCCTAATCATTTTTGTTGCCCTCCGCTGGACTCTTTCCAATTTTTCCACATCCTTCTTGTAGTGTGGGGCTCAAAACTGGAAACAGTACTCCACATGAGGCCTCACCAATGTCGAATAGAGGGGAATAATCACGTTCCTCGATCTGCTGGCAATGCTCCTACTTATACAGCCCAAAATGCGTTAGCCTTCTTGGCAACAAGGGCACACTGTTGATTCATATCCAGCTTCTCGTCCACTGTAACCCCTAGCTCCTTTTCTGCAGAACTGCTTCCTAGCCACACGGTCCCTAGTCTGTAACAGTGAATGGGATTCTTCCGTCCTAAGAGCAGGACTCTGCACTTGTCCATGTTGAACTTCATCAGGTTTCTTTTGGTCCAATCCTCTAATTTGTCTAGGTCCCTCTGTATCCTATCCCTATCCTCCAGCGTATCTACCTCTTCCCCCAGTTTAGTGTCATCTGCGAACTTGCTGAGGGTGCAATCCACGCCATCCTCCAGATCATTAATGAAGATGTTGAACAAAACTGGCCCCAGGACCGACCCTTGGGGCACTCCGCTTGATGCCGGCTGCCAACTAGACATGGAGCCATTGATCACTACCTGTTGATCCCAACGATCTAGCCAGATTTCTATCCACCTTATAGTCCATTCATCCAGCCCATACTTCTTTAACTTGGTGGCAAGAATACTGTGGGAGACCGTATCAAAAGCTTTGTTAAAGTCCAGGAATAACACATCCACTGCTTTCCCCTGATCCACAGAGCCAGTTATCTCATCATAGAAGGCAATTAGGTTAGTCAGGCACGACTTGCCCTTGGTGAATCCATGCTGACTGTTCCTGATCACTTTCCTCTCCTCTAACTGCTTCAGAATTGATTCCTTGAGGACCTGCTCCATGATTTTTCCAGGGACTGAGGTGAGGCTGACTGGCCTGTAGTTCCCCGGATCCTCCTTCTTCCCTTTTTTAAAAATGGGCACTATATTAGCCTTTTTCCAGTCATCCGGGATCTCCCCCGATTGCCATGAGTTTTCAAAGATGATGGCCAATGGCTCTGCAATTACATCCGCCAGCTCCTTTAGCACCCTCAGATGCAGCGCATCCGGCCCCATGGACTTGTGCTCGTCCAGCTTTTCTAAATAGTCCCGAACCACTTCTTTCTCCACAGAGGGCTGGTCACCTCCTCCCCATGCTGTGCTGCCCTGTGCAGCAGTCTGGGAGCTGACCTTGTTCATGAAGACAGAGGCAAATAAAACATTGAGTACATTAGCTTTTTCCACATCCTCTGGCACTAGGTTGCCTCCCTCATTCAGTAAGGGGCCCACACTTTCCTTGACTTCCTTCTTGTTGCTAACATACCTGAAGAAACCCTTCTTGTTGCTTTTAACATCTCTTGCTAGCTGCAACTCCAAGTGTGATTTTGGCCTTCCTGATTTCACTCCTGCATGCCTGAGCAATATTTTTATACTCCTCCCGGGTCATTTGTCCAATCTTTCACTTCTTGTAAGCTTCTTTTTTGCGTTTAAGATCAGCAAGGATTTCACTGTTAAGCCAAGCTGGTCACCTCCCATATTTACTATTCCTTCTACACATCGGGATGTTTTTTTCCTGCAACCTCAATAAGGATTCTTTAATATACAGCCAGCTCTCCTGGACTCCTTTCCCCCTCATCTTATTCTCCCAGGGGATCCTGCCCATCAGTTCCCTGAGGGAGTCAAAGTCTGCTTTTCTGAAGTCCAGGGTCCGTATTCTGCTGCTCTCCTTTCTTCCTTGTGTCAGGGGCAGCTCAGATGTACAAGGGGAGAAATCAGGGAAGTGACATTTGTGCTTTTTTCACCAACATGTCTCCAGGGTTTACAGGAATGGACTTCCCTCTGATGGACCTTGAGGGGTTCATTGTGTGGAGGGAGCAAGGAAGTGCTAGCACTCCTGTGACTTCTCCCAGGGTAGAATCTGTCCTATGGAACCACTGCTTCCCCTTAATTCTCCAGCCTAGGGTGCTTTTTACACTGCCGTGCTGTCAGAACAGCCACTCCTGGCCACCTGATGCAGCCTTCAACATCGTAAATTCAACCCAGCTGAATAGATGAGTGCCATGCCCAGCTATTCATGAATTAAATCCAGGGTGACACCTGCATCTCTTCCAACCCCAGCCTCACACCCCTGAAATATGTGCCTTACACTGTTTAAGACCCCATTGATCAGTGTAAGCTCATTAATTAATTTGTCATTTTATCAAAGGAAATGAGTCTGCCACAATCTTTGTTAACCTAAGTAGAGATTTCCTAGACACTTCAGTCAAAATACACTGGTTTAGATAAAATATTAAAACAAGTTTATTAACTATACAAAGATTTTAAGTGATTGAGGCATAAAAGTCAGAATTGGTTACCAAAAGAAATCTAATTCCTACACTTTGCCAAGGCTAATAGTTCTTAAAGCAAAACAGATTGTCTCACCATAAGTTGCAATACACGTCACAGGTTGTGTCCTCTTCCAGCCTGGGACACCCCTTCCCACCGTTCAGTGATGGTTCTTACCTTTCAAATGTTCTTGTGGCCGTGAGTAGAAGTGGGGGAGGAGAGGCGGTCAGGTAGAGGTCTTATTTTATACCCTCCCCCTCTCTTTGAGGAATATCATCCCCCACCGCCGCTTCCCCCTGTCCAGGTATAGCAAAGCTGTCTCCTGTGTACATGAGATTCAAAGCCTCTCAGGTGAATTGCAAATTTTTTGCTTGCACCTTCTGTGTATGTCATGCTTGAGGCATTTTTGGGGACGACATGCAAGACCTTTGTTTACAGTCCTTTGTGAGCTCTAAGGAGCTAGTGTGCGGGCATTCCCCAGAATTCCAAAGTATTTTAATAACAAACATATAGTAAAATCTCATAGTCCCACATTCAATGTTGTACAAATTTGAACAGGACGAAGATGTTCAGCAAATTATGATTATGGTCTTGCTTTGAGCAAGGGGTTGAACTAGATAACTTCTGAGGTCTCTTCCAACACTAATCTTCTATGATTCTATGACTTTTCAAATGATACCTCACAAGGCATACTTTACACAAAATATATCATAACCATATAAAAGTGAACATGGAACGAATTTGAACCTATCTGAAACATATTTCATATAATCTCATGTGTGAGGATGACTGAAAGGGCAGACTGAGAGGAAAAAGTCATTTTGTTTTTGTTTAAATATAGTTAAGTACATTCATGGGCGAGGCTTTCCTTTCAGTCTCTCTGCAGCATGATAACTGGGGTGGGGTGGTTACCAAGACTGTGCTAGTTTCCTGTTTTTGTATTTGTAAAATGTGCACGGAAACATCTCTGAATAGTTGTCAGATGAACAACACTCTTGAGGTTTCTGTTCCCATGCCCGAATCAGCAGTAGCTGCAGGTGTCCCTGACTCCCACTCAGGGTACATCTACACTACAGGGGGGAGTCGATTTAAGATACGCAAATTCAGCTACGTGAATAGCGTAGCTGAATTCGACGTATCGCAGCCAACTTACCCCGCTGTAAGGATGGCGGCAAAATCGACTTCTGCGGCTTTCTGTCGACAGCGCTTACTCCCACCTCCGCTGGTGGAGTAAGAGCGTCGATTCGGGGATCGATTGTCGCGTCCCGATGGGACACGATAAATCGATCCCCGAGAGGTCGATTTCTACCCGCCGATTCAGGCGGGTAGTGTAGACCTAGCCTCAGACTAGTTTCTCTTCTCCCCACCCCCTTGCTACATGCACCTTTTGCAGAGGTTGTAAGGTGTGTGTGTGGGTGTGTTACCCACAGTGAGATGGAGTTTCTTTCTCTTGCTGTCTTTGAACTGGGAGCATGTGGACAGGCCTTGAACATGTGGTTTGTTCTCTATACAGTTCAGGAACTGTCTCTTTGGTGGCTCCAAACTGGTTCTGCAATCATTTGAATTTGGAGTCACTCTCACACATAACAGGAGCTTCAGCCCAAGCACCTCCAAATGCTCCTGGCAACTGATGGGCCCCTGACTGCTCTCTGCTGCTGAAACCTTCCCACCCTCAGGGAAAATCAGCCTCACCTCTGCCAAACCTTCTACCATCTCCCTTGGAACAGTCAGCCCACCCCTCTCAGCTGCCACCCCTGAGATGCCCCTCGCTGACTGAAGGAAACACATTATCTCAGGAACTGCAGCCTGACTGCACAGAAGGAGTGAGGCGAGGGATGCTCAATGGAGTTGTTCAATGACAGCCTCCTGGTTCTCATTGCCAAAGTCTTTCTGGGCCTCTAGATCCCTTACATCTAGATCCAGCTTTTTTTCCTTACAGCCACAGGATGAAATTTATCATGGCCTCATCTGAGCTCCTGATCATTCTCCCTTCTGCCCACCTTTCTCTGTCCTGGTGGACGACACAACCATCCTTCCTGTCATCCGAGTCTCTAATCCAGGGGTCCCCAAACTTTCAGCTGCCAGGGCCACATCACTCAGTCTTGCTCTTATGGTGGGCCAGAACAGGTCAATTATAGAAAATAAAATATACATTGTGTACATGA
Source organism: Chrysemys picta bellii (assembly GCF_011386835.1). NCBI lineage: Eukaryota > Metazoa > Chordata > Testudines > Emydidae > Chrysemys > Chrysemys picta. The sequence goes on along the minus strand of NC_088792.1, from coordinate 2,669,988 downwards.
GAGCAGGGTGGTGGTGAGAGGGAGGAGAGAGGAGAGGCTGTGGGGGGTATGTGGGGTGGATGGGATTGCAGGGGGATGCAGAAGGCTGCAGGTGCATGAGGATATGGGGGGCACAGGGCTGTACAGAGACATAATGGGAGTGCAGAAGTGTATGGAGGGGAATGGGGTGCAGGGATGTGGGGGATGAGGTACATGGGAGTGGCAGCTCTGGGAGGTGGAGAGGATGCAATGATGCTATGATGTGCACGGCTGCTAGTTACAGGATGGCGCGCATGGCGCTGCGTGTCACAGCTGGGAGTGTGCTGCAGCCAGTCCTGGTCCCACTCGGCCTGTACAGCTTGCCGGGCCCTCACCTGCCGGAAATCGCAGCGGCTCCTCTCATCGCTGGGGACCAGCTGGGAAGTGGGATGGAGCATGCAGCAGCCCCCCGCCCCTCCCAGCTAATTACATCTCTTGCTTGGCAAGAGAGTAGAAAAACCGCCCAGGCCAGTCAAAAACCAGCCAACTGGCCCGTGTGTAGAACTTAGTGAGAGACTGGGATTTCTTGTAGCTGGACTTTGCTGATCCTTGTGCAACCTTGGCATTTCTAGCAACTGAAACTGAAATCAGTTCCCATCTGTTACAGGCTGAGACGGAGCAAATGATCTTGTTGGTGCCACAGACTCCGCACCCCAGATTAGCAGGGTGATGATCATGGGGCGGCAAGCTGCACACACTCCCCTTCCGAGAGAGGAGCAAGTGTGGCATATTCCCCTGCCCAAGGCGGGGGTTGGGGAGGTATGAGCCACTGGCTTATTGGATGGGGGACTTGAGAGAGCTGCAGCTTTCGAATCTTATGCCAAGTCCAGCATGTCATGATGCTAAAAAAAGGAAGCCATGACCACTTGGAATATCAAAATCATAACAATGGGTTGCAGGCCAAATTCAGAATTCCTGTCCCGGTGGGAGCCACTCCAATCACACTTCCCACCACCGGTGTTCTAGGTCCTGGCCCACCCTAACGAACACCTGAATAACTTCGTTGGCTGCATGATGTACGGTGACCATGACTCTGTGCCTCTTCCTTAGCAACTTGCCAGTGATGTCAGGATGTAGAAGCAATGAAGCATAGACTTTAAGGTCAGAAGGGACCATTATGATCATCTAGTCTGACCTCCTGCACAACACAGGCCCCAGAATCTCACCCACCCACTCCTGTAACAAATCCCTAACCTATGTCTGAGCTATTGAAGTCCTCAACTCGTGGTTTAAAGACTTCAGGGTGCAGAGAAGCCTCCAGCAAGTGACCCTTGCCCCATGCTACAGAGGAGGGTGAAAAACCCCCAGGGCCTCTGCCAAACTGCCCTGGAGGAAAATTCCTTCCCGACCCCAAATATGGCGATCAGCTAAACCCTGAGCGTGTGGGCAAGACTCACCAGCCAGACACCCAGGAAAGAATTCTCTGTAGTAACTCAGATCCCATCCCATCTAACATCCCATCACAGACCATTGGGCATATTTACCTGCTAATAATCAAAGATCAATTAATTGCCAAAATTAGGCTATCCCATCATACCATCCCCTCCATAAACTTATCAAGCTTAGTCATGAAGCCAGATGTGTCTTTTGCACCCACTACTTCCCTTGGAAGGCTGTTCCAGAACTTCACTCCTCTGATGGTTAGAAACCTTCATCTAATTTCAAGTCTAAACTTCCTAATGTCCAGTTTATATCCATTTGTTCTTGTGTCCACATTGGTACTGAGCTTATTGGTGCCAGCTCTGCACCGGTGACCTGGAATGTCTCCTTTTATCCGTGCTGGGGAAGCAGATCGGTGTTCCCTCGGTTCCGAGATGTCATGTAGCAGGGTAGGGGAGTGCCGCGGAGAGGGAGATGTGGATTGGTGCCCATGCTGGTGCTGGTCCGGCATCGACAAATGCCGCAACATCACGGGCTTCCCCCTGGACTGCGGCACTTGTGGTGGTGCCAGAGGCCTTTTTGATATGGCCAGGGCCCCAGACTCCAAAATTTGTATGAGGTCCGTAGAAACCTCAAAAGTGTCTGAGGTGGAGGGGGATTCCAGAACTTCCACTGGACCGTGTCCCTCCAGCGAGATGCTCAGAGCCGGACTCAACGGTGCCTGCAGGGGTGCTGGAGTCAACGGCTCAAGGTCCTGAGCCACGTGCGCCACAGCCCTTGTGTGGTGTGGGATGGGCTCTTGTGAGGGTTGAGCTCTATGTGGAGAGAGCCCTCTGTTCACCTTCTTGTGGCGTTTTTGTGGCACCAGAGATGTGGAATGGTGCTGAGATGCTGACACACCTTGCGGTGCTGGTGGGCTTCGGTGCCAAGAGTCTCTAGGTGCAGAGTCCTTTCTCGGCACCGTTGCTGGTGCTGAAGCTGTGGCGCTCCACACCAAGCTTGCGTCCGGGGCTGAAGGTCCAAGAGCGGCTTCCATCCATAGTCGTTTGAGCCTGAAGTCACGCTCCTTCCTGGTTTGGGGCTTGAAGGCCTTGCAGATCTTACAGCGACCCGACTGGTGTTCTTCTCCCAGACACTTGAGGCACGAGGTGTGCGGGTCGCTGTTCGGCACAGGCTTCCTGCAAGTAGCACAAGACTTAAAGCCTTGGGCTCTCGGCATGGCCCGAAGCCTGGGGCTGGCGGGAGTTATGGGCGATTCCGCCCACCACTACCTCTGCTAACTACACCTACAAACAAAATTATTTTATTTTGTAGACTAAGAAAAGAATGAAAACAAAATGGAGACTGAACGCTAGTAACTAGGGAAGATTTGTGAACTTGTAAGTCACTGTTCCAATGCCGCCACAGACGGTAAGAAGGAACTGAAGGGGGGTCAGGTCGGCAGGGTTATATATTGAGCACCATGAAGGCACCACTCCAGGGGGCTCCCCAGCTGACCCAACAGGAGCTGCCGAGGGAAAATGTTCCGATGGCCATGCACGTCGTGCACACACACCTGATTGGAATCGACATGAACAAGCACTCAAAAAGAGCTAAAATTCAGAGGGATCTTGATAAATTGGCGAACTGGGCTATAGACAACAAAATGAAATTCAACAGGGACAAATGTAAGGTGCTACACTTAGTGAAGAAAAACCAAATGCACAAATACAGAATGAGGGATAACTGGCTTGGCACCAGCACTATTGAGACAGATCTGGGAGTTGTGGTGGATGACAGCCTCAACATGAATCAACAATGTGCTGTAGTTGCAAAAAAAGCAATTGCAATTTTAGGTTGCATTACCAGAGGCTCAGCATGCAAGTCACGGGAAGAGGAACTAGCCCAACGAATGCAGGCCCTGGCAGAGCAGACAGCTGAACCGCAGAGTACCATCAGGTTTCAGAGTAACAGCCGTGTTAGTCTGTATCCGCAAAAAGAAGAACAGGAGTACTTGTGGCACCTTAGAGACTAACAAATTTATTAGAGCATAAGCATAAGAGTAGTCCACGAAAGCTTATGCTCTAATAAATTTGTTAGTCTCTAAGGTGCCACAAGTATTCCTGTTCTTCTTTTTGCAGAGTACCATCAGTCCCTCAAAGACTTCAGGGCACAAGGAGCCCCTGGCTGCAGTGGTCCAGAAGACCACTTTTAGAGCCACTGCCTCATCAGGGCGACAAGGGAGAGCATAGTCCTTCTGCTACAGGTGTGGCCAGGGTCGACACACAGCAGCAAGGTGTCAGAATGAAAAGGATCCCGTCCTAGTGTACCAAAGCAGAGAACAACTTGGGGAAAGTCGGGAAATAGCCAAAGGGCTTGGGAAGGGAGCCGCCTAGGCTCTCAGAATTTGAAGGTCCCTTGGAAAAGTCTGTCCAGCTGGGATCCCCTCAGGACGGACAGGGCCCTGAGCAGAGGTCACTGTGAGGATCGAAGGGACAGAATGTATAGCAGTGCTCAACACTTGATCTCAGGTGGGTATCGTATTTCAGTCCTTTTACCAACAGATGCTTAGCCACCTGCCTATACAGCCATTGGTTTGATTTGTGCGGCCTCTTTATTTTCTTCCCATTTGAATTTATTTGGTGATAGCCCCACCCCCCCTTGTGTTATGCTTATAAGAAGCACACGGGATCTTTTTCAGGGGATAAGGCAATACACTGCGTTTATTAAGAATACAATAGCAAAGCAGCTAGCATATGCTCACATAAACAGACACACACACACACACAGTCCCGCCAGTCGATGGTCTAGTTACCAGTTCAGGGTCCGGATCAATCTAGTGGCCAGCCAGATTGATCACGGGTAGGGAGGAGCTGGATTCTGTCGGCCGCAACACGATACTCCGGGGGAAGTCTTGGCAGGAGAAACCCAAAGCCCCTTGGCTCTCGCCTATCTTTTGTAGCAACAAATCCTCATGTAAGCCTATGAACTCTGCTGTGTGATGCTTGAATTATTAATTACAAACTAGTTGTTTTCGCAGTTTTTCTTTCATTATCATGCAGGATCACCGGGGCAGCTTGGGAGGAAAATTCTATCCATAGGATAACCCCCACTTACTTGCCAGAGAGTTGGAGACTCTCAGCAAATAACACAAACACATACAATATATTCAACACAGTAATTATGTTAAATAGGAGGTAAATATAACATAACAGGGTAAAACACTGATTTCAGGGTCACTGGTGCCCTGTTAATACCCATGAATTTCCCCAGTCACATGACCTGATATAGCAAATGTAAAATTAGTGTCCCGTTGGTGCACATACTTTGTAGGGCCCTTGATGATCTGTGACCATGCTATCTTCTGTGCAGCAGTTAGCAACATGGGTGACTGGGTTCAGTGCAGCCCCAAAGACTCACATGTGAGATAAAGTGGTAAGTCCCTCCATAGGTTTAATAGGCAGCAAGTAATAAAATCCTCAGACCCTGACCCCCTGGCTTGAGGACAGTGTTTAAGGAGGAAGGGGTCTTCCAAACAATCTCCCTGACTAGCTAACTAAGAGACAGCGCACTCATAACTCCGTGAATGATCCTCAGGTTGAGAGGTGGCTCTGGACTCCTCAGTCATTGCAGAGGGGTTGATGATCGCTGCTGGCAGCCGCTTCATGCAGGGTCAGGCTGGTGCTGGTCCCAGGATTTCCCCTCCCCACAAAGGGTGAAGAGCTCAAGGTGCAGGTTATAACAACTATACTAAAAATCCTAACTTTAGTCTCCCACCCCAGCGCTCAGATTCACAGTAGGTGGCAGCCCTGGACTAGCAGCCAGACCAGTGGTGCCCTGTGGTGACTCATCTCACCTGAGGAGGTGGGGGGAGAACTTCGTCTGGCTGGGGGAAATTTTCCAAGCAAAGCTCTGTAAACTGGGAGTCACCCTGGAGAGGGAAAGGGCCAAGCTGAGGGATGTTGCTTCCAGGTCGCCAGAGGCCAGTTCTCAGGGGGTCCCTGCATGCAGGCCTGGGCCTCACCAGCCTCCCCCACAGCCACCGCTGCCCTTTCCATGACTGGCTCCAGATTGCTCCAAAATGGCTTCTCCCCTCTCCAGGATTCCCAGGGGAAGACATCTCACTCCCTATTGGTCAGGCTAGCTCTTCTTCCCGGGCTTTCCCTTGTCAATCATTAGGCTCTGCCCTAGGGTTGCCAGGTGTCTGGTTTTCAAAAAGGAACCCTGGCAGCTCCGGTCTGCACCGCTGATCAGGCTGTTAAAAGCCCTGGTGTGTGGGGCTGGCAGGCTCCCTAACTGGCTCTGTGCGGCTCCTAGGAAGCAGCCGACATGTCCCTCTGGCTCCTAGGTGTAGGGGTGGCTACCAGTGCTCCGCGTGCTGCCCCTGACCCAGGTGCCAGCTCTGCAGCTCCCATTGGCCAGGAGGGAGATGATTCCCACTGAAGATGATTCCCCTTATGCTCTCTGCTCTGCTGAAAAGTCCTGGCTGGTGCCAGCTCCGATAGCTGTCTCCAGGGTGGAGGGTGACTCCTTCCCTCCCATTCCTGGATGCACACGGCCTTTCTCTCCTGAACCAGGGCTGGAAATGTCCTCCCTGAACTCAGCTGTTTCTCTTTCTTTGTAGTCCCCGTCTGGGACCAAAGAGACACATTCCTTTTGACTACAAGTCACAATACTAACAGCTTTGGATGCAGTCAATCTATCATTACCAATTAACACCTCTGCTGGAATGTTTCCCAGCACACCAACCTTTAAGGTCCCTTTTAGGCCTTCCCACTCCAACTTCAGTTTAGCTACAGGCGCAGTGGTTTCAGATTTTCCCAATGCAAGGAGTTTTACATTTCACCCAGGCGGCACGTTCAGCTTCCCTAACCATGCGCAGAGAAATCTGGGCACCAGCGTCTCTCCATCCCTGGCTTACCTGGCCATTCACCTTGGCAACTTCATAAACTCCAGATTGACCTCTGTCAGGGTTCCCTCCCCACTCTGAACTCTGGGATACAGATGTGGGGACCCACATGAAAGACCCCCTAAGCTTATTTCTACCAGCTTAGGTTAAAAACTTCCCCAAGGCACAAATTCCTTTCCTTGTCCTTGGATGAGTACTGCTGCCACCACCAAGTGAGTTAGACAAAGATTCAGGAAAAGGACCACTTGGAGTTCCTGTTTCCCTAAAATATTCCCCCAAACCACTTCACCCCCCTTCCTGGGGAGGCTTGAGAATAATACACCAACCAAATAGGTAACCAAGGTGAGCACAGACCAGACCCTTGGGTTTTTAGGACACTAAAAACCAATCAGGTTCTTAAAAGCAGAACTTTATTATAAAGAAAAAAGTAAAAGAAGCATCTCTGTAAAATCAGGATGGAAGGTAATTTTACAGGTAATAAGATTTAAAACACAGAGGATTCCCCTCTAGGCAAAACGTCAAGTTACAAAAAACAGGAATAAACCTCCCTCTTAGCACAGGGAAAATTCACAGGCTAAAACAAAAGATAATCTAACACATTTCCTGGCTTTACTTACAATTTTTGTAATCTTAGATGCTTATTTCAGGCAGGGTTTTAGGAGATGTTTTTTTCCTGCCCTGGTCCCTCTCTGTCCCAAGAAAACACTCAAAAAAAGAGCACAAACAAAACCTCCCCCTCCCCAGATTTGAAAGTATCTTCTTTCCTCATTGGTCCTTCTGGTCAGGTGCCAGCCAGGTTAATGGAACTGATTAACCCCTTACAGGCAACTGATTCTGTACCTCTGGCCCGGAGGGATTTGATGTTACTGCATATATGAAGGTTGTTACTGTTCCCTTTATATTTATGACAATCTCCAGTGGGTCAGGCCTTACAAAACTCACCAGGATCATCTCAGTCACCTCTATGGGTCCTGTGTCCATGACAGACGCATTAAGCTGAGCTGGATGGAGTGTGAACTTGGATTCCTTTTGGTCAGGGCCCTGTGTTTTCATGTGTTCAGTGGAGCCACAGGAGAAACACTTCCTTGGACTGTCCTCCTGTGATAGAGGTCTGTGAATATGATTACCGGGGGGGGAGGGGGCACACTCAATTTTGGGAGCCTGGACTCCCAACCACTATCCCTTTTTCCTGGGATCAAACAACCCCCACCCTTTACACTGGGCTTTTCCCCTTGTGTGATGGGGTATATGGACCCCACACTGGACAACAAGGGGTTAAGGAGCTGCCCTGGGCTTAGCCAGCCTGCCGCCCCTACCACACCTGCAAGGCAGGCACAGGCTGGAGGAGTTAAAAGGGGAGCAGAACAGCTCACTTGTGGGCAGACCAGGGGAGAGAACAGACCAACAGCCCTCAGCCCCGAGGACAGGGCTGACTGGAGGCAGGAGCTTCTCTAACACCCACTGCCTGAAGGCCCCTCCCTTGGGAAAGCAGGGCCAGATCCTGGTTCACGCTGAGAGGAGTCGTTCCCCTTTCTCTCTTGCTAACTCAGTTTATTTGCATTAATTCCCTTTGCTTTTTGTTTGTGGATCACCGTGGAAGGAGGGAGACTTGGAAGTGTTCTGCCTGGAGGATCAAGTCACAGGAAGAGGCAGGCCACCACCAAGGTGGAGCAGCCATTGGCAGGAGACACCCAGCAGAGATAGAGTGCCACACCACACCTGGCCACGAGGAGGCGCCAGCAGGGAGCCGAACCCGTCACACCTTCTCCTTGTGGCTTCCGCTCTCTGAGCTGCCTGACCTGTACATACCAGTCATGCTGGTCCTGGACTTTCCTCCCACACAGCAGTTCTCACCTCCTCAGCGCAAACCTCAAAGAACTGATCTGGAGCAATTAAATCCACCAGCTTGGCACGGGTCTTTGCCCCTTTCATCTTAAAGCACCTTTTCAAATAATCCACCATTTTATGCACAAATTCCCCATGACTTAATTTATCAACGTTTCGAAGATTCCTGACCCTGAGGCGTTAAGTTTCTTGTTTAATCTGAAACTGTTTTAACAGAGACATTTAAAAAAATCATATTTTGTTGCTTCACTTACATCCATATCGTAAGCACCTGTAATGCTTTACCCATCCGTTTAGAGAGAAGGACGGTGATTTTTTGGCTCTTAGGAATGTTTTGAATGAAATAGATTATTTCAAAGGTGGTCACATACTCCTCAATACAATCACTTTCCTTGTAATTAGAGCCAAATTGTCCCATCTGGGTGGCTTCTGGGAAGGACAGATTACAGCCTGAGGGGTTTGGCTCTGCGCTGACAGTGTTTTGTGTTGGTGTTCCCTCTCCCCATGGTTCCTCTCTTCCAGTTCCAGGGCTGTCTGGTGTGCATCCACTTGCTATTGCTTTTCTGCCTCCCCCTCTTTGGCTCTCTGTTCAGCTTCCCATTTCTGGTGCTCACACTCCTTGTCGGCTTTCTCTAACTCCAGTCTGGCCGGCTCTAACTTCATGGAGGTGTCACCGAGGCCAGTCTCTGCCTTCATCATTTTTATTCTTTCTTTTACTCCGTTTCTATCACCTAAGATAACAAACAGAAAATGACAAAACTGGAACCTTTTTTTGTCTTTTTCCAGCCTTCTCATTTGTCAATGTTGTAGAGTCTAATTGACCAGTGCTTGGAGTGTGAACCTCAGCCAACCCGCAAACTGTGTGTAAATCCTGCCAACACTACGTCGCTGTGACGCTTCCTCAGGCTGCCCAGAACTATGAGTCATATTGTTACCGCTCTGCCTTAGCCATTACTTTGCCTTGTGGGTAACACTTGGTGCACCCCAGTTCCCGACCCTCTTTTAGAGCATCCCCTGTAATGCCCAGCCCCTGTCACTGGACACACCCAGAAAGTACCAAGTTTGCTGGCTCCAAAGAGACATTGTGCACACCAGCCAGTTCAGGGGGGAGGGACAGCTCAGTGGTTTGAGCATTGGCCTGCTAAACCCAGGGTTGTGAGTTCAATCCTTGAGGGGGCCATTTAGGGATCTGGGGCAAAATCAGTACTTGGTCCTGCTAGTGAAGACAGGGGGCTGGACTCAATGACCTTTCAAGGTCTCTTCCAGTTCTAGGAGATAGGATATCTCTATTTATTTATTCAGCTGAGGATTCACACTTGGCTTAATATTACAACACTGAGAGGTACGTGAGATAAACAAGAAGAAGTTTATTAACAAAGATAGAGAGGTAAGTGATACCAAGTAAATATAATGGAAACAATTGGTTACAAGTAAAACAAAAAGACAACCCGCTTCTACAAGACTAGGACTTAACTTCAGCAAGTTAATCTTACCTAAAGTCATTTCCCAGCATCACTGGCTCACATGGCCAAGATCCAACTTTCATGAATGCAAAAAGCACTGCTTTCTTCATCCTCCAGCTAACCTAAGCTTCCTGCTTAGCTCAGATGGAAATGTACCTCCCATTGCATTTGGTTTCACAATACTTGACTTACATCAGAGACCTAGGGTCCTGTGGCACCTTTAAGACTAACAGAAGTATTGGGAGCATAAGCTTTCGTGGGTAAGAACCTCACTTCTTCAGATACATCAGAGACCTAGGCAGACAGGTACATCAACATTCCTTTGCCAGGGAAAGACTTGTTTGTCAATCCTGTTTATCAAACCCCATGTTTTCAACATGTTTTAGTACATACAACTTAATTATTTCCCACACATACATCATGTAATGCTTATGATGACCAATATGATATAAATTTTCATTTGATCTCTCACATGACCTTCATTACATATAAACACTCTGACAGCCATGTGGTAGATAGGTCAGATGGGACTTGCTATTGGACAGTGACCCCTTTGCCAGTTGGAACTCAGCGACTTTTGGGCTCACAGCCTGGGTTTTCTTGGAGAAATTAATTTAACAATCACAGATTTGTAAGTAAACTAAAAATCTTTCGGTTGCAACCTATTGACCTGTGTTGCCATAATATATTAGTATTCATAAACTTATTAGCACTGTCACTTTTAAAAATGTAACAAAACAAGTCTGGTTCTGTAAGTTAAATTTTCCTTGTAGACATAGATCCAGACTTTTAAAGGTATGTAGGCCTTGTTGCACTCAGCATTGCAATGCCTAATGGGTTTATGAGTGTAAGTCTAATTTTCAAAAGGGATTTAGGCACTTAGGAGCCTAAATCCCATTGACAGGATATCTTAAAAAAGAGTAAAAAGCAATGCTGCATATCACCATATTTCATAGTCACATCTTCAATGCGTTTTGAAGTTTGCCTTTCAAAATATCAAAAGAGGCTACACCAATGGGGCCAGATTAATTCTTGGTGTAACTCCAGTAAGGTCAATAGAGTTTCACCAACTTGCACCTGGTCTGAATTTGGCCCTGTAAGTGTCTGAGATTTTATTTTTAGTAAAAATACTGCCCTGTTTGATGTTGCAGTTTGAGCTGCTATAAGTTTACATGAGAGCTGAATAGATCTCACAGCTCTAGCCAAAGGGCCTAATTCGTCTCTCAGTGACCGGGCTGCAAATGCAGCGTACTTCAGGGAAGCTAATGGAGACACTCCATTACAAATCCAGGCTGAGAGCTGATACATGGCTGTAAACCCGTATGACTGCGCTTAAATTAACAGAGTTAAACCATCTAAATCCAGAGTCACTGAGTGTAGAAACTGGCTCAGCATATTTAAGTTATCTAATATATATTGTTAATAAAGAACAAATGCAAATAGCTTTATTCACATTGTCTGAATGTGCTGCACTAGCATAAGGGTGAGGTGCCCGAGAAGCTGAGATGCAGGAGTGGGAAGCAGGAGGGTTAGGCTGCAATGAGACTTTATTAATGGCTGTTAGGGATCGAGGTCGATCAGGAACGGTACAGCAGCAGCAGCAACAACAACAACAACAAAAACCCCGATACAAATAACGTCCTTATACTTTCTACAAAAAGCTTTCATCCTTTTTATTCTAATATAACATCTCACTTTTTCTGCAGTTAAATTAGGTTCCAAATACATCTTATTGACATAATATCTGCCCCCATTCTCCCGATCCATTCCCTGGATCATTTCAATCAGCTCAGAAACCTGTTCAGCCTGTTCTTTTCCGGTTATTTTGTTATTGAAAGCGCAGCATCGGTTCCCACACTTCTGAATCAGCCTTTCAAGATCTTCGTTATTTCTCACATAGTCACGCAGTGTTTTACCGTCTAAATCCTCTTTCCGGGTGAACAGGACAATCATGTGCCTCATGGCTTCAACTCCAAAAATCTCCTCTACTCGCTTCACTGCTTCCCTGTCTTCCTCAGTGTAACGTTTCACCTGGGTCACCAGCAGCAGAGCGTGGGGGCCTGGGGCGGAGAGTGTGATACAGCGAACAATCTCTTTATATGTTTCCGTATCACAAACATTTTGGTCAAAAATGGCAGGTGTGTCAATAACCACAAGCTCCCTCCCATTCCAGCTCCTTTGTCCTTTTTCACAAGTCAAAGTTACTGGCTTTGTGTTGAGTTTGAATTCAAACCTTTTTTCCCCAAGGATGGAGTTTCCTGTTGCACTTTTCCCACCTCCACTTTTGCCAACGAGGATGATTCTGAGTTCTGATCTCCTGCCGTCATCTGCGGCTGCTGGGAACAGTTTGACAGTCAGAACACCATTGCACAGATACAAGGAAATGGGTAGGACTTATATCTAATTATACAATTTTTAATTAACCTGCATTAAAATAGCATACTCTGGGGCTGAGAGGCCCAGAGTAAATAACATCCATCCAATCTCACATCTCAGATCTGTCCTCTTGGATGTCTTGTCACTTTAAACTGAACATGACCAAAGCAGAACTCCTTATCTTCTCTCCCATACTTCTCCTGTTCCTTTTTTATCTACCATTCTAGCCATCTCTCAGGGCTGCAATCTGGGGGCTATTTTTGACTCTTTTCTTTCCTTTGTCCCACACATCTAAGCCAGATCCAAATCCAACTGGTTCTTTCCCCTCAGTATCTCCAAGATCGGTCCTTTTCTCTCCAACCCTACACCCAAGTTCCTTTTCAGAACCGCAGTATATTTTGCCTTGATTATTGCAACATCCTCCTCTCTGGCCTCTCCAACATGTACATCAGACCCTTCAGTGCATTCTAAATACTACCACTAAATTTGTCTTCCTGGCCTGTTCGTTTGATCATGCAACTTCTCTCTTTCTATTCTGCTGTTGGCTCCCTGTCCGACAGGATAGGTTCTTATACCGCACTCATCACTGTCGAATCGGAGCACCTCTGTCTCTGGTTTCACACAGATAATCCCTGGATTCACACACAGAGCTGACACTCTTTGTACTGGATCCTAGAGTCAGATGTAAACACGAAACGTATAAAAACAAGCCCTTGTGTTCTCGTCAGACCACTTCCTCCTTCAGACCCTTTCAACTCTGAACATTTGACCATCAAATTTAAGTTTCTTGTCTCTACCTTCAAATTTCTATAGAACTCTGCACCTCATTACACATTCTCCCTTGTCAACCATTTCATTGCCCCATCCCCTCCACTCTGCTAATGCACCTAATCTGGTTTTCAGATTCTTAGAATATCAGGGTTGGACAGGACCTCATTTAGTCCAACCCCCTACTCAAAGCAGGACTAATCCCCAGACAGATTTTTACCCCAGTTCCCTAAACCACCCCCTCAAGGATTGAACTCACAACTCTGGGCTTAGCAGGCCAATGCTCAAACCACTGAGCTATCCCTCCCACCTCTTGCATAATCACCTGTGTGCCTTCTTCATTGTAGCCCCCAATGAATGCATGGTATGATCCCACTGAGCTCACCTGCAAAATTACTAGTGTGTCCACATCAAAGTCCCTCTTAAAAACCCACTTCTGCTGTGCTGCAGATAGTGAATCAGGTTGACTTGCCTATAAATTACCTCCTGTTCTTCCCTAGCTCTATATAGTTGGTCAGACAGGATAACACATTACATTTGTTCCCATTTTTTGGGTTGAAATTTGAAAAACAGTTGACCAGCTCTGTCCAGAAGTGTTCTAGGGAGCTGGGGAATGGGGTGTGCCTGGTACACACACTCTCACTGTCGTTGGATTGGAACGAAGCTCTGCCGTGATTCCACTTTTATATGGTTCTTGATCAAAAGCGGTAGGTTCTTGCTTTATAGTTTGAAGCTGCTCTAGCAGCCTGAGTTATGGATGAAATTACAGATACTGGGAAAGGGATTTTCTTTGTGGGGGTTGTCCCCAGCATAAGACATAGTTACAAGGGACATGTCACTACCATTCCCCCCCAATAGCACCCATGCTAGAGCCAGTGAAATAATTTTGGGTGACTAGAGCTATATTCAGAATGTGCCTCAATCCCCTAGAGTTTGCAGGGCTCTTTTACTTTACAGGAAAATTTGAGCTGATTAAAATATAGAAGTGAGGTCAGAATAGGGCCTTTTGTGTAACTGTCTTACCATCATCTCCTCTCTGGTTCTTTCTATCCATATTGCTCTGAAATATTTGTAATAAAATGTGTTATTTACAAACATACTTTAACGAAGGAGCTCAGAATATAGAAAAATACACATCTACAAAAATTCAGTAATACAAATAATAAATAGTAATAATATAACTGAATCATAGCCACTTAGTTTACGAACTGCAAAGGCAGTATCAGTACTAGCTGTATTCTCTCTGCCTTGTGCATCAACAGCCAGATTGTTGACTAAGTATTAGTCCAGAATCTCTATTGCTGATAGAGCAACAGCAAGTTAAAGAAGTATGGGCTGGATGAATGGACTGTAAGGTGGATAAAAAGCTGGCTAGATCGTCGGACTCAACGGATAGTGATCAATGGCTCCATGTCTAGTTGATGAGATTCAACAAGGACAAGTTCAGAGTCCTGCACTTAGGACGGAAGAATCCCATTCACTGTTACAGACTAGGGACCGAGTGGCTAGGCAACAGTTCTGCAGAAAAGGACCTAGGGGTCACAGTGGACGAGAAGCTGGATATGAGTCAACAGTGTATCCTGGTTGCCAAGAAGGCTAACGGTATTTGGGGCTGTATAAGTAGGGGCATTGCCAGCAGATCGAGGAACGTGATCGTTCCCCTTTATTCGACATTGGTGAGGCCTCATCTGGAGTACTGTGTCCAGTTTTGGGCCCCACACTACAAGAAGGATGTGGAAAAATTGGAAAGAGTCCACCGGAGGGAAACAAAAATGATAGGGGGCTGGAGCCAGTGGTGAGCTGGAGCCGGTTCGCACCGGTTCGCAAGAACCAGTTGCTAAATTTAGAAGCCGGTGTAGAACCAGTTCCTAAAGAGGCGGGCGGGTGGGCAAACTCTGGTCCACAGGCCACATCCGGCCCACGGGACCATCCTGTCTGGCATGTCTGAGCTCCCAGCTGGGGAGGCCAAGGCTCCCCCAGCCCCTCCCCCACTTCCCCCCCTTGCAGAGCTGCCAGAGCCCTGGGGGAAGCGGGGGGACTCCAGCGGCTGTTTAAAGGACCAGGACAGCAGAAGCAGCTGGAGCCCCGGCCCTTTAAATAGCCCCTGGAGTCCCCCACTACCCCAGGGCTCTGGGGGCTATTTAAAGGGCCCGGGGCTCCAGCATGGGGCTCTGGTGGCATTTTAAAGGGCCTGGGGCTCTTTAAATTGCCCCCTGGGGAAGCCGGGCACCGGCGCATTGACTCTTGCCGGTATGCCGTACGGGGGCATACCGGCTTACTTTCACCTCTGGGTAAGGGGGTGGGGCTGTAAGCTCCAGCGACTGCGCGGCATCCTTACACAGCAGCATGGTAAGGGGGCCAGCCACGGCTGGGAGGAGGGGTTGGATATGGGTTGGGAGCGGTTGGAGGGGGCGGAGGTTATGGGGGGGCGGTCAGGGGACGGGGAACAGGGGGGAGTTGGGTAGGCGAGGGAGTCCGGGGGGTCCGTCGGGGTGGTAGTGGATGGGGTCGGGGCAGTCACGGGACAGGGAGTGGGGCAGGTTGGGTAGGGGGTGGGGTCCTGGGGGGGCGGTTAGGGTGGGGGGTCTTGGGAGGGGGTGGTCAGGGGACAAGGGGGGGGTTGATGGGTTGCGGGTTCTGAGAGAGGTAGTCGGGGGCACGACGTGGGTTGGGGTAAGATGGGTGGGCGGCAGCGGGGGAGACAGGCACATGGGGCTTGTACTCACTGCGCGGTTCCCTACCCGGTCTTCGGTGCCACTTTGGCGGCGAGTCCTTCACTCACTCCGGGTGAAGGACCTGCCGCCAAAAACCTGGAGCAAGTGAAGTCCCCCCTGCGGCCGAAGTGCTGCCGAGGACCTGGTAGGGAACCGATTCTTAGGATTTTGGGAGCTCATCACTGGCTGGAGCATATGACTTATGAGGAGAGGCTGAGGGAACTGGGATTGTTTAGTCTGCAGAAGAGAAGAATGAGGGGGGATTTGATAGCAGCCTTCAACTACCTGAAAGGGGGTTCCAAAGAGGATGGAGCTCGGCTGTTCTCAGTGGTGGCAGATGACAGAACAAGGAGCAATGGTCTCAAGTTGCAGTGGGGGAGGTTTAGGTTGGATATTAGGAAACGCTATTTCACTAGGAGGATGGGGAAGCATTGGACTAACCCCATGGAAAAATTATGGAGCAGGTCCTCAAGGAATCAATTATGAAACATTTAGAGGAAAGGAAAGTGATCAGGAACAGTCAGCATGGATTCACGAAGGGGAAGTCGTGCCTGACTAACCTAATTGCCTTCTATGATGAGATAACTGGCTCTGTGGATGAGGGGAAAGCAGTGGATGTGTTATTTCTTGACTTTAGCAAAGCTTTTGATACTGTCTCCCACAGTATTCTTGCCACCAAGTTAAAGAAGTATGGGCTGGATGAATGGACTGTAAGGTGGATAGAAAGCTGGCTAGATCGTCGGGCTCAACGGGTAGTGATCAATGGCTCCATGTCTAGTTGGCAGCCGGTTTCAAGCGGAGTGCCCCAAGGGTCGGTCCTGGGGCCGGTTTTGTTTAATATCTTTATTAATGATCTGGAGGATGGTGTGGACTGCACTCTCAGCAAGTTTGCAGATGACACTAAACTAGGAGGCGTGGTAGATACACTAGAGGGTAGGGATCGGATACAGAGGGACCTAGACAAATTAGAGGATTGGGCAGAAAAAAACCTGATGAGGTTCAACAAGGACAAGTGCAGAGTCCTGCACTTAGGACGGAAGAATCCCATGCACTGCTACAGACTAGGGACCGAATGGCTAGGTAGCAGTTCTGCTGAAAAGGACCTAGGGGTCACAGTGGACGAGAAGCTGGATATGAGTCAACAGTGTGCTCTTGTTGCCAAGAAGGCTAACGGCATTTTGGGCTGTATAAGTAGGGGCATTGCCAGCAGATCGAGGAACGTGATCGTTCCCCTTTATTCGACATTGGTGAGGCCTCATCTGGAATACTGTGTCCAGTTTTGGGCCCCACACTACAAGAAGGATGTGGAAAAATTGGAAAGAGTCCAGCGGAGGGCAACAAAAATGATTAGGGGTCTGGAGCACATGACTTATGAGGAGAGGCTGAGAGAACTGGGATTGTTTAGTCTCCAGAAGAGAAGAATGAGGGGGGATTTGATAGCAGCCTTCAACTACCTGAAGGGGGGTTCCAAAGAGGATGGAGCTCGGCTGTTCTCAGTGGTGGCAGATGACAGAACAAGGAGCAATGGTCTCAAGTTGTGGTGGGGGAGGTCCAGGTTGGATATCAGGAAAAACTATTTCACTAGGAGGGTGGTGAAACACTGGAATGCGTTACCTAGGGAGGTGGTGGAGTCTCCTTCCTTGGAGGTTTTTAAGGCCCGGCTTGACAAAGCCCTGGCTGGGATGATTTAGCTGGGAATTGGTCCTGCTTTGAGCAGGGGGTTGGACTAGATGACCTCTTGAGGTCCCTTCCAACTCTGATATTCTATGATTCTATGATTCTATGACTGGGTTACCTAGGGAGGTGGTGGAATCTCCTTCCTTAGAGGTTTCTAAGGTCAGGCTTGACAAAGCCCTGGCTGGGATGATTTAGTTGGGGATTGGTCCTGCTTTGAGCAGGGGGTTGGACTAGATGACCTCCTGAGGTCCCTTCCAACCCTGATATTCTATGATATAAGAGAGAATGTTCTTTTTCTTGGCTGGGTCCCGGGGGCGGGGGGGGGGGGGAATGGAGCTGAGCACAGGGCCCCATTAACTCTAAATTTGCCTCTGCTTAGAACATCT
Source organism: Chrysemys picta bellii (assembly GCF_011386835.1). Taxonomy (NCBI): domain Eukaryota; kingdom Metazoa; phylum Chordata; order Testudines; family Emydidae; genus Chrysemys; species Chrysemys picta. The sequence continues at coordinate 2,652,473 of NC_088792.1, read as the reverse complement.
GTGGATTTGTCCATCACTAGTATATACCCGGGCAAGTTTTCAAGTGATTGATAGGCTGAGATTTCTCCTCTAAAACATGGATCTGAAACAGCTTCTTCCTGACAAAAATCAACAGAAGAACTGATTAATATACAAGAAAGCCAAATCCCAACTGGTTTGTGTCTCATTGCTCCTGTGGAGACTGAAGGGTGGTTTATTTCTTTATTATTATTTTATTTATACAGTGCCATGAATATGCATGATCATTACAGATGAATAGAAGGCAATGGGTGAGATTTTCAGAGGCATAAATTGCAGTGCATGTCCATGGGAGCTAGGTCTCTAACTGACATTTGTACCTTTGAAACTCTTCCCTCATGTCCCTACAACAAGAGCTTAGAAGCTAAGACCTTGATCCTGCGACTGGAGCTGCCGGCATGGAAACTGGACCTGGGTGGAGACCTGTTGACTGTAATTGGGGCTTTACCAGAGTGCAAGGGTCTGTGCTAGTGGATTCAGTTGCAGGATCAGGGTCTAAGGCCTGAATCCACAAAGGGGGTGAGTGTTGCAACACCGAACTTTTAGGCATCTTGAAAATCACTGGAATCCACAAACCCTGATTTACGGGCCTAGGCTCCCTACCCTTGGCATGGGGAGAGACAGGCACCTGAGAATGAGATCCACAAAAGCCAGCGTGCTGGGCAAGGAGCCAATGGGAGAAGCTGGTGACAAGGGTGTGATTTTAAGCCCTGCATGCTCAGGGTGCCTAAAGCCCGAGCTGCAGGGAGGCACCGATCGCTATTTGTGACCCACAGCCAGGAACTCTCTCCTGGCATCAGGCAGCTTGGGCACCAGAACTCCCTACAAAATAGCCAATGATTGGAGGACAACCGCTCCTTTGTAACCTTTAGCCCAGTGGTTAGGACACACACCCAGGAGGTGGACGACACCAGCTGAATTCCCTCCTTTGCCTGATGAGAAGGGATCTGAGCTGGGTTTCCCCATGTCTCACGTGAGTGCCCTGGTCTATAGAGTCATTCTGGCCTAATACATATTTAATCAAAAGTGGAATGGCTTCAACAAGAGAGATTGAGAGAGACCCACCTTCAAATAATCCAGAGTCCTACTATATTGGGCCCTGCAGGAAACACACGTATTGCCCTGCCTATGTTCACCTGGTTTGGGGATCATACTATGGCTTTGTTGTGGGAACCACGGGTTGTGGCCTCATTTGTATGCAGTGAGTGAAGGAAGGACAGATCATTCATAATTTCATTTTATATTAAAATCATATGTTAATATTTTCATTTTTGGACTGGCTGCTTGCTTTTGTTTTGTCTCAGGCTAAGCCTGAATCTATAGTGTAAGTGAGCTGATCTGTTAGCATGTCTAGAGGAAATTGATAGCTAAAAGTAGCTCGGCAGGTGGCCTACAGAGACTGAATACAATACCATCTTAAAAAAAAGTTGACTCTAAACCTGCAAATTGTGCACATAGCAAGTCCACGTAAACATGGATTGCTACACACTTACCCTTGTCTCCTGCCCTGGTCTGATTTTAGCTAATGAAATAAAAGGGAAATATTGAGTTGAGGAGGGCACAAGACAAGATGAGGTTGTTGGGAAGATGCCTTTTTGTCTTTGAGACATTAACTGAAGGAAGATGAGACAAAGCCACAAATTTGGTCAAGCAGGTAGAGGATAGATAGTGAAAAATCATTAAAGGTATAAAAAGATGTGCACCTGCTGCTTACTCCAGTCTCAGTTTGGTCCAAGATGGTCTAAAGGGAAAAGGCAGCTGGAAGAGGGCTGAACACAGAACCTTGATAAAGGGAGGAGTTGCCACCAGACACAGAGAGTGCATTTTGTAAGCTGGCCCTGTAAATAACTAGGACACAAGGGAAGTTAACATGCTTACATAATTACGGAGGTAGATCAGGAGAATGGTCTGGTCCACAATGTTACAGGAGTCAAGGAGAAGGTGGAAGGAGAAAGAGCAATCAGCAGAAAGGAGGCTATTCATTGCATCCTACGAGAACATTGTACTGTGGTGTATGTAACTAACACTGATGCAGACTTTACTGCTGTTTCTTCTCGTTTAGTTTCCTTAATCTAAAAATAAGTCATTCCTGCTGACAGAACACGATTGCTTTTGTGTGGGGAAAACAATAATCCCCACTCTAAATGTAACTGCCCCCCTCCCATTGAAAAGAAAAATAACTGCCCCTGGAGAAAAAGGATGAGCACTAAACTCAAGAATACCCCACCCCTCTTCAGTCTTTTCCTTGTTGTCCCTTACATCCCTCTCAGGATGTTCTATGGATCTCTGTAAATCTCTTGGTTTATTGAAAACAAACAAAAAGGAAAAACACAGAAAAGGAAAAAGAATTAATAATCAGTCACCAAAAGAACAGGTAACTTTCTTAGTAAAATAATTCATTTCTGTTGTACTCCAAGCTGCAATATTGCAGGGAATTTTTTCAGGGATCAATTAAACCGCCTAGTGATGGGGAAAAAAAACAGACTTGTAAAATCATAGCACACTTATTATAAACGTATGTTATTCAAATGCTTTCATGTTTGTTCTCATGATTTTTTCTGGTCTGTTAATGTTGATTTTCAATAACTCTTGGAGCACTGGGGAAGTTCCAGAAGACTGAAAGGAAGCTAATGTAGTGGCAATATTTTAAAAGGGTAAATGGGATGACCCAGGTAATTATAATAATAATAATATAATAATAATAGACTTGTCAGTCTGATATTGATCCCAGTCAAGATAATAGAGCAAGTTATGGGACTTGATTAATCAACATGCATTTATGGGAAATAGATCTCCTTAAACTAACTTGATGTCTTTTTTTTATGAGATTACAAGTTTGATTGATAAAGACCATGATGTTGATGTAATTTTCTTACACTTCTATAAGGTGTTTGACTTGGTACCGCACAACGTTTTGATTAAGAAATTAGAATAATGTCAAATGAACACAGTATACATTAAATGGATTAAAAACTGATAAGTGACAGTACCCAAAATGGAATTATAAGCAGGAAATCATCACTGAGCGGGTGTGTTTCCAGTGGAGTCCTGCAGGGATCAGTTCTTGGCCCAATGCCATTTAACATTTTTATCAATGACTGGAAAGAAAATATAAAATCATCACTGCTCATGTTTGCAGGTGACACGAAGATGGGGAGTGGTAAATACTGAAGGGGACAGGTTACTGATACAGAGTGGTCTGGATCACTTGGGATGATGGACAGAAGCAAACAATACGCATTTTAATCAGTGCTTAATTTGTAAAGAAAGAGGTGCCAGAACTCAAGAAGAGTGCGCCTCGTGGAGGACACCATTTTGCAGAGTGCACTGCTCTGCCCCCCCTGGTGTGACCATGCACACATCGGGCACAGGGACACTATAACAGAAGAGGAGCCGGGGTAGTGCTCCAACAATCCCCAGCACAAATTAAGCCCTGGTTTTAATACACCTAAATGTAAATGTACACATGTAGGAACAGAGAATGTAGGCTGTACTTACAGGATGGGGTCTCTAACATTGGAAGCAGTGACTGAGAAGGATTTGGGGATCATGGTGGATAATCAGTTGAACATGAATTCACAGAGTGATGCTGTTGCCAAAAAGGCTAATGTGATTCTTGGATCATATGTCTGTATATGGGCCTGGCGCAAATGGTATTGGAATACTGTGTCCAGTTTTGGTGTCCACAATTCAAGAAACATGTTGACAAATTGGAGAGGGCAGTGGCAATTTTAAAATGCAGATTGGATGTAGTTTTAGGAGATATGCTCTAATTGAAATGGGCATTATTATTCAGGGAAGTCCTATGCCCTGTGTTATCCAGGAGGTCAGACTACATGATCACAATGGTCCCTTTTGGCCCTGGACTCTATGAGTATATGGAATCCCCTCCACTCCTATCTTCTGATGTGGAGAAGGAATTGGAATTCGGCAGTTCATAATGATGACAGTGGATAGTCATTGGGCCCAGGCAAGGTTGTGAAGATGACCCTATAGCTTTGGGCCGCTCATATTCAAGTCTCTACCTCAATGGATCTTTAATTATTAAAATAAAATTGGAAGAGTTTCAGGCAGAGAGCTTGAGAAAGCCCTCTGGCCCAGGCACATTCCTGCCATGTGGGAAACCAGCTTTGAATTCCTTCTCTACATTTAATACACAGGGGAATTGAACCAACATTTTTCACATCCCAGCTGATTGGCCAAACCACGAAAGCTTATAAAGTAGGTGACATCAACACCACCACCTCCTTCAGCTGTTTTGTGACCCCTTTCCTTTGCTTTTGTCCAAATGCCTGAAAATGGAAACAAAACATTTTGGTAATGTTGTTTTATTTCAACTTGAATTTTTTTTTTACTTTTTGATTGATTGGAAAATTGTAAAACATGTTATTTTCGGCTCAACTGTGACCCCGCTTCTTTGTGAATTGCCAGTGAACTGGAACATGCATTATTTGCCCAGCTCTATGTATGAATGGCTGGCCTGCATCTCATAGATGCACAGATTCCACGGCCTGAAGGGACCATTGTGATCAACTAGTCTGACCTCCTGCACAGCACAAGCCATAGAACTTCCCCCAAGGAACGCTGAGAGTACATAGTCTGATTTAAAAATTCCCAAGTGGAGACCCCACCCGGCCCCTTGGTGAACTGTTCCAACGGTTAAGTTACTCTCACTGTTAAACATCGATGCCTTATTTCCAGCCTGAATTGGTCTAGCTTCAGCTTGCAGCCATTGGATCGTGTTAAACCTTTCTCTCCTAGACTGGAGAGTCCATCATTAAATATTGGTTCCCCATGTATGTATGTACTCATAGACTGTGATCAAGTCACCCCTTAACCTTCTCTTTGTTCAGCTACACAGATTGAGCTCTGGGAGTCTCACACTAGAAGACATGTTTTATTTTCTAATCCTTTAATCATCCTTGTGGATCTTCTTTGAACCCTCTCCAATTTTTCAACATCCTTTTTGAATTGTGGCCACGAGAATTCAATTTGTATTCCAGCAGCAGTCACACCAGTGCCAAATCTCACGGTAGGGGTGCTAATCTTTTTGGTTAGAGATTAGCTGGAGCAGCCACGAGGATGTTAAACTAACAATGCAGAGGGAGGACGCTAAGGAGGCAAATGCAGCTCAAACGCAGCACTTTGAGAACAAATTGAACTGAGGCGGCAAAGAATGAGAAGAAAGGAATTTTATTTGCTTATATACCAATGTTAGGATGACAAGCTGGAGGAATGAGAAATTCTCATTGATGAAAAGGAATTTGATACAGTTGTATTGGAATTTTAGTTATTAATGCATGGTATTACCACAACACTAATTTAATCATAAATTCCTTTGTTAAAGCCAAAGGCCGAATGGGGTTTAAACAATTGCTCTAAACATTCCTAAAAAGCCTAAATAATAAGCAATTTACTACAGTCGCACAGTAACAAAACATTTATAAGCATTTGATCAAGATACTTACAAATGGGACCAGGGGAGCTTAGACCCACACAGCTTCAGTATGGTCTGGCAGGTATTAGGAATGAACATTTTAAGAGTTTACTTTTTTATACCCCTTAACAAACAAGGGACGTCATTGCCAATTATCAGACCTTAGCTAAGGCCAGATGAAGCAGTTTCTTATATAGCCAATTATTTACTGCAGCTGGTACCCAATTAACCGTGTTTTATTTCTATTACTTTAACCCAAACCTTAAATAAGAGAACACTGATATTTAGAAGGGTCACTACAAGTATAACACAACAACCCTTCCTTCTCATGATCTCATTATTTTTGGTTGCATGCTTTGGGCCTACTGCTCATGCTAATATCGCAGATCAGTTTAAAACCATAGTTCACCCAAATCTAATGTGGGCCTATAATCCTATCAATTGGCATTATTGACACCTGGCGGGATGATTCTTATGTTTGGAAAGTTAAAATCACTGTTTATAACTTGTTTAGGCAGGACAGAGTGGGTAAAAAAGCTGGCAGGGTACTCTATATTAAAGACACCATTGCCTGTTTTAGAGTTTTTGACAACTCAGAGCCACAGGATCTTGAATGCATATGGATCAATGTGCTAACTAAAAAAGCCCACGAGGAGTACTGGAGGTGGTTTGGTTCAGACCACCTAATCAAACCAGAGAACAGGAAAAGCTACTCCTTAGGCACCTGTCTGTAATGTGTAGAAATAAACATTGTGTTCAGAAGGACTTCAGTTTGATAGACATATGCTGGAAGTCTCATGCAGCCAGTAGCAAAACAACATTAGCAATTTTAAAAAGTATAGATGATAATTTTCTAATACAAAAGATATAGCACAAGATAACCCTGTTTTGGACCTCACTCTGACAGATAAAGGTGAATTAAAAAATTAAAAGCTGCACTGGAAGTTGGTGGTAATCTGGGGACCAGTGATCATGATCTGATTGCATTCAATATGGGTAAACAAAGACACACACACATCCTTGGTACTTCAAACGGGCTAATTTCTCAAAGCTGAGAATAATTATGAGCAAAATTGACTTGGAGGAAAGATGTAGACATGAAAATGTGAATGAAATTTGGGAGTTCAAGAAGAGTTTATTAGATGGTCAAAAAAAGCCATGATTCACAATCAAGAAAGAGGGGACAGCTTTGGCTAAACGCCCATCCTGATTTAGTGGAGACGTGAAGGCAGCAGTCAGAAATAAAAAGACAATATAAAACAAGTGGAAAAAAGGGAAAATGGATAGCAATTGATATAAATTATAAAGTGTAGAAAATTGATCAGGGAAGCTAAAAGACATCAGCATAATATTCATGGCTAGCAGGGCTAAGAACAATAAGAAGGAGGGTTTTTTTAAATAAATTAGGAACAAAAGAAATCCTAACAATGGTATCATCCTATTACTTAAAGGAGAGGGTAAAATTGTTAATAATGTTGCAGACATTTCCATTAAATATTTCTGTTCTGTATTTGGAATGAAGCAGGTTGATGTGTTAGTATCACATGAGGATGATGAATTACATTCCAGTCCATTAGTAACCAGGTTAAGAACGTCTATTGGGAATAAATATTTTTAAATCAGCAGGTCCAGATAACTTGCACCCAAGAATCCCAAAGGAGTCTGGCCCATGGGTGTTAATTTTTTAAAAATGTTGAATATGGGGAACATTCCAGAAAACAGGAGGATGCTATGACAATAATCTAAACAGGCAAGCAGGATGACCTGGATAACTATAGGCTAGTTAGCCTGACTTTAATGCCAGTCAAATTAATGGAAAAACTGGTACAGGATTCAATTAATAAAGAATTAAAGGCTAGGAATATAATTAATGCCAGTCAATGTCATTTTATGGAAAACAGGTCTTGCCATAAAGATCTGATTTCATTCTTTGAGGAGAATACAAGTTTGGTTGATAAAGGTAACTGATAGATATAATATACTTAGACTTTTGTAAAGTGTTTGCCTAAGCACCACACAACTTTCCAAATAAAAAAATAGCACTATACAGTGTCAATAAAGCACACACCAAATGGATTAAGAACTGGCTAACTGAAAGATTACACAAACTAATTATCAATAAGGAATCATCATTCAATGTGGATGTTTCTAATGGGTTTCCACAGGGTTTGATAATGGGCCCGACATTTTCAACAGTTTCATCAGTGACCAGGAAGTGAATATAAATTAAATCCTTTACAGAGAGAAAATGGCAGGTACTAAAGTGTGCTTTAATCTAGTGGAGAAAAGCACAACAAGAACTAGAGGCTGGAAGTTAAAGCCAAGCAAATTCAATTTAGAAACTAGGCAGAAATATTTAACAGGGAGGGTGATTAACTATTAGAACAAGCTACAAGGGAAGTGGTGGATTCTCCTCTCTTATTGTTGTCAGATGGAGACTGGAGCCTTTCTGGAAGATGCTTTAGCCAAACACAAGTTATTGAGCTCAATACAGGAGTAGTTGTGTGAAATGTAGTGGCTTGTGATATACGGAAGTTCAGACTAGATGATCTGATGGTCCCTTCTGAGTGCACATGTGCGTCATGCATCAGAGCCAGAAGATTGACTTGCACACGCGTTGTACATCCCCCTCGTGTTTGCAGCCAAGGCTATAACCGGCCATGACAGAACAGAAGTAGGGAGATGTGGTGCTGCCCTGTTTGTTGAAGTAGGCCACCGCTGCAATGTTGTGGGAGAGCAGTTGGGTGTGTTTGGCCCTGTCATGGGGCCTCCATTCAAAAAGGGAAAAAGGGTGGGGGGTCGCTCCTTCCTTGATGGCGGCAACTCCCAACCACACATATTCACAAGGCTGCCCTACCTCTCTGGACAGTAAGTCCCAGCACCCAGAGTCCACAGAGCCATCCTTTTCTTCAGGGCAGTGAGACCTAATGGTCAGGGTCTTAGACCAGGGCAGTAGTGGACATCCACAGTCATCAATGACATCCACAGACATCCACAGTCTTAGGCAGCGGTGCCCAATACTCACAATCACAGGTGGTATCACCCAATGTCCACTGTCCTAGGCAGTAATGTCTAATATCACGGGCAGTTGCTGCACCACATGGTAGGAGGTCCCAGGAAGCAGGCATCTGCCGTACCAGGTGAGCTGGTTGCAGGATAATGGGGAGAGCCATGTGCGAGTGTTCCTGGGGCCAGAGGATGTCCAGCAGTTGGTCATGGGTATCCTGGACCTCCTCCAGTGGAAGAGCAAGATCCACTGCCACCCACTGTAATAGCTCTTGATACTGGCGGTGGTCATCTGGTGGGGACAGAGAGGTCAGCATAAGCACCTTATCCGGGGAGCAAGAGGCCGCCATGGGAACCAGTGGTATTGGTTCCACATCTCCTTCCTGCTCCTCATAAACTGATGGCACCAGAGGGTGCACTGGGGAAGGCTGGCATGAGGCTACAGATGCTGCAGGGATCCCAGGATGGCCAATAGGATGAATAGTAAGGGTCTCTGAGCATGGGTGGTCCGGGCAGGTAGCGATACCATGGGTCCGCAGTGGGATTGTAAGCCAGGGGTTGTGGAGGTCTGCACCATGACTCCAGCCTCTGTCGTGGGGCCGGTGAGAATGAGGGGAGAGCCAGGATATGGGGGCAGCAGTTCCTCAGAGATCAGCAGGTCCAAGCAGCCGGGAGTATCAGGGGTTGCGTGGGACAATCTGAGGGTCCTGGTGGGGTTGACGGTGCTGGTCGGTAGGTACACTAGGGCTGGTGCAGTAACCGGAGCTGGTGCTTGCAGCAGCAGCTCCCACTTCCGCTTGTCCTTATCCTCGAGCTGGGAGAGTTCAGGAGCTGGAGCAGTCGGGTTGACATGCGACTTCTCACCTGACCTAGTGGCACAGCTTGGGGAGGCAACACTACCTGATTGGGCAGTCCTGGTCAGGGACCTGCCCTTAGCCCATGGCCATGTTTTTTGTGCTCATGGCAGAGCTTGTCTGGCGGTGTTGGTACCGTCAGAACCAGTGCCTGGGAGGTGCTTGGTGGGATGCTGATGGGCAGTGATGGGCTGTGGTTCCGCTGGTCCCGGACAGAGCTGGCCTTACCATGAGGTGACCTGAGGCAGCCGCCCCAGGTGCCAGACTGTGTGTAGGTGGGGGGCGCCACTAGGACCCAGAGTGTAGAAAATTGTGTCTGCAGCTGGTGCATATGTATTCTCTCTGCTGTAGATGCACAGCGATGGTGGAGTGCTGTGCTGGAGGAAGGAGGGCACAAGAGACATAACAGGCAGGCAGGAGAAAAGGTGAGAGGGAAGAACAGAAAGCAGCAGGAGCTGCAGGGAGAGAGAGGAGGAGGAGCCTCTTATGTACCCCTCTAGCACCCCCAGGAGCCTGGACTGATTCACATCAGCTTCTCAGGGAGCTTCCTATCTCCTGCTGCTTCCCTGAACCCACTTGAGGAGAACAGGTGGTCAACTGAAGTAGTAGGAGCCAGTTAGGCCCCTAAGATGCTTATTTGTCCCCTTCAGTTGAGTGTTGAGAGCCACTCTAGCTGGCACAGAACAGCAGTCATGAGTGAAAGAAGAAAACGCCCCTCTGGGGCAGCATTCAGAAAAAGAAAGCAAGCAAAGGAAGCTTTTCTACCTAAGCAGGAAGGAGCTCTCCTGAGATACACAGACACAAATGTTCACGGTGAGCCTTCCGGCCCCAGTGAGGATGGGAGTGGTGAGGAGATGCCTGATCTTCCAGTTAGTCAGAGTGCAGGTGACCTGGCAGCTACTGCAGCATCCATATCTCCATCTCAAATGGGTGTAACCAGGCACATTCCTGAAGAAAAGTGTAGATCAGAGAAGAGTGTGGTGGAGGTGCAAGAAACAGCTGCTGCTGAGTTTAGTTCCTTAAGTCTAGATGATCCAGGACTGTGGACCCACTTGAGCAGTAGCCTGAGGGACTTCCTTGTACTGCGTGGGCCACAGCAAGTGAAAAATGTCATGTTCCCCAAAGAGAATGAAAATAGAAGTTTCCATCCAACACATTCCTGGTGTGAAATCCCCAATGGTGACAAAGTGGAGAGGCCATGGCGTATGTACTCAAAAACCCAGAATGCTACATCCTGTTTTTGTTGCAAACTCTTCCAGTCTAATGTTTCAGCTACATTGGGTTCTACAGGAACAAAGGACTGGAAAAATCTGGCTAGAAATCTGGCATGCCATGAGAAGGCAGCAAATCACCAGAGAGTATTCCATAGGTGGAAAGAGCTTGAGATGAGACTAAGGTTAAAGGCCACCATAGATGATCAGCATCAAGAGAAGATTGCATCAGAGTCTCTTTACTGGCACAATGTTCTGAAAAGGCTCATTGCCATTGTGAGAAGGCTTGCTACCCAAAACCTAGCACTGCATGGCACTTCAGATCAGCTGTATGTGCCAAACAATGGAAACTTCCTTAAAATTGTGGAGCTGATGGCTGAGTTTGATGCTGTACTCCAGGAGCATCTAAGAAGAGTCACCACCCAAGAAATGTACACACACCACTACCTTGGAAAAACAATTCACAATGAGATCATACAGTTACTGGCAACAAAAGTCAAACAGAAGATTGTGGCAGATCTGAAGTCAGCAAGACATTACTCTGTTATTCTGGACTGCACACCTGACATCAGCCATACGGAACAAATGACTTTAATGGTGAGTATTGTATCAACAACAGAACCTAGTGAAAATGTCCCTGCAATGGTGACTATCAGAGAATTTTCCTGCAGTTTGCCCCTGGGTTTGTGAGATGTTAATCCTATCAGAGCTTTGTATAAAGCGAAGGGAAGGAGAGGACTGCGGTGTGCAAATCTGTGCGCCTTGCTCACAGACTGTGAGCCCAAAACTTTATCTTTGACACACTGTCTGCAGACCAACAGAGTTAAAGTAAATGAAGCCTTGCTCTTAGGTCTTCTGACAACCCTGAAGAAATCAGAAAGAAAACCAGTTTTTCAGAAGAGACATCCAGCGGCGGCTCCAGGCACCAGCGCTCCAAGCGCGTGCCTGGGGCGGCAAGCTGCAGGGGGTGCCCTGCCGTTCGCTCCGAGGGCGGCAGTGAGGCAGCCTTCGGCGGCATGCCTGCTGGAGGTCCAGCGGTCCCGCGGCTTCGGTGGCAATGAGGCGGCGGGTCCGCCGAAGGCGTGGGACCGGCAGACCTCCCGCAGGCATGCCGCCGAATGCTGCCTCACTGCCGTGCTTGGGGCAGCAAAAAAGCTAGCGCCACCCCTGGAGACATCGTATGAGTAGTTTGATATTTGCAGCTCTCCTTTCAAAAACTGATCAAACACTGTGTATTTTCAGTGAGTATGTGTTTATCTAAGGGGTTCATGATTTTTCTTTGTATTTTCCTAAATATTTTGCAAAAAGTTATAAATGCAAAATATTTACTGCTAAAGCCTTTGAGTTATGTTGAGGGCATTTTATTTGTATTTATTGTCTCACAAAAACTGTCCCTGCAGTTTCAAGGTTGTTTTAATGTATTTATTAAATCCATGTTTAACCATTTTCATAAAATTACTTCCCGTTATTTAAAAGTACACTACAATAAGGTGCCTGTTTGTACCTTACATTCTGAAAGAGTTACAGTTTAACACAGCAAAATGGAGATAGTTTGTGGTAAGAACGTTCAAATGTTATCTACTTTTTTACAGAGACCATTTTAAACAGTCTTCATTTTGTCTCATAATTAACCAACTTTACTAGAATTGGTAAATTGTAAGTTTGGTAGGAAACTAACAGAAAATAAGTAAAAGTTTAGTCTTGTATATTTCTCACAGCTAGCTTTCAGCTAGTGTGTATGTGCTTTCTATAAAATAATGCTGAAAACACAAAGGGGAGGGTGGGAAGACAGGCAGAGGAGTGTCTATCTCACATGTTGGGCCCGATTCAATATGCATACTCAGAGGTTGCCTACCAGATCAGGCCCCATTCAAAGTGTGGTGGTGGTGGTGGTACTTCCCTTATAATGTTTAACCCAGTGGTTGGAGCACTTCCCTGGTGTGTGGAAAACCCAAGTTCAATCCCCTTCTCTGCCTGATAGGGAGAAGGGATTTGAAAAGGGATTGTCTTTCTCCCCATCAGGCAGAATTGATCCTGGGTCCCCCATGTTCCTCTATATCCCCACTGGAAACTTGGACCGACCTGGAGACCAGACTCTGACCAGTTGTGGGCATGGGTGGGGCTTCTCCAGTGCCTTTCTCTTCAGGGGAGGGCACTGGCCACGAACCAGCTAGTCCTGTCCATGCTAGCACTGGTCCAACCCCTGAGCCCACCCTGGCCAAACTCCAGAGGAAGGTCCTGGAGTTCTTCTGTCTGGGGAAGCTCTCGGTTTCTGCAGGTGTCCTGAACCTCCCTCTGGAAGACAGAGGGCAGGGACTGGTCTGTATTCACAGGCAGTCCAGATGTTCCATCTTCAGGCTCCTCTACAGTGCTCTTAGTCTGGCATGGAGCCACTTAGACTCACTACCATTCACGGGGGCCTGGACACAGGAGACTGAGCTATTCAGTAAAAGGGGTGAGAATCCCAGAAGCTAAAACAATTTTAACACAAAGGAATGTTCACCTGAAAACCTGTGACATGTCTAACAAATATTCAAAAAACAGAGTTTGGGACTAGGCAACATGGAGAACACCATTTCGAGTCTACTTACAAAGAACAGGGACATTTGCAGGAGGCAGGATTGGTTTGGGAGGGATCCATTAGCCAGAAAAGGCAATAGGTTCCCAACTTGTTTTATCCTTAATGCAGTGGTGGATTTAGAGTTAGTGGGGCCCTGTGCTCATCTTCATTTTTGGGGTCCCCCTCCCTGGGGACCCAGATAAGAAAAAGTACATTCTCTCTGATCTCCCCCCACCCCTGTTTTTCATTCATTTTTTCTTCAGACTCCTCCTATATTATAAGTTACAGGAAGTAAATGAAAATAAAGTGAGGTATCTTGACTGTTTTTGTAGTCTAACTTTTTTTTCAAAGACGACTTGAAAATTGCTGAGGGTCTCAGTGGACCACTTAATGATCTTTCCAAATGTTGTTTGTACCGTTAGCTAACTATTGTAAAGTGCTTTGGATAAGAACGCTTTATAAAAAAAAAATAATAATCTTTCCTCGGTCCACCTGAATGGAGTTCTGGGACCAAAGTTTGAGAACTTCTGGTCTAGATCAAAGCTTGTATTTCCATTATGCTAATGTGAAAAATGTGTACAAATAAAGTATAGATGATGTGGATCAATTGTTTTATTATTTTCCTCTGCATGGCACACAGGAGGGGCAAGCAAATCAGCCTGGCAGAGCATGCCTGAGACCTGTCTCTGGACAGATGAGCAATTGATCAAAATCACATTCTCTGATCTCTTGTTGGGGCGAAATAAAGTTTCCATTGAAATCAAAAGGAGTTTTACTATCAAGTTCAATGGGAACAGGCTTTGACATTTGGAGAGGAAAGAACAAAACCACTTGAGCAAGGGCTATGTTGCTTATACCACAGGTATCAAAGGCTGTTGCCTCATGTGAGAAAGTCAGCAGCCATCTGATCTTTGTCTATTGCAAGGGAGAAATCAGCAATCAACGAGGCTAGTAGAGTCTCTGTAAAATATCCAACTCATCCCCCACATAGCCCACTGCCCACCCCACCCTGTCCCCTCTGCTGTTTGGGGCTCATTCCCCCCCATAACCCTCTCTGCCCCTCCCCTCTGTGGGCGCAGTGGGAAGCGAGTCTCAACCTTACCCAGGACTGTGTAGTAGTGAAGCTTGAAGAGCCCTTGGGCATCTGTGCTCCTCGGTGCAGCAGGAGTAAAATTTCCACGGCTGCCACCCTTGAAGTGCCCCAGCAAGAGGAAGGTGAGGGGGGCTCCCCTGGGCAGGCACTGAGTCACTCACCAAGAGGAACCAGGCCTCTAGCACCACCTGGGCTGGGAGAGATCAGAGATGAGCCCCAGAAAGGGGCAGTCCCCGCCCAGGCTGAACTGCCCCAGGGCCCGCCCCTGGCCGGCCCCTCCCTGGTTGGCTCTTCTTTCTGGGGTCCTCAGGCATCTCTGCCCCGTCCCTTCCCTTTCTGTGTGAGGAAAAGTCCGTTAAGAAAAGTGTAGACAGGGCAGGCGTTTTCCAGGGTCTGTTGTGAGCCAAGTGTTCCTTAATGGGCCATTCAACTTCACCATGCACTTGCCCCTTGCCTTCATGTCCGGCTAAATACCTTGTGGGCATTACCACAAGAGCAAACATAAACATACAGCCCAAAGCTGGAAAATGAGGCATTTGTTTTCTTTGCTTTGCTGCTCCAGTGTGGGGCCCCCCTTTTGTTGGGAGCCCCTTGCCAGAGCACCGTTGGTGTCATGGTAAATCTGCCCCTGCCTTAATGAGTTTCAATAGCTGTAGTTTGAACCATGGAGCGAACTGGAAGCCCGTACACAGCTCTTAGATTTTTAGAACATCTCCCCACTGAGATACCGAAGGCATTAAATTAATGGACTAGCTTGGAAATTAGTACAACACACACACACACACACACACACACACACACACACACACACACACACACACCTGCCTGTGATGTGTTTCTTCTACCTACAACCCAGGAGCGTTGTCAGTGACTAATTTCCACTGACAAAATTCTCTGTCCAAACACCGGAGCAAAGTTTAAATCACATTAACCGACAATACCTCTGTGCTGCCGCCGCAGTTTGCAGAACAAGCGGGTGCTTTTCCTGTAGCCTCCGAGCTCCCTCCAGCCTCTGCAGCGTCCTCCCGGGCTGCTGGGGTTTGAACCGGGATATTTATAGGGCTGTTGCTGTTACATAACAAGTTTCACTTTTACTCAGAATCAGACAAAGCACTTGCTGGAAGCCAAAATGAGTTTATCTTCCTTATGCGTTCGTGCTGCTGGTCCGGGTGGGGGCCGGAGGGGCCGGGGGGGGGGGGGGGGAGGCTTAGTCCTCACCTCGCTCTGAAATGATCCAGAGGGGGGTTCTAAGAACTGGGTTTGTGTCGCTTTGCAGCAGCACAGCCCGAGAAGTGCTTTCAACTGGGCAATGGGATGCCGGTACATCTGGCCCCTGTAGGGCTGCAGCCAGCTCTCCCCAAGTGCTACATCCCATCCGGATAAGGGCTGGGTCCATCGCTGTCCACAGAGAATATTTCATGGTTTGAAAGGATATTCTGCAAGGAGTGCGACAAGAACCCCCTCTGGATCATTTCAGAGCGAGGTGAGGACGAAGCCCGCCCCCCCCCCCCCCCGGCCCCTCCGTCCCCCACCCGGATCCGCAGCACGAACGCATAAGGAAGATGAACTCGTTCTGGCTTCCAGCAAGTGCTTTGTCTGATTCTGAGTAAAAGTGAAACTTGTTATGTAACAGACACAGCCCTATAAATATCCCTGTTCGAACCCCAGCAGCCCGGGAGGACGCTGCAGAGGCTGGAGGGAGCTCGGAGGCTACAGGAAAAGCACCCGCTTGTTCTGCAAACTGCGGCGGCAGCACAGAGGTATTGTTGGTTAATGTGATTTAAACTTTGCTCCGGTGTTTGGACAGAGAATTTTGTCAGTGGAAATTAATCACTGACAACGCTCCTGGGTTGTAGGTAGAAGAAACACATCAGAGGCTGATTTCTCTCTGTCTTTCTCTCTCTCTCTCTCTCTCTGTGCGCGCGTGTACACACATACACGTATGAGATCCCAGGAATACAAATTTCCAAGAGATGGAAGCACACAGGAAGTGTTTCTTGAGAGGTTTAGTCAAATTTGGTTAAGGAGCTTTTAAAAATATCCTGCTAATTTCCAAGCTAGTCCATTAATTTAATGCCTTCAGTATCGCAAAAGGGAGATGTCCTAAAGATCTAAGAGCTGTGTTCAGGCTTCCAGTTCTCTCTGTGTTTAAACTACAGCTGTTGAAACCTGCTCATTAAGGATAAAACGAGTTGGGAACTTATCCCCTTTCTGGCTAGTGGATCCCTCCCAAACCAATCCTGCCTCCTGCAAATGTTCCTGTTCTTTGTAAGAAAACTTGAAATGTTGTTCTCCATGTTGCCTAGTCATAAGTATTCAAAAAGCAGAGCTTGTTAGTTATGTAAGGTTTCAGAGTAACAGCCGTGTTAGTCTGTATCCGCAAAAAGAAGAACAGGAGGACTTGTGGCACCTTAGAGACTAACAAATTTATTAGAGCATAAGCTTTCGTGGGCTACAGCCCACTTCTTCGGATGCATATAGAGTGGAATAAATATTGAGGAGATATATACACACACATACAGAGAGCATGAACAGGTGGGAGTTGTCTTACCAACTCTGAGAGGCCAATTAATTAAGAGAAAAAAACAAACAAACAAAAAAACAAACAAACAAACAAACAAAAAAACACTTTTGAAGTGATAATCACGATCGCCCAGTACAGACAGTTTGATAAGAGCTTATCTTATCAAACTGTCTGTACTGGGCTATCTTGATTATCACTTCAAAAGTGTTTTTTTTTTTCTCTTACTTAATTGGCCTCTCAGAGTTGGTAAGACAACTCCCACCTGTTTATGCTCTCTGTATGTGTGTATATATATCTCCTCAATATATGTTCCATTCTATATGTATCCGAAGAAGTGGGCTGTAGTCCACGAAAGCTTATGCTCTAATAAATTTGTTAGTCTCTAAGGTGCCACAAGTACTCCTGTTCTTCTTTTTAGTTATGTAACAGATTTTCAGGTGAACGTTCCTTTGTGTTAAAATTGTATTAGCTTCTGGGATTCACACATCTTTCACTGAATAGTTCAGTCTCCTGTGTCCTTGTGAACATAGACTAGGTCCCCATGAATGGTAGCAGGTCGGACTTGGTGCTTTATTTGAAGCCCAGAATTACCAGGGATCTGGTTATCCCAGGGCCAGCATCTTAACTGCTATGTCTAGCCATCGGGAAAGATTTGCTGGGAAGTCTTGCTGGTGGCTAATAAGACAATGGGGTAGCAATATCCTTGTATAGAGGTGGTTGCAATGGCATTTTCATCGTGAACCTAATTTCATTGTGTCAGCAATGCCCCTCTGCCATGTACATTGGCCAAACCGGACAGTCTCTACGCAAAAGAATAAATGGACACAAATCAGACGTCAAGAATTATAATATTCAAAAATCAGTTGGAGAACACTTCAATCTCCCTGGTCACTCGATTACAAACCTAAACGTCACAATACTCCAACAAAAAAACTTCAAAAACAGACTCCAACAAGAGACTGCTGAATTGGAATTAATTTGCAAATTAGACACCATTAAATTAGGCTTGAATAAAGACTGGGAGTGGATGGGCCATTACACAAAGTAAAACTATTGCCCCGTGTTTATTTTTTCCCCTCTACAGTTCCTCACATCTTCTTGTCAACTGCTGGAAATGGGCTATTTTGATTACCACTACAGGTTTTTTTTTTTCTCTCCTGCTGGTAATAGCTCATCTTAACTGATCACTCTCGTTATCGTTGGCATGACAACACCCATTGTTTCATGTTCTCTGTGTATATACATATATCTTCCTACTGTATTTTCCACTGTATGCATCCGATGAAGTGGGTTTTAGCCCACGAAAGCTAATGCTCAAATAAATTTGTTAGTCTCTAAGGTGCCACGAGGACTCCTGTTCTTTTTGCTGATACAGACTAACACGGCTGCTACTCTGAAACCAATTTCATTGTAAACTCTTGGGTCAGCCCCATAACCCACAGTGGGAAGGCTACGTCTGGGAGCAAGGCAGAAATTCTCTACCAATCAGAAAATGGGTTCCTGAATTATGGCATGCTAAGAACAGAAGTGCTCCCAATGTCTAATTTTTTTTGTAATTTTTGCAGCAGAAAAAAGCCAGAAGCGCTTAAACTGTTTACTGCAGTCACCTGAGATCAACTGCATGGAGCTAATTATTACTGATTTCAGTAACAACATAGGAAGCTATTATTAGTTTCATTGGAAACTGTGCGGTAGGCCAAATAGATGTCAAATAACTGCTAGAGATCTAATGGTTCTCTTTTATAAAAGCAAGTCTCTAGCCTGTTTCCTTGGAGAGAGACCTCAAAATGAGAAATTGTGTCTGTACTGGAGCTAGTCAGACAAGCTGTTACATTCAAAAAGCTAAATAAACACCTTTGTGAATCCCTGACTACGTAGGCCCCTAACCCCCATTGAGATCAATGGCAGTTGTTTATGAATCCCACCTGTAGTTGTGAGCACAGTTAAAGTTCTACCTTTTCTTTGTTGTCCAGCTCCTAGCTGGAGAACCAAGAGTAGAAAACAACTAAAATTAAGTTAACTGGATTCACCCAAGCCTCCCTGCTCTGCTGCCCCTTCCCTAGCCTCCTGCTCACCCAACCCCCTTGTGTTCACACACTCTCCTGTGCACTTCCTAGGGTCTGCAGGACGGGTGCTCTCCTCTTGGCAGTGGTAGGTCTCTGAGTGAGTGGGGTAGGAGAGAGCAGAAGGCCATGTCTGCACTCCGGCTGCTAGAGAGCCATATAGTGACACTTCCTACAGAGATGGAAGGGTTTTTTCTGTGACTGTAGTAACTCCACCTCCCTGAGAGGCAGTAGCTAGGGCAACTGGAGCATTCTTCTGTCAACTTAACCACACCAAGGGTTAGATCAGCACAGCTACGGTGCTTAGATGTGTGAGTTTTTCACACCCCTGGCTAACATAGCGATGTTGATCTACATTTTTAGAGTATGCCAGGCCAAACTCTTGCATGTAGAAGTATGTGTGGGGGGGAGATATTCCCTTTTCCTGTGGACTGTCTGGGGTCTGGAGCTGAGTGGGACATCATGCCACATACGCCCCTGGCAAGTTGTGTGCAGAAGGGTGCAGTGGTTAGGGTGCTAGTCTGAGCTGTAAGAGACTCTGGTTCCGGTTCCAGCCCTGACACAGACTGCTGTGTGACCTTGGGCAAGTCACTTAGGGTACGTCTACACAGCAATTAAACACATGTGGCGGGCCTGGGTCAGCTGAGGCTCAGGCTGAGGGGCTGTAAAATTGCTGTGTAAATGTTTAGGCTCAGGCTGGAGCTTGAGCTCTGGGACCCCATGAGCAGAGAGGGTCCCAGATCCCAGGCTCCAGCCCGAGCCCAAATAGCTACATGTTAATATCTAACCCCCCAGCCTGAGTCAGCTGACCAGGACCAGCTGCAGCCATGCCGAGAGTCTTTTATTTCAACGTAGACATACCCTTAGGATGGGATCCACAAAGGTACTTAGGCTCCTAAACCCCAGAGATAGGTATCTAAATCTCAGGTTTAGGCACCTAAGCCCCAGTTTTGGCTCCACTACAATCCACCAAACTCCCGCCAAACCCTGTAGGTGCCTAAATTCATCTGGCCCCTAAGTTTTCAGGGTAGAAGTTCCCTTGGCACCTGTGTCGCTGCAAATGTGCACTGCTGCCTTCCTCTGGGCATCTGGATGCCTGTCTCCCACCTATGCCCCAGAGCAAGTCACGAACAGGGGGAAGACAGGTATTTACATCGTATACAGGACCTAATCTGGTAGGTGTGCACCAGACGGGTAGGGGATTTGAACAGGGTGAGCCAGGTTTCACAATGGGACATTTCTAGTGTTTGGGCGAGCGAACCAGCCTCAGCTTACCCAGCAGCTGTGACTCCTGCCCCGCGGGACTGGGCCCTGCGCCCCACCCTAGGCATTGCATCCAGTGCACAGGGTCACAGAGCCAGTCAGGCTTCGCCCGGCCGCCCCCCATCGTGACAGAGGAGCAGACAGGCCAAATATGAGTGAGTGACATTGGAGCATGGTGCATGGGGTCACAGCACCATGTAACGCCGTGTGCCTTATCGCAGTGCTGGGAGCGGGGAGCCAGGCCCAGACCTGCAGGACAGGAGTTGCCCCTGCCAGATGAATGTGGGGCAGGCTCACTCTCCAGTCCACCACCAATGACCCATTGCCCCCCAGTTGCAAAAGGCACCACACATATGTAAGCAGGGAAATGGTCCTGCTATTGTGGGAAAAGTTCCTGGCTTATACACTGTGACGGGTTGGATCACAGAAACCCCCTTGGGAGCTGCCAACAGATGTGTTGAGACTACTTCTGCCCCTGCTTTCCTGCCCTGGCAGCTTGAGACTTCAGTGCCCTGCCTGGTTTGAGCCAGACCTGCTAGCCTGCTGCAAACCCAGACCCAGGTCTGAACCACATCCCCTAACAGTTGTAGGCTTAATTGAAAGCAGGTTGAGAAGTGTTCCTGTCTCTAACACTCAGATGCCCAACTCCCAATGGGGTCCAAACCCCAAATAAATCCGTTTTATCCTTATACAGGGTAAATTCATAAATTGTTCGCCCTCTATAACACTGATAGAGAGATATGCACAGCTGTTTGCCCCTCCCCTCCCAGGTATTAATACATACTCTGGGTTAATTAATAAGTAAAAGTGATTTTATTAAATACAAAAGGTTGGATTTAAGTGGTTCCAAGTAGTAACAGACAGAACAAAATGAATTACCAAGTAAAATAAAATAAAACATGCATGTCTGAGTCTAATACAGTAAGAAAACTGATTACAGATAAAACCTCACCCTCAGTGGTGTTCCAGCAAGCTTCCTTTTACAGACCAATCTCCTTCTAGTCTGGGTCCAGCAATCACTCACACCCCCTGTAGTTACTGTCCTTTGTTCCAGTTTCTTTCAGGTATCCTTCGGGGTGGAGAGGCTATCTCTTGAGCCAGCTGAAGACCCAATGGAGGGATCTCCCCGGGGTTTAAGTAGAGTTTCTCTTGTGGGTGGACACCCCTCCCTCCCCATGTGTAGAATCCAGCTACAAAATGGAGTTTTGGAGTTACATGAGCAAGTCACATGTCCATGCATGACTGAGTTTCTTACCAACCAAGCCACATTCCTGGGAAAGCTCCGAGGTGCATTAAAACAAGGAGTCCGGTGGCACCTTAAAGACTAATGGATTTATTTGGGCATTCCCTCTGGGGCACCTGGCATTGGCCACTGTTGGAAGATAGGATACTGGGCTATATGGACCTTTGGCCATTCTTAAGGTCTTATGCCAGTTTATTGTTTCAAATAGCTATTCAGACACTTCACTTTAAGCACACAGGATTAGATAAAACAATAACAAATTTAAGTACGAAGAGAGATTTTAAGTGAGTACAAGTAACAAGGCATAAAAGTCAGAAATGGTTATAAGAACAATAAAGATAGAACGTTTACTAATATCTAACTTAACAAACTATATCAGATTCAAGCAAAGTGTCTCACGACAATGTTTCAGCAATGTTACTGACCAAACTCTGTAGGTGAGGACCATGATCCCACAGTCCAATGATTGCTTCCTTTTTCTCTTCAGGTGTGGCGAATGCAGTGGGCAGAGAAGAGAGGGAACGCTTGGTGTGTTTGTCCTTCCTTTTGATAGTTTCAGTCCCTCGTTTGAAAAACATTTCCAGCTGGGCACTAGGAGACAAAGAGTTTAGGTGGAAGGATGTTCCCTGCTGGCTTTTTCTCACCTGCTTGAGCTTTCGTTGTTTCCCTTCCTGCTTGATGACATTGTTTACTGCTTAAATGCAAATGAAGCAGAGCACACATTCCTTTGTTTAGGACAGACCTGTTTGCCACCCTCTGTTTGGGCAGGGCTATGGGGTTCGGAACATGTGATAACATCATAAAGGGAAATCTTATAACTTAACATACAGTGTTGTCACACATTTTATTAGGATGATACTGACCAGCAACTTGTGAGTTTTCAAAAGATACCTTACAGGACATAATTTGTACAAAAAATACAATAGTGTGCAGGGTGTGAACACAAAGGTATATTCCATCACAATAGCCAACCTTTTCCTTTCACAAAACACACACCTGGATATCACATGTGGACACTAAGCACATATGTAGTGATTCAAAGTTACTTCAGATTTATCTGGAAATTCACCAATGGGTGTAACACAAGTAGCCCGATTAATATTTGATTATTTATACAAAGGCTTCAACAAGTGACATTGGGAGAGACCCACATTAGCTAACCCAATAGTGCAGGGTTAGGACACTCATTGACTCCACTCCGCTGTCCCCCAGCTGCATTGGGTGGGAAATAGCCGAGACGTCTGATTCCAGGATAAGGTTCCCAGCTGTGGATCCCAAGCAGAGACAGCCACCTTCCTCCAGCCCAGACTTAAGTGCCTAAGACTCACCCCTCTCCCTAGCATTTCCCATTGGCTGGCTTAGGGGGGCTCCCTGTCTAGCATGGTGGCTTTTGGGGATCCCATTCAGAGGTGTCTGTCTCTTCCCATTCAGTGTGTAGGAAGCCTGGGCAAGCTTTGTGGACCCCAGTGATTTTCTAGGTGCTTACAAGTTAAGCATTGCAATGCTCAGCATCACAACACCACAGTGCCTTTGTGGAGCCAGGCCTAAGTGACTACTTTCCACTCTCTTTTTTTTAATTCAGAAATTCCGTGAGATACTGAGCGCTGACGTGGGGCTATACCCTTTAACAGATAAAATGTCTGACCAGGCAACTCCCCCTGCTGCATCTGGAAGGAATAGAGGTAAGATTTTTTTGGATACATTTTTTTTTGGAGAATATTGGGACAATTGTGTGATCATAGAATCATAGAATATCAGGGTTGGAAGCGACCTCAGGAGGTATCTAGTCCAACCCCCTGCTCAAAGCAGGACCAATTCCCAACTAAATCATCCCAGCCAGGGCTTTGTCAAGCCGGGCCTTAAAAACCTCCAAGGAAGGAGATTCCACCACCTCCCTAGGTAACCCATTCCAGTGCTTCACCACCCTCCTAGTGAAATAGTGTTTCCTAATATCCAACCTAAACCTCCCCCACTGCAACTTGAGACCATTGCTCCTTGTTCTGTCATCTGCCACCACTGAGAACAGCCGAGCTCCATCCTCTTTGGAACCCCCCTTCAGGTAGTTGAAAACAGCTATCAGATCCCCCCTCATTCTTCTCTTCTGCAGACTAAACAATCCCAGTTCCCTCAGCCTCTCCTCATAAGTCATGTGCCCCAGCCCCCTAATCATTTTTGTTGTCCTCTGCTGGACTCTTTCCAATTTTTCCACATCCCTTCTATAGTGGGGGGACCAAAACTGGACACAATACTCCAGGTGTGGCCTCACCAGTGCCGAATAGAAGAGAATAATCACTTCCCTCGATCTGATGGCAGTGTTCCTACTAATACAGCCCAATATGCCGTTAGTCTTCTTGGCAACGAGGGCGCACTGCTGACTCATATCCAGCTTCTCGTCCACTGTAACCCCTAGATCCTTTTCTGCAGAACTGCTGCTTAGCCAGTTGGCCCCCAGTCTGTAACAGTGAATGGGATTCTTCCTTCCTACGTGCAGGGCTCTGCACTTGTCCTTGTTGAACCTCATCAGATTTCTTTTGGCCCAATCCTCCAACTTGTCTAGGTCCCTCTGGACCCTATTCCTACCCTCCAGCATATCTACCTCTCCCCCCAGCTTAGTGTCACCTGCAAACTTGCTGAGGGTGCAATCCATCCCATCATCCAGATCATTGATAAAGATGTTGAACAAAACTGGCCTGATCAAGTCATTGCATCATGGGCCCAGGTTGTGCTGCCAGGTAGTTGCTCATTTGCTCAATATAGACCTGACCCAATACCCATTGACATCAATCGGGGGAGCCTTTCCATTGATTTCAGCAGGCTTTGGGAAGGACATTATGTTTATATCTGGAATGAGCCCCATGGGCCCTGCAGCTCTCCCACCAGAGAATCACTAATGACAAAGCTGTTCAGAGTCCAGCTCACTCTGCCTTGGACAGAGCAGGGGCAGATGGAGCGTGCTCAGGATTCCCACTCTCCCTGGAGAGCCAGTGGCAGCTAAATCTCTGCATGATGAACCTTCCCAGCCTGTCCTCTCTGAGGAGAGAGGAGAAGAGCTATGGCTCAGTAATTCCTTCCCAGGCAGGCTGATGAGACGAAGGGGGAATAGGATTCCCCAGTGGCCTCCTCTCCATGAGGAGATGTGAAAAACACTGAGCTAACCCTGTGTCCCCCACTACTTGCTTTTTTCTGAGGGGAGAACTGATGGCTGCTTTGATGGCTTCAAAGATAATCTCCTCATTCTGTGCCCTCTCACAAGATCCCTCCTCCTACTGTTGCCTCCCGCCATTCTTCCTCTTGTAGTTCTGTCCCAGTTGGCCTCTTTCCCCCTCCCCAGCCTCCATCTTTCTCCTCCCTTGTTCTTTTCTTCTGTCCCATAAATCTGGTTCCAGCCACACATTTCTGGTTTCCACTCCCCATGTACCTCCTCCCCACACACACACACTCATTTTTTTCCGTCTGGAGTCCTGAAGAGCTGCTGCACTCCTCCAGTGTCTGGGGGGAGGCTGCTATTAACCTTTGTTGATGCCTTCAGGGTCATTTTATCCCTCTGTGTCCTCTCCCAAGATTCACCCTCTTTCTTTCCTTCTGTATCACTGGAAAAACAAACAGCAAGAAATGTTGCACAGATTTAGGTTTAGCCACACTTTTATTCATCTTGGTTCTCCCCCTGCGACCTGCAAACACCTCCTTGGGTTCTAGCTTTGGGTGTCCTCTGGCTAATATTGCTTCCTGACCCACCCCCAACCTCCGTCAGCCCCCTCTTCCTGTGGGTCTTCACCCTCATTGACAGTTCTTGGATTGTCACACCCTGTAGGCGTCATGGTTTTTCACTTTGCAAAACTGGTCACTCTGTTTCCACACCCTCCACTTGGGCTACTCACACAAAGTGAGCTCCTCTGTTCTTCCATATGAGATACACTCCCACCCACCAAGACTGGATGTGTGACAGGAGAAGGGTTGGGGAGTGATGCACAACTGTTACACTAACATACGCTGAAGGGTAGGGATAGGGTCCAGAGTCACCTAAACAAATTGGAGGATGAGGTTCAACAAGGAGAAGTGCAGAGTCCTGCACTTAGGAAGGAAGAATCCCATGCACTGCTACAGGCTGGGGACCGACTGGCTAAGCAGCAGTTCTGCAGAAAAGGACGTGGGGATTACAGTGGACGAGAAGCTGGATATGAATCAGCAGTGTGCCCTTGTTGCCAAGAAGGCTAACAGCATATTGGGCTGTATTAGTAGGAGCATTGCCAGCAGATCAAAGGAAGTGATTATTCCCCTCTATTTGGCACTGGTGAGGCCACACCTGGCATATTGCATCCAGTTTTGGTCCCCCCTGTGACGGGTTGGATCACAGAAACCCCGTTGGGAGCTGCCACCTGATGTGCGAAGACTACTTCTGCCCCCTGCTTTCCCTGCCAGCTCAGGACCCCAGCACCCTGTCTTGCTGAGCCAGACACTCCCGTCTGCTCCAACACAGACCCAGGGTCTGAATTACTTGCACCAAAGCTGCAGGTTTGCCTGAAAGCAGCTAACAGAAGTGTTCCTGTTTAACACTCAGATGTCCAACTCCCAGTGGGGTCTAAACCCAAATAAATCCATTTTACCCTGTATAAAGCTTATGCAGGCTAAATTCATAAATTATTTGCCCTCTATAACACTGATAGAGAGATATGTACAGTTGTTTGCTCCCCCCGGTATTAATACATACTCTGAGTTAATTAATAAGTAAAAAGTGATTTTATTAAATACAGAAAGTAGGATTTATGTGGTTCCAAGTAGTAACAGACAGAACAAAGTAAGTCACCAAGCAAAATAAAATAAAATGTGCAAATCTATATCTAATCAAACTGAATACAGATAATCTCACCCTCAGAGATGCTTCAATAAGTTTTTTCTCAGACTGGACACCTTCCAGGCCTGGGCACAATTCTTTCCCCTGGTACAGCTCTTGTTGCAGCTCAGGTGGTAGCTAGGGGATTCTTCATGATGGCTTCTCTCCCCTCCTCTTTGTTCTGTTCCACCCCTTTATATATCTTTTGCATAAGGCAGGAATTCTTTGTCCCTCTGGGTTTCCACCCCCCACTCCTCACTGGAAAAGCACCAGTTTAAAGATGGATTCCAGTTCAGGTGACATGATCACATGTCACTGCAAGATTTTATTACCCACTTGCCAGCACACACATATACAGGAAGACTCACAGGTAAACACAGCCATCTGCAGACAATGATCCTGGTTAATGGGAGTCATCAAGATTCCAAACCACCATTAATGGCCCACACTTTGCATAATTACAATAGGCCCTCAGAGTTATATTTCATATTTCTAGTTTCAGATACAAGAGTGGTACATTTATACAAATAGGATGATCACACTCAGTAGATTATAAGCTTTGTAATGATACCTTACAAGAGACCTTTTGCAAGAAGCATATCCCAGTTACATTATATTCACTCATTACCATATTTTTATAAAACCATATGGACCGCACAACATCACGCCCCCCACTACAGAAGGGATGTGGACAAATTGGAGAGAGTCCAACGGAGGACAACGAAAATGATTAAGGGGCTGGGGCACATGACTTACGAGGAGAGGCTGAGGGAACTGGGCTTATTTTTAGTCTGCAGAAGAGAAGAATGAGGGGAGATTTGATAGCAGCCTTCAACTACCTGAACAGGGGGTTCCAAGGAATCATAGAATCATAGACTTTAAGGTCAGAAGGGACCATTATGATCATCTAGTCTGACCTCCTGCACAACGCAGGCCACAGAATCTCACCCACCCACTTTTGCGACCAGGGGCTGCTAACAGGGAGTTTTGCAAGGGAGTTCTCCAGGTGAAGGAGGAGCAAATATAGGACCCTTGGGGTAAGTGATTGACTGTAGTGTGTGTTTGTTTGTGTTTGAGGGTTACTTGCTGTGTGCTGAGCTTGTGTTTGTCAGTCTGTTTGTTTGGTTGTTTGTTTGAAGGACCGTGTGCTGTGGCTGGCGGTGAGCTTCAAAGGAAGGTCTGAAAGCTAGAAGCCTCTGGTAATTGGCTGAACCTTAATCAGTGGGCGGGGCATTCACACAGGTCAAGGCTTTATAAAGCAGCGCACAAGCGACCAGGGAGCTTTTGCGAACGGGGCTGCTGACAGGGAGTTTCGCAAGGGAGTTTGGAAGGGGAGTGGGAAGGGAGCGGGGGTCCCTTGCCGGGTCTATCTTATACCCTTTATTCCCCTTAAAACCTATAAACCAAACTACATTCGAGACTTCTTGCTTTAAACAACCCTTTCATTAACTAGGAGACAACGCAGGCAGAAGCCCAGCTGCAGAGTGGGGGCTATCCAGTTTATTGCACTGAGTGCAGCATGTATGATTACCTGCCCTGTGGGCGGGTGGCGTATGTGTGCATTCAGTGCAAGGAGCTCCTGGCCCTCAGAGACCACGTACGGACTTTGGAGGCCAGGGTAGCGGAACTGGAGGAGCTAAGGGAGGCAGAGAGGTATGTTGATGAGGCTTTCCGGGACACTGTAGAATTGTCCCACCTCCGGTCAGACAGCCCCTGCGCTGTTGAGGAGGATGAAAGGCCCAGGGAAGCAGAGCAGTCAACGGGAGCAGAGGGAAACCTTCCCATAGTTGGGACCCTCCTTCCAGACGGTGCTGGGGTTGCCTCTCGCACTGAGGTTACCTGTCCGCGGGAGGGATCTCCAGTTGCTAGGAAAAGGCAGGTGTTAGTAATGGGCGATTCGATCATTAGAAACGTAGATAGCTGGGTTTGTGATGACTGGGAGAACTGTATGGTGACTTGCCTGCCTGGTGCGAAGGTTGCGGATCTCTCGAGACAGCTGGATAGACTTATGTGTAGTGCTGGGGTACATGTAGGTACCAATGACACAGGGAAGGGTAGGAGAGATGTCCTGGAGGCCAAATTTAGGCTGCTAGGGAAGAGACTGAAATCCAGGATCTCTATGGCGGCATTCTCAGAAATGCTCCCAGTTCCACGCACAGGGCCAGGTAGGCAGGCAGAGCTTCAGAGTCTCAATGCGTGGATGAGACGATGGTGTAGAGAGGAGGGGTTTACATTCATTAGGAACTGGGGAAACTTTTGGGATGGAGGAGCCTATACAGGAGAGATGGGCTCCACCTAAACCAAAGTGGAACCAGACGGCTGGCACTAAACATTAAAAAGGTTGTAGAGCAGTTTTTAAACTAGGAGATGGGGGAAAGCCGACTGCTGCAGAGGAGCATGTGGATCGGCCAGAGACGTCTCTTAGGGGAGAGTCTATTGATCGAGAATCTCCAGGTTCTAGTCAGGAGCAGAGGATGGAGGAGGAGGATAATGTAAGGGCCAGATCAGATGAGAAACATTCACATAAAAAAGAATCTGACACATCAGAAAAGGGCAGACAAATAAACAGTGACACGTTTTTAAAGCGCTTGTACACAAATGCTAGAAGTCTAAATAATAAGACGGGTGAACTAGAGTGCCTTGTGATAAAGGAGGATATTGATATAATAGGCATCACAGAAACCTGGTGGACTGAGAGCAATCAATGGGACACAATCATTCCGGGGTACAAAATATATCGGAAGGACAAAACAGGTCCGGGGGGAGGGGGGGGGAATGGCACTATATGTGAAAGAAAATGTAGAATCAAATGAATTAAAAATCATAAGTGAATCCACATGTTCCATAGAATCTCTATGGATAAAAATGTCATGCTCTAATAAGAATATAACATTAGGGATCTATTATCAACCACCTGACCAGGACGGTGATAGTGATGATGAAATGCTAAGGGAAATTAAAGAGGCTATCAAAATTAAGAACTCAATAATAGTGGGGGATTTCAATTATCCCCATATTGACTGGGAACATTTCACTTCAGGACGAAATGCAGAGATAAAATTTCTTGATACTTTAAATGACTGCTTCTTGGAGCAGCTGGTACGGGAACCCACAAGGGGAGAGGCAACTCTAGATTTAGTCCTGAGTGGAGCGCAGGAGCTGGTCCAAGAGGTAACTATAACAGGACCGCTTGGAAATAGTGACCATAATATAATAACATTTAACATCCCTGTGGTGGGAAGAACATCTCAACAGCCCAACACTGCGGCATTTAATTTCAAAAAAGGGGAACTATGCAAAAATGAGGGGGTTAGTTAAACAGAAGTTAAAAGGTACAGTGACTAAAGTGAAATCCCTGCAAGCTGCATGGGCACTTTTTAAAGACACCATAATAGAGGCCCAACGTCAATGTATACCCCAAATTAAGAAACACAGTAAAAGAACTAAAAAAGAGCCACCGTGGCTTAACAACCATGTAAAAGGAGCAGTGAGAGATAAAAAGACTTCCTTTAAAAAGTGGAAGTCAAATCCTGGTGAGGCAAATAGAAAGGAGCATAAACGCTGCCAGATTAAGTGCAAGAATGTAATAAGAAAAGCCAAAGAGGAGTTTGAAGAACAGCTAGCCAAAAACTCCAAAGGTAATAACAAAATGTTTTTTAAGTACATCAGAAGTGGAAAGCCTGCTAAAGAACCAGTGGGCCCCTCGATGATAGAGATGGAAAAGGAGCACTTAAAGACGATAAAGCCATTGCGGAGAAACTAAATGGATTCTTTGCTTCAGTCTTCACGGCTGAGGATGTTAGGGAGATTCCCAAACCTGAGCCGGCTTTTGTAGGTGACAAATCTGAGGAACTGTCACAGATTGAAGTGTCACTAGAGGAGGTTTTGGAATTAATTGATAAACTTAACAGTAACAAGTCACCGGGACCAGATGGCATTCACCCAGGAGTTCTGAAAGAACTCAAATGTGAAGTAGCGGAACTATTAACTAAGGTTTGTAACCTGTCCTTTAAATCGGCTTCTGTACCCAATGACTGGAAGTTAGCTAATGTAACGCCAATATTTAAAAAGGGCTCTAGAGGTGATCCCGGCAATTACAGACCGGTAAGTCTAACATCGGTACTGGGCAAATTAGTCGAAACAATAGTTAAGAATAAAATTGTCAGACACATAGAAAAACATAAACTGTTGAGCAATAGTCAACATGGTTTCTGTAAAGGGAAATCGTGTCTTACTAATCTATTAGAGTTCTTTGAAGGGGTCAACAAACATGTGGACAAGGGTAATCCAGTGGACATAGTGTACTTAGATTTCCAGAAAGCCTTTGACAAGGTCCCTCACCAAAGGCTCTTATGTAAATTAAGCTGTCATGGGATAAAAGGGAAGGTCCTTTCATGGATTGAGAACTGGTTAAATAATTCCTCTCCCTCTCTGATATTTATCCCTCTGATATATTTATAGAGAGCAATCATATCTCCCCTCAGCCTTCTTTTGGTTAGTCTAAACAAGGCAAGCTCTTTGAGTCTCCTTTCATAAGACAGGTTTTCCATTTCTCAGATCATCCTAGTAGCCCTTCTCTGTACCTGTTCCAGTTTGAATTCATACTTCTTAAACATGGGAGAACATTCCAGATGAGGTCTCACCAGTGCTTTGTATAACGGTACTAACACCTCCTTATCTCTACTGGAAATACCTCGCCTGATGCATCCCAAGACCGCATTAGCTTTTTTCACAGCCATATCACATTGGCAGCTCATAGTCATCCTGTAATCAACCAATACTCCAAGGTCCTTCTCCTCCTCTGTTACTTCCAACTGATGTGTCCCCAGTTTATAACAAAAAATTCTTGTTATTAATCCCTAAATGAATGACCTTGCACTTTTCACTATTAAATTTACTCCAGTTTACAAGGTCATCCAGATCTTCCTGTATGATATCCCGGTCCTTCTCTGTATTGTCAATACCTCCCATCTTTGTGTCATCCACAAACTTTATTAGCACATTCCCACTTTTTGTGCCAAGATCAGTAATAAAAAGATTAAATAAGATTGGTCCCCAAACCGATCCCTGAGAAACTCCACTAGTAACCTTCCTCCAGCCTGACAGTTCACCTTTCAGTATGACCCGTTGTAGTCTCCCCTTTAACCAGTTCCTTATCCACCTTTCAATTTTCATATTGATCCTCATCTTTTCCAATTTAGCTAATAATTCCCCATGTGGAACTGTATCAAATGCCTTACTGAAATCTAGGTACATTAGATCCACTGAGTTTCCTTTGTCTAAAAAATCTGTTACCTTCTCAAAGAAGGAGATCAGGTTGGTATGGCACGATCTACCTTTTGTAAAACCATTTTGTATTTTGTCCCAATTACCATTGACCTCAATGTCCTTAACTACTTTCTCCTTCAAAATTTTTTCCCAGACCTTACATACTACAGATGTCAAACTAAAGGGCCTGTAGTTACCCAGATCACATTTTTTCCCTTTCTTAAAAATAGGAACTATGTTAGCAATTCTCCAGTCATACGGTACAACCACTGAGTTTACAGATTCATTAAAAATTCTTGCTAACGGGCTTGCAATTTCATGTGCCAGTTCCTTTAATATTCTTGGATGAAGGTTATCTGGGGCTCCCGATTTAGTCCCATTAAACTGTTCAAGTTTGGCTTCTACCTCGGATGTGGTAATATCTACCTCCATATCCTCATTCCCATTTGTCATCCTATCATTATCCCTAAGCTCCTCATTAGCCTCGTTAAAGACTGAGGCAAAGTATTTGTTTAGATATTGGGCCATGCCTAGATTATCCTTACCCTCCACTCCATCCTCAGTGTCTAGCAGTCCCACTTCTTCTTTCTTTGTTTTCTTCTTATTTATATGGCTATAGAACCTTTTACTATTGGTTTTAATTCCCTTTGCAAGGTCCAACTCTACATGGCTTTTGGCCTTTCTCACTTTATCCCTACATGTTCTGACTTCAATAAGGCAGTTTTCCTTGCTGATCCCTCTCATCTTCCACTCCTTGAAAAGAGGATGGAGCTCGGCTATTCTCGGTGGTGGCAGATGACAGAACAAGAAGTAATGGTCTCAAGTTGCAGTGGGGGAGGTCTAGGTTGGATATTATGAAACACTATTTCACTAGGAGGGTGGTGAAGTACTGGAATGGGTTACTAGGGAGGTGGTGGAATCTCCTTCCTTAGA
This sequence comes from Chrysemys picta bellii, assembly GCF_011386835.1. NCBI lineage: Eukaryota > Metazoa > Chordata > Testudines > Emydidae > Chrysemys > Chrysemys picta. Next base: position 2,620,169 of record NC_088792.1, on the reverse strand, counting down.
GGTTTTTAAGGCCCGGCTTGACAAAGCCCTGGCTGGGATGATTTAGTTGGGGATTCGTCCTGCTTTGAGCGGGGGGTTGGACTAGATGACCTCCTGAGGTCCCTTCCAACCCTGAGATTCTATGATTCACCAACTGAGTATCACGTGTAACGACACAAAGAGCTCCCTCTCCCAATTCCTTACTGTGGCCCAGTGCTGCCAGCAGTCAGAGGAGAGGGAAAAAAAAAAGCCGAGAACAGCCGAGTGCTGTGGGCAGTCAGAGGAGATTCTGCACCCTCCCTTAGCTATGCATACCTCCAGCGTCTAGGTATTTACACCAGGCTCATCACCATAATGACAGAGCAGAGAAGTAACAACCGCTGTAACTTTTCCTTTCACTCTGCATTCTGACATGCAAGTCTAGGCAGCTGGTCCAGACTGGTAGCAATGTGTGGATCAGTTTACAGGAGAGGGGAAAAAACAACAACAACTGAGAACAGCCGAGTGCTGCCGGCAGTCAGCAGGGGGTGGGGGGGGGAACGAGAACAGCCGAGTGCTGCCAGCGGAAAAAAAAAGGCGGAGTGCAAGGAGTACTGCGAAATATCAGGACTAATTGCGTCCCGACTGAAGATCGATCAGGACGTGGGACAAACGCCTAAATATTGGGACGGTCCCGATTTTATCGGGACGTCTGGTCACCCTAGGGCAGACTGTCAGAAAACAGGGTAGACATCCCGAACTGGTGGTGTGTTCTATAATTAGATTTCACCAAGCCAATGACAAATGTGAACTCCTGGATCACTATAGCCGTCTTACCATGGAGTCACAAACAGTCTCCTTAGATTCTCCAGTGTATCTTGCCCCCAAGACAAGCTGGACTTAATGATAAAAGGTCCCTTAAACCAAAACTCACACCACATCAGGTTGCTCTCAGTCCCAAGAGACCAGTCACTTACCCCGGATCAATGGGTACTCTAGATCTTACACCAAAGACAACACTGGCAACCAATTCTGTAGTAAACTAACTAAAGGTTTATTAGCTAAGAAAAGGAAACGTGCTACTGAGAGGTTAAAGCAGGTAAAATATACATAGAGGTGAGTCACAGTTTGTAATTCCGAATGGTGGCAGTGATGTAATAAGCTGCCAGTTTCCCAAAAAACTTTTCAGGGTACCCAGATTGTCTCTGGGGATCTCCGCTTTGCATCTGGCACACTCCCCTGTAAGAGTCCAAACAGCCCAGAGATGCAGGATCTTTCCTTGAATCCGTACATATAGCATCTTCTCTCAGAAAACAAGCTGACAGGGTCACCATGCACGTGGACTTTGCCTTTGATGGCAGTGAGTGAGGAAGGCACTTAGTCTTTGACCTCCCATTATCACACACAATGAACACTTGCTTTGAAATTAGCACGTTTCTGTTAAAGTTCTTCATTTGCATTCCACAAGCCTTCTTTCTCGTGTAATGGGTTATTTAGTTACAGGGTATACACGCTGTAAATGTTTGCTACTATATGATAACAGCCCACAGATAAGTGAAAACAATGCAAGTAACCTCCCACTAGTTTTCATGAATCACCAAATACACTCTGTGATAGACCCAGGCCAGTTGGGAACAGCAGAGTAGTAGAAGGAAGATATACTGGCCACTGGATAAGTAGTTTTCTGTTCCCTGACTGACCAGAGCAGGGGCTGCTCCAGACTAGGTGGACACCTGACTCCAATTAACCTGCAAAGAGTCAGGTGAGGCTGTTAAGCTAATGTGACCACCTGACTCTAATTAAGGCCCCGCTGATACTATAAAAGGGCTCACTCCAATCAGGCTGAGGAAAGCCAGGGAGCCAGAGAAAAGGAAGTGTGGCTGAAGGGCTGGTTAATGAAGACACCCTCAAGTTATTGATAAGGGAGCCCGAAGGTAAGGGAGAAGCAGGAGAGCTGTGGGGAAGTGGCCCAGGGAAATGTAGCAACTCTGGCAGTGAAAAGTCAGCTGCCAACAGCTGCTGCCACTAGGGTCCCTGGGCTGGAACCCAGAGTAGAGGGCGTGCCCGGGTTCCCCCCAACCCGCCACTACAGAAAGACCTCCTGGGAGGGGAAGACAGGCCCCTCTCAGGACAGGAGGCTAAACTGTATGTGAACAAGCCTGTGGGGACAACAGAGACTGTGGAAGTTCTCTCACCAACCTCCTTGCATATACCGCCTAGAAGCGCTGGGACCCACGGGGACAAGGTTGGAGTTCTGCCAACTCTTATACATTTAACAATCACTTTTACTAATACACAAGTCAATTGGCCTGGGGCTCTGGCATGAGCTGGCACCTGGTCTGCCAGCATTACACTTATAATAAAAAACTATCTAAAGATTTATTAAATAGGAAAAGGAAACAAGAGTTATTTACAAGGTTAAAGCAAGTAAACAGAGATACACACAAATGAGTTCCAATCTTAAATTTCAGAAAGGAACAGAAACTTCTATAATAAGAAAGCTGTATATGTCCTTTAGGGCTAACCCAGGCTAAGCAGCTGGGGACCCCTCACTTATGCCTAGCAACCTTCCCCCCCAGACTCTAAGAAGCATAGAGATCCAGTTACTTCTTGTTTAGGGTTTTTATTCCCCTCCCCTCTTGTGCTCTGAACTGCGGACTCATTTGATGGGAGGAATTCACTTGCAGGACCTATCTTAATGAGTGGGGGAGGGAGAAAGCAAACCACAAAGTCTTTTGTCCTCTTTAATGTTCCACCAAAGTCCATCTGGTGTCGATGAAACTTCCCTGTTGGGCAGGGTGTGACACCGTTTGTTGGAGACCCACGTTTCACACTAGTTAATGTCTCTTTCTGTCTGGTGATTTACATAGTCAGAGAGGCTCACAGCACAAACTCTGAAATATTCCCTTATAACATGGAATACAGATGTTCTAAGTGAGATTAGTGCAGGCAGCAACTCACTGGCATTCAATAAAGTCTGAACACTAAACCCATTCTTGTAATTCTAATACCTGCTTTAACAATAGTCACACACACAGGTGAGCCAGACTGATCCCAGCTCTGTGTTTGTCAGTGTTCAGCTGAGGCATGGGGACCTGGGCATGGGCTGGCACCAGGTACGCCAGCATCACCAGCTGATATTTCAAAGTGCTCTAAAATCCACATACAGAGGCGGATTGTCTTGAAAACTGGTCTGGCACAACAGGGCTGGGGTATGAAATGAGGCCAGTCTGAGAGTCCCAGCCTGGATAAATCACTCCTGGGCCAGGAGAGGCGGCTGACCTCCTGCCAGGCAGCACCAGGTGCACTGGGTCGGGTCTGGCTTGGGAACAGATGCACTCATTGCATGGCTCAGACACGTTGCTCTGAGACCGATGTGGGACACTGAAGACAGTGGGATACGCTTGGGGCTCACCCTCGCTAGGGCCGGCTCCAGGCACCTGCTTAACAAGCAGGTGCTTGGGGCGGCCAAGGCAGATGGGCAGCACCTGCGGCAATTCAGGGGCGGCAGGTCCCTCACTCCCTCTAGGAGCGAAGGACCTGACGCTGAACTGCCATGGCCGATCATGGCTTTTTTTTTCTTTCTCCCAATTGCCGACTGGGAGAGGAAGGAGGAGAACAGCTGCTGAGATGGATGGGTCAGTTCACACCTCTGTGAGCCTCCTGTGCCATAGGTGGGTGTGCAGGGCCCCCAACCTCTGTGCTAGCCCCCAAAGTGCAATGGGGCTCTGGGGCTCCCCACCGGCAGCTGGACATGCTCCCTTTGTCTTATCAGCTCCCACCTTCCCTCCTGCTGGTGGCCCCTCCGGCCATACTGGGGACATTGGGGGGCCAGGAGGAGGGCAGGGCTGGGTGCTGAGTGGTAGTGAAGTGTGCCCGGGGAGCCCTCTCGTGCTCCCCACAACTGCCCCCCAGCACCACCACTTCCTCACAATACAAGGGCAATTCATTGCCAACAAACAGGTTATTGCAGCGTTAAGGTTGCCTGGCAGACCCTGTGACCTTCTAGAATATGGAAGTTGCTAAACCGAAACCTCTGAGAAGCAGGGAACACAGAGCTAAAGTCGTGTTTCCCACATCCCACCCACAGAGCCGAAGCTCGCCCCCCTGCGAGGGATTATCCAATTCAGTCCCTGTCAGACATCACAGCACCAAATATTAACTATTTAAATACAGTTTTCCTGACTTTAAACAGGGTCAAACACTAACTCAAGTAAAATCCACTGAGATAAGCTCCGTTTGGTGCAGATGAGTCCCATAGTGTGAGCCCCAGCAACATCATCAGCCGTCCTGCGCCTGCAGGCGCATAGAACAGACGTCAAACGGTGTCAGACATTCCCAGGCTGGACTCTTTTTTCCCAGGTCTCTTACACTCAGAGGTAGTAATGCCACATCAGCCTTTGCAGTGCTACACAGTGCGCCTCTGGGTAGGTCGGCCTCTCTGTCTCTCACCCTGGGGCACCACAGAAACGCTCGTGTCAGCAGCCTGTCATCGGGCATTGGGGTGTTTCGCTGGTGAACTCCCCCGGCCCAGGCACACGGGGGGTGACACTGAGTGCTGCCCCCTCCCCCACACGTATCGGGTGAGGTGAGTGTGGCCCCTGCTGCAGGAGCTCTCACCCCACAGCTTCCCAGCTCCTGCCCAGCCATTATTTCAGCCCCAAGCCCCATCAGTTCAGCCACCCACAGCCTCCCCTCTGCTCCTCCTGGGGTCCTTCACCCTCTCCCCGGCCTGGGGTGGCTGCAGCAGGTTCCCTTTTCCATTCCAGGCTGGGAGGGCAGCTCCAGGGGCTTGTCACTCCCTCTGCCCCGCCCAGGCTGGATGCTGCAGGGGGAGGGCAGAGGAGCAGGGGAGGGGGCAGGAGGGAGGGGCGCTGCCCTGAGCGCTGGGCTCTGTTCCCCCATGTGAGAGCGGCCAGTGGAGGGGAGACTCGCCGGCTTCTGCCAGGGCTGCACTTCCCAAGGGGCTGGTGCTTTCACAGCATTGTCAGACAGGCTCCAGCCCCTCTGCAATCCCGTCACTCATGGAGAATCACGAGCGCTGGCAATGCTGAGTAGCAGGTGGTCCTTGTCCCGAGGAGCTGACACTGCAGACAGACAGGACAGACAGCGGGCGGGGGAAGGGGTAGAACACACCAGCAGAGTGAACAATGTGAAGGCAGCAAACAGCATGTTAGTGCCATATATTTTTGTGGGGTGTTATTTAGGAGGGGATCAGCTCAATGAAAATCATTGTGAAGGGAAGGGGGCAGGGAGAAGAGGCTGGGGGGGGGGCAGGTGTGGAGTGAAGTTTCTTTATGGTTAGTAAACTTTTGAAATAATTAACCATCACAGACAAGGGAACCTGAGCTAAGATTTCCTGTTCAACAAACTGTTCATGAACAATTTTTTTCCATGATTGAAGTAAGCTGTACTGACCGGCTGGCGTACTCTCTCTTACTTGTTCCCAGCACAATCTGAACTGAGAATCGTCCTTGTTGGTAAAACTGGAGCTGGGAAAAGTGCAACAGGAAACACCATCCTTGGTGCTAAAAAATTTCATTCAGAGCTCTCATCATCTTCAGTTACAATGCACTCTGGAAGACAGGCAGTGTTCATTGATGGGAGGAAAATTACAGTGGTCGATACTCCTGGCCTTTTTGACACTTATGCACGTAACAAAGAGACTTCCAAAGAAATAGGTGAGTCTGTTAAACTCCTCTCTCCTGGAATCCATGCCATTATTCACGTCATGCAGCTGGGTCGCTTCACCCAAGAAGAAAAGGACGTGGCTAAGGAAATAAACAGGATTTTCAGGTTCGAAGCAAAGAATTACATGATCTTCCTGTTCACCCGAAGATTTAGAGGAGAAAACACTGGAAGCGTTCCTAGCAAATGGCGATAAACAGCTTTGGAGTCTGATTCAGACTTGTGGAAACCGACGCCTCGCTTTCAACAACAGAGCAGAAGGAAATGAACAGTCTGCTCAGGTGTCTGAGTTGCTTGAAATGATTGATGACATGGTGCGTGGAAACAGTGAACAGCCCTGTTATACTGAAGGAATGTTTAAGAAGGACAAGTCACTCTTAGAACGCTTTTGTGCTATACTCTAATCGATAATGATCTTCTGAGACAGGGGTTTGTTGTACTTTTACCATTTTAGAAGGGGGTTTGGAACACTTGTTTTAATGCCAAGGCTTTTATTGGTATTAAAATCTTCGACACTGAGATTAAAATAACATATTTACATTTCCCTTAATTGTATCACTAATTTCATCTTGGATAGCAAAACCTGAAAGAATTTTAAATCAAATTTAATTTTCATCATTTTATGGTTGTACTTTTTATCTTTCTCTCTGCTTCAGCAGTGAAACCAGACCAGTCAGTTCCCTTTGTTTGTTCTCGTGTGGTTCTCATTCACCAGCAGGATGCTGTCTGCCTGGATTTCCAGACACATAGTGGAATGAAATCCCTCTGCCCCTGTTTTTCAGTGAAATAACAGTTACACTCATGGAAACGTGAGGTTTGTGACTCCTCCAACTTGAACTAAATTTTCAAAAGTGTAAAATTGCTGCAGGCTCCACATTCTGGGGGTGTTTAATGGGGGTGTTTAGTGATTCTGAACTGTGTAGCTGTATCCTTCTAAGCCTGCCCCCCTAGGCACAATGGCTGCATATGAATACCCGTAGTGGGGGCCTCCTACTTCCCAAAGAGCCAGCTTTCATGCTGATTTCCAGCAAACCCAGGGACTGGTGGTGAGGGTGGGAAGCAGTAGAGACTGAACAGTGACATCCAGGATTTTTTTCTGATCTGCCCAAACAATCCCGGCTCCTCCTTCCCCCAACTGGCTCCCGGAGGCTCTCGCTCCCCTTTTGCTACCTTGGGTGTACTGAGCAGGCTGACTCGAACTGAGCATGCCCAGTAACCTTCGCTGTAGCCACTGCCCTCTCTCTGCCCTTACTTCTACTTAGGACTTGCTGCCTCCTCTTTGGGAGGGTTTAAAAGGATTAAGGGGGCAAATCGCAGCGGGGGCTGTCAGGGTCTGAGCAGGGGGCAGAATTTTACTGGCCTGGGGGGTTCAAGCTACTGTAGCTAGCGGCAGAAGAGAGGCTGAAGGGCAAAAATCGGTGGTGGGGGGTGAGAGCCGGGGTTAAGCCGGGGGGGGGGGGGGGGGGGGGACACTGCCAGACCCCGTGCGAGTACAAAACCCCCGTTTAGGGAGGGGGAGGGGGGAACAGTGACCCCGTGGGATGAGCCACCCACTGTGCTCGCTAATCTAGGGGGGTGGGGGGGCAGAGGCTGTTTTTGTTGGTCTCACAGGGAGGCTGCATGTCAGCCTCGGAGCAGGGGGCGGGTTCCTGGGGTTGGGGTCTTAAAGGCACAGGCCTCCAATTCCTAGCCTGTCAAAGCTTAATCAACGCAGCTCCTCTCTATCCTATACAAAAAGAAGAACAGGAGGACTTGTGGCACCTTAGAGACTAACAAATTTATTAGAGCATAAGCTTTCGTGGACTACAGCCCACTTCTTCGGATGCATATAGAATGGAACATATATTGAGGAGATATATATACACACATACAGAGAGCATAAATAGGTGGGAGTTGTCTTACCACCTCTGAGAGGCCAATTAATTAAGAGAAAAAAAACTTTTGAAGTGATAATCAAGCTAGCCGAGTACAGACAGACAGTTAGATAACAAGTGTGAGAGATTCAATGTTTGTAATGGCTCAACCATTCCCAGTCCTTATTTAAACCGGAGTTGATTGTGTCTAGTTTGCATATCAATTCTAGCTCAGCAGTTTCTCGTTGGAAAAGCAACATCACTTGCCACATAACCTCAGCCATGCAGAACACAACGCCATCTACAGCCTCAGAAACAACCCTGACATCATAATCAAAAAGGCTGACAAAGGAGGTGCTGTCGTCATCATGAATAAATTGGAATATGACCAGGAGGCTGCTAGACAGCTCTCTAACACCACATTCTACAGGCCATTATCCTCTGATCCCACTGAGGATTACCTAAAGAAACTACACCATCTGCTAAAAAAACTCCCTGACAAAGCACAGGAACAAATCTGTACAGACACATGCCTAGAACCCCGACCAGGGGTATTCTATTTGCTACCCAAGATCCATAAACCTGGATATCCTGGACGCCCCATCATCTCAGGCATTGGCACCCTAACATCAGGCTTGTCTGGTTATGTAGACTCTCTCCTCAGACCCTACGCTACCAGCACTCCCAGCTATCTTCGAGACACCACTGACTTCCTGAGGAAACTACAATCCATCGGTGATCTTCCAGAAAACACCATCCTGGCCACTATGGACGTAGAAGCCCTCTACACCAATATTCCACACAAAGATGGACTACAAGCTATCAGGAACAGTATCCCTGATAATGTCACAGCTAACCTGGTGGCTGAACTTTGTGATTTTGTCCTCACCCACAACTATTTCACATTTGGGGACAATATATACCTTCAAGTCAGCGGCACTGCTATGGGTACCCGCATGGCCCCACAATATGCCAACATTTTTATGGCTGACTTAGAACAACGCTTCCTTAGCTCTCGTCCCCTAACGCCCCTACTCTACTTGCGCTACATTGATGACATCTTCATCATCTGGACCCATGGAAAAGAAGCCCTTGAGGAATTTCACCATGATTTCAATAATTTCCATCCCACCATCAACCTCAGCCTAGATCAATCCACACAAGCGGTCCATTTCCTGGACACTACTGTGCTAATAAGCGATGGTCACATAAATACCACCCTATACCGGAAACCTACTGACCGCTACACTTACCTACATGCCTCCAGCTTCCATCCAGGACACACCACACGATCCATTGTCTACAGCCAAGCTCTAAGATATAACCGCATTTGCTCCAATCCCTCGGATAGAGACAAGCACCTACAAGATCTCTATCAAGCATTCTTAAAACTACAATACCCACCTGCTGAAGTGAAAAAACAGATTGACAGAGCCAGACGAGTACCCAGAAGTCACCTCCTACAAGACAGGCCCAACAAAGAAAATAACAGAACACCACTAGCTGTCACCTTCAGCCCCCAACTAAAACCTCTCCAGCGCATCATCAGAGATCTACAACCTATCCTGAAAGATGATCCTTTACTCTCACAGATCTTGGGAGACAGACCTGTCCTCGCTTACAGACAACCCCCCAACCTAAAGCAAATACTCACCAGCAACCACACATCACTGAACAAAACCACTAACCCAGGAACCTATCCTTGTAACAAACCCCGATGTCAACTCTGTCCACATATCTATTCCAGTGACATCATCATAGGACCTAATCACATCAGCCATACCATCAGGGGCTCGTTCACCTGCACATCTACCAATGTGATATATGCCATCATGTGCCAGCAATGCCCCTCTGCCATGTACATTGGCCAAACCGGACAGTCTCTACGCAAAAGAATTAATGGACACAAATCTGACATCAGGAATCAAAATACTCAAAAACCAGTGGGAGAACACTTTAACCTGTCTGGTCATTCAGTGACAGACCTGCGGGTGGCTATATTACAACAGAAAAACTTCAAAAACAGACTCCAACGAGAAACTGCTGAGCTAGAATTGATATGCAAACTAGACACAATCAACTCCGGTTTAAATAAGGACTGGGAATGGTTGAGCCATTACAAACATTGAATCTCTCACACTTGTTATCTAACTGTCTGTCTGTACTCGGCTAGCTTGATTATCACTTCAAAAGTTTTTTTTCTCTTAATTAATTGGCCTCTCAGAGGTGGTAAGACAACTCCCACCTATTTATGCTCTCTGTATGTGTGTATATATATCTCCTCAATATATGTTCCATTCTATATGCATCCGAAGAAGTGGGCTGTAGTCCACGAAAGCTTATGCTCTAATAAATTTGTTAGTCTCTAAGGTGCCACAAGTCCTCCTGTTCTTCTTTTTGCGGATACAGACTAACACGGCTGCTACTCTGTATCCTATACAAGTGTTGCAGGGCCAGGGCCGCCCAGACGGGGGGGCCAAGTGGGGCAATTTTCCACAGGGGCCCCCACGAATATGTCGGAGGCTGCCCCCGCCTCCGTCTTCCCCCGGGGTCTCAGCGTGCCGCGTCCGGGAGCGGGCCTGGCGCACTGCAGCGCGGTGGCTCCAACGCTGTCCGGGGCCGCTCCGGGTCGCAGCACGCTGATGCTCCAGGAGAGGGGGTAAGCGCCATGGTAAGGTGTGGGACCCCCCCCCAACCCCATCCTAACCATCACCATCACCCAGCAACAGCCCATTATGTAATTGCAAATGTATACATACCATTAAAGCATTGAATGTTTTTAAATAATGTATTTAGTGTATTTTCAAATTATTACAAATTAATTTTTGAATGTATGTCACTGGTTATTTTTTACATTTCCAAATACATGTTACTATAGTATTGCAACTTTTTTTATGGAAGGAGCCCCCAAAATTGCTTTGCCCCAGGCCCCCTGAATCCTCTGGGCAGCCCTGTACACGGCTACGTTACTGATCCAGCCAGGAGACTGAATGCGGTGAAATATTGTACAGACTCTCCCTCCCTCCAACTCTGTCTCTCACATTTTGAATATGTAAAAGTGTCTTCTATCAGTTTCTATGCCTATATGAAATCACTGCAGCTCATTTCTCTTATATAACGTACTGAGTTGCTAACTCCCTCCCAGAGCCCACATGTCTGCACCCCCTCCTGTACCCCAATCCCATGCCCCAGGTCAGAGCCTGCACCCCTCATTCAAACTACCCATAGCCTGCAACCCTCCTGCACCCCAACTCCATCCCAGAGCCTGCACCCCAAAAAGGGCTGGATTAACTTTTTGTGGGCCTGGTGCTAAACATATTTGTGGTCCCCAAGGGGGGAAATGGGGACATGGGGCATGAGGGGCAGAGTCCTCAGAGCGACGGGCTGGCCGGGGGCAATGGGAGATGGGTCATGGCACGGCAGGGACAACCCTGCTCCACCCAGCCCAGTACAATGGCACTGTTTACAAACCGGGAGCTGCCAGACGCACACTGGCCAGCCCGGCCCTGCGCTCCCATCATGCTTCTTCCCCTTCGGGGTGGGCCCATGACCCCAAGGTGAGACCAGAGTGGCCCCTTTGGTCGATCTGCTTCCTCCTGGCTAATGTGACAAATTGATCTATTGTACGATTGAGGCGCGCTGTTTCACGTATTTGTGTGTGAGTCCGTGAAAAGGGAGGTAAGCTTTGGGGGTACGGAGCATGCCCCTGAGCCCAAGGTGAGACCAGAGTGGCCCCTTTCATTTTTTCCACTGGCTTCCTCCTTCCTTATTTCCAATGACTTGGCTGCTCATGCACCTGTCACTGGTCCATGGGGTTGCGAATCAGGAGGGATGGGGTTTGTGGTCAAAAACACTCACGGTCTGCTTCCTCCTGGCTAATGTGCCAAATTGATCTATTGGACAATTGAGGCGCGCTGTTTCATGTTTTTGTGTGTGAATACGTGAAAAGACCCCCACAAACCCCCATGCCCAGTGCCCTCCCACAGACCACTCCGAACCCCCCCAGATCCTCTCACTGCCCAGTGCCCCCTAGCTGTAGACCCCCCACAGCCCTCCCACAACTGCACAGTGCCCTGCCCCTCCCCGCCCAGAGCCCCCCCACAGATTCCCTCACTGCCCAGTGCCCCCCACCGCCCCACTGCCACAACTGCACAGTGCCCCACCCAGACCCCTGCACACTTCCCAGTGCCCCAACACACACAGATCTTCCCACCCCTCACTGCACAGCACCCCCCCAGACCCAGCTACTCTCCCACACCCTAACCCCCAGCCACAATACCCGGCCCTGATGGGAGGTGACTGTGTCTGCCAGGCTGAGCCGGCAGCGCAGCCAGAGCTTGTCCTGGGGCAGGATAACTCCGGCCCCTTGGGGGTGCAATCAGCCAGGCTGGAGCAGGAGCAGGGCCTACCCGGGCTAGGCTCCCTCAGGACCCACATGCCTGGCAGGACCCAGCTGAGCCTCCCACACTGTCCCCCTCCCCCAGCTGTCCTCTGGGACTGGCTGACACTGGCCCAGCCTCTGCACCAATCCCAGGTGGCTCTTTCCCTGGGGAGGCAGGTGGGGCCCCACAGGTCCCAGGCAGTGGAGACAGCTCAGAGCTGGAGCTGTGCTGGGGAGTGGGGCATATCCCTGGGACATGACTCCTGAGATCCCACCCACACCCATTGGCCCCGTGGCCAGCAGCTCTGCCGAGCCCACATGGTGGCCCCCAGCTGCTGGGTGATGAGCCCCCTACAGCAGCGGCATAGCCAGGTTCTAACATCAGGGATTTCTTGTATTATGTATAGTGAGTGTATTATATAAAAATCAGGTAGTAGGGTTTACAATGTTCTAACAAGAGATTATGCTATTATCATTATCCAGTCAACTTGCACACTACTATTTTGAATTAATGATAATTCACAGAGAGAGAAAGAAGAAAGCTGAATTTAGAGAATAATTATTAACCAGATTCTTGGTTATTCACCAGCCACTTTGCTCCAGTCCATAGCACAAAGCACCATAAACCCAGTAGAATCTGGCCAAGAGAATATTCACCTCAAATTGTCATCTGCTACACTCCCCCCCCCCCCCCCCGCCCATTCCCAGTCACCACTATTCAGCAGGGCCGCCCAGAGGGGGGGGGGGGCAAGTGGGGCAATTTGCCCCAGGCCCGGAGTATGTCGGAGACTCCCCCCACTTCCGTCTTCCCCCATCCCATTGTCAAAGTTAGACTCAGGACTCATAGTTTGTTAGACCACTCTGTTTTATTAGCACAGCGCTCTGCTAATACATTCAGATAATGTGAGCCCCCCATGCAAGATTCAAACAGTCTTATTTATACAGATAAAAGGGTGCAAACTAAACAAAGGGACAGAGAGAGCAAAATTGTAAAATATGCATAGGGCACAATATGCATATCCTGCTTCCTTATTAACTCTTATCGATCTAAGACTAATGCTTCACCAATTGCCCTTAAGTGGCAAGTTAAGCAGTTAATGTCTGCTTTCCTGCCCCCCTGGCTTGCAGCATTTCTCATTTCTACTTAAAGGTACATACAGCATTCTTTAATTCATTCCATTTCTTTAATATAATTCATTTCACTTTCACAATCCCTCCTTTTGGTCAAGCTTACGCAAAGACCAACCATTACTGGGTTCCACATATTAATAGTTCTTTATCTCTTCGTTCATCAGTGATATTTAACATCATCATATTAGCACTCTGTTTTGGGGTAGTCACCTGGGTGGCATACCGTACACAATTTTGGATACAACAGGAGATTAATTGAAAACATACAAAAATCATTAGGATTCCAAACAGGATAGTCAGGGCTCCCTGAAACAACCAGTTTCCTGTGCCAGAGAAACTGAATAGGTTACTTAGCCACTTCCATAAAGAACTTGGCTCTTCATGGGGAAGAGATGCAATTTGTTTTAAGTGACTAGCACGATCTATTACCTCATTGGTGTCGTCAGGTATGAACACACAACATTCTTTCCAATGAGAGCACAGGTCCCTCCTTTGGCCGCCAGGACTATGTCCAATGCCTGACAGTTTTGGAGGGCCATCTGTCAGATCACCCCTATTTCTTTGGCCAGGGTCTTTAAACTCTCTCCGGTTTCATTTGCCATTATTTCAACTACTGCTTGTAACCTTAGGAGCCTTTTTGCATGGTGTATTACTCCCCCAAGTGGGATAAGGGAACTGCCAATGGCCTCTTCCCAGGTCAAGGGGCTTATGTTATTTACATACCATTGGGCATCTGATAAGTCCCTTCTTCTTCGCCTGAAATTATGGAGGCGTTCTCGTGGGAAGGACCCTAGCACTCAGAATTGTGGGAAGAGTCGGGCGGGATAACAGATACCTGACCAGTTAGCTGGTAACACAGTATAAGCTTTGGTCCCACAAACCCAATGATGGCCTATTAAGGCTGGGAAGGGTCGGTTGCACCCATTTGTCACATAGGTGCCTACAAAGGAGGAGTAATATCCTCCGAAGGGCACAGGGTAATTCTCCTTACGAGGAGTGGTGTTATTTGCATGGCATTGGAAGATTGTATTGTTTTCACTAAGGTTACTGTAGGGGGAACATGAGCTTGATTTTTCTGTTTGATCCCAGGTTGAGAAAAAATTCATATCCCCATACCCGGCCCACCACTCTTTAGTTTTGTTCGAATAATCCCATACACCATTGGCCACAATATGCTGAAGGCAACGACTTTTTCCCAGATCCAGCCCTGTCCCATTACACACCCAACACCAATGACCTTTTCCCTCCACCACACTTATCCATTTAGATACATTTATTCCCACTGCTTCCCAAGTGTCATTACTGTTCCATGTTCTGTTAAATGGACGAGGTCCTCCAGTGAGGTCTGGGGAATTGAGTGGGATTGCCAGGACAGGAACACCAGCTTGAGAGTGAGCTGGGATGTGGCTGCAGACCCAGCAATTAGAAATATTAAGAGTCTGAGCTATCCACACTTGCTGCTGGATAAAAGAATTGTCATTGTGGACTCCCCAGACCTTAAGACACCAGCAGCCGAGGAACAGGCGCCACCAGAGGCTCATGTTGGAGGCAAGGCCCTTCCGGTTCTGACAACCTCAACTGAGGGAACCGCAGTCACGGTTTTACATCCACCAGGCAGCAGGCGCTAGGCTCACTACTGCTTCTTTTTGGGCCTTGCTTTAGGTCCTCGTCTGCTTCTGGCAAACCTTACAAGAGCGTAGATGGTAAGGTATTGCAGGCTGTTCCTCTATGTCTTCTTCTGGAGTCAAAATTGACTCTGCGTGGTCCTGAGGTGATTGGTTTGCTGGGGGGTGCCTTCTTACACTGCGAAGCATGTATCCACGCTGCGATGCCAGACAGTTTAACAGCCATCTGGATAGTAAGCAGTACCTGATGATTCTTTGATGTCCTTTAAGTCTCTTTACTTCTTCTTCCTTGACTCTGGCTATAACAATGGCCTTCACACCTTATCTTTTCCTGATGCATACATTCCTTATTCACACAGATTGAGAATACAAACACTAGTATTTTATATGGAGCAAAAAGGCATTGCAAATTAAACCTGGCTAAGTTTTACAATCAATAACCAAGACAATTTACATTGAGACTCAGGCCTTCAATGTTCCTCTAATCTACTTAACAGAGACACAATAGAGAATCCTGTTTCTTACTTACTAAACCTTAAAACAAAGAAATGTATATTTAACGAGAGGCCTACTTTGTAATACATATAGGAAACCATAGTAGACATTATAACTTATTCTAAAACAAAAGGGTGACCATAATCAGTCATAAGGATTGTTCTGGTCTGTCATTCCTTTCTGCTATTCAAAAAGGGTGGCTGACAGGGATGAAATCAAATCATACATTAATTCTTATGGGACATTATAAAATCCTGTTCCTACATATCCCCCTTTTGACACTAAGATTATTAATCGCCAGTGTCACTTCTTATTTAGTCCATGTAATAGAAAATACTGGGAGGTGATTTGGGCCTGTGGCTCTAGCTCTGCATACATTTGTTTTATCCAACAGCACATTTTAAACGTTACAATTAAACACATACAATTTAAAATAAAAAACAATTAGGGTTAGTAACATTAGTATGCCAGTAGTTGTGGGAGACCATTCAGAAAATACATTATACCAATGGTAAGCTGTTATGTCTTTCTGCAGTGGCAATTCTTAACATGTTGCCATTTGCATGTATAATATGAATGGTTCGGTTTCCCACATTGCCCTTTTGTTTGTTTTAGGAACTATGTTACCTTTTTACCTTTTGTAAACACATTACTTACATTACATTTACATTTGTCTATTGGAAGGTTGCTAACACTTCCATTCTTTTAAAACACTTTTCCCCTCAAGAATTAACACATACACATAGCCCATTATACAGTACTTTGGTCTCATTATTCATTTTATCCCACATACAGGATCCTAGTGAGATGTCTTTACTACAGGGCTTTGGAGTAACAGGCATGGATAAGCATACCCACTTTTATTTGTTTCTTATTAGGTTGTCCTGTAGCTGATATTAGCTTTTTCTGAAAGACAAAAATAACATTTTTCTACCGCTTTTGGGGTGGCATTCATTATTGCTTAAAATATCCCTTTCTTTTACAAATACCCTTGCTGATTGCAGGCAAAACAAGGGGAATTACCTCCATATTTTCCTGTGTTTTTGTTCTATAGGCAGGCCAGGTTTTAATGGCTTCTATCTTCTAGAGTTATGGGGAAATTATCCCACTGTTCAGTCATTAAATCCATGAGGTAGTGTACCTCAGTTTTCCCTTTACAGCAGACCAAGGTTACAATGTCTTTTCTGCTGTATTAAGCTTTAAGTTTGTTCACAGGTTAACAACTGAAAAGCATCATTACCATAAAGGATTTTTTTTTTTCAAAAATCATACACACTATACATTGTTACAGGGGTACTTATTAACATTAAATTTATTTTAATTAAAGGTATCTTGTTATACCGTGCCTTTTATTTAGACAATTTGTTTGCTGACCAGGTATGTTCTTTATCTGCAACTTCTTTGTGCTGGCAGTTCTCTCACGTCCTTTATCAGTTAGATAATTTGCATCCACACAGGCTTGGCTTTTGGATTCAAAACCATTTGCAGAGCTCAGAGACTCTGTCTTAAAAGGAACACAATTAACTTTTACCAGAGTTTTGATTACTTTTAACTCTTGCTTCCAAAACACACACAGATCTGAAAAAGAAAACACAGTCTATTGTGGCTCCTTTGGAGCCCTAATAGGATTTTAATTAAGTAGCATGTTTCGTTTTGCATTTCTTTTACCCCCTCTATAATATACACTGCACACGTCTGCACATTCCTTCTATACTTTAACTTTTAAAACATTAGCCATATTAATTTTTACATAAGGTGTAACTGTTTCTTTTGTTCTTACAGAGTTTTATGTACCCTTATCAAAGTGATTTATTAGAGCATAATCTTTCGTGGGCTACAACCCACTTCTTCGGATGCATATAGAATGGAACATATATTGAGGAGATATATATACACACATACAGAGAGCATAAACAGGTGGGAGTTGTCTTACCAACTCTGAGAGGCCAATTAAGTAAGAGAAAAAAACAAAACAAAAAAAAAACTTTTGAAGTGATAATCAAGATAGCCCAGTACAGACAGTTTGATAAGAAGTGTGAGAATACTTACAAGGGGAGACAGATTCAATGTTTGTAATGGCTCAGCCATTCCCAGTCCTTATTCAATCCTTTGTTGATTGTGTCTAGTTTGCATATCAATTCTAGCTCAGCAGTCTCTCCTTGGAGTCTGTTTTTGAAGTTTTTCTGTTGTAATATAGCCACCCGCAGGTCTGACATTGAATGGCCAGACAGGTTAAAGTGTTCTCCCACTGGTTTTTAAGTATTATGATTCCTGATGTCAGATTTGTGTCCATTAATTCTTTTGCGTAGAGACTGTCCTGTTTGGCCAATGTACATGGCAGAGGGGCATTGCTGGCACATGATGGCATATATCACATTGGTAGATGTGCAGGTGAATGAGCCCCTGATGGTATGGCTGATGTGATTAGGTCCTGTGACAATGTCACTTGAATAGATATGTGGACAGAGTTGGCATCAGGGTTTGTTACAAGGATAGGTTCCTGGGTTAGTGGTTTTGTTCAGTGATGTGTGGTTGCTGGTGAGTATTTGCTTTAGGTTGGGGGGTTGTTTGTAAGCGAGGACAGGTCTGTCTCCCAAGATCTGTGAGAGTAAAGGATCATCTTTCAGGATAGGTTGTAGATCTCTGATGATGCGCTGGAGAGGTTTTAGTTGGGGGCTGAAGGTGACAGCTAGTGGTGTTCTGTTATTTTCTTTGTTGGGCCTGTCTTGTAGGAGGTGACTTCTGGGTACTCGTCTGGCTCTGTCAATCTGTTTTTTCACTTCAGCAGGTGGGTATTGTAGTTTTAAGAATGCTTGATAGAGATCTTGTAAGTGCTTGTCTCTATCTGAGGGATTGGAGCCAATGCGGTTATATCTTAGAGCTTGGCTGTAGACAATGGATCGTGTGGTGTGTCCTGGATGGAAGCTGGAGGCATGTAGGTAAGTGTAGCGGTCAGTAGGTTTCCGGTATAGGGTGGTATTTATGTGACCATCGCTTATTAGCACAGTAGTGTCTAGGAAATAAATTAATGGAGATATCCCATCTCCTAGAACTGGAAGGGACCTTGAAAGATCATCGAGTCCAGCCCCCTGCCTTCACTAGCAGGACCAAGTACTGATTTTGCCCCAGATCCCTAAGTGGCCCCCTCAAGGATTGAACTCACAACCCTGGGTTTAGCAGGCCAATGCTCAAACCACTGAGCTATCCCTCCGCTTGTGTGGATTGATCTAAGCTGAGGTTGATGGTGGGATGGAAATTATTGAAATCATGGTGAAATTCCTCAAGGGCTTCTTTTCCATGGGTCCAGATGATGAAGTACTCCTGTTCTTTTTGCGGATACAGACTAACACGGCTGCTACTCTGCAACCTTATCAAAGTGACAGTCTGATTACACAGAGCCATTTTAAGGCTCAGTGTTTCTAACATTTCTTCTTTTTGTTTTGTGCACCTCACCCCTGCTGTTGCTTCAGAGGGCCACTGTCTTTATTCTTTTCCTACAGCTTTCATTTGCTATTTTGTTACAAAAACAAACGAACAAACAGAATCCAGAATCTCTCCCTATTTTTCTGATTTTGACTGTCCTGCTGCAGTCATGACTTGGTCTTTATTTGAAAACATTTAAATTTTGTAAAGAATCAAGTTACCCCTTAAGGGTTAAATACCAAATCTCAAAGTCAACCAACACTGATTACCTGTGTCTGGCAAAAAGGTCTGTCAGTTTTGCAACTTTGACTTAAAGAGTCAAATGGATTTTTAGTGGCATTATAAACAAAACAAAACAAAATCAATTTATCTTAAACTTACAAAACAGGAGTTTTACAAACCTCACATATTCCCACAGACAGACAGATACATACACATTTTCTCTCCCTTAACATCCCTTACACTCCTTTGTTTTTACATAGCTGTACATAGATTACATTACCTTTATACATTTGGGGCAGTTAAGTTCCAATAGAACCCCCCCTATGTTCTTTTAGAAAATTTGACTCAATTGTCCATAGTCAAATGATTTTAATTAGATAGTCTCTTTACCTGGATTATTTACAGACATTCCTCTGGAAAAGGGCCCATTTTTCCTTTAGAATGGCTGCAAAGAAACCAAGAATTCTTTTAACAAGATCCTTTTTAACATTTTCACAAAGTTTAACTGTTTAATTCTCTCCAGCCTCTGTAGAGTTAACTTTTCACTCTCTTTCCTTAAATCACTTGTTTATTTCCCAAAATGACACCTTTATCAACTCAGATTTCACCATTTTAAGTATTGTTCCAGGGGTTCATACTTGCACTTACTCCTGACACGATGCCCTTAGGGCTTCCAACCTGGTTTTTTTTTTTTTAGTTTCTTTATCTGTTGCTTGCCTGGGCCCAATCCTGCTTTTTCCAATGAACCATTTTTGTGAGTGATATTGTGGTCATTTCTTTTGAAAGAAATGCTTAAGGAAAGGGACCAGAAGGGTGGGGGCTAGTTGAGGACCCACCCTCCTTGCTGAATTGGTAATGGAACACTAAAGAATCAGTTTCTGAGGCAGACAACGTGAAGGGGAACAGAACAAGGGGCATTTTATCCTTTTTACAATAAGAGGGGAGTATGAAGGGAGTTGGGATCGATCTGGGGTTGTTGTTTTTTGTCAGAGAACAGGGTGAAGGGGAGCGCTCAGTCTGGTGGTGGGAGAGGAGGCTTTTAATAAAGCTTTTAATTTATTATTTGAATATTTGAGAGAGGCGAGTTTTGATTTTGTCCACCTACGATTTGCCTCTTCCCACCACTGCATGAAACAATTAACCTTTCCTTTAGCCAATTTAGTTTTAGGCTGGCCGAGTTTTTTTTTTTTTTTAAGATGTCCACTCGGTCCTTGTTCCAAGGTTTTAACAGTGGCCACTGAGTTTTGGGATCTCCCTGAGTTAGCCTAGACCATTTTTCTAGAAATTTACAGGAGTCCGGACCCTTCCTAAAACTGAGCCGGCGTTCCTTTAGGGAACTGTCCCGACTTAGACGTCTTGTTACCAATACAGGAGGACTTTACACACACCAATCACACAAGAAGGAAATTCGGGTTCGTCAGAGCGATGCCCGGTGCAACACACAAAAGGAGCCCACAGGCTACTGCCTCAGTCGCCCTTGCTTTCACACCAAGAGTTTTACCCAAGGTGCGGTGCGGCTGCGATTGTGCAGATTTCACTCACTCAGACCGCGGGGACAGGAACCCCTTGGTCGGCCGATCCCCGGACAGAGATGGCACCCAGACTCAAACACTCCACAGGAGGACGGATAGACACAGAGACAGGACAGTCCTCAGTCCAGACAAAACACAGAAATAATTACCTGACCAGATGTCAGATTCCTGATGTCAGATCCCGGGATCCCTACCAGAACAGAGTGGGAACCAACAGGTTCGATGGTGTAGACCTCACTGTGGTCGTGCACCCTTCCGTTCAGGAGGAGGACCGCTCGGGCCAAATGCCCAGGTGCCGGCTACCACGGTCGTCCTACAAAAACGGTCAGGAATCACACAGCCCCAGTGAAGACGGTTGCCATCTCGGTGGAACCTCCAAATTGTCAAAGTTAGACTCAGGACTCATAGTTTGTCAGACCACTCTGTTTTATTAGCACAGTGCTCTGCTAATACATTCAGATAATGTGAGCCTCCATGCAAGATTCAAACAGTCTTATTTATACAGATAAAAGGGTGCAAACTAAACAAAGGGACAGAGAGAGCAAAATTGTAAAATATGCATGGAGCACAATATGCATATCCTGCTTCCTTGTTAACTCTTATGGATCTAAGACTAATGCTTCACCAATTGCCCTTAAGTAGCAAGTTAAGCAGTTAATGTCTGCTTTCCTGCCCCCCTGGCTTGCAGCATTTCTCATTTCTACTTAAAGGTACATACAGCATTCTTTAATTCATTCTATTTCTTTATAATTCATTTCACTTTCACACAAGGATCACCAAAGTCCCAAAAGTCCAACAACCCCCCAAAGTCTCTGTCCCTGGTCAGTGCAGCCCCAGAGTTCGGGGGGGGGGGGCACGCAGGGTGTTAAGGGGCACCTTACATAATCCGAGGCCGACAGGGTTCCGCCACAGCCTTCACCACGAGCCGCTCCACTCCACCAGCTGCCCCGTGAGCTGCTCCCGCCGTCCCACGAACTGCTCTGGCAGCTGCTCCGCTCTGCTCACCGACCTGTGAGCCGCTCAGCTCTGCTCCACTTCAGCCGTCCCTTGGGCCGCTCCCACAAGGCTCCACTCACCGACCTGTAAGTTGCTCAGCTCCACTCCAACTGCCCCAGCAAGGCTCCACTGTGCTAGCTGCTCCGCCAGCCACTTAGCAATATAGCTTCAGGCTCCCCCACTAGTTAACAAAGCCTCAGTGATCTCAACTTTAGCTCTTTTGTGATTTCAGCTCTTAGCAATTTCAGCTCATAGTAGGGGAGCCCCAGTGCTAGTGCACCATTGGCCCAAAGTGAATTCAGCTCAGCAGTCTGTAACTAGACTTGTAATGGAATCAAAGTTAGCTCTGACATTCAACAGTGGAGAGAGGAGGTAGTGCAATTAGTGTTTCAACCCCTCAGAGAGGGCCCATACCATCAGGTACAAATACCTGTCCCCATCCTCTCTCTATTCACTGGGTTTTGTAACCCATGCCCCTTGTCAAGCAAGTGCTACTTAGGTAATGGTGAAGGACTCACTCAGTCCTTCTGTCATACAACAAAAAGAAGAACAGGAGTACTTGTGGCACCTTAGAGACTAACAAATTTATTAGAGCATAAGCTTTCGTGGACTACAGCCCACTTCTTCGGATGCATAAGAAGTGGGCTGTAGTCCATGAAAGCTTATGCTCTAATAAATTTGTTAGTCTCTAAGGTGCCACAAGTACTCCTGTTTTTCTTTTTGCGGATACAGACTAACACGGCTGCTACTCTGAAACCTGTCATACAACAGTTTCACTGGCCTTGATTCACAGAATCAGGGTAACAAAACTTTATTCTTCCTGCCCCAATAACAGAGAAACTGGGGATCCCACACCAGCCAAAGTAACCACTTTGAGTTGCTGTTGTTTCATGCCAGGCGGGTGGGTGTGCCTATGCAAACAAGATCAGCCCCTGGAGTTCTTTTCCACACTCGCCATAATTCACCACCAGATGTGAGGGTAGAGCTCATCCGGACTCTGCTTACATATTTAAGAAATGCATAGGGGAAACTGAGGCACCCACACAGTATTCAGAGAAAACATTAAGAACATTCCCACTTTGTCACACTGGAGGAGCAGCTCAGTGCAGAGAGAGATGAAGAGAATGGGCTAGAACCAGGGAGAAGGTAGATACCTGCTCTATGCGGGCAGAGGCGGAGGGGGGGATCCTGTTTACCCACTCCCCAGCCCTGCTGCGCTTGCAGTTTACCCCTGGCCCCTCCCTTGCTCCAGGGACCAATCCTAGCTCCCGCCCCACTGTGCTTTTGCCCCCAGGGAGCCCACAAATATGTTTGGAGCCAGGCCCACAAAAAGTTAATCCGGCCCTGCAGCTGGGGAAAGTTGCCCCCTCCCATCCCAGGGAGCACGCCCCAGGGGAGGGAGCACAGGAGAAGTTCTTGTCTGGTTTCCCTTCCGGGAACAATGAACCCGTCCAAACAACACACAGCACTAGAGATCAGCATGTAATGGGGGTAACAAACACCCCAGACCAGTCTTGTAAAGGGCTGACTCTGACCCAGCCCAAGGCACGGGGAGTGGACTTACAAACAGCCCAGACGTTCACCCATCCACTGCCGCTGGGCTGGGCTGTTCTCATTCATTCCCAGCCATGCCACGTCCCTTTCATCCCTAGGGCTAAATTCTCCGCTGGGGTAACTCCCTGGAGGCAATGGGGTTGTGTCAGTGGAGAATTTGCCCCTTACCGTTTGGCTTTGGTTTGGTTCCCGTGTGTCACCGTCGGGGGCAGGAATGGGTCTCCCCTGGGTCGGGTGGTGCTGGCCCAGCTTCAGGTGCAGTGAGAGAATGAGCAAGTAATAGGTACATTTTCATTGAACTGCCTGGGCCCGAGGGCAGGGAAATCCTGCCAGATGCCAGCCACAGAGCTGGGTCATACGGCAGCTCAGCCCAAACGAATCCTTTGGTGGAGATACACTAGCCATGTCTCTGGGCCCTGCTGCGCGCGGTACGGCCAACACCTCTGGTTTTACTGCAACGTTCACAATTTTATCCGACTCTAGCGAGTTGGGGGAGGGGGGGTTGCTTTATTTTCTGTCTCATGAAAACATGACAGAAGGGGCCACACCTCAATTGTCCCTTATTCAAAATGGCTGGCATCTCCTATTACTGTCAATGGTGCTGAAGCAGCAATGTGGTCGCCGTGGCCCCATGGTCTATATCTGCAAGAGGAAGCGTGAGTCTGCCCTTAGTAAAGATGGCTGCCACTGCCAACTGTTTTCAGTGGGATTGAAGCCCCGCCCACAGGCACACTGGCTGCCACTGCAGGATTCAGGGGGCTGGTCAGGGCACAGGGACTGTGAGGAGCCGCAGAGACCCCATGAAAGGGGGATGGGGAGAGTGAGGGGCAGCAGGCCACTGGACGAGCAAGAGGCAGATTTCGGGGTGCAGGGAATGGGGATCACGGGGATGTGGCAGCAGGAGGGAGGCTGAGGGGGCGCAGAGGACAATGATGGGGTGGAAGATGGAGGAGATCAGCTGGCAGCTCTCCCAGGATGAGGCAGTGGTGGGGAAGGGAGTCCCCTCCATGCACCAGGGGAAGGCCGTATTGCAGTGTTGCTAACTCACATGAACTGACTGCAAATCCTGGGGATTTTGGTGCTGCAGAAGGAGCTGTTGTGATAATGTGAGAAGTTCCTCTAGGCCCATGATTGTCAGGGCTGGGCAGAGCTCTGCGAAAGCCTTGGGGTTGAGGACACGGACCTGGCCTGCCACTGAGCCCAGCCTTCCACCCATGGCCCTAGAACAGAGAGGGGTGCTGGGGCAGTGGGACACAGGGGTAGGGTTGCCAACTCGGTCAGACCGCACGGAACAGATGCCATTGTTGGCAATGGCATCCAGTCCGACCGAGTTGGCAACCCTATACAGGAGGGGGGGAGTCGGGGAAGCAATGCAGCTGGGTCGCAGGCAGAGACGTGATGCTGCCGAGTTTAGGAAATGTCTGGCAGTTTCCCTCCCTTAGGGGTGAGGAGAGGGTCAGTGGTGTCTCTGTCTGAGCAGTGGGGGCGGGGGTGTTTTTGCATTACAGATTAACTGTTCGACCTGAGATTATCACTCACACATCAGCAGGGGAGTGAAAAAGTCAAAAGACACAGACTGAAAACCCCAGACTCTCTCCTACTGGGGGGTTGGACAAAGCACATTCCCCCTCCCCCATTTCCCTGCTGCCCTGGTACCTGAAGCCCAGCCCTCTGCTGAGCACTGGCCAGGAGCGGCCAATTTCATCCCTGGTGTAATTCCACTGACATCCGTGACTGAGGCCGAATCCCTCACCTGCACCTGTCTCCTTCCTTGACTGGGCCAAAACCCTCCCCGTCCTGCTCTGCTCTGTGTCACGCTGTCTGTCTGGGTCACATCACAGTGTCTGTTCAGTTCTTATATCAGTGCCCACCGCTGTGGTAGCTGGGTACCAGCCCAGTGTCTAACCAGTGGTGAATTAGCCATTGGGCCCACAGCCTGTGCCCAGGGGCCCCAGCCAAATGGGGGCCCCCAGCTTCCACCACCTGGCAGGTGGGGTGTGGTAAGCCCCCGCACCCCCCAGCCCCACCTATGTCAGAAGCCCCAGATGGAGGAAACCCCCACAGCACCCCTGACCCCGTCCCTGGCAGAAGTCATGGGACTGGGGAAACCCCTGCAGCACCCCACCCCATCCCCAGCAGAAGCTGTGGGATGGGGAAAGCCCCTCTCAGTGGCCCTGTCCCAACGCGTCCCTGGAAGAAGCTGCGAGGCAGCAGGGGAAGCCCCCAGTGCCTAGGGTTACCATATTTCCACAAACAAAAAAGAGGACACTGGGGGGGGGGAAAGCCCCGCCTTAGCCCCGCCCCATCTACTCCCTCCCACTTCCCACCCCCTGACTGCTCCCCTCAGAACCCCAACCCCCCCTGCTTCTTGTCCCCTGACTGCCCCCTGCTGAGAACCCCCTACCCTAACTGCCCCCCCCCCAGGACCCTACCTGTCCCCTGACTGCCCTGACCCTTATCCACTCGCATGGGTGGCAGGGTTGTAGAAATTTTGGTGGTACCCAGAACCCCCCACCCCACCTGCCTAAGGCTCTGGGAGGGGGATTGGGTGGGGGGAGGAGGTCTGGGGTGCAGGTCCTGGGCTGGGGATTAGGGTGCAGGAGGGGTGCAGGTTCTGGGATAGCGTTTGGGTGCTGGGTGCAGGCTCCGGGCTGGGGCAGGAGGTGGGTGTGCAGGAGGGGGTGAGGGGTGCAGGCTCTGGGATGGAGTTTGGGGGTGAGAGGCGGTGCAAAGGGAGGGGGTGCAGGCTTTGGGAGGAAGTTTGAGGGCAGGAGGGGGTGTGTGGGAAGGGGGAGGGGGATTGGGAGGGAGTTTGGGGATAGGAGGGGATGCAGGGGTGAGGGCTGTGGGTCTGGGGATGAGGGGTTCATGATGCAGGAGGGGGCTCAGGGATGGAGCAGAGGATTAGGGTGTGTGGGGATGAGGGCTGGGGCTGGGGGGTTTGGGGCGTTGGAGAGGCTCAGGGCTAGCGTGGAAGGGCAGGGTAAGGGCAGCCTGTCTTCCCATTAGTGGATGGGGGCACTAGGACCCGGGGGCAGCAGACAGCAGTTGCTGCTGGCTCTGGCAGTACACCCAGACAAGGGAGAGGCAGACAGGGAGGGGGGACCCACGGAGGGGGGGATGCGCAGAGGGGGGGTGGCAGGTGGAGGCTGGGGACCCATCCAACACTCCCCCGCTCCCTGACTGCCCCCCCCACTCCTCTTACCATTCTGGCTCCACGTGGGTCGGTTTGTGTGTTACAGAGGACTACAGAGAGAGGGAGGGGGGAGCAGGGGAGGGCTCTGGATGCTGGAGGCCAATGGGAGTGGGTCAATCGGCCTAGCCGCCCAATCAGCAGCCACACTCTGCATGGAAGGGAGGGAGGGAGGCGAGGGAGAAAACCCTCCCGGACATTTTAACCTTGTTACTAATTCCTCCCAGACGGCTATTTAGAGACACAAAAGCCGGACATGTCCGGGGAAATACGGACAGATGGTAACCCTAGCAGTGCCCCACCCTGACCCTGGCCTAGCAGAAGCCATGGGACGTAGCTCCCTCACCCCATGGCCCCGGCCCAACCCGTCCCTGGCGGAAGCCGGTGGTGGCAGGAGAAGATCCCGCACCTGACCCCATTCTCCAGCAGAAGCGCCTGGTGGGGCAGAAGAAGCCCCAGTGCCCCGACCCCGGTCTCCCACAGAAGCGCGGGAGGTGTCGGGGAAAGCCCCAGCACCCCAACCCCCACTGCGGTTCTGGGACTGGGGGAGCTTTCGCTCCCCACTGCGCCCTGGGGCCATGGTGGGGGGACAGAGCTTCTCTGGTCGTGGGGAGGGCAGAAAGGAACAAAAGGGGTTGCAGGGCTGTAATGGGGGGCTGAATGGGGGACCCTGGGTGGAATAAGGGTGGGTCCTGGGCAAGTGGCAGAAAGGGGTGGGACTGTGGGCGGGGCTGCAGGCGGAAGGGGTTGGGAGGGGTCCCCCCACTTGCTCTGGCCCAGGGCCCCAGGAAACCTTAATCCACCCAGAGCACACTGGGTGTTCTGGCAGCCCCACCCCCCAGCTGAGGAGGAGGAGAGGGTCCTTCTGGGGGTGACAAGCTCCAGCAGCCCTAGGGGGCTATTGAAGGCCCCGTACACCACAGTAAATATTCAGGAGTCAGCCGATGCCCCGTGACACTTCCCAGGGTACCCAGGGCTGGGAGGCCCCTCGCTAGCACCTGCCCTTAGCATGAGGCAGCCTTGTCTGTGCCTGGCAGGGGT
The DNA here is from genome assembly GCF_011386835.1 of Chrysemys picta bellii. Lineage (NCBI taxonomy): Eukaryota > Metazoa > Chordata > Testudines > Emydidae > Chrysemys > Chrysemys picta. The sequence goes on along the minus strand of NC_088792.1, from coordinate 2,593,077 downwards.
CAGCTCCCAGCACCCCCAGCCACAGGCGGCACCAGCACCCGGCGCCCCCAGCCACAGGCCGCACCAGCTCCCGGCGCCCCCAGCCACAGGCGGCACCAGCTCCCGGCGCCCCCAGCCACAGGCCGCACCAGCTCCCGGCGCCCCCAGCCACAGGCCGCACCAGCTCCCGGCGCCCCCAGCCACAGGCCGCACCAGCTCCCGGCGCCCCCAGCCACAGGCCGCACCAGCTCCCGGCGCCCCCAGCCACAGGCCGCACCAGCTCCCGGCGCCCCCAGCCACAGGCCGCACCAGCTCCCGGCGCCCCCAGCCACAGGCAGCACCAGCTCCCGGCGCCCCCAGCCACAGGCGGCACCAGCTCCCGGCGCCCCCAGCCACAGGCGGCACCAGCTCCCGGCGCCCCCAGCCACAGGCCGCACCAGCTCCCGGCGCCCCCAGCCACAGGCGGCACCAGCTCCCGGCGCCCCCAGCCACAGGCGGCACCAGCTCCCGGCGCCCCCAGCCACAGGCCGCACCAGCTCCCGGCGCCCCCAGCCACAGGCCGCACCAGCTCCCGGCGCCCCCAGCCACAGGCGGCACCAGCACCCGGCGCCCCCAGCCACAGGCCGCACCAGCTCCCGGCGCCCCCAGCCACAGGCCGCACCAGCTCCCGGCGCCCCCAGCCACGGGCAGCACCAGCTCCCGGCGCCCCCAGCCACGGGCCGCACCAGCTCCCGGCGCCCCCAGCCACGGGCCGCACCAGCTCCCGGCGCCCCCAGCCACGGGCCGCACCAGCTCCCGGCGCCCCCAGCCACAGGCCGCACCAGCTCCCGGCGCCCCCAGCCACAGGCCGCACCAGCACCCGGCGCCCCCAGCCACAGGCGGAACCAGCACCTGGCCCCCAGCCACAGGCCGCACCAGCTCCCGGCGCCCCCAGCCACAGGCAGCACCAGCTCCCGGCGCCCCCAGCCACAGGCCGTACCAGCTCCCGGCGCCCCCAGCCACAGGCGGCACCAGCTCCCGGCGCCCCCAGCCACAGGCCGTACCAGCTCCCGGCGCCCCCAGCCACAGGCCGCACCAGCTCCCGGCGCCCCCAGCCACAGGCGGAACCAGCACCTGGCCCCCAGCCACAGGCGGCACCAGCTCCCGGCGCCCCCAGCCACAGGCCGCACCAGCTCCCGGCGCCCCCAGCCACAGGCCGCACCAGCTCCCGGCGCCCCCAGCCACAGGCCGCACCAGCTCCCGGCGCCCCCAGCCACAGGCCGCACCAGCTCCCGGCGCCCCCAGCCACAGGCCGCACCAGCTCCCGGCGCCCCCAGCCACAGACCGCACCAGCTCCCGGCGCCCCCAGCCACAGGCCGCACCAGCTCCCGGCGCCCCCAGCCACAAGCCACACCAGCTCCCCCCCTCTCAGCCTACGCAGGCTCCGCTCCCTCTGCAGATTAGCAACAGACACGCTCCAGCCCCCGGGCATCAGAGCATCCCCTGCGGTGTCCAGCCCTGGAGCCACTGGACACGCACAGAATTACAGACCCGCTGGTCCCAGGGGCGCAGTGCAGCACCACTTACTAGTTACCCTGGGAACACAGCTCCGCGTAGCACTCGGCGCTGAGATTCGTATCTAGAGAAGGCGAGTGTACGTGTATTTAACAAAGACCAGAGAGTCTGATGGCAGCCGGCAGCAGCACTGGAAACAATGGGTTACAGATCAAATAAAACGATAGCCCACAGACTAAAGCCTCAGCTTAACTCATGGGACATTATGATGTCATCAGAGCAGAAGCTCACCCAAAATCCTCCCCGTGTGTTCCAGCCTGGCGTGGCTGTGAGCTTCTGTTCGTGATGCAAGCCCCCCGTCAGCTCACGTCCTAGGTGAAAGATCCCGTGTGTCTCCCTGCGTTCTCCTGATAGACCTGACTAATTCTTTGATCTTAGTCATAAACCAGACACCCACCTGCTGCACGTTCCTTCCTTTGTGTGATCTCTGATCCACTTTGAACTCTTGATTAGCTGGTGATTCCATGTGCACTTTGACTTCCACTGTCAGACACACACTACACAGTGGTCAGCCAGGCGTTGTCTCCTGTCCCTCATCTGAACACAACCTGTCTCTGTCTGCTGTCCTGTCTTACAGACTTTGTACGTTCTCAGTGTGTGTATGTACACACACATAATCTCCTTACATATTGTTTGTACATACATCTCACAATGATTATGACGACGGGCATGACACAGGCTTGCAGTAGAGAATTTGCCTGACACTCTTTGCCAAACGAGTTTTACAACTAGTTGTAAAACTAGCTACCAGACCCAGGGGAGCCTTGTAACCCCTATGCATCCCTGTGCCCCCTGCCAGTTGGCACCAAGAGGTCCCTCACAGCCCCCATCCTACATATTGTTAATTGTCTGTATTGTGGGAGCACCGAGGGACCCTGGTCTGGGCTGGGATCAGGGCCCCATTGTGTCAGGCGCTGTACATACACAGAGCAGGAAGAGGGCCCCTGTTCAGAAGGCCTCGCGCTCTAAGAGGAGACAGCCGGTGGGTATGGACAGGCAGGGGACTCAAGGTGCTACTGCAACCGTTATAAGCAGCATAAGCAGCAGTTGCACCCACCAGCTGTCCAACCACGCAACTCAGCCAGCCTTGGGAAATGACTAATGGCTGAACCATCCCCAGAGGAGTTGGCTGCTGGGCGATTTATCCATTCAGCGCTTTCTGCTCCATACGAAGGTCTCTCTTGCTTCCTTTCCCCATCCCTCTCCTCTGCAACCCTGCTCCACACCTTACAAACCCCGTTCTCACCAACAGCCTCCTCACTCTCCACTGAGTCCTCCCAGCCAGTACCAGACAGTGACTAGAACAAGAGAGCCAGTCTCCTAATCCCCCAATGATGGTGGGACAAACCCGTGCACAGCACACTGGGGGATATTTTGGGGCTGTGAACAAGTGTCTGACCCACCAGGTTCCAAAACGTCAGTTTTGCCTTTGCATGAAAGATGCCTTCGGGGCTCTTGCTAACGCTCTGCTCCTGCCTGTCTCCTGCAATCTGAGTCATGCAAGAACCAGTCACCTAACGGCTGATCTCAGTTCCCAGGGTCGGTTCCCAGGTTCCCAACGTCAGCTGGGAACTGTGGGGGAGGGGGCAGCATTTAACTGTGGGTCATTAGCATGAGGCAGCTAACACACCTGTAACACAACTACAGGCTCTGCACACGCACAGCTCCAGCACACCGGTGATTGGGGTTCAACCTAGGCTAAGCCCTGGGGCACACGTGTTACCTAATCCCCATCTAACACAAGCTTTTCCCTAGTCTAGACACAGGTTAACACCTTGTACCTCGATTTCACTGGTCGAGATCAGCCTTTGGGGATCCTAGGGGTCAACATGGACCAGAGAAATCGAGACAGGAGGTGTTAGCCTGCATCTAGAGTAGGGCTAAAGTTGAGATTAGTCCAAGCTTAGCTAACCCTGACCTGTCCTTGACCCATTGTCCACTGCTGAGCCCCAAATGGGGCACCCTGACCAGGGGAGGGGAACATCCGCCTGCAGAGGCAAGAGGCAGAAAGGGAGATTTCCAAAGGCACAAGGAGCCACTAGGCTCCTAACTCCCATGGAAAGTCAATAGGAGTTTGGCACCTAACAGCAATGGTGCCTGGAATTCTGCCCCAGATTGCCCAGATAGCCTGCTCAGAGCTCTGCCTCCAGCCTCAAGAGCCTGCCTGGCTCTGCCGGGGCTCCAGGATTTCCCCAGAGTTCCCCTCTGCAGTGTATTGAAGGGAGGCTGCTGGAGCTTTGTGGGTTTTGCTCATGCTGCCCCGCCCGCCCATCTCACCCCCCCATCACTTGCTCATTCACTCACCTGCCCACGCCAGCGACACCTGCTCCCAGCCTGGTTTGGAGGATCTGGACAGTGAGCTGACGAGGGCAGAACCGGCACCTGTGTGCACTGCACCCCCTGCCTGTGACGTCACTGTGGGGTATTGCTGGTGCAGCCCCTCCTGGTGCAGGGTCCGTCCTGTGGGACTAATACTCACACGGCAGCTCTGAGTCTCCGTGTCTCATCACTGCCCCAGTATGGAGGCTGCAGCATGCGCCCAGGTTCACACTATGCCCTCACGTGGGGACGTGACACACCAGCCTGGTGCCCTAGTGTTGGATGCTGGGTGGTGACGTATGGAGCCACATGGTCCTGTCACAACATGGACTCAAACCACCTGGGATCCTGCTTGTGTAACCCTCTGCCAGGTGGAACCAGCAGCAACCCAGGCCAGGTTCAATATCTAGGGGTTCCTTTCCATCGCTACAACACAGAACCAGCTCGAGCCCCCACCTAGCAGAGCAGACAGGGGGTTGCAGACAGGGGAGTTTGAGAGGGAGAGCAAGAGATCCCGCTGCCGAACAGGCTACCAGGTGAGAGGTGAGAGTACTAGCTGTTGGTGTGAGTGAGTTTGCACGACTGTTTGAATTTTAATTGTGATTCTGATTTCGGTTGACTTCAGTTTCAGTTACAGCTGCTGTGGCAGTTGGGACTGAGTGCATGACCTTGTTACCTTGATTGCCTTTGATTGGCCTTCCTCAGTGTGACTCACGAGGGGGTGGGACTGACCTAGGCAAGCAGGCTTTAAAAGCCAGAGGCAGAGCGACCAGGGGAGCAGAGCGGAAGGGGGCTGCAGACAGGGGAGTTTGAGAAGGAGTTTGACAGAGGGAGGCTTACGATGGTTAGTGTCATAACTATAAAGGGAAGGGTAATAGCTGTCCTGTGTACAGTACTATAAATCCCTCCTGGCCAGAGACTCCAAAATCCTTTTCCCTGTAAAGGGTTAAGAAGCTCAGGTACCTGGCTGGCATCTGACCTAAAGGACCAATAAGGGGACAAGATACTTTCAAATCTTGGGGGGGGAAGGCTTTTGTTTGTGTTCTTTGTTTTGGGACGGTGTTCGTTCTCCGGGACTGAGAGGGACCAGACATCAATCCAGGTTCTCCACATCTTTCTAAGCAAGTCTCTCCTATTTCAAACTTGTAAGTAAATAGCCAGGCAAGGCGTGTTAGTTTTCCTTTGTTTTCTCAACTTGTAAATGTACCTTTTACTAGAGTGTTTCTCTTTGTTTGCTGTACTTTGAACCTGAGACTAGAGGGGAGTCCTCTGAGCTCTTTAAGTTTGATTACCCTGTAAGGTTGATTTCCATACTGATTTTACAGAGATGATTTTTACCTTTTTCTTTAATTAAAAACCTTCTTTTTAAGAACCTGATTGATTTTTTCCTTGTTTTAGATCCAAAGGGGTTTTGGATCTTGATTCACCAGGAGTTGGTGGGAGGAAGGAGGGGAATGGTTAATTTCCCCTTGTTTTAAATCCAAGGGGTTGGATTTGTTTTCACCAGGGATTTGGTGAAGGTTTTTCAAGGTTTCCCAGGGAGGGAATCCATTGAAAATGGTGGCAGCCGAACCAGAGCTAAGCTGGTAATTAAGCTTAGAAGTTTTTATGCAGGCCCCTACATTTGTACCCTAAAGTTCAAAGTGGGGATCTCAGTCCTGACATGGTGAATAGCGGTGGGATCATTTTAAACCCAAAAGCCAGTGAGATTTTTTTTTCCTTCTAGCTGCTTGGAAAGCCGAGCTGGAAGTAGATAGATGCATATCTTATCTCTCCTTGCCTGAAGGCAGAGGTGTTAAGTTTTTTTTACAGGTCCTTTGTTAAGAGAAGGGTTCAATTAGCAAATGACTGGTAAAAGGTATTTACAAGCTGAATTGTTTTTTTTTTCTTTTTACATCCTCGGGAGTAGCTAGTTAGAAAGTTACTGTTAACTCTGCAGCAGCCAGAGCTGAGAGCTTCCCAGTTTGTCAACTGCAAAGGGGGTGACCCAGCACAAGAAAACAGGAAAATGACTACCAAAGAAGAAAAAGCCAAAGAGGAGGCCCACAAGAGAGAGATAGAGCTGAGAGACAGAGAGGAGAAAGCCAAAGAGGAGGCCCACAGGAGAGAGATGGAGCTAAAAGAAAGAGAAGAAAAAGCCAAAAAGGAGGCCCATGAAAGAGAGATGGAGCTGGAAAAAGCCAAAGAGGAGGCTCACAAGAGAACTATGGAGCTGAAAGAAAAAGAGATGGAGGAGAGAGAAAAAGAAAGGAAGCATGAACTGGAAGTGGCAAAAGCTAAGCAGGATGCACCAGCCAATGCTAACAACCCCCCTCCAGGTACCACTTCCCATCCCAGAAAATTCCCCATCTACAAGGCAGGCGATGATACTGAGGCCTTCTTAGAAAATTTTGAAAGGGCCTGCCTTGGATACAGCATCGCTACAGACCAGTACATGGTAGAGCTGAGGCCGCAGCTCAGTGGACCCTTAGCAGAGGTGGCGGCTGAAATGCCTAAGGAACACATGAACAGTTATGAACTTTTTAAAAACAAGGCCAGACTCAGAATGGGGCTAACACCCGAGCATGCCCGTCGGCGGTTCAGAGCCCTAAAGTGGAAACCCGATGTGTCATTTACCCATCATGCCTACCACATTGACAAAAATTGTGATGCCTGGGTATCAGGAGCAAATGTTCAATCTCTGGAAGATCTACTTTCCCTAGTAAAAATGGAGCAGTTTTTAGAGGGTGTTCCTGAGGAAATAGAAAGGTACATCCTAGATAGGAAGCCCAAAACTGTAACTGAGGCGGGGGAGATTGGAGCCCAATGGGTGGAGGTGGCAGAAAAGAAAAAAAACTAGTAGCAGTTGGAGCGAATATCAGAAGGGGCAAGCCGAAACAAAACCTTACCACCGGGGACAACCCAAGGCCCCACCCACATCCCAAGGGAAACACCAGACGCCTTCTCACCCCACCACAGCAGTATCCACCAACCAACATCGTCCCAGTGATACCTTAGCAGGGCGATGTTTTAAATGTAATGAACTGGGACATATAAAGGCTCACTGCCCCAAGAACCCCAACCGATTACAGTTCATTACACCCCAATCACACCAAAGATCCCCAAACCCAGATGCCTCTCTCATACCCTCGGAGCGAAGGGAAACCTTGAGAGTGGGCGGAAAGAAGGTTACCGCTTGGAGGGACACTGGGGCTCAAGTGTCAACTATCCACCAATCCCTAGTGGACCCCAAACTCATCAACCCAGAGGCTACAGTGACAATTCAACCCTTCGTGTCACAATCTGTAACCTTGCCTACAGCCACGTTGCATGTCCAGTACAAGGGCTGGTCAGGAATGTGGACTTTTGCAGTCTATGACAATTATCCCATTCCCATGCTGCTGGGAGAAGACTTGGCCAACCATGTGAAGGTAGCCAAGAGGGTGGGAATAGTCACCCGCAGCCAGGCTAAGCAAGCTTTCACCCCCATCCCTGTTCCTGAGCCGTCCACCAGGGCCCCGTCTGTGTTACCGGAGACCCAGACAAAGGTGGTGGAACTGGATCCCCTGCCAACGACTGCAACAGCCGTAGTGGATCCAATCCCAGAGACCCAGCCAAAGCCAGTCCCAGTACCGGAACTGGCAACGCAACCAGCACCAGAACCATTGCCAGCCCTGAGTCCAGCGCTTGCAAACCCGTCTACAACTCCAACGCCAGAGGGCACCAGCGAGCCTGAACTGGCAGAAGCAGCAGATAACCCTACCCAAGAGGCTCAGCCAGAGCCTGAGTTACCACATAGTGCACCAGTGGACAGCGGTTCACAGTCAATGGAAACAGCCCCAGCACCTGCATCGCTTCCAGAGGGACCAAGCCCCAGTCCACAGTCCAAGGAGGAACTGATGTCTCCAGCATCAAGGGAACAGTTCCAGGCCGAGCAGGAAGCAGATGACAGCCTTCAGAAAGCTTGGGCGGCGGCGCGGAGCACCCCACCGCCTCTCAGCTCTTCTAACCGATCCCGGTTTGTTGTAGAACAAGGACTTTTATACAAGGAGACTCTTTCTGGTGGGCACCAGGAAGACTGGCATCCTCAAAGACAGTTGGTAGTTCCCACTAAGTATCGGGTAAAGCTCTTGAGCTTAGCCCATGATCATCCCAGTGGCCATTCTGGGGTGAACAGAACCAAGGACCGGTTGGGGAAGTCCTTCCACTGGGAGGGAATGGGCAAGGACGTTGCTAATTATGTCCGGTCTTGTGAGGTGTGCCAATGAGTGGGAAAGCCCCAAGACCAGGTTAAAGCCCCTCTCCAGCCACTACCCATAATTGAGGTCCCATTTCAGCGCGTAGCTGTGGATATTCTGGGTCCTTTCCCAAAGAAGACACCCAGAGGAAAGCAGTACGTACTGACTTTCATGGATTTTGCTACCCGATGGCCGGAAGCAGTACCCTTAAGCAACACCAGGGCTAAAAGTGTGTGCCAGGCATTAACAGACATTTTTGCCAGAGTAGGTTGGCCCTCCGACATCCTTACAGATTCGGGAACTAACTTCCTGGCAGGAACCATGGAAAACCTGTGGGAAGCTCATGGGGTGAATCACTTGGTTGCCACCCCTTACCACCATGAAACCAATGGCCTGGTGGAGAGGTTTAATGGAACTTTGGGGGCCATGATACGTAAATTTGTAAATGAACACTCCAATGATTGGGACCTCGTGTTGCAGCAGTTGCTTTTTGCCTACAGGGCTGTACCACATCCCAGTTTAGGGTTTTCACCATTTGAACTTGTGTATGGCCGTGAGGTCAAGGGGCCATTACAGTTGGTGAAGCAGCAATGGGAGGGGTTTACGCCTTCTCCAGGAACTAACATTCTAGACTTTGTAAGCAACCTACAAAACACACTCCGACATTCTTTGGCCCTTGCTAAAGAAAACCTAAAGGATGCTCAGGAAGAGCAAAAGGCCTGGTATGATAAACATTCCAGAGAACGGTCCTTCAAGGTAGGAGACCAAGTCATGGTCTTAAAGGCGCTCCAGGCCCATAAAATGGAAGCGTCGTGGGAAGGACCATTCACGGTCCAGGAGCGCCTAGGAGCTGTTAACTATCTCATAGCCTCCCCCACCTCCAACATAAAGCCTAAGGTATACCATGTTAATTCTCTTAAGCCCTTTTATTCCAGAGAATTAAACGTTTGCCAGTTTACAGCCCAGGAAACAGATGATGCGGAGTGGCCTGAAGGTGTCTACTATGAAGGAAAAAAGGATGGTGGCGTGGAAGAGGTGAACCTCTCCACGACCCTTGGACGTCTGCAGCGACAGCAGATCAAGGAGCTGTGCACAAGCTTTGCACCAATTTTCTCAGCCACTCCAGGATGGACCGAACGGGCATACCACTCCATTGACACAGGTAATGCTCACCCTATTAGAACCCCACCCTACCGGGAGTCACCTCATGCCAAAACGGCTATACAAAGGGAGATCCAGGACATGCTACAGATGGGTATAATCCGCCCCTCTAAGAGTGCATGGGCATCTCCAGTGGTTCTAGTTCCCAAACCAGATGGGGAAATACGCTTTTGCGTGGACTACCGTAAGCTAAATGCTGTAACTCGTCCTGACAACTATCCAATGCCACGCACAGATGAGCTATTGGAGAAATTGGGACATGCCCAATTCATCTCTACTTTGGACTTAACCAAGGGGTACTGGCAAGTACCACTAAATGAACCCGCTAAGGAAAGGTCAGCCTTTGTCACCCAGGCAGGGGTGTATGAATTCAATGTACTTCCTTTCGGGTTGCGAAATGCACCCGCCACCTTCCAAAGACTTGTAGATGGTCTCCTAGCGGGATTGGGAGAATCTGCAGTTGCCTACCTCGATGATGTGGCCATTTTTTCTGATTCATGGGCAGAGCACATGGAGCACCTGGAAAAAGTTTTCGAGCGCATCCAGCAGGCAGGACTAACTGTTAAGGCTAAAAAGTGTCAAATAGGCCAAAACAGAGTGACTTACCTGGGGCACCAGGTGGGTCAAGGAACTATAAATCCCCTACAGGCCAAAGTGGATGCTATCCAAAAGTGGCCGGTTCCAAAGTCTAAGAAACAGGTCCAATCCTTCTTAGGGTTGGCTGGAAATTATAGGCGATTTGTACCCCACTACAGCCAAATCGCCGCCCCGCTGACAGACCTAACCAGAAAGAAACAGCCAAATGCAGTTCAGTGGACTGATAAGTGTCAAAAGGCCTTTAACCAGCTTAAGGCAACACTCATGTCTGACCCTGTGCTAAGGGCCCCAGACTTTGACAAACCGTTCCTAGTAACCACAGATGCGTCCGAGCGAGGCGTGGGAGCAGTTTTAATGCAGGAAGGACCGGATCAAGAATTCCATCCTGTCGTGTTTCTCAGTAAGAAACTGTCTGAGAGGGAAAGCCATTGGTCAATCAGTGAAAAGGAATGCTACGCCATTGTGTACGCGCTGGAAAAGCTACGCCCATATGTTTGGGGACGGCGTTTCCAACTACAAACAGACCATGCTGCACTACAGTGGCTTCATACCGCCAAGGGAAATAACAAAAAACTTCTTCGGTGGAGTTTAGCTCTCCAAGATTTTGATTTTGAAATACAACACATTTCGGGAGCTTCTAACAAAGTGGCTGATGCACTTTCCCGGGAAAGTTTCCCAGAGTTAACTGGTTAACAATTGTTCTTGGAATGAAACATATTGTTAGTTTTTATATAATCAGTAGTATGTCTAAAGGTACATGTGTCTTATTACCTCTGTTTTCTCCTAAAACTCCAGGAAGAAATCACAGCCAGTGTGGAACCGAACATCCAACACTATCTGTGATTTGGGGGGCGTGTCATAACTATAAAGGGAAGGGTAATAGCTGTCCTGTGTACAGTACTATAAATCCCTCCTGGCCAGAGACTCCAAAATCCTTTTCCCTGTAAAGGGTTAAGAAGCTCAGGTACCTGGCTGGCATCTGACCTAAAGGACCAATAAGGGGACAAGATACTTTCAAATCTTGGGGGGGGAAGGCTTTTGTTTGTGTTCTTTGTTTTGGGACGGTGTTCGTTCTCCGGGACTGAGAGGGACCAGACATCAATCCAGGTTCTCCACATCTTTCTAAGCAAGTCTCTCCTATTTCAAACTTGTAAGTAAATAGCCAGGCAAGGCGTGTTAGTTTTCCTTTGTTTTCTCAACTTGTAAATGTACCTTTTACTAGAGTGTTTCTCTTTGTTTGCTGTACTTTGAACCTGAGACTAGAGGGGAGTCCTCTGAGCTCTTTAAGTTTGATTACCCTGTAAGGTTGATTTCCATACTGATTTTACAGAGATGATTTTTACCTTTTTCTTTAATTAAAAACCTTCTTTTTAAGAACCTGATTGATTTTTTCCTTGTTTTAGATCCAAAGGGGTTTTGGATCTTGATTCACCAGGAGTTGGTGGGAGGAAGGAGGGGAATGGTTAATTTCCCCTTGTTTTAAATCCAAGGGGTTGGATTTGTTTTCACCAGGGATTTGGTGAAGGTTTTTCAAGGTTTCCCAGGGAGGGAATCCATTGAAAATGGTGGCAGCCGAACCAGAGCTAAGCTGGTAATTAAGCTTAGAAGTTTTTATGCAGGCCCCTACATTTGTACCCTAAAGTTCAAAGTGGGGATCTCAGTCCTGACAGTTAGGAAGACCCGCAACACCTGTGCCAGCACTGCTACTGTCTCCTCCACCTGTGCCTGTAGCCAGACAGAGCGCCTGAGCATGGATGCTTCTACCCAGATCCTGGTGTGGTTTTGCAGAGACTGTAACTCGCAATTTCCACTTACTGATATCCAGGCTGGGGGGACCATCCAATGTGAAAGGTGCCTGCTGGTGGAATCTCTCAGGCAGCAGGTGGGGGAGCTACAGGAGGAGGTGGCTAGGTTGAGGAGCATCCGAATCCACGAGCAATTCCTGGACAGTGTCCATGTGGAGACAGCTGAGGTAGCTGTCCCAGTACACAGGACTGCTGATACACCACTGGTGGAGGAGGAGATGGCTCAGGGTGGACACTGGCAGCTGGTTACTTCTGGCAGCAGGCAGTGCTCCACCCTTGCTCCGAACCCTCCTGCCGTGGTTATACGTAACCGTTATGCTCTTCTTGATACAGGAGAGAAGGAATCACCCCCTACAGTAAAGGAGAAGTCTTGTACCCCTAAGGCTGGGAGGTCTGCTGCCACCACTGCGAATAGGAAACGTAGGGTAGTGGTGGTCGGAGACTCTCTGCTGAGGGGGACGGAGGCGCCCATCTGTCGCCCTGACATTTCATCTCAGGAGGTATGCTGCCTGCCGGGAGCCCGTATCCGAAATGTTACAGAGGCATTGTTGAGGATTATTCAACCCTCTGACTACTACCCCATGCTACTCATCCATGTGGGCACAAATGATACTGCGCGGTGTGACCCTGAGTGGATCAAGAGTGACTACAGGGCTCTGGGAGTACGGGTGAAGGAGTTTGGAGCACAGGTGGTATTCTCTTCGATTCTTCCTGTCAAAGGTAGGGACCCAGGCAGAGACAGATACATCATGGAGGTGAATGCCTGGCTGCGAAGATGGTGTCGCCAGGAGGGCTTTGGCTTCCTCAACCACGGGATGCTATTCGAGGAAGGACTGCTAGGCAGAGATGGCGTTCACCTTTCGAGGAGGGGAAAGACCCTATTTGGACACAGACTGGCTAACCTACTGAGGAGGGCTTTAAACTAGGTTCGACGGGGACAGGTGAACAAAGCCCACAGGTAAGTGGAGAACATGGAGACCTGGGAGATGGGTCGGAAATAGGAGGGAGAGTGGGCTATAATGGCAGAGAGAAAGGAGGGTCAGGACAAAACTGGGAGGAAAGATCGAACCAGTATCTTAGATGCCTATATACAAATGCGAGAAGTATGGGGAATAAGCAGGAAGAACTGGAAGTGCTAATAAATAAATACAACTATGACATTGTTGGCATCACTGAAACTTGGTGGGATAATACACATGATTGGAATGTTGGTGTGGATGGGTACAGCTTGCTCAGGAAGGATAGACAGGGGAAAAAGGGAGGAGGTGTTGCCTTATATATTAAAAATGTACACACTTGGACTGAGGTGGAGATGGACATAGGAGACGGAAGTATTGAGAGTCTCTGGGTTAGGCTAAAAGGGGTAAAAAACAAGGGTGATGTCATGCTAGGAGTCTACTACAGGCCACCTAACCAGGTGGAAGAGGTGGATGAGGCTTTTTTTAAACAACTAACAAAATCATCCAAAGCCCAAGATTTGGTGGTGATGGGGGTCTTCAACTATCCAGATATATGTTGGGAAAATAACACAGCGGGGCACAGACTATCCAATAAGTTCTTGGACTGCATTGCAGACAACTTTTTATTTCAGAAGGTTGAAAAAGCTACCGGGGGGAAGCTGTTCTAGATTTGATTTTAACAAATAGGGAGGAACTCGTTGAGAATTTGAAAGTAGAAGGCAGCTTGGGTGAAAGTGATCATGAAATCATAGAGTTTGCAATTCTAAAGAAGGGTAGAAGGGAGAACAGCAAAATAGAGACAATGGATTTCAGGAAGGCAGATTTTGGTAAGCTCAGAGAGCTGATAGGTAAGGTCCCATGGGAATCAAGACTGAGGGGAAAAACAACTGAGGAGAGTTGGCAGTTTTTCAAAGGGACACTATTAAGGGCCCAAAAGCAAGCTATTCCGCTGGTTAGGAAAGATAGAAAATGTGGCAAAAGACCACCTTGGCTTAACCACGAGATCTTGCATGATCTAAAAAATAAAAAGGAGTCATATAAAAAATGGAAACTAGGACAGATTACAAAGGATGAATATAGGCAAACAACACAGGAATGCAGGGGCAAGATTAGAAAGGCAAAGGCACAAAATGAGCTCAAACTAGCTACGGGAATAAAGGGAAACAAGAAGACTTTTTATCAATACATTAGAAGCAAGAGGAAGACCAAAGACAGGGTAGGCCCACTGCTTAGTGAAGAGGGAAAAACAGTAACAGGAAACTTGGAAATGGCAGAGATGCTTAATGACTTCTTTGTTTTGGTCTTCACCGAGAAGTCTGAAGGAATGCCTAACATAGTGAATGCTAATGGGAAGGGGGTGGGTTTAGCGGATAAAATAAAAAAAGAACAAGTTAAAAATCCCTTAGAAAAGTTAGATGCCTGCAAGTCACCAGGGCCTGATGAAATGCATTCTAGAATACTCAAGGAGCTAATAGAGGAGGTATCTGAGCCTCTAGCTATTATCTTTGGAAAATCGTGGGAGACGGGAGAGATTCCAGAAGACTGGAAAAGGGCAAATATAGTGCCCATCTATAAAAAGGGAAATAAAAACAACCCAGGAAACTACAGACCAGTTAGTTTAACTTCTGTGCCAGGGAAGATAATGGAGCAAGTAATTAAGGAAATCATCTGCAAACACTTGGAAGGTGGTAAGGTGATAGGGAACAGCCAGCATGGATTTGTAAAGAACAAATTGTGTCAAACCAATCTGATAGCTTTCTTTGATAGGATAATGAGCCTTGTGGATAACGGAGAAGCGGTGGATGTGGTATACCTAGACTTTAGTAAGGCATTTGATACAGTCTCGCATGATATTCTTATAGATAAACTAGGCAAATACAATTTAGATGTGGCTACTATAAGCTGGGTGCATAACTGGCTGGATAACTGTACTCAGAGAGTAGTTATTAATGGTTCCCAATCCTGCTGGAAAGGCATAACAATTGGGGTTCCGCAGGGGTCTGTTTAGGGACCGGCTCTGTACAATATCTTCATCAACGACTTAGATATTGGCATAGAAAGTACGCTTATTAAGTTTGCGGATGATACCAAACTGGAAGGGATTGCAACTGCTTTGGAGGACAGGGTCATAATTCAAAATGATCTGGACAAATTGGAGAAATGGTCTGAGGTAAACAGGATGAAGTTTAACAAAGACAAATGCAAAGTGCTCCACTTAGGAAGGAAAAATCAGTTTCACACATACAGAATGGGAAGAGACTGTCTAGGAAGGAGTGCAGCAGAAAGGGATCTAGGGGTTATAGTGGACCACAAGCTAAATATGAGTCAACAGTGTGATGCTGTTGCAAAAAAAGCAAACATGATTCTGGAATGCATTAACAGGTGTGTTGTGAGCAAGACACGAGAAGTCATTCTTCTGCTCTACTCTGCACTGGTTAGGCCTCAACCTGGAGTATTGTGTCCAGTGCTGGGCACCGCACTTCAAGAAAGATGTGGAGAAATTGGAGAGGGTCCAGAGAAGAGCAACAAGAATGATTAAAGGTCTTGAGAACATGACCTATGAAGGAAGGCTGAAAGAATTGAGTTTGTTTAGTTTGGAAAAGAGAAGACTGAGAGGGGACATGATAGCAGTTTTCAGGTATCTAAAAGGGTGTCATAAGGAGGAGGGAGAAAACTTGTTCACCTTAGCCTCTAAGTGTAGAACAAGAAGCAATGGGCTTAAACTGCAGCAAGGGAGGTTTAGGTTGGACATTAGGAAAAAGTTCCTAACTGTCAGGGTGGTTGTGGAATCTCCATCTCTGGAGATATTTAAGAGTAGGTTAGATAAATGTCTATCAGGGATGGTCTAGACTGTATTTGGTCCTGGCATGAGGGCAGGGGACTGGACTTGATGACCTCTCGTGGTCCCTTCCAGTCCTAGCATCTATGAATCTAGTAACCTGGGAAAATTACACACACCCCTGGGTGCCTCTGAGAGGCAATACTGCCCCTCTCACAAGCACAGAGTCTGAGTGTGGAAAGAAACTTTTAATAAAAGGGGGGAAGTAACAGCATTAATTTGGGAAAACACTGCAAACAGGGGTCATAAACCATGAGTAAAAGACACACCCCCAAGCAGGTTGGACAGTGTCCTTACCCCCTCAGGTTCTTAAGTTCAACAACACAAGTCCCTTTCATGTGCCCGACCCTTCTCTGCACCCACTCACAGTTGCTGTCCTTGGTCAGTGCAGACCCAGAGTTCAGAGGGGCATCTGCAGAGTTCACCTCCCCCCCGGGTGGGGTAAAGAGGCACCTTACTCGCTCTGCTGCTTGGGCACTCGCTCGCTGCCCCTCTCTGCCAGCCACCTTGCTGGCCACTCACCGGCCGCTCCTGCCTGCCGCCTGCTCGCTGCTCCCACCAGCCACCCACTCACGGCTCTTGCCACCCCTCTCCACCACAGCCCAGCTAGCGGCTCACCGCACCTCTCCACCGCCACCCTGATGGCCTCTTATTGTGCCTTCACTTTGCCAGCTGACTGTTACTGGCCCTCTGCTGCTACCTGTCTCAACCTCTACACATCAGTCTCTTAGGGCTGGTCCACACTAACCCCCCAGTTCGAACTAAGATACGCAACTTCAGCTACGTGAATAACGTAGCTGAAGTCGAAGTATCTTATTTCGAACTTAAAGGTACTTACCGCAGGTCCACACGTGGCAGGCAGGCTACCCCGTCGACTCCGCGTACTCCTCTCGCAGAGCAGGTGTACCGGCGTTGACGGCGAGCACTTCCAGGATCAATCCGGGATCGATTTATCGCATCTAGACAAGATGCGATAAATTGATCCCAGAAGATCAATTGCTTACCGCCGGACCAGCGGGTAAGTATAGACATACCCTTAGTAATGTTCAACTCTTTGCAGGCTGGGAAAAAACACAGCCCCATCTCAAATGATTTCAGCTCTCAGTGATTTCTAGCTCTGGGTAAGCAGCACAGAAACACAGTTCTACCACAACTGGTTTCAGCTCTGATTGAGCAATTAAAATGAGGCTCTTAATGAAGCCTAGCTAGCCCCCATCTTTTAGTCAGTAATAAAGACCCTTCAATGGGTGCAATAGAGCCTACTAGCTAAGACATCTCTCTACCACTTTGTTATGCTTCAGGGGTCTGACATTTAAGCTCCTACTTAATGGGTTTCTTTCAACTGAGGGTGCCCCCATCATTTGGGACAGGGTAAGCACAGTCCAGCTTTTCTGTATTCCCACAATAATTACAACATTGGTAACCATAGTTCACTATCCCTGCATTCAATACTAAGGTGATTTGTGATCCAACACAGCCAAGTTGATCACTTTGACACCGCTGTGTCTGCTGACTATCTAAACAGAAAGAAGAACAGGAGTACTTGTGGCACCTTAGAGACTAACAAATTTATTAGAGCATAAGCTTTCGTGGGCTACAGCCCACTTCTTCGGATGCATCCGAAGAAGTGGGCTGTAGCCCACGAAAGCTTATGCTCTAATAAATTTGTTAGTCTCTAAGGTGCCACAAGTACTCCTGTTCTTCTTTTTGCGGATACAGACTAACACGGCTGCTACTCTGAAACCTATCTAAACAGAGCAGCAGCAAACTGTATTTACATAAACACACCCAAGTCTCTCCCCGCCCCCCCCCCCCCCAGCTAGCTGTCAGGGAAGCATTCATTCAGACCCTGCTTATACTTGCAAAAGGCAGGATGGACCCATGAAAACTAGGCCTGTCCCCTGATCTCAGTGGGGTAGGACCTCTCATTCGGTGTCTGGCCAAGGGGCGAGTTCACTGCTCTGCCTGGCCAGGGTGTGCTGTGGGGTTTGGGAATGGGGGAGATGTTACAGGTGAGAGTGGCTAACAGCAACCTCTAGCACTGCAGCCAGGGCCGGATCCAGCTTTTTTGCCACCCCAAGCGGCGAAGCGGGAAAAAAAAAGATGAAGCCTGTTATACCAATAGAATAAAAACCAGCAGGATCTTATTAAGAGGGATAAGGCAAAGATGCCACATTTATTGTAAATATACTGATAAAGCAAAAGATAAAAGTAAACAACGTTGTTTGACTACTTATTTTTTATACACACACACACACACACACACACACATATATATATATATATATAGAGAGAGAGAGAGAGAGAGAGAGAGAGGGAGGGCTTTATTCACACAATCATTCATTCAAGTTCTGTATAGGTGTTGTAGTTACCAGCCTAGAAGTTGCTCATGCCAAGTTACTGGCCAGGTATCTCGGTCATGAGGATGGAGCCGAGTCTGTGTCAGGTGCACCTGATGCTCCTGGAGGCTGGCAGCAGAACCAGAGACTCAAAGTCATCAGTCTTTAGAGTCCATTCTTATAGGAATTAATTCCTATGTTAGTCTATGGGAGCTGTTTCATCCTGCTGTTGCTGACTCAATCAGCAGATGGCACATTCCTGGGCACATTCCTGGTGGCTCCAAACTGTCCAAAGTTTGTGTTTCTCATCCTTCCAGGTGATGAGGTGGGTCCCAGTTTACCCTCCGGGGGTTGTCTGGTGGTCCTACTCAACACATTCTTCGGCCGATGGATACTCCTTTTCTAGGCTGGCACCTCCCTAACCATCCATGTATATCAAGCATTCATCAGCATACATTCCATCCCTTAACCATATTTTAATTTACTGTCTCCACCACTTTCAGGGTGTGTGCTAATTCATTTGAGGCTCCCGGCCCTTT
This sequence comes from Chrysemys picta bellii, assembly GCF_011386835.1. Classification (NCBI taxonomy): domain Eukaryota; kingdom Metazoa; phylum Chordata; order Testudines; family Emydidae; genus Chrysemys; species Chrysemys picta. Next base: position 2,574,769 of record NC_088792.1, on the reverse strand, counting down.
AATCCCAGAGGGTGTGGGTCTGTCCTAGGAGCCGTTGAATGAAGTGAAAGTCACTTAACGGCTTATAGTGTTTATTTACATTGTATCAATTACTTCAAGAACAAAGACAATTAACTTGTTTGTAAGTTTTACATAGTGATAAAGTATCTTTCACAGGATGGATATAATCAATGGTTTCTACAGACAGTAGCTTACAAGTTTTAACAGGAGACCCAAGAGATTTTTGTACTTGGTGAAACTGTTGGATTTTAAAGTGTGGGGGACAAATGATGAGGGGGTCACTGTCACTTGGGGGAATCACTGTTAGTACCTTCTTTAATATCCCTACAAGCCGGTCGGTGGCACTTCGGCGGCACTTCGGCCGTTGGTCCTTTGGTCCCTCTCTTCCTCTTCGGCAGCACTTCGGCGGCAGTTCAAAGAGGAAGAGAGGGACTCAGGGACATGCCGCCCCTTTCCATTGGCCTCCCCAAGCACCTGCTTCCTTTGCTGGTGCCTGGAGCTGGCCCTGACTGCAGCTCTGACGGCATCAGGCTACCAGCGCACCTGGGGCTCCCTGGCTCCCATGGCCTTTCTGCAGGTCCCTCCTCAGCACAGGGCGTGTGGCAGGCAGTGACCCAGCTGTACCCCCCTCTCCTGGCACGGGACAGATGGAGGGAGCGAGGAGCAGCCAGAGAGGAGATGGGGCCACCCAGCCACTGAAACACAAGACAGACGCCATCAAACCCACCGACCCCAGCTACTGCCTGCAACATGCTCCCAGAAAGAGAGAGCCAGCGAGCACCTTCAGCAGCCATGGGGGAGGAGGAACGCTGGGGTGAAATGGGGGAGCAAAGGGGAACGCACTGCCCAAGTTTTAGTCTTTGCTGTCTCTCCACATTCTCCCCTGCTGGGCTCAGTTCGGTTCGCTTGGCAATAGAATATTAGCCGGGCTCTGGTGCAGTGTTTCCAGGTCACTCAGTGCTGCAGGGAGCAGCCTGCTCTGGAGATGGGCAGGGGGCTGGACGGGCCTTTCCCACCTCTATGGGCTGGGACTAGAGAAAAACGTCTCTCCAGAACCATCTCTCCCCGCAGAGGGGAAGGCAGAGAAACCAGGTCTCTCTGTGTTGTGGGCGGCTGCTCACTCACTGCTGGGGTTTGGCACCACCGTGTGGCCTTTTGCTTCCCCGTTTCATGATGTGGCATTAATTGTCATTGTTTATCGAGGCTGTTGTTACAATACGAACTGTGGGAAATACAGAGGAGTTATTCACAGATTGTATCTTCCCCACTGGTGGATCTTGGGCTGTTTCACTAACAGCAATACAGGGAGGAGTCAAGGACAAAACCAGAAAGCTCTGTAACTTTAGGGTGAGCTTCTGCGGGTACAAGTGGCCAGGTGACTCCGAGAGCAGCCACACACACAGCAGAGCAGAACTTGGCTTCCTGTTGTCTCTTTCCTTGTGCAGCGTCCCCCTGGGGGATCATCAGCAAGGACTGAACCCAGGGGGCTGACATCTAAAACCAGGAGCTGCAGCACTTCACCAAGCAAGTATAGACACAGCCAGTGTCCTAGGCAGGGCTGGATTTATACCTTACACACCCCTAGGCCCAGTATCTTCAGCGCTCCCCCCACCCCCATCCGACCTTTCTGTTTTCTGTAAAAAATGAAACTTTTAACCCACTTTTAACTTTTAGGGGCCCCTAGAACATGGGCACCCCAGGCAGGTGCCTCCTCTGCCTAACTGGAAATCCAGCCCTGGTCCTAGGCATGTACTAGACACACCAATACAGTCTGGCAAGCAGTGGTTAGCAGTGGTTGGAGATGTGGGGCTCAGCAGTTTTACTGAGGAACCCGCAAATCACCAAATTTCTTATTACAGCCACTTCTGATCATCGAACATCAGTTCCTTAGCACCTAACCCAACATCACATTTCAGGATTTCCTCCAGGAGGAAGGATGCATTTGTCTCTAAGGCACTTCTATGAGTGTAGTCCCTGCTGTCTGAATGGTTTAGCATGAATGGATAAGCTTAAAATATCACAAGTAATTGCTTAACATTATGGTTCCAATCTCTCTGGGTCTGTCCACATAGCAATGTGAGGCTCAACCCTAACCCCCCTTGCGTCCACACACCAATTGTGTTAACCGAGGGCTTGAGCCTGGGGTCCCAGGGCCCTGCAGGGCTGGAGGATCTAAGCCCTTGTTAAGCTGGGACCTAGGGTCCGAGCCCTATTGCTGTCCTATGTGCACATGGGCCCAGCTTGACACAGGTCCCAGAAGTCTTCTGGATGTATCCCAGAGTTCCTTGGGGCAACTTCCTTAGTCCTCTCTATGCCGACAAGCTGTGGTGCAGTCTATTGAATGCGACCTCCTGTTTGAGAACCAAGTTTGCTTGAAAACTCCTGACCTCAGTCACAGAACCCTGGGTCGCACAGAAGGCCAGCTGTCTGCATTTCTCTGATGTGGAAAGAGCTGAGAAAACGTGCATTGTTTGGGGTGGGTTTCTGGCTCAGGTCTGGAGCCAGGCATTTTGGTTTCTTGATGAGGGGTCTGGGAAAATGATCTTTGCTCTATTTGCAGAGGGTGATGCTGTACGAGTGTGTGGCAGAAGGTCTGCTTGGGGCTGTCTGGGTGATGCTGTTCCCCTGTTTGCCATGTGTCATGTAGTCATCAGAGCTGGAGTGAGCACGTAGAATTTTTTATTTGGCAGTGTCTCTCCATAGAGCAGTTTGCCCTCCTCAGAGGGAGCTGCTGTCCCCTTGCCATGGGGCTGCCGGAGGAGGTGTCCCGAAGCTCCTTGTGTCCAAGCACTGGAGGGGGGATAGACAGAGGAGAGCTGCACTGTGGGTTCACCTCTCTGTTATATTGCTGATCGGAGCTGAGGTGCTGAGGGGAGAAGGAGCTGGGAGCCAGTTCAGATCAGGAGTGGGGAGCTGGGAGGACCAGGAAAGTTTCTGTTCCCAGCAGCAGATGAAGCCCTTAGTTTTGGGGGTTTGTTTCACAACCTTCTTCTGTGAACAGCCGCTTTAGGGTAGAAGGTTAAATAAGCTCAGTAGATGTTCATGTGTCTAGAAAAAGCGTTACCGGCATAGAGTGAGTTCTGTCTACACTGCTGTATCCAGTTCTACTTATCTAGTTGTACTTTTTACCGTTATTCAGTAGCTACCACCACCCTAGGAAGAGTTCAGGGGTTGCTTGCAATGGAGTCAGGTCAGCCAAAGAGAAAAAAGCAGCATCAATAGGGTTTGCGTGAATGAGGCTTCAGGTAGCTCTTGCATAATTAAATGAACTGGTAACATTATAATAAAAACCTGCTGGATCTGTTCTAGTGTTGCAGGGCTCAGCAATACCAATAATACAAAACTCCTTCATTTCCTGGAGGGGGCGACGTTGCACTTCCCAATGAGACCATCACTGAACTCCAACAGCTGCTAACCTGCCTGAGGTATTACCGCACAGCCCTGCAGCGATGGGATTCCTGAATCCAGATTTCAAACAGGCTTTTTGCTTTCATTTAGGCTAAGTTTTCAATTCTGTGTCAGAGGAGGAAAAGAAAGCACCAGGTACTCTGCACAGGTAGGATATTTATTCCCTACCAAGGGGCAGCTGTCTGACTTGTTCTGAAGCCAGATGGTATCATCCTCACTCCTACAAACAGAGACAAAACGGTGTCATTACTAGGGCACTGTCTCATGAAACTTGAACATTTACTTAAACACATTTGATCTGTGCTCCATGTTAAATTGTGTGTGAAATCCCCATCTCTGATGGAGCAATTGGGGGAAATCTCCCCTAACCCTGCCCCAGCTTCTCCCCACACAACCCACGTAGAACATTTATCCCCACTCTCCCGCCCCACCAGAACAGCCCTGTTTTCCCTTAAATCTCATGTGGCTTCAGGGGACGTTGTGGGAGGTTCTACACCAGCTCTGAGGGCCTTTCCTTTTTTGCCAGAAGCTGGGAATGGGTGAAAGGGGATGGATTACCTGATGATTACCTGTTCTGTTCATTCCCTCTGGGGCACCTGGCATTGGCCACTTTTGGAAGACAGGATACTGGGCTAGATGGACCTTTGGTCTGACCCAGTATGGCCGTTCTTATGTTCTTAAGAACATGGGTGTAACGAAGTGGGGCTGTTCTTAATGTTTCCTCTGAATACTGTGTGGGTGCCTCAGTTTCCCCTATGCATTTCTTATGTCTCTAGTGGGTGAGATTGTTGCAGAGTAAAGGGCCAGTGCACATAAATGGCCAACACTCTATCTCCTGGCAACTAATGGCCGGGGCCCTTCCCCCCTGCAAGGGGATAGCTAAAGGTGTTGGAAAACAAAGAGACCTCCTGGCCCGGGAAAGGAACAAAGCCCAGGGGAGGAGGGGCTGGGGAGTTAGTTTTGGAGCTAGTAGGGGACGAGGAGTGAGTGCAGACGTGGGTGTCTGGCTCGCTGCCCCCCAGGATGGACCCGGCTGAGGGGTCCTGTTCTCTGTACCTACAAGCTCTGTTTTAGACCATGTTCCTGTCATCTAATAAACCTCTGTTTTCCCAGCTGGCTGAGAGTCACGTCTGACTGCGAAGTGGGGGTGCGGGACCCTCTGGCTTCCCCAGGACCCCGCCTGGGCGGACTTGCTGTGGGAAGCGCACGGAGGGGCATATACTGAATGCTCCAAGGTCAGACCCAGGAAGGTGGAAGCCGTGTGAGCTCCTTGCCCTGAAGACAGTCTGCTCCAAGGGAGAGGAGGCTCCCGAGAGTCCTGACTGGCTTTGTAGGGAGCAGTTCCAGAGCATCGCCCTGGGACTCCATGACAATGGGCAAGGGGATTGGGCCAGATAAAGGGGTTTCTCCAGCCTAGGGTTCGGGAGTGGTACCTTTTGAGCAGTGGGGAGATTGTGGATAGAGGTCGTGGTGGATCCTGCTACCTGCAGGAGCGGAAGCCATGCACCATGCAAGATGATACATTAATATTGTAACCAGCTTTCATTTGGAAGCCCCATTTTAGCCCCCCTATAACTTTAGCCTGGAAAATGTGCTAGGCCAGAAACACCTACAGGATCTCTATCAAGTGTTCTTAAAACTACAATACCCACCTGGGGAAGTAAAGAAACAGATTGACAGAGCCAGACGAGTACCCAGAAGTCACCTCCTACAAGACAGGGCCAACAAAGAAAATAACAGACCACCACTAGCCGTTACCTTCAGCCCCCAACTAAAACCTCTCTAGGGCATCATCAAAGATCTACAACCTATCCTGAAAGATGATCCTTTACTCTCACAGATCTTGGGAGACAGACCTGTCCTCGCTTACAGACAGCGCCCCCAACCTGAAGCAAATACTCACCAGCAACCACACACCACACAACAAAAACACTAACCAAGGAACCTATCCTTGCAACAAAGCCTGTTGTCAACTCTGTCCACATATCTATTCAAGTGACACCATCATAGGACCTAATCACATCAGCCATACCATCAGGGGCTCGTTCACCTGCACATCTACCAATGTGATATATGCCATCATGTGCCAGCAATGCCCCTCTGCCATGTACAGTGGCCAAACCGGACAGTCTCTATGCAAAAGAATAAACGGACACAAATCTGATGTCAAGAATTGTAATATTCAAAAACCAGAAGGAGAACACTTCAATCTCCCTGGACACTTAGTAACAGACTTGAAAGTAAAAAGAACAGGAGTACTTGTGGCACCTTAGAGACTAACAAATTTATTAGAGCATAAGCTTTCGTGGACTACAGCCCACTTCTTCGGTATGCATCCGAAGAAGTGGGCTGTAGTCCACGAAAGCTTATGCTCTAATAAATTTGTTAGTCTCTAAGGTGCCACAAGTACTCCTGTTCTTTTTGCGGATACAGACTAACACGGCTGCTACTCTGAGACTTGAAAGTGGCAATTCTTCAACAACAAAAAATTCAAAAACAGACTCCAACGAGAAGCTGCAGAACTGGAATTAATTTGCAAACTGGACACCATCAAATTAGGCCTGAATAAAGACTGGGAGTGGATGGGTCATTACAGAAACTAAAAGCTAATTGTTACTCACACCTTCTTGTCAACTGTTTGAAATGGGCCACCCTGATTATCACTACAAGTGATTTTTCCTCCTGTTGAGAATAGTCCACTTTCACTTTTAATTGAATTGTCTCGTTAGAACTGACCCCCCACTTGGTAAGGTAACTCCCATCTTTTCATATACTGTGTATATATACCTGCCTACTGTATTTCCACTGCATGCATCTGATGAAGTGGGTCTTAGTCCACGAAAGCTTATGCCCAAATACATTTGTTAGTCTCTAAGGTGCCACAAGGACTCCTCGTTGTTTTTGCAGATTTATAGACTCATAGACTCATAGACTTTAAGGTCAGAAGGGACCATTATGATCATCTGGTCTGACCCCCTGCATGCTGCAGGCCATAAAACCGTCCCTACCCCTTCCCTGGACTCTGCTGTTGAAGTCTCCAATCCTGTTTTTAGTGACTGCAATCGGCAGAGACCCTCCTGCTAGAGATCCCTGCCCCATGCTGCGGAGGAAGGCGAAAAACCTCCAGAGGCTCAGCCAATCTGCCCTGGAGGAAAATTCCTTCCCGACCCCAAATGTGGCGATCAGTAAGACCCCGAGCATATAGGCAAGAGTCTTCAGCCCGACCCCGTTAGCCATTATACTATTTACCCACCATTGCTTGGCTTTCCTTGACTACTATGTTTTACCATTAAACCATTCCCTCCATAAACTTATCTAACTTTATCTTAAAACCAGACAGGTCCGTCGCCCCCACCGTTTCCCTCGGTAGGCTGTTCCAATATTTCACCCCTCTGACGGTCAGAAACCTTCGTCTAATTTCAAGTCTGAACTTCCCCACGGCCAGTTTGTATCCATTCGTTCTGGTATCCACGTTAGTACTAAGCTGGAATAATTCTTCTCCCTCCCTTGTATTAATCCCTCTAATATATTTAAAGATAGCAATCATATCCCCTCTCAGCCTTCGCTTTGTCAGACTAAACAACCCAAGCTCCTCTAGTCTCCTTTCGTACGACAGCTTTTCCATTCCTCTGATCATCCTAGTGGCCCTTCTCTGCACCCGTTCCAGTTTGAGTTCATCTTTTTTAAACATGGGAGACCAGAACTGCACACAGTACTCCAAATGAGGTCTCACCAGCGCCTTGTACAACGGAAGCAGGACCTCCTTATCCCTACTAGATATACCTCGCCTAATGCATCCCAAGACAGCATTGGCTTTTTTCACCGCCACGTCACATTGTCGACTCATAGTCATCCTGCGGTCTACAAGAACCCCTAGGTCCTTCTCCTCTTCCGTTACTTCTAACCAATGCGTCCCCATCTTGTAACTAAAATTGTTATTAGTCAGCCCCAAATGCATCACCTTACACTTTTCACTATTAAATTTCATCTTATTTCTGATACTCCAATTCACAAGCTCATTCAAGTCTCCCTGCAGGATATCCCTGTCCTCCTCCGAATTTACAACGCCTCCCACCTTCGTATCATCCGCAAATTTTATCAGCCCACTCCTGCAATCGGTTCCGAGGTCAGTTATAAATAGATTAAATAAAATGGGTCCCAAAACCGAACCTTGAGGCACTCCACTAGTAACCTCCCTCCAACCCGACAGTTCACCCTTTAATACAACCCGCTGCATTCTCCCCAGTAACCAATTCCTTATCCACTTCTGGATTTTCATATCGATCCCCATGTTTTTCAGTTTAACCAATAATTCCTCATGGGGTACAGTATCAAACGCTTTACTGAAATCCAGGTATATTAGGTCCACCGCATTTCCCTTATCTAATAAATCCGTTACTTTCTCAAAGAAGGAGATCAGATTCGTTTGGCACGATCTGCCCTTCGTAAAACCATGTTGTAATTTATCGCAATTGCCACTACCCTCCAGGTCCTCAACTAGTTTCTCTTTCAGAATTTTCTCTAACACCTTGCACACTACAGATGTTAGACTAACAGGCCTGTAGTTACCCGGATCACTTTTTTTCCCTTTCTTGAAAATAGGAACCACATTAGCTATTCTCCAGTCTAACGGGACCACCCCCGAGTTTACAGATTCATTAAATATTATCGTTAACGGGCCTGCTATTTCCCGCGCCAATTCCTTCAATATTCTCGGATGTAGATCGTCCGGTCCTCCCGACTTAGCCCCATTAAGGCGTTCAAGTTTTGTTTCTACCTCGGATACGGTAATCCCCCATCCTGAATGCCCCTCTATAGTGGTGCTAGTATCCCTAATACCTTCATTGGCCTCATTAAACACCGATGCAAAATATTCATTAAGATATTGCGCCATGCCTAGATTGTCTTTAATCTCCTCTCTGGCAATAGACTTCAGCGGTCCCACTTCTTCTTTCTTTGCTTTCTTCCTATTTATGTGGCTGTAAAACCTCTTACTATTGCTTTTAATTCCCCTCGCTAGGTCCAACTCTACACGGCCTTTGGCCTTTCTCACTCTATCTCTACATTCTCGGACTTCACTTAGGTACATTTCCTTACTGATCCCTCCCCTCTTCCACTCTTTATACGCTTTCTGTTTTTTCCTAATCGCCCCTTTGAGTTGGTCGCTCATCCAGCTCGGTCTAAATCTCTTGCTTAGTAATCTTTTTCCCTTTTTTGGAATACAGGCCTCCGACAGCTCATGCATCTTTAACTTAAAGTAATCCCAGGCTTCTTCTGCTTTTAAATCCATTAATACGTTTGCCCAGTCCACTTCCCTTACCAGTCCCCTTAGTTTGTTAAAATTGGCCTTTTTAAAATTATAAACCCTAGTCTTTGATTTAATTCTGTTACTCCTTCCATGTATTTTAAACCGAATTAGCTCATGATCACTGGAGCCCAAATTGTCCCCTACTACCACTTCCTCAACAAGGTCCTCACTACTTGCCAGAATCAAATCTAAAATGGCCTCCCCCCTCGTCGGTTCAGTTACCACTTGATGGAGGAATTGATCAGCAAGCACTTCTAGGAACATCTGAGCCCTGTTATTGCTACTAGCGTTTGTTCCCCAATCTATATCCGGGAAGTTAAAGTCCCCCATAATTACACAGTTTCTGTTAGTAATTACTTTTCTAAACACATTAAATAGTTCCTTATCCATATCCTGGGTCGATCCCGGCGGTCTATAGCACACTCCAAGCACTATCCCCGGAGAGGCTCTAGTAGTCCTATTACCCAGTGTGAGTATTGCCCAGACAGACTCTGTGTTATCTAATCCATCCACTATTATTTCTTTACAGTTTATTTCACTATTGACATACAAGGCCACCCCCCCACCTTTACCTTTGTTCCGGTCTTTCCTAAACAGCGCATACCCCTCCATACCTGTGTTCCAGTCTTGACTGCCATTCCACCACGTTTCCGTTATTCCTACGATATCCGGTTTCAGTTCCTGGACCAAGAGCTCCAATTCCTCCATTTTATTACCTAGGCTTCTGGCATTGGTGTATAAACACCCTAATGTATGTCGTTTAGCCCGTCTCCCATTAGCAGCACTATATGTTGCGGGCCTCCTTGTGTCCGTCCCCCCTGTCCTTCCTATGTCCAATCTCATCTCCCCGGCTATGTCTCCTCTCCTTTTACTCACCTTTTCCATACTGGAATCTGGCGTGGAGATTAACTGTGCATCTCCCAACCGTCTCCCCAAACTTCCTAGTTTAAAGCTCTCTTGATTAGATGAGCCAGCCTCCCTCCCAGAAGTCTATTTCCTTCCCTACTCAGGTGAAGCCCATCCCGCGAGAACAGGTGTCTGTCCCCGAAAGCCTCCCAGTGGCCATACATCCCAAAGCCCTCCTTATAGCACCACTCCCTTACTTTGTAAACCAAGAGTTTCTGAGGAGTGTTTGAGTTACGGAACATGAAAACATTCCCCCGATTTGACATTTTCACATTTCAATGTTTCTTTGGCTCTGTGATAAATGGGGGGGGGGGTGTAGCTCCCTTTTATGGACACCCAGCCAGTCAGTAGCTATAGAATCCTCCTTAGCAGCTGTACCCTAATTGCCTTACCTGTAAAGGGTTAAGAGGTAAACTTAAACTGAGTTAGCACCTAACCAGAGGAACCAATAGGGAAGCTGCACCCTTTCAAATTGGGGGAAACTGTTGGGTGTAGCCAGGGCTCTTTTGTTCTGTCGAGCAGAAACAGACAGGGCAGCAACTACTCTGTAAAAAGCTTTGAGCCAGGTATGGAAAATCATCAGTATCATACCTTGAAACTATTCCTTTGGAACCCCAGCTATGTAAGTTGATCAGGAAATGTTAGACAGATGCGATTAGGGACCTTTTTTGTTTTGGCTTGTGGATTTCTCTGTGCTAAGCCCAGGTGCTTTTGTTTTGTTTTGCTTGGTAACCTTTAAGCTATTCTTGGTGCTTAATTCCTGCAGTTCCTCTTTAATATCTAGCAACAACCTGAGTTTCCAGATGTATTTTCTTTCTTCTTTTATTAATAAAATTTACCTTTTTTAAGAGGTTTGTGCGCATGTTTTTAGTTAGCTGGTGGCAACAGCTGATTTCTTTTTTTTCTCTTCCTTTCTCAGTTCTTACCCGGAGGGGATGTGAAAGGGCTTGAGGGTACCCCAGAGGAAGGAATTCCCAAGTGCGCCTTCCTGGGCTCTCAAAGGAGTTTTTGCACTTGGGTGGGGGATGCATCTACCCATCCAAGGTCAGAGAAAAGCTGTAACCTTGGGAGTTTGATACAAGCCTGGAGTGGCCAGTATTAATTTTTAGAGTCCTTGCGGGCCCCCACCTTCTGCACTCGAAGTGCCAGAGTGGGGAAGCAGCCTTGACAAACTCCCTCCAGCTCAAAGAGCAGCTTGTTTGTTCTTCAAACTTCCTATATTGTTACATTGCCCGGAGAGCTCACACACTGGCGATATTTGGTAAAAATAGATTGTAATTAGGCCGTTATTTAATATTTTATTTGTTGGGGCCCAGCCTAGTTCCTGTTGATAACAATAGGAGCCGTTTCTCCTGGGCTTCGATGAGACCAGGACTGGGCTCTGTATGCGTGTAAGCTCTGTAAGGGAATCCCGCCTTGGTCTCCTCTGCTTCTCCCTAAACACACTGTTTTCTGGTGATCTCAGGCCTGCTGACGGGGAGTGGGGGAAGGGGACAATTTGCCAGGGGTCTGCGCGATTTCAAAGGATCCGGAGCCCCAGCCATGCAGGAATGATTCAAGTAGGGTGACCAGATGTTCCAATTTTATAGGGGCCGTCCCAATATTTGGGGCTTTTTCTTATATAGGCTCCTATTATCCCCCACCCTCTGTCCTGATTTTTCACACTTGCTGTCTGGTCACCCGAGATTCAAGTGCTGCCTGGTGTAGTAAGTGAAGGCCCTAATGAAGGCCCAGTATGAGGCCTGAGGCCTGAACCAAACTAAAGTAATGGCCAAGACTTTGCTAACATAAAGCAAAGTTAAGCTGTGAGCAAGAGGCAGGCCCTGCTCACAGAAGCTGGCAAGAAAAGGGCTGATGTTGCATAAATATATATTCACCTCGCATAGTTAAACATGGTACCAAGATACACTGTACCGGAACATTCCACAGATAACATGGAACAGGCCGACCTATCCCAATGACAGGGGCAAAAGGGTAAAATGATGGATAGAGTTGTTTTGATCGAACCAACATGTACAAGGTGAGAGGCGGCACCTTGCTGCGTAGAGGGGTTGCACCTCAATACGTCAGGAGTGATGTGTAACTTGTTTGTACCTGTGTATAAGAATGTATCCCTGGGGTGGTGTCTTTGTCCGGCCACGGGGGCAGTGGAAAGTCCCGCCACTGAGCCGGGTCCTTGCCAAGAGGCATCTATTAGTAGTATGCCCGGTAGACTAAGTAATCTACGGGGAACTGCAATTGTGTCCGAGATCGCAATAAACCTGGCCGAGGTGCCTTTGTACCTTACTAGGCTCTGTGGTTATTGGGGGTTCTCGTCGGGTTTGCTGGGTCAGCTATCTGCAGAGCTGGGGCAGCACACAGAGGGAACACACGCACGCAGCCGAGTGATATCAACAGGAGAAAGCAGAAGCACCACACCGGTAGCCTCTGACAACACCTGGCTGATTATCGAGCACAGTGTTCAGTGGTGCCCCTCCCTGACATTGCTCCGTCCTGCTCCCGGGACCCTCACCCGAGCTGAGCAGAGCTGGGGGAAGGGGGTGCTGATTTGAGGGTGTCCCCTGCCTCGGTCCCCCATCTCCGCAGAGCAGGGAGAGGGGACACGACACAACACAGCCTGGTTAAGGAGGACTCAGAGCTACTGCAGTCTGCTCTGTGGTAAGTGCCTTTCTTAAAGAGACAGTGCACGGATTCTGAGATTTCCCCAGCAGCCAGCTCTCTCTCTCTCGCGCACACACACACACACACACACCTACCTACCAACCAACACATACTTGTATTATTGCTGTTGTTACTTCTTGGTACTTCTTGCAATGCAGATATATGCTCTGTAATTTTATTCTTTTAAAGTATTTTTCTTTTTGTATTTTAACTGGTCTGTACATTTCATAATTTTTATTTCTCTTACATTTTAAATTTAATTCTTTGAGTAGTGAGTTCTAAAATGCCTAACCTGTCCAGGATGGAGTAATTATCCCTGTGGTAACTTTTTAATCTATATATTGTGACAGACCCAGACCAGTGGGGTACAGGAGTCTGGTAGAGGGCAAATATACTGGTCACTGGATGAGTAGTTTTCTGTTCCCTGAGTGACCAGAGCAGGGGCTGCACTAGAGTAATCAGGAACCTGCTAGAACCAGTTAAGGCAGGCAGGCTAATTAGGACACCTGGAGCCAATTAAGAACATACTAGAATCAATTCTGGCAGGTAGACTAATCAGGACACCTGGTTTAAAAAGGACCATCAGTTAGTAGGGGGTGCACAAGGCGGAGGGAGTGAGAACGCATGGTGGAGGAGTGAAGAGTACAAGCATGATCAGGCTTCAGGAGGACGATCCTGCAGTGAGGATAAAGAAGGTGCTGGGGGGAGGCCATGGGGAAGTAGCCCAGGGAGTTGTAGCTGTCACACAGCTGATACAGGACAGCTGCTATCCACAGGGCCCTGGGCTGGAACCTGGGGTAGAGGGCGGGCCCGGGTTCCCCCCATCTCCCCAACTCCTGATCGGACACAGGAGGAGTTGACCTGGTCTGTGACCAACACCAGAAGAGAAGGTCTGATTTGGGAAGGGATCTGGCCTGTCCCCGACCCACTAGGTGGAACACAGAGACTGTGGGGGATTGTTCTCCATTTCCCCCATGCTGGCCAGTGATGAGGTGAGCTGAGTGAATGGCAGGTTTGAGCCTCCAGCAGAAGCTGCCAAACTGAGGGCTGCCGTGAACCTCTGAGGTGAACAAATCTGCCACAAAGCGCAGGACCCACCAAGGCAGAGGAGGAACTTTGTCACAATATATAGTAGCTAAAGGTTTGTTTTTTGTTGTTCTTTCTATGGGTGGTGCACATCTGCACATACCTCGGTGCTCATAACAAAATTTATTGCTCACTGGATGGGGGGAAAAAAAAAAAGAGGGAACATGCCAGCAGCGCAGGCACAGCACCCAAATGTCAGGTGGCCTGTGTCATAGAAGGCCTGTTTGACTGTTCTGCCCTGGGGCCCAGAATTGCTGTCAGCAGCCTGGGGGATCTCATTCAGCGATCACCTCTATGCTGGTGACCCACACACAGGCCAGAGTAGATGGCAGCTTCTCTGCCTAGGGCCCAGCATTTAGTCCAGGGTGGAGGGAGGGCCTGGGCTCCCGTACACACCTCCGCTCTACCACCTGGAGGCAGGGAACAGAAACACTAGTGTAGTGGTGTGGTAGCCCAATCCAAAAGGAGGAGGGAAGCAGCCTTAGGGAGGCTGCACAAACCCCCACCCAATTAGAAAGGGTCTGTGGGGAGCCAATCAGGGCAAGAATAGAAGGCACCAATCAGGGCCCGTCTGGGCCCTATAAAAAGGCTGCAGAGTGAGAGGAGATGAGTCTAGCCCCAACCAGCAAGGGTGAAGGAGTGGTTTCCTGTGGAAGGAGCAGCACCTTGGAGTATGTCTACACTATTAAATTAGGTCGATTTTATAGAAGTCGATTTTTTAGAAACTGATTTGATATAGTCGATTGTGTGTGTCCCCACTAAGCGCATTAAGTCGGCGGAGTGCGTCCACAGTACCAAGGCTAGCGTCGACTTTCGGAGCATTGCACTGTGGGTAGCTATCCCACAGTTCCTGCAGTCTCCGCCGCCCATTGGAATTCTGGGTTGAGCTCCCAATGCCTGATGGGGCAAAAACATTGTTGAGGGTGGTTCTGGGTACATGTCGTCAGGCCCCCCTTCCGCCCTCCCTCCATGAAAGCAACGGCAAACAATCGTTTCCCACCTTTTTTTCTGGGTTACCCATGCAGACGGCATACCATGGCAAGCATGGAGCCCGCTCAGCTCACTGTCACCGTAAGTCTCCTGGGTGATGCTGGCAGATGCAGTACTGCATTGCTACACAGCAGCATCTCCTTGCCTTGCCTTGCCGGCAGCAGACGGTGCAATACAACTGTTAACCTTCATTGTCGTCTCGTGGGTGCTCCTGTCCGACCTCAGTGAGGTCGTTGGGGGCGCCTGGACAGACATGGGTGCTCCTGGCCAACCTCAGTGAGGTCAGTCGGGGTGCCTGGGCAGACATGGGTGCTCCTGGCCAACCTCAGTGAGGTCAGTCGGGGTGCCTGGGCAGACATGGGCGCTCCTGGCCAACCTCAGTGAGGTCAGTCGGGGTGCCTGGGCAGACATCGGTGCTCCTGGCCAACCTCGGTGAGGTTGGTTGGGGGCGCCTGGACATAAATGGGAATGACTCCAGGTCATTCTCTTCTTTAAGTTTCACCTAATGGAGATTCAGTCCTGCCTGGAATATCATGCCAGCTGGAGGCTTCTGCCTCAGGCTGCTCTCCCAGCCGGCAGCACCGCACGGTCGCACCTACCCCAGCCTACCCCTTGCTCCCATGGCTCATGAAGCCTGGACCATAGTAAGGAACAGTTCAACTATAGGCTGAGCAAGTGCAGAATGGTGGTCGAATGTGCCTTTGGACGTTTAAAAGCTCGCTGGCGCTGTTTGCTGACTAGACTGTTTGCGATTAGAAGAGCACAACAAGGTGCGCTGCACATCACAGAATCTTTGAAAACCAGTTTCATGACTGGCCAGGCTTCGGTGTGACAGTTGTGTGTGTTTATCCTTGATGCAAACCCGCCCCTTTGTTGATTTTAATTCCCTGTAAGCCAACCCTGTAAGCCATGTCATGAGTCGCCCCTCCCTCCGTGAGAGCAACGCAGACAATTGTTTCTCACCTTTTTTCCGCGCAGACACCATACCACTGCAAGCATGGAGCCCGCTCAGATCACCGCGGCAGAACGCATATCCCTATTTTGGGACTGGAGCACCAAGGAAGCCAGTACATAAACCGCAAGGGGTACTTTTCAATGGTGCTGCAAACACTGGTGGATCACAAGGGACGTTTCACCAACATCAATGTGGGATGGCTGGGAAAGGTACATGATGCTCGCATCTTTAGGAACTCTGGTCTGTGTATATGGTTGCAGCAAGGGACTTACTTCCCAGACCAGAAAATAACCATTGGGAATGTTGAAATGCCTACAGTTATCCTTGGGGACCTAGCCTACCCCTTAATGCCATGACTCATGAAACCATACACAGGCACCCTGGACAGTAGTCAGGACCTGTTCAACTACAGGCTGAGCAAGTGCAGAATGGTGGTAAAATGGGCATTTGGATGTTTAAAAGCGCTCTGACGCAGTTTACTGACTTAGTTAGACCTCAGCGAAACCAATATTCCCACTGTTATAACTGCTTGCTGTGAGCTCCACAATATCTGTGAGCGTAAGGGGGCGACGTTTAAGGTGGGGTGGGAGGTTGAGGTAAATCGCCTGGCCACTGATTACGCGCAGCCAGACACCAGGGTGATTAGAAGAGCACAGCAGGGTGCACTGCGCATCAGAGAAGCTTTGAAAAACAGTTTCATGATTGGCCAGGCTATCGTGTGAAAGTTCTGTTTGTTTCTCCTTGATGAAAACCCACCCCCTTGGTTCACTTTACTTCCCTGTAAGCCAACCGCCCTCCTCTCCCCCCTTTTATCACCGCTTGCAGAGGCAATAAAGTCATTGTTGATTCAAATTCATGAATTCTTTATTACTTCGTCACACAAATGGGGGATAACTGCTAAGGTAGGCCGGGAGGGGTGGGGGAGTAGGGACGCAACGGATGGTGTGGTGAAGGAGGGAAGGACAAGGCCACACTGCACTTCAAAACTTATTGAATGCCAGCCTTCTGTTGCTTGGGCAGTCCTCTGGGGTGGAGTGGTTGGGTGCCTGGAGGCCCCCCCACCATGTTCTTGGGCATCTGGGTGAGGAGACTATGGAACTTGGGGAGGAGGGCAGTTGGTTACACAGGGGCTGCAGTGGCGGTCTGTGCTCCTGCTGCCTTTCCTGCACCTCTACAATACGCCAGAGAATATCAGTTTGATCCTCCAATAGCTGAAGCATTGCTTCCTGCCTCCTCTCATCATGCTGACACCACCTATCATCTTGATCCCACCACCTCTCCTCTTGCTCCCGCCACCTGTCCTCTCGTATGTCCCTGCTGTCCTCCCATTCATTTTGTGCTTTCCTGTACTCTGACAGTGTCTGCCTCCATGCATTCTGTTGGGCTCTTTCAGTGTGGGAGGACTGCATGAGCTCACAGAACATTTCATCGTGAATGCGTTTTTTTCGCCTTCTAATCTTCGCTAGCCTCTGGGATGGAGATGATACGGGGAGCGTTGAAACCTTTGCAGCTGCAGGAGATAAAAAAGGGACAGTAGTATTTAAAAAGAAACATTTTAGAGAACAATGGGTAGCCTCTTTCACGGTGAACCAAGCTGTTAACGTTACATAGCACATGTGCTTTCTTTACAAGGTCGCATTTTGCCTCTTATATTGAGGGTATGCTGGTTTGGTGTGAGAGATCACACACACAGGGCCGGCAGGCAACAGAATTCGGCTTGCAGGCAGACATGGTAAGCCACAGTCTTTTGGCTTCTTTAACCTTCATAACATGTGGGAATGGTTTCAAAACAGCAGCATCCTCATTTCCCATACCAACGACCTGTTGGGTTGGCCATTTAAAAGGAGGGGCTGCGGTTTTCGGGTTAACGCAGGGCTGGTGTTACCATTAAGGCAAACTAGGCGGTTGCCTAGGGCGCCAAGATTTGGGGGTGCCAAAAAGCGGTTCCCCCAATTTCCCCCCCGCGGCAGCTCCCCACCCCCCAGCCTGGGGAACCGTGTGGCAGCTCCCCACCCCAGCTCACCTCTGCTATGCCCCCTCCCTGAGCACGCCATTGCTGCTCCACTTCTCCTGCCTCCCAGGCTTGCGGTGCCAATCAGCTGTTTGGTGCGGCAAGCCTGGGAAGGGAAGAGAATTAGAGTGGGGGCAGCGTGCTTGGGGAGGAGGTGGAGCAGAGGTGAGCTGGGGTGGGGAGCTGCCGCACGTCTCCCCGAACCAGGAGGGGGAAAGCTGCCACGGGGGGGCGCCTCAGGGCAGAGGGGGGGGAACTGCCATGGGGGGGGCACCTCAGGGTGGAGGGCAGGCGGGGAGCTGCCGCAGGGCTGGGGTGGGCGGAAGGTGGAAGTTTCACCTAGGGCGCAAAACTTCCTTGCACCGTCCCTGGGTTAACGTGCAGCACAAACCCAACTAACCCCCCCCCCACACACACACACACCAAATTCTCTGGGATAATCACTTCACCTCTCCCCCCACTGCTTGGCTAACAGCAGGGATGACTTCTGTTCAGTCACAGGCAAACAGCCCAGCAGGAACGGCCACCTCTGAATGTCCCCTTAATAAAATTCCCGTATTTCAGCCAGGTGACCATGAATGATATCACTCTCCTGAGGATAACACAGAGAGATAAAGAACGGATGTTGCTTGAATGCCAGCAAACACCGGGATCATAAACTGCCATGCTTTGTTATGCAATGATACCAGATTACTTGCTACTGGCCTGGTGTGGTAAAGTGTCCTACCATGGAGGACACAATAAGGCTGCCCTCCCCAGAAACCTTTTGCAAAGGCTTTGGGAGTACATCCAGGAGAGCTTCATTGAGATGTCCCTGGAGGATTCCCGCTCCATCCCCAGACACGTTAACAGACTTTTCCAGTAGCTGTACTGGCCACGAATGCATCCTAAGTCTTCAAGGCAAATTAATAATTAAACACGCTTGCTTTTAAACCATGTACAATATTTACAAAGGTACACTCACCAGAGGTCCCTTCTCCGCCTTCAAGGTCCGGGAGCCCGCCTTGGGTGGGTTGGGAGGGTACTGGCTCCAAGGTGATAAACAGTTCCTGGCTGTCAGGGAAAACAGTTTCTCCGCTTGCTTGCTGTGCACTATTTCAATGTCCTCCTCCTCCTCCTCCTCCTCCTCATCTTCCTCGTCCCCAAAATCTGCATTCCTGTTACGTGAGAATCCATTGATGGAGTCCACGCACAGGGGAGGGGTAGTTGTAGGGGCACCCCCTAGAATGGCATGCAGCTCATCATAGAAGCGGCATGTCTGGGGATCTGACCCAGAGCAGCCATTTGCCTCTCTGGTTCTTTGGTAGGCTTGCCTGAGCTCCTTAAGTTTCACGCGGCACTGCTGCAGGTCCCTGTTATAGCCTCTGTCCTTCATGCCCTTGGAGATTTTTTTCAAATATTTGGGCATTTTGTCTTTTGGAACGGAGTTCTGATAGCACGGATTCGTCTCCCCAAACAGTGATCAGATCCAGTACCTCCCATTCGGTCCATACTGGAGCTCTTTTGTGAATCTGGGATTCCATGGTCACCTGTGCTGATCAGCTCGCCACGCTGGCCAAACAGGAAATGAAACTCAAAAGTTCCCAGGGCTTTTCCTGTCTACCTGGCCAGTGCATCGGAGTTGAAAGTGCTGTCCAGAGCGGTCACAATGGAGTACTCTGGGATAGCCCCCGGAGGCCAATACCATCGAATTGCATCAACGCTACCCCAAATTCGACTCAGCAAGGTCGATTTCAGCGCTAATCCCCTCGTCAGGGAGGAGTACAGAAATCGATTTTAAGAGCCCTTTAAGTCGACAAAAATGGCTTCGTTGTGTGGATGGATGCAGGGTTAAATCGATCTAACGCTGCTAAATTCAACCTTAACTTGTAGAGTAGACCAGGGCTCAGCCTGCCCTTTCCCAAGCACTGCTCTGTCCACGGTACCCTTTGCTCCTTCAGGCAGCTAGGTCCATCTCTCTCCAAAGCTAGAGAGAGACTCCTCAGCTCTTGGCTCCCAGCCCTCTAATCAGGGCCAGCTGGGCCCTAATTGAGCTGGCCACAGCTATGGTTACTTCCCCAATCAGCCTAGCTTGGATGCTTTTAACCCCTGTTCTGCAGGCGTGGGGCAGCCGCCCCACTACACTCACCCCCCACTCCACGCCTGCAGGATGCCTGACCCTGAGGAGGAGGAGAAAGAAAAGGAATAGGGAGGACATGTTAAGCAAGATCCTGCAAGCCAATGCTGCATCAGACTGCAAACCAAGGGCTCGGAGGACCAACTTGGCAGATGGCACGGAGAAGGACAGAATGGAAAGAGGAGAGAGGTCCAGGAGTCCCAGCAAGAAAAGAAGCGGGAGATGCACTAGAACATAATGAGTCTTCTCAGGCAGCAAACACAAATGCTGCAGTTCCCAGTTGACCTACAGGTCCAAAAATCCCAGACTCCCCCCTTTGTAGTCCGTGGACAGCTCCATGGTAACAGCTGCTTACACCAACCAACATTACTTTGAGCACAGGAACTACGCTAACCCTAACCCATGCCTCACTAATCTACTAGAATTCTTTGAGGGGGTCAGCAAGCATGTGGACAAGGGGGTCCGGTGGGTACAGTGTCATGAGATTAGAGGGAAGGTCCTATCATGGATCAGTAACTGGTTAAAAGATGGGAAACAGGGTAGGAATAAAAAGTCAGTTTTCAGAATGGAGAGAAGTAAATAGTGGTGTCCCCCAGGTATCTGTAGTGGGACTAGTCCTATTCAACATATTCATAAATGATCTGGAAAAAGGGGTAAACAGTGAGGTGGCAAAATTGCAGATGACACAAAACTACTCAAGATATTTAAGTCCAAAGTAGACTGTGAAGAGTTACAAAGGGATCTCACAAAACTGGGTGACTGGGCAACAAAATGGCAGATGAAATTTAATGTTGATAAATGCAAAGTAATGCACATTGGAAAGCATAATCCCAACTATACACAGAAAATGATGGGGTCTAAATGAGCTGTTACCACTCAAGTCTAAATGAGCTGTTACCACTTGGAGTCATTGTGGATAGTTCTCTGAAAACATTCACTCAATGTGCAGCGGCAATCAAAAAAGCGAACAGAATGTTGGGAATCATTAAGAAAGGATAGATAATAGGACAGAAAATATCGTCTTGCCTCTATATAAATCCATGGTACGCCCACATCTTGAATATTGTGTGCAGATGTAGTTGCCCCATCTCAAAAAAGATATATTGGAATTGGAAAAGATTCATAAAAGGGCAACAAAAATAATTAGGGGTATGGAACGGCTTCTGTATGAGGAGAGATTAATAAGACTGGGATTTTTAAGCTTGGAAAAGAGATCGCTAAGGGGAGATATGATTGAGGTCAATAAAATCATGACAGGTGTAGAGCAAGTAGATAAGGAAGTGTTGTTTACTATTTCTCATAACACAAGAACTAGGGGTCATCCAATCAAATGAATAGGCAGCAGGTTTAAAACAAATAAAAGGAAGTATTTCTTCACACAATGTATAGTCAGCCTGTGGAACTCCTTGCCAGAGGATGTTGTGAAGTCCAAGAATATTACAGAGTTCAAAAAAGAACTAGAATAATTCATCAATGGCTATTAGCCAGGATGGGCAGGGATGGTGTCCCTAGCCTCTGTTTGCCAGAAGCTGGGAATGAGTGACAGGGGATGGAACACTTGATGGTTACCTGTTCCGTTCACTCCCTCTGGGGCACCTGGCATTGGCCACTGTTGGAAGACAGGATATTGGGCTAAATGGACCTTTGGTCTGACCCAGTATGGGCATTCTTATGTTCTTATGCATTGTGATTTCGAAAGGGGTGTCTTCGTTGATTATGTTCCAGCTGTGCGGGTATTGTATTGCCACTAACCCCACCTCCCAGGCACCCGGGAGATCGAAGGGCTTAATTAGCTGTATTGTAAAGTTTGAGCTGGTGTTTTGGGGAAAAGCCCCAGAGCTGGTGTTGCTGGGAAAAGTGATGTAAAACCCGCTGTCGCTCATTTCTCTCTCTCTCTCTTTCTCTCTCTCTTTGCAGGAGGAATAGTTTTTGTTCGTGTCTAAATGTCAGAGAGTTGAGAAGCTTCCACCCAGCTGTTAAATTTATCGGGCCACCCCAACCATTTCACCAGTAACTGCTTTTTTCTCCCTTTTCCTTTCGCCGCTTGAACTTTTTCAGTCCTGTAAATCCTGTCTCGTTTGGAGTTTACTTTTTGTAATTCTTCAGGGTAAAAAGATCCACTAGTGCTCTCACCCTCGTAACCTTTTAATCGGTATACAGGTCTCTGGCCCCTGGTTAAGGCTTCATCCACTATGAATATCTCATCGGTAAAGGTTTGATCATAACATTTTTCAACACCTCCATTGATTTTAGATAGTCTCATGTGGGGCAACAACCGGTTTTATTTTAAAACCGTCTCTGTAAACCGTTTTCCCCACCTTCAGAGAATTTGAGGGGTTAACATTAACGGGTCTGGTACATATGGTTCTGTGAAAGCTCCAGTTGTAACTCTTTATAAACTCAGGTAACACATCAATGTAGCGAATGGTGTTGTGGGCTGTAAAATTTCTCCACACTCTAGATTTTAAAATTCTGTTAAATCGCTCCACCACCCCTGCTTTGACTTCATTATGAGTAACAAAATGGTGAATACCATGCGATTTTAACAATCCGTGTAAAGGTTTTTTTTTTAAATTCTTTCCCCCGATCAGTTTGCAATTTTTGAGGCACGCAACCGTTCCTGAAAATAGCTTTAAAGGCCTGGGATACCTCACCACCCGTCTTGTCATTTAGGCCTAAGGCCCAGGCATATTTGGATAGAATACCTATCACTGTTAAGATGTACTTAAAACCGCTGTTGTGTTTGGAGAACCGTGCATATCCACTGTGGAAGTGGAAAAAAGCGCAGACATCTTAGTCTTCTAGGAAGAGCAAGAGTCAGGCTAACTCTAACAGCTAATAACGCAAGACTTCCAAGCAGGGCTTGGGCAAGTGGAAATAAACTGTAAGAGAGGTTGTTTTGACCTTGTGTTAGATAAGAATGGAACGCAGACTATAGCAAGAACTGCTGAGAAAAGTAAGATATCAGAAAGGAATATGTATAAACAAAATGCAGTTGTATGTATCAAAAGGTATAAATGCTTGCCTTAATTGTTTATCTTTTGGGAGACCTGCCGTTGTTCACTCTCCCCCTTGCAATATTGCTTGAGATTAAACTGCCTCTGACATGTTGCAACCAACCTAAGACTGAAGACTGCGTTATTCTTCCACACCACCAAATCTGCCTGTCACTGCGCATCCACATCTGAAACAATGGTCTTGTTTCTTTTAAAATGCATTTGAGCTGGTTTGTGTAAAGCGTAAGTGTCCTGGCCCAAATGCCAAGCTCCGACCGGTCTTCTATTCAAAGTTTTACTATGCTTTTTAGCCACTTGAAAAAGAGGGTTCACCCCACTGAAGCTCCCATCTTCTCTGGGGGTGTGATATATTTTCTTTAACAGAGCCGTCTGCGTAGACATGACTGTTACCTGTACCATTTTTTACTAACACGAGTATGGTGGGGACACATTCACATTGACAGATTTAAATAAGTTTTATTAATCGCCTGGTTTAACATGCCCTTTTAAAGCCACCTGCAAAAATGGATGCTAGGACCCCCACAGAACAAAGTGAATTACCAAGCAAAATAAAACAAATTTGCAAGTCTAAGCCTAATACAGTAAAAACTAAATGCAGGTAAATCTCACCTTCAGAGATGTTCCAATAAATTTCTTTCACAGACTAAACGCCTTCTGAATCTGGGCCCAATCTCTTCCCCAGTACAGTCTTTGTTAGATCCAGCAGACATCTCAGGCGCTAAGCAGGGGTTTTCTCATGACTGGCAGCCTCCTTTGTCCTGCTCCACCCCCTTTTATAGCTTTGGCACAAGGCAGAAATCTTTTGTCTCTGGGTCCCCACCCCTCCTGCTAAATGGAAAAGTACCAGATTTAAGATGGATTTCATTACCAGGTGACATGGTCACATGTCACTGTAAGATCCCTAGACTTCATTCTTCCTGGGTTGGCCCATCACATACACAGAAAGTTTTGCAGGTAAATAAACCATTTGCAACGAATTGTCCTAGTTAATGGGAGCCATCAAGTACCTAATGTCCCATTGACGGCCCTCACTTGATGTGACTACAACAGTTATACAACTTTATATCTTATTCTCCTAACTCCAGTCATAGAAATAATACATGCAAACAAATGGGATGAACACACTTAGTAGATTACAAGCTTTCTAATGACACCATACAAGAGACCTTTTGCATAAAGCATATTCCAGTTATATCATATTCACATTCATAAGTATATTTTCATAAAACATATGGAGTGCAACATCACACTCCCCTATAACTACTTTTCTGGTTTTGCTGTCCCAAAGGGGCTGTGGGTCCCGTGAACTAACTGAGAAATGCGGAGTGACCGAGATCAACTGGAGGATGATCAGAACCATAGATTGAGCCCCAGCTATGCACAAAAAAAAAAAAAAAAAAAAAAGGTTGGAAGAATTAACTGATTTTGTAAAATGTTGCTGTATATGTGAGGGTATGTGACGGGTTCGATCACAGAGACCCCCCTTGGGACTGTCACCTGATGTGCTGATGTGCTGAAAGAATGAATTGATTTTGAAAAATGCAGTTGTATCTGTGAGGATGTACCAGGGTCTATCCAACCCCTTGCTCAAAGACCCCAAATTTGGACCACTCACACTACCCTGCACCCCCATGAGACATCATAAATTTCAGGATAATCTGAGTCAGCATGTGGATTTTGAGCACTTAGTCCTTAAAATAACCTTAAAACAAAAAGCAAAACTCAACCTTCCCTCTAGCCGAGATAACACTGAGCCTCACTGAGCAGCTCCACCCTCTGTCTGACAGGGAGAGATTAGCCACATCACCTTGATTCCATGACTTGATGGGCACTTCAGCTGGTAGCTCCTCCAGGGAGTTCGAGCATGTTGCTGGCCTCTTTTGTAGCATGAGGAAGACTCAGCACTCACCTATTTGGCTTCTCCAGATCCTCTTGCTGAGGTTCTGGTTGCACGTCTCCCCTCACCTGTTTTTTTTTTTTCTCATCTCATCTGAGGCCCCATAAAGACCAGGGACCTCCTCATGGGCGGCTTCCTGGCACCAACAGAGTTGGCCATCTCAGGCCAGAAAAAGAAGCTTCACCATGGAGAAGCTCTCTGTGTCACTTTGAACAACACAGCTCTGTCTGCTGGATACCTAGGCAGAGTAGGTGTGTTCATGTAAATACAGTTTGCTTCTGAAGTCTCTCCCCCTCCCAGCTAGCTGTCAGGGGAGAGTTCATTCAGACCCTGCTTACATCTGTATTCCTGTAATGTCCAGGGGCCCCAGCTCAGATCGGGGGTCCATTGTGCGGGCCCTATGCAGATACAGCAAGGGACAGTGCCTGCCTCATAGAGCTTAAAACTTCAATGCACAATAAACCTGCCACCATGATCTTCCCTGCACCAGCTCCCTCCCCTGCATGCTTTCTCCTGTTCTGCCATCAGCATGGAGGAAGATGGTCCAAGCTTCCTTTTCTCCACTTCCCAACCCCTCACTTAGCCTCACTCCCCTTCCACACTTGCAGAATGCCTGACCCTGATGAGGAGGAGAAAGAAAAGGAATAATGAGGACACGTTATGAAATATCCTGCAAGCCAATGCTGCATCAGACTGTGAACAAAGAGCCTGGAGGGCCAACATGGATTGGCAGACAGCACGGAGAAGGACAGAACGGACAAGAGAAAGGTCTGGGAGTCCCAGCAAGAAAAGAAGCAGGAGATGCACTAGGACATAACGGGTCTTCTCAGGCAGCAAACACAAATGCTGCAGCTCCCTCCCCCCCTTGCAGCTCCATGGTGGCAGCTCCCTACACCCGCCAACGCTCCATTGCGCACAGGACCTGCAGCAGCATCTGTACGTCAGAACTGGGCTGAGACAGAGAACAGATATTTGACTGCTGGTGCAACCACAGCCAAAGCAGCGAGCGCACTGTCCCCTGCACAGCGCTAGGGATGAAAACTAAACCCCCATGAAAACCCGATCCACTCTCCTATTTATCGTCTTCCCTGGGCTCAGCGACCCCCAGCCCCAAGGAGCAGAGCAACAATCGGAATGAAAAGCCGCTCAGAAGGCGAGACCAGCCCTTGGAACACACCAGACCAGTCAGTGGGAGCAGCACATTAAAACCAGCCGCGAGCTGGACCTCTACCGATCCCTGCGCAGAACGATCCCACCGCAGACACCTCGCCACAAAGACGTGCAGAAGTGAGGCCTTTCCTGCCCCAGCCCAGACTCAGTGACCCTAAACAAACGGTGGAATCGGGGGCACAGAGCACAGTCAGAACCCAGAAAGGAGCCTGTGACCCCCATGGGACAGAGCCGAGATCGGAGTTGAAATCTTCCTCTGTCAGTGTCCCAAATACAAGCGCAAACCAACGTTCCACCATCTTCTCAGGAGCTAGAACACATCTCCCTGGGAAACAATGAGGCTCATACTATGGGAAATGACAGGATGACGCTACAGAGCAGCCGGCCACTGGGGCAGGAACGAAGAGAAATGGACCCAGGGATCAAATTCCAAACACACTTGTAACCCCGTCCTGAGCACAGCGCCCCAGTAACAGTCTCCCCAGTGCTGTGTGCACAGCTAACACCTCCCCACTCCGACGTGGTGTTCCCCTGCGGCTGCACACTGGGTAGGTCACACCCATCCCTGACAGACACTGCAGGCCTGGCTTTAAACCACTTTGGCAGCATGCAGAGCTTGCCTTGCCCATGGCCTCTCGCTGAACTGAAATGGGGCCTTATGAACGTCTGGAGAATGATGGACTCATGTGTCTCAATGCTCCGGTGAGCGAGAACCAGAGGGGCAGGAACCAGCCGTGTATGTAAAACGCTTTCCTGCATCATAGAGCAATGTCCTTATTACTGGCTTCCTCATGCTTCATATTCCACTGGTAAAGGGCTTTCCTCCCACTCCCCATCCTCTCTGGATCACCGCTGGTCGTTCCACCTCCTCCACCACCTGGGAGCCATTTTTACCCCCTTCCTACTAATTGCCCCATTTGATGCTGTCCCTGATTCTGGCCAGATTTTCCTCTTGAACATCATCCAACATCACTTCGACTCGTACCCTTTGACAGCAATTATTTCTGTGCAGCGTTTTCCCTTCAATGTGGTTTAGCTGCTTTTGTGCCAAGGGACGAGGTAAAGCCGTCTGAGTCACTGTAATCTTGTTTGTGTGTTTATGATTTCCGAGAAACAGAACGTGTTCTCCTAAAGCATTTGCTGTGCACCTCCCTCAGCCTCATTCCACACGCACGGGGCGGCATCTGACTGAGGCCTGGTCTGCACTAGGGTGACCAGTATCAGGGGGTAGCCGTGTTAGTCTGTATCTACAAAAACAACAAGGAGTCTGGTGGCACCTTTGTTAGTCTTTAAGGAGCCACCAGACTAGGGTGACCAGATGTCCAGATTTTATAGGGACAGTCTTGATATTTGGGGCTTTGTCTTATATAGGCGCCTATTACCCCCCACCCCGTCCTGATTTTTCACACTTGCTGTCTGGTCACCCTGGGCTGCACTACAAAGTTAGATCAATGCAGCCACCTTGTGTCGACGTAGGTGTGCAAGTGTCTACAGTTAAATTTGTGTCCCACCAGAGTAAGCGCCGTTACAGTCACACAGTCACACCAGCGCCTCGAGCAGTGCTGAGCCAGGGTCAATTGACGGAGGCCGACGCAGCGCGAGTGGAGACACTGAGTTACCCATGGGCGGGGGGTGAACTGCAGACGTGGGGAGGCAACGCCCCACTCCTGGCTGGCCTGCTCCTTCTGTCCAGGCCCTTCTCTCCTGCCCCCTTTCCCCGATGGAGTCCGGAGACCCACCCCCTCCGCCAGCCCTGGAGCACTGCGCAGGCAGAGCGGCCCGTAGCCGCAGCCCCAGGAGTGGCAGGCCGGTGGGGCAGGGGGGTAGCACAGCGCGCTCCCCCTCCCCCCCAGGCCTGCAATGCCGGGTGGGCAAGCAGCTGAATGCAGCCCCCAGCTCCAGCACAGTGGGCAGGTGGGCGGGCAGCACGGCCCCAGCCCCCGAAGTGCCAGGCGGGAGGGCAGCACAAGCCCCGGCTCCAGCTGCCTGGACTCGCTGTCTGCAGCCAGCCCCTGTCAGCCCCAGCCCAGGGTAAGGGCGCCCGAGCCCTCCCAAAAGTGGGGCTGGGGGTCCCCACCCCCCTGCGTGAGATGGAGGCAAAAGCAGCCCCTGCCCGTGTCCCAGGCCCCCCACCCAGGGCAGGTGGAGGGTCCGCGACTCCATGGCCCCTCACAGCTGCCTGCCTGGCTCTTACCATGGCCGGGCTGCAGCTCCGAGCCACCTCCCCGGAACCGATGTGGGGAGCCAACGTGGAGTCGCAGACCCTCTACTTGCCCTGGGCTGGGCGGGGAGCCTGGGGGGCTGGGACATGGGCCACTCTCAGCCCCCCCCGACCCCCAGCAGGTGGAGGGTCCATCGCAGCTCCCTACAGCTGCCCAGGCTCCCTGGCCGGTCTCCATGCCGGCCTGGCCGGGTGTACGGCCTCAGGGGAAGAGGAGGGGAAAGGGGCGGGGTCTGCCCTGCCCCAGCCCCCCAATTCTGGCACCACTAGCCCAGGGCCCCTGCCACAGGGGAAGGAAAGAGCCGCAGCAGAGCGGCATGGAGATTGTCCAGCTTGGGGAGCAGACTGGGTGTGCAGCTCCCCAGCTGACCCTGCCGGCTCCACAGGCCCGTTGCTCTCCTGCTTGGCGTAGACAGGAGCTACGGGATCTCCTGGGCCCGTGGGCAGAAGAGGCTGTGCAGACACGGGTATGGACCAGCCGTAGAAACGTGGATCTCTACGAGCAGATTGTACAGGGGAGCCAGGAGAAAAGTCTCCCTTTCTCTTGCTGTAATCTGGGGCAGGGGGTCTGGTGCCAAAACAGGGACGTGTGTGCGTGCTTTGCTCCACCGCAGTTCGGGAACCCATCGCTGCAAATCCATCCACACTGGGCTTTGGGTCTGTCACACCAGAAATCTGGTTCCTGTCTCCAGTGTGTGCAGGTTCTCAGGGGTGTATGAAGTCTCAGGGCCGGCTCCAGGCACCAGCGGAGGAAGCACGTGCCTGGGGCGACACATGCTAAGGGGCGGCATTCCGTCCATTCTTGGGGCGCCACAATCCAAGCGGCTTTTTTTTTTTTTTTTTTTTTGCTTCAGCAGTTCGGGGCGGCAGTCTGAGTGGCTTATTTCTTTTTGCTTGGGGCGGCAAAAATGGTAGAGCCGGCCCTGGAAGTCTTGTTTAATTATAGCGGCAGCTAAGATTGAGACTCACTCACTGCGTCAGAGGGAATTTTCTAAGTGCTCTGAAATGTACAGGCTGAATCAGATGGTCTTGAATATTGCTGTGCCTCCTGGGGGTGCCAGGAAGGGTGAATAGTCCGTATTTGGGATTTTTGACTAAGTGGGTCCTGAGATGAAGCCCCCTATAAATCACATGACATCTCAATTTCCTAGCACTCACAGTGGTTTTTTGTTTGCCTCTGAAGCTCAAATGGCTGTTTCCTCCCTCCCTCCCTCCCACCTCCACCCCCACAGGTGTTCTCACCATCTTGGGACTGATCTCACTGAGTGTCTGCCCCTTTCGGGAAGCAATATTCCCAGAGTTCTTCAAGCTAAAGTTTGGAACTACAACCTAGGTGGAGCCAAACTGACATACCAAAGAGTGTCAATGGCACATACGCTATAGACCCATACGCCTTACAGCGCTACCTGGTAAATTGGTTGAATCACTCATTAAAGAAAGAACATCAGGAAGGTCATGATCCTATAGGGTCTAACCAGCATGGATTCTGCCAACCAGCGTCACGTCTCACTAGTCTCAGAATTCTTTGCTTTATTGACAGTCCCCTGGACAGAGGAGAGCCGGCAGAGCCTGCTCTGGCTTCCTTCCTCCTAGCCAGTGTTTGATCCACGACGACCCTTTGCCTCTCACCCCACGACTCCTTAGCTTGTCTGGGACCCTCTTGTGCAGGAGTCTGTCAAAGGCCCTTTGGAAGTCTGAGGGTCTGTGCACACGGCTAAATCGGTGCATGGGCTCCCCTCCCCAAGCCAGCTTGACTCCAGCCAGCGCAGGTAACAATAGCTGTGTAAACAGCGCAGTGCAGCCTTCAGAGGGGCTAGTGCGCAGAGTGCACACTCCCAGGCCAGGCCGGACCAGAGGCAACTTCCATCATGGCAGAAGGTTCCATGCTAGGTGTGACAATGCGGTTCTGGCGGAACCCAACTGAGAGTGCCAACTCAGGACAAATTGCTCAAATAGGGCAGTTACAGCCCAAGGCTGGGGTTTTTTCCACCTCTAAGGCAAACCACCAGCCAGACTAAGAGGACTCCAGTCTCACCCCACTGGCTAACTGCAAGTCTCACAAGCAATCTCCTTAGATACTCCAGTTTCCCAGTATTACCACCAGTACCACTCGTTATGGGGACAAATGGTTATGAAAACCAATACCCCAGTAAAAGAAAAAGGTTCTCCTGATCCCAAAGGACCAAGCTCCAGACCCAGGTCAATATACAAATCAGATCTTACCCACAAATCACGCTGTTGCCAATCCTTTAGAATCTAAAATCTAAAGGTTTATTCATAAAAGGAAAAAGATAGAGATGAGAGTTAGAATTGGTTAAATGGAATCAATTACATACAGTAATGGCAAAGTTCTTGGTTCAGGCTTGCAGCAGCGATGGAATAAACTGCAGGTTCAAATCAAGTCTCTGGAATACATCCCCCGCTGGGATGGGTCCTCAGTCCTTTGTTCAAAGCTTCAGCTTGTAGCAAAGTTCCTCCAGAGGTAAGAAGCAGGATTGAAGACCAGATGGAGATCAGGCATCAGCCTTATATAGTCTTTTCCAGGTGTAAGATCACCTCTTTGTTCTTACTGTGGAAGATTACAGCAACATGGAGTCTGGAGTCACATGGGCCAGTCCCTGCATACTTTGCTGAGGTACAAGGCGTATCTGCCTTCTCTCAATGGGTCCATTGTATAGCTGATGGTCCTTAATGGGCCATCAAGCAGGCTAGGCAGAGCTAATCTCAGCTTGTCTGGGATGTCACCCAGAAGCATAGCATAAGTTTGCCATACAGACAGTATAGAGCCAATATTCATAACTTCAACTACAAAACTGATACACACATCTAGACAGCATAATCATAACCAGTAAACCATAACCTTGTCCTAGACACCCCATTTGACCCCCTTTATACAAGATTTGGGTGCCACTACAGGACCTTGGTTGCAACAATGATCTATACGGTCCCAGTTTATGTCAATAACGTCACACCCCCAACGCAAAATTGATGCAGGAAGGGATGACACAAACATCACTGACTGCATCCCAAGAGCTCCCCATCCTGGGTTCTGTCTCACTACAGCTAGTATTGGGTTAGAAGCCATACCAGTGTATAACAGAAATGGTTCATCAAAGTCATGTTCAATAACATGATTGAACCTCTTTACAAACTCAAGGTAACACTTAGTTAGAACAATAGTGGATTGGATCTGCTCTGGCAGCATGGTTCCTGTATGTGCCATGTGATCTTGCCAAGAGCTAAAGAAAACTGCTACTTTATCCATACAAGCTCGGGCCAATGTTTGGAACCCAATTAACATCGAATAAATGCAGATATTAATGTTCTTCATAGTCCAGGAATCTTGGCATTTAGCCATGAAAGCAATATGGTAGTGTGCCTCAGTCTTCCTTTTCATACAGCACATTAGGTCTGGAATGTCCTCTCCCCTGTGAAAAGTTCCCATATTGTTTATATGCATTGCCTGTGAAACCCCAGTGTAACAAGGCCTTTTAACATAACGTGTGTTTTCATGTATTCCTTTTAACATGTTCAATGAATTCTCCAAAAGATTAGGCACATTGTATATTTTTACCGTTTGTGGCAATAGCAACACATTAATTACAAAATTTAGCAATAACAACAAGTTCATTGCAAGTGTCCATCTACAGTCATGTTTGTCATGCCACCCCTTTGGCTCAATACCATTGGAGTTTGGGCATTTTAGGGTTAACCTGTGGCTTCCCTTTGCAAAATTCAGTTTTCTCTTTCCTCCTTGTCCTGCAGGATCAAACCCTGATTTCTCTTGCTTAACAGAATTCACTGGCTGATGGGGTGGGCCCTCTGTGCTAACAGCTATTAGCAAGTGCTTCCTTTCCCAGCCAGGCAAGTAATTTGCACTACCCCAGACCAGAGCCAGTCCACCAGTTTTCATATTCGTAACTGCTATCATCTCCAAGGCTGGACTCTGTCTTAAAGAGATACCACACAAATCCAAAAAGTCTGCGGGTGAGAGTTTGCTTCCTCTCCCCCGCATCCTCAAGCATTTAGCCATAAAACTGCTCTGCTCTGACACATCAGTAACCAAATCTGTCCTCAAACCCTGAAGCACAAACTGCTCATTTAAAGAATCAGAAAGGAGACATTCCTGTTCCAACACCATTGTCTCCCCAACAAGTTGGCCCCACACAGCCACTTGGTTATAGGGATGCCTCAATCCCTTAACAACTTTTACTTCCTCTGAGACCTTCTCAAAGCTACCCACACTGGATCTTTTACAAGGAAAGTTAGTGGATCCCTTCACAACAGACAATTTTTGGCTGCTAGGAACTGAAACTTCCTTGATTAAATCACTCTCACACCCTTCAATTGCAGGGAACTGCTTGCACCGAGTACCATGAGGATTCCTTTCTCCAGGAGCTTTTCTAAGCAGCAATTCACCCCTCACAGAAATTCTGCCCTTACCCTCTTCACCTAGGGCTTGCTCTAAAGGCACACTTTCCTGAGCAACAACAGACTCTGTCTGGGTCTTACTTACATTCAGGATCACCTTTGGCCCATCAGGCAGATCTCTACACAATCCCCTTTCAGGCGAACCCATAGACTTCCTAGATAAAAGGTTAGAAATACTTCCCTTCTCTTTGCCACACACAAGCTTAGGAATTTTTTCCTTTTTGCTACAAGTTGTTAAACTGTCCGTAGGTAACACAACCAAATTACCTTTCTGCTCTCCTTGTGCCCTGGCTAGGGTATCACCCTGATCAGACAGAGTTGTTACACCCTTCTCCAACCACACATGAGCAACAGGCAAAATACAAGCACCAGAACTGTTTGGTCTCTGGGATTTTGCTAAGCCACTAACTGGATGCAACCTAGTTACGGGGCCATTCTCCCCAGCAGATGCAAACTTAGGACCATTCCCTTCCTGGGCTTTGGTTGAATCCAGAACCAACTCTGAGACAACTAAATTACTCTCAACCATCACAGGCCGAAAGGCACCTTCTGTCTGCTCCACAGACAAAAAAGAGTTGGAGACGCATTTTCCTTTACTAGACATACTGTTTGGGATTTCATTTCCCTTGTCCCAGCACACCGGGCTGTTCACAGACAACTGCTTGGAGACTGGGGTAGCTTCCTCCATAGGCAAGTCAACACCCCTGACAGACACAGGCACATTTCCTTCACTGTCACTGTTCTTCGCACAGGAAACAGATAAGGTATAGGGGCACTCATCTTCCACTCTCCTTGCCTTCCCAAACTGCTGACTAGATAAAGCCATCAGCTCACAAGACTGCCTAGGCTCATCCAAAATCTCCTTGTTCTCCTCTCCCTTCGCTTGATCTAATTCCAGATTTACTTCTGAGACATTAGATAGACATTCAGAAACTTCATTCACAGCCAAACAGCTACTTTCCAAAGACAAACTTTTGGAGAAACCCTCCATAGGCACAACCTTAGGATCAATCCTCTCTTGTGCCTGGTTTGTATTAACTTGACTGACCATAGCTTTAATATCATTTCCAATCATAATATCCTTAGGGATTATGTCTTTTACTCCCACAACCATGGTGCCCTCCAATCCCTTCCATTTCAGGTGGATTTTAGCCAAAGGCACCCTGACAAAATACTTAGATAAGGCTACAACAGTTATATCTTCGCCTGGCAAATAATCTTCCTTCCTGACAAGACTTGCTTTAACCAGAGTAATATCTGCTGCGGTGTCCCTCCATGCCATACACCTCACTCCATTCACTTCTGCACTGCTAATAAACTCTGCATTATTTCCCCCATATTTAGCTTTAATGTGAGTTTTAAGGTCAAATCCTTCAGAGACAACAGAAACAGCATTTGCACACAGGGCACCAATGCTGGGCTCTGTGTGGCTTGCCTGTGAGTTTACAACAACAGGGTTAGCATTGGCCGTGGCATTTGGGGTTGCTGGTTTTGGGCTGCCCTTCAGTGTCGGGCAGTCTGGTCTCATGTGGCCCAGCATACCACAACGATAGCATGTAACCTGCTGGGGATGCGAGTTCCTACCCTCCGGGCCCCCTTGAACTCCTTTAGAAGAGTCAGGTTTATTTTTAAATCCTTCCCTCCTCTTGAACTGGGGAGACTGGTGATCAGTTTTCCCCGGGGTTTTACACCCTTCTCGAGCCCTGTTTTGGGTATGGGCATCGGCAATCTCTGCTGCCCGTAGGACTGACTCAGGGTCCCTGTCACACACAGCTGCTCTCACATTGTCAGGCACAATGTCTAAGAACTGTTCCAAAGTTATTAAATCCAGCAGTTTTTCAAAACTCCCATGAACCTTGGCTCCCATAACCCACTTTTTAACAAAACCCATCAGCTTATGAGCACATTCTACAAAAGTACAATCCTTAGGCATTTTAAACTCTCTAAACTTAACTCTGTAAGATTCAGGAGTAACCTTGAATCGCCTTAACACAGAATCCTTAAACCGCTCATAATTTAACGCTTCTTGTTCCCCCAAGTCATTAAACACCTCCCTGGCTTTTCCAGTCAGTCTGGTTAGCAGGACAGGCATTCGCTGACCCTCAGGGATCTGGTACAGATTGCAGAGGCGTTCAAAGGTAGACAAAAACTCCTCTATATCCTCAGTATCATTGTAAATGGGACACATCCTTTCCCAGTTTTTCTCATGGCGGGGGGGAAGTGGAGTACCAGGTGGGGATGACTTTCTCCGCTCTTCCATTACTTGGAGCTGAAGTCTGGCCGTCTCCTGTTCCATCTTGTGAGTCTCCTGTTCCATCCTGTGAGTCTCCTGCTCAGCAGCGAGCAGCTCTAGACGCCCCTTACGGGCTCTCTCTTCAGCCTCCTTCTTTCTTTGATCAGCCTCTTTCTCTCTCTCAGCAGCCTCTTTCTCTCTCTCAGCAGCCTCTTTCTCTCTCTCTCTTTCTAACTCTGCTATTTTGTGCTTCTCCAGCAATCGAAGATCTGCCAGCTTCTGTTCATGCTCAAATTGCAGTTGACTTGTCACCCTTTGCATCCTAATTTTTTCTGCATCTTCTGCAGCCTCAGGTAAGGGCTGTGCTCTTGCCCCCTGATCACTGGCTATTAGCAGATTTCTCAATTCTTCCTTTGTAGCTTTCTTTCTAAAGCTTATCCTCTTTTCTGAACACAAATTTTCCAGGGCTTTTTTCCCAAGTCCCTCATATGCTCTTTGCTCAGCCATTGCAGCAGCTCTTTAACCAACAAAACTCTCAATCCCAAAATTCAAATTTGGATAGCGTGGGGTTCTGACCCAAAGCTTAATTGACCTGGTTCTGTGGATCCTGCCGACTACGCCACTGTGACAATGCGGTTCTGGCGGAACCCAACTGAGAGTGCCAACTCAGGACAAATTGCTCAAATAGGGCAGTTACAGCCCAAGGCTGGGGTTTTTTCCACCTCTAAGGCAAACCACCAGCCAGACTAAGAGGACTCCAGTCTCACCCCACTGGCTAACTGCAAGTCTCACAAGCAATCTCCTTAGATACTCCAGTTTCCCAGTATTACCACCAGTACCACTCGTTATGGGGACAAATGGTTATGAAAACCAATACCCCAGTAAAAGAAAAAGGTTCTCCTGATCCCAAAGGACCAAGCCCCAGACCCAGGTCAATATACAAATCAGATCTTACCCACAAATCACGCTGTTGCCAATCCTTTAGAATCTAAAATCTAAAGGTTTATTCATAAAAGGAAAAAGATAGAGATGAGAGTTAGAATTGGTTAAATGGAATCAATTACATACAGTAATGGCAAAGTTCTTGGTTCAGGCTTGCAGCAGCGATGGAATAAACTGCAGGTTCAAATCAAGTCTCTGGAATACATCCCCCGCTGGGATGGGTCCTCAGTCCTTTGTTCAAAGCTTCAGCTTGTAGCAAAGTTCCTCCAGAGGTAAGAAGCAGGATTGAAGACCAGATGGAGATCAGGCATCAGCCTTATATAGTCTTTTCCAGGTGTAAGATCACCTCTTTGTTCTTACTGTGGAAGATTACAGCAACATGGAGTCTGGAGTCACATGGGCCAGTCCCTGCATACTTTGCTGAGGTACAAGGCGTATCTGCCTTCTCTCAATGGGTCCATTGTATAGCTGATGGTCCTTAATGGGCCATCAAGCAGGCTAGGCAGAGCTAATCTCAGCTTGTCTGGGATGTCACCCAGAAGCATAGCATAAGTTTGCCATACAGACAGTATAGAGCCAATATTCATAACTTCAACTACAAAACTGATACACACATCTAGACAGCATAATCATAACCAGTAAACCATAACCTTGTCCTAGACACCCCATTTGACCCCCTTTATACAAGATTTGGGTGCCACTACAGGACCTTGGTTGCAACAATGATCTATACGGTCCCAGTTTATGTCAATAACGTCACACTAGGTCCTGTGTGGTTTAAGATATTTATTAATGATCTGCTCAGGGCGGTGGGTGAGCAGGGAGGGAGCAAAATCTGCAGCTGACAACAAGGTATTTAGATGAGTCAGGATCAGAGGGGGCTGTGGGAAACTCGAGAGAGACCTGAAGAAGCTCTAGGAACAGGCAATGAGTAAAAGTCACTGTTGATAAATGCAAAGTGATGCTCACTGGAGGGAAAGATTTAAACTCCTCAGACACTTTGCAGGTTCCTAGGACAATTGTACTGACTTATCAAAGGGTCCTGAGCGTCACTGTAGGCAGCTCGGTGATGACGTCTGTTCAGGGTGCTGCTGTGGTCAAAAGAGCTAGCAAGGTATTAGGGTCCATAAGGAATGGGATAATGCAAAGAATATTACAGTGCCGTTATACAAATCGATAGTGTGGCCTAATGGGATATTGTGGGCAGTGCTGGTCACCCCGTCTCTAACAGGCTATTGCAGACTTGGTAGGGGTCTCAGAAGGGCAATGAGAATAGTCAATATCCAGAATAGTTTTAATTAAAGGTGACAAATTTTGGGCAGTGTATTAAACCTCGTACTTCAGGGGTTAAGCAAATCTCTCTTAGGGCTGGTCTACACTACAAGTTTATGTCGAATTTAGCAGCATTAAATTGAATTAACCCTGCCCCCGTTCACACAACACAGCCATTTACTTCGACATAAAGGGCTCTTAAAATCGATTTCTGTACTCCTCCCTGACGAGGGGAGTAGTGCTGAAATCGATATCGCCGGTTCGAATTAGGGTTAGTGTGGACGCAATTCGATGGTATTGGCCTCCGGGAGCTATCCCACAGTGCACCATTGTGACCGCTCTGGACAGCACTTTCAACTCAGATGCACTGGCCAGGTGTACAGGAAAAGCCCCACGAACTTTTGAATCTCATTTCCTGTTTGGCCAGTCGAGCTCATCAGCACAGGTGACCATGCAGAGCTCACCAGCACAGGTAACCATGCATTCCGGGAATCGAAAAAGAGCTCCAGCATGGACCGTGTGGGAGGTACTGGATCTGATCGCTGTATGGGGAGATGAATCTGTTCTATCAGAACTCCATTCCAAAAGAAATGCCAATACATATGAAAAAATCTCCAAGGCCCTGATGGAGAGAGGCCACAGCAGGGACTCAACACAATGCCGCGTGAAAGTTAAGGAGCTCAGACAAGCGTGCCAGAAAGCCAAAGAATCAAACGGACGCTCTGGGGCAGAGCCGCAGAGATGCTGCTTCTACGCTGAGCTGCATGCAATTCTAGGGGGGGCCGCCACCACTACCCCGCCCATGACCATGGATTCCGAAGAGGGGTTACTCTCAGCCGTGCGTGAGGATTTTCCGGATGGGAAAGAAGAGGAGGAGGAGGAGGAGGAGGAGGAGGACGAGCTTGGGGAGAGCACACATCACACCTTTCTCCCCAACAGCCAGGATCTTTTTCTCACCCTGACTGAAATACCCTCCCAAGCCGTTATCCTACATCATGAAGCCGTAGAAGGGAACTCAGGTGAGTGTACTTTGTATATATTATACATGGTTTAAAAGCAAGCTATTTTTTTTTAATGATTAATTTGCTCTGAGGACTTGGGATGCATTCGCGGCCAGTACAGCTACTGGAAAAGTTTATAAACGTGTCTGGGGACGGAGCTGAAATCCTGCAGGGACATCTCCATGAAACTCTCCTGGAGGTACTCCAAAAGCCTTTCCAGAAGCTTTCTGGGGAGAACAGCCTTATTCCGTCCTCCAAGGTAGGACACTTTATCACCCCATACTAGTAGCAAGTAATCTGATATCATTGCATGACAAATCCTTGCAGCGTATGGTCCCGGTGTTTGCTGGCATTCAAGCAACATCCGTTTCTTATCTCTCTGTGTTATCTTCAGGAGAGTGATATCGCTCATAGTAACCTGGTTGAAATATGGGAATTTTATTAAGGGGACATTCAGAGGTGGCCGTTCCTACTGGCCTGTTTGCCTGTGGTGCGGCTGTAAAGAAATCCTCCCCGCAGTTAGCCAAGCGGTGGCTGGGGGGGGGGGGGGGGAAATGGCACTGAGCTGTTTGTGTTTGGCTAGCAGGGATCTTCCCTGATACCAGCCACGTGGTGGGGGGAGGGATAAAGCAATCATCCCAGAGAATTGGATGGGGGTGGCGGGAGTTTTGTTTCTGATGCTGTACAGTTGGAGAAGCCGAAAGACTATGGCTTACCATGGCCACCTGTAAGCCGAATTCTGTTGCCCGGTGTCTTTCAGGTCTAACACCAAAGCCGCAGGCACTCAATATTAGATGCAAAAAATTACCTTGTACTGAAATCATATGTGCTATGTAATGTGAATAGTGTTGTTCACCATGAAAGAGTATATCATTGTTCTGTAAAGTGTATCTTTTTAAATACTTCTTTCCCTTTTTTCCCTCCCGCAGCTGCAAATATTTCAAGCCTCCCTCCTCCGTCCTGAAGGCTATCTCAGATAAGGCGGCGAAAAAAACGCATGCACGATGAAATGTTCTCTGAGATCATGCAGTCAACCCGCAATGAAAGAGCTCATCAGAATGCGTGGAAGGACACAGTATCACAGTACTGAAAAGCGGCCAATGAACATGAGAACAGGAGGGAACAACATGAGGACAGGAGGGACGATCGAGATGAGAGGTGGCGGCAGGAAGATCAGAGGAGGCAGGATGCAACGCTGGGGGCTACTGCGGGATCAAACCGATATGCTCTGGCGTCTGGTGGAGCTTCAGGAATGGCAGCAGGATCACAGAGTGCCTCTGCAGCCCCTGTGTAACCACCCTCACCCCACCCCAAGTTCCATAGCCTCCTCACCCATATGCCCAAGAACGCGGGGTGGGGGGGAGGCTCCGTGCACCCTGCCACTCCACCCCAGTGGACAGAAGGCTGTCATTCAACAAGTTTTGAACTGACCTTTTCCTTCCCTCCTCCCCTCCTCCCAAACCCCACCCGAGCTACCTTGTCAGTTATCTCCCTATTTGTATAATCAATTAATAAATAATACATGGTTTTTAAACAACAGTGACTTTATTTCCTTTGCAAGCAAGCTGCGATTGAAGGGGGAGGGTGAGTGGCTTACAGGGAATGAGTCAACCAAAGGGGCGGGTCTTCATCAAGGAGAAACAAACAGAACTGCCACACCATAGCCTGGCCAGTCATGAAACTGGTTTTCAAACCTTCTCTGATGCGCAGCGCTTCTTGGTATGCTCTTCTAATCGCCCTGGTGTCTGGCTGCACGTAATCAGCAGCCAGC
The DNA here is from genome assembly GCF_011386835.1 of Chrysemys picta bellii. Lineage (NCBI taxonomy): Eukaryota > Metazoa > Chordata > Testudines > Emydidae > Chrysemys > Chrysemys picta. Next base: position 2,535,373 of record NC_088792.1, on the reverse strand, counting down.
GATTTGCCTCAAGCTCCCACCCTGCCATAAATGTCTCACCCTTACTTTCACAGAGATTGTGGAGCACACAGCAAGCAGCAATAACAATGGGAATATTGGTTTGGCTGAGGTCTGAGTGAGTCAGCAAAGTGCACCAGCGACCCTTTAAACATCCAAATGCACATTCTACCACCATTCTGCACTTGCTCAGCCTGTAGTTGAACAGCTCCTGACTCCTGTCTAGGCTGCCTCTGTATGGCTTCATGAGCCATGGCATTAAGGGGTAGGTTGGGTCCCCAAGGATAACTATAGGCATGTCAACATCCCCAACATGCATCCAATGAAGTGGGCATTCACCCACGAAAGCTTATGCTCCAATACATCTGTTAGTCTTAAAGGTGCCACAGGACCCTCTGTTGCTTTTTAAACATCCCCAACAGTTATTTTCTGGTCTGGGAAGTAAATCCCTTGCTGCAGCTGTTTAAACAGACTAGTGTTCCTGAATATGCGAGTGTCATGAACCCTTCCCGGCCATTCCACGTTGATGTTGGTAAAACATCCCTTGTGATCCATCGGTGCTTGCAGCACCATTGAAAAGTACCCCTTGCGGTTTATGTACTGGCTGCCCTGTTGTTCCGGTGACAAGATAGGGATATGGGTTCCATCTATCGCCCCACCACAGTTAGGGAATCCCATTGCAGCAAAGCCATCCACTATGACCTGCACATTTCCCAGAGTCACTACCTTTGGTAGCAGCAGCTTAGTGATTGCTTTGGCTACTTGTATCACAGCAGCCCCCACAGTAGATTTGCCCACTCCAAATTGATTGCCGACTGACCGGTAGCTGTCTGGCGTTGCAAGCTTCCACAGGGCTATCGCCACTCGCTTCTCAACTGTGAGGGCTGCTCTCATCTTGGTATTCTGGCGCTTCAGGGCAGGGGAAAGCAAGTCACAAAGTTCTATGAAAGTGCCCTTATGCATGCGAAAGTTTCGCAGCCACTGGGAATCGTCCCACACCTGCAACACTATATGGCCCCACCAGTCTGTGCTTGTTTCCTGGGCCCAGAATCGGCGTTCCACGGCATGAACCTGCCCCATTAACACCATGATCTCCAAAGCGCCGGGGTCCGCGCTTTGAGAGAATTCTGTGTCCATGTCCTCATCACTCTCGTTGTCGCGCTGTCTTTCCTGCTTCCTCCTTCTCCTCCTCGCCTGGTTTTCCAGGATCTGCTTCAGCATAAACTGCATGATAATGCGCGAGGTGTTTAAAATGTTCATGACTGCTGCGTTGAGCTGAGGGGGCTCCATGCTTGCCGTGGTATGGCGTCTGCACAGGTAACCCAGGAAAAAAGGCGCGAGACGATTGTCTGCCATTGCTGTGATGGAGGGAGGGACGACTGATGACATGGCTTACAGGGATTTAAAATCCACAAAACCGGAGGCTTTGCATCAAGGAGAAACACAAACAACTGTCACACAGAATGGCCTCCTCAAGGATTGAACTCAAAAGACTGGGGTTAGCAGGCTGTTGATTTCAATAAGGGAGGGGGGAAGGAAATGATATAAAATAAATCTGGTCCACTCCATCTATCTTTTACATCCTAGGCTGGCAGCAGACGGTGCAGTAAGACTGCAAGCCATTATCTCCTGGGTGCTTGCCAGAAGATGCTGCATTAAGCCTGGAAACCATCATCATCTTCTGTCTTCTCAGCAGACCTGGCTGAGTCACTCCCATCTCTGTAAGATGATGATGGCTTATAGTTCTAATGCACCGTCTGCTGCCAAAAGGCAATGAGCTGCTGCTGTGTAGCAATGCAGTCCCACGTCTGCCAGCACCTAGGGGACATACAGTGACGGTCATCTGTGCAGGCTCCATGCTTGCTGTGGTATGGCGTCTGCACAGGTAACCCAGGAAAAAAGGCGCGAAACGCTTGTCTGCCATTGCTTTCATGGAGGGAGGGAGGGAGGGGGGCCTGACGACATGTACCCAGAACCACCCGCGGCAATGTTTTTGCCCCATCAGGCACTGGGATCTCAACCCAGAATTCCAATGGGCGGGGGAGACTGCGGGAACTGTGGGATAGCTACCCACAGTGCAACGCTCCGGAAGTCGACGCTAGCCTCGGTACTGTGGATGCAGCCCTCCGAATTAATGTGCTTAGTGTGGCCGCATGCACTCGACTTTATACAATCTGTTGCCTAAAATCGAATTCTGTAAAATGGGAGTAATTTCTTAGTGTAGACGTACCCTTAGAGATCAGGATGAGATGTATCAGCTTGGGGGGCGGGGATTGTCCCACATCTGCCCCATGTGAGGTTCTTACACCTTCCTGTGAATCATGAGGGGCTGGCCTCTGTCAGAGACAGGCTGCTGAGCTAGACTGCAGAAAAAGGGAGCTGAAGACAGAGTCTTATTTCAAGACTTATTTCAATGTTAAAAGTTCCCAGTCACCCAACCCCAGACCCAACATGTCAGATGGATTTCAGCACATGGGGGAAGAGAATCTATCAGATGTTGCAGCCTTGGGGAAAGAGCTGATCAACCCGATTGCAGCCCTGATGGGAGAGAGGTACCAGCACTTCAGTTCTCCGGTTCGTGCACTGCTCTATTTCCGACACTGTGGCAGGTTGAGAGCAGTCAGGTTACCCAGTTCCTATAAAACACATCTGCAATTGTTCTCCAGACAGAGGTCGCTTGCTAATCAGGTTCCGACTCCACCCCACCACCCCACACAAATTACATAGACCAATAATTGATTCTATCTCTGTCTTTCCATAAGCACTTAGTTTCAGTTTTACTTTGTATCAGTGACATAGCAGAGGCATCCTATAAATTGGCATCAGTCCTGTCGGAGCCGCAGTAGCCTGGCCGGACAGCACAGCAGAAGGAAGGCGCTCCAGAGGCTGCAGGAGGAGCACACGTTCGTTCTCCAGGCACACAGGTATTGTTGGCTGAATGTCCTCACTTGGGTGCAATGTCTGACTAAAGAATGTGTATATCTGAAGATCTGCCACTGAAAATGCTCCTGGGTTACAGGAAGAACAAGTATTTGACTGGCAGATCTCTCTGTCTCTCTCTCTCTCTCTCTACACGTCTGTCTGTACAACATCCAGTGATGCCAATTCCCAAGAGAGATGGAATCACCCAGAAGGTGATTCTTCAGAGCTTTGATTGAACTTGGTTAATAATCTCATGCTAATTTGAAAGCATCTCAATAAATTTAGTATCTTTAGCAGCATATTGCAGAGGATGCCCCCATTCCAAGAGATACTATAACCATGAATTCGTGGTATTCAGGTTTTGCTGGTCTATAGGTCATTCCCTGGTGATAACTACAGCTGGTCAGATATTTATGTGTCAAATGAAGGATGAACTTGTCACATTTTTGGTTGGTGAATCACTCCTGACTTCTGCAAGTGTGTTCATGATTTGTAAACTATTCAAAATACTCCAGATGAAATGCTTTCTGCCAGTGTATGTGTTTGGATCCTCTTCACTTTGAATGTTATTCATTCCAATAAGTTTTCAAAGAATATTCATTTGTGCTAAAACTCATTACGCTTTTGTGATTTGTGAACCTTTTAATAAATAACCAGCAGTTGCCTGAATACTTGTAATGAGTGATATAACTTCATGAATCCTAATGAGCTGAAGTTAGTGCTTTTAGTCAAAGCTCTGAAATACCCCAGACCCAGTTATCTTGGAGACCAGCCTCTTACCAGTGGTGACCAGGGATCAGGTAAGCTCAGCTGGGAGGATCTCAATGTTTAGCTTCATAGATTCTAGGACTGGAAGGGACCTCGAGAGGTCATCGAGTCCAGTCCCCTGCCCGCATGGCAGGACCAAATACTGTCTAGACCATCCCTGATAGACATTTATCTAACCTACTCTTAAATATCTCCAGAGCTGGAGATTCCACAACCTCCCTAGGAAATTTATTCGATGTTGCCGAATCTATACTAGTAGCTGAAAGCCCCAGGCTGTCACACAGATGTAATTTGTAAAGCCATGTGTAAAAAAGCCAAAAATGGTTGAAAACTTAAAAATTGGACCGTAACAGACTGTGAATCCCAGTGGGGATTGAACCTGGTGATATTTGGAACAAAAGCAGCTCTCAGCCAGGCGCATAGGAGTTTCCATCACTTCACACTGGCTCAGACAGTCTGGATTTCAGAGTGACGTCTGACGACATGGGCAGTGGGTGAAGGTCCCCAGCCCATCTTTTCTGCCTGTGGCCCTGCCCATGCTCCACCCCTGCTCTGCCACAAGTCCCACCCCTCCCACTTTTTTCCCTCCTCTCTTCCCTCCCCCCTGCTCACCCCCTTCCAGCCAAATCCCTGAACCCAAATGAAGCAAATGATGTTTGAGAAAATCACTCCTCCGCAATTTCTTTCTAAAGAAAATGGAGCATGTTTTCCACTGCAGGCCAGATGGTGAAGACTGGACATGCAGAAAGTACCTAATTAAAAGCACTAAACTTGGAAATAAAAAATGCCCGTCACAGGTTTTTTGATATATCCTGAAGTTTGTCAGAGATTTATTTGCAAAAACTTTGTAGTAAGGGCAAGTCAGGTGTCCTGCTGAATAGAACATTAACTATTATGGAATACACGATGCAGCTCTTCTCTGTTTTACATTTTCTCAATCAGTATTTCTAAGCTGATTTTATATTTAAATGTACTCTTAGTAATCATTCCAGATTACTACATATTTAACTCACTGAAACAAAGACGTTATTTTAAATTAATCAGTCACAGAGGTTTAGTGTGTTCATAACAATGTTCACTGCTTTTAGAAAAAGGGACAATCATTTACATTGTGTGATCTCCATAACAATAGACATGTTTATGAAATTTCACCAACTTTAAAAAATATGTTTCCAAAGATTTTAGGCATAACAAAGGATTTTATTTCTTACTAAGGTACTGATTTTGCTGGAGGGCTCTCTTAAAACTAGTTCACCAGATTGTCAGAACAGTAAAGAAAGGTGGACAAAGGAGTTTCCCTATCTGGAAGAAAAGGGGTATTGTCCCTTTAAGGGCTCTCTTCCACAGGAGGGGAAGGGAGAAAGATTACAAGGATGGACAGGACAGGAAGACTTTGGAAGCAAGTTTTTTGTACTATAGTAATTAATATTAAAATGTGTATGTTAGAGAAGCGTGGTCTTTTGAAGGATTTGTTTTAAAAACTACATGTCTGAAGATCCAACCATTGAAGGCTAAAGATGAATACTCAGATTGCGCATCTATAAATCTAAGCAAGGATTTTTTAGAGATGTGAGTTTATCATCTTCAGCAACACACGAATGGAATATTTTTAAAGCAAATTTTAAAGTAAGGTTCTGTAGGCTGACATGTTCTGAGTAAATATTACAGTGATGCACAACTGTTTTGTCAGTAAATTCAGAAACTGACAGTCTATACCTGGGGGCTGGCAAATGCCTGTTAAATGGCTTCATTACCACTTGAATGGCTCTTTAACAGTTTCAATGATGTCCTAATACTAATAGGTCTGGCGGCTGGAGGTTTTTTCACATTTAAGTTACCAGATCCCCTCTGGAGAAAGACTCACCAGGCCGCAGCAGCTACAGCTGTGGACGCCTGCAGGAAGGGTCAGAACAGGGATAGGAAAGGCTGGGGGTTGGGCACTAAGACCCAGAGGAGGCAGAGCCTTCCCTTGCCTCTTATACCCGCCGCCCATGTCTGAAGCTATTTTGTGTGCGGGTTTGAAGAACTCTGCCAGTTGGCCCTATCTGTGCAGTCTCCTTCCTACAACCCATGAAATTGTTGCATGCAAATTAATGGCAGAGTGAAGGTGGTGATTGGTTGAGTTACCTCTGACATCTCAGTGGTCTAAGTCTTTTGGCATATCATAGATCAGAGGTGGGCAAACGACGGCCCGTGGGCCACATCCGGCCTGTAGGACCGTCCAGTCTGGCCCCTGAACTCCCGGCTGGGGAGCCTAGTCCCCGGCCCCTCCCCCGCTGTTCTTCCTCCCCTGCACCCATGCCACCGCGCGGGCAGCGCTCTGGGCAGCGGGGCTGAGCACTCCTGCAGGGCAGCGCGTCTAGCTCTGGCTGGGTGGCGTGACTGCCAGACATGCTGCTCTGAGCAGCATGGTAAGGGGAGCTGGGGCTGTGGGGGGTTAGATATGGGGCAGGGTGTCCTGGGGGACAGTCAGGAGACAGGGGGCAGTTGGATGGGGCGGAGGTTCGGGGGGGGAGGTCAGGGGATGGGGAACAGGGGGAGGTTGGATGGGGCAGAGGTTCGGGGACAGGGGACGGGGAATGGGGGGGAGGTTAGATAGGGGATGAGGTCCCAGGGGGCGGTTAGGGGTGGGGGCGGTCAGGGGACAAGGAAGGGGGGGGGGGTTGGATGGGTAGTGAGTTCTGAGGGGGGTGGGAAGTGGGAGGGGTCGGATGGGGGCAGGGGCGGGGGCCAGGCTGTTTGGGGACATGTGCACAGCCTTCCCTACCCGGCCCTCGATATAGTGTCACACCCCGAGGTGTCAAAAACTTTGCCCACCCCTTGTGACAGTGCTGCCCATGGGAGCCAGCTGAGGTCACTCAATCAGGGTGAACTGCAAACAAAACGGGGCAGCCAAATCCCAAACGCTGGTGGATATTCCAATACTTAGATTTACCAACCAGCCCAAAACAGCTTCTATAGTACCTCACTGGTTACTTAGAAGTCCAAACAACACAGTTCCCTTAAAGAGCCCAGCCTCAGGCCTCCATCCAGACACACCTGTCAGATATGATGATGATTACTGAAAATCTTCTCTCATCATCTAAAAGAAAAGGTTCTTCCAACCCCAAAGGATCAGCCACACACCCATGTCCAATTATAACTTAGATCTGACCCAAAATACACGCTATAGCCAATTCTTATTAACTAAACTAAAATTTATTAAAAAAGAAAAGCGAGAGAGTGTTGGTTAAAAGATCAATGTACAGACAGACTTGAATTCAATTCTTGAGGTTCAGATACACAGCAGAGATGAGCTTGTAGTTGCCAAAAGTCCTTTTAGAAATAGTCCAGAGGTTAGAGTCCAATGTCCATATTCAGGGTGACTCCAGTCAGTGACTGGGGATCTCAATCCTTGTGGCTTAAGGTTTCCCCCTCTTGAAACCCATGGGGGTGTAAACCTGCCTATTTTACACGAAAATCCCCCAAACACTTCAGCACCTGGGAAATCTAATGGGACTTCGTGCTGTGGAGCATTTGCTCTAGATGTTCTCCATCCAGAATCTCTTTGGTGGCGTTTTCTTCCTGCAGCTCAGTTAATATAATCTCGCAGATCTGATGACCAGCTTGCGTTATAGCATAGAGTATATATTTTTCAGAAGTTTATTTCTTTTAATTAGCAGTGCTCTGTCTGGTGAACAGGTATGAACTATCAAGGGCTGGAAATCTGTTTGTCGTTTTTCTCCATGGAAAATATTGTAAAGAACTTGATGACAACAATTAAGCCAATGATTGTCCTTCAAGGTCTCTCTTGCCCAGATTTTTGACAGGGTATTTAGGCATTGCTGTGCTCAGGGTTGCACACCTAGTCTACGTAGGAACCTGGTTTATTTTCAAAAGGGCGTTAGGCAGTTAGGAACCTAAATGCTGTTGTCTGGGCCTATGTCACTACAGATTTTTTTAGCTTCAGGAGGAGAGACCCTTCAGAGAAGATACATTGCTCGCTAGGAGCTGTCGAACAGGGTTCTGGAGCACCATTTAAAGTGTGTGGGGTGGGCTCAGTTCTCTCCTCTCCTCCTCAGCGTATAGGTCCAGAAGCCTAACAGAGAAAATTGTTTTAAATAATAATTATGATAATTATTGTAAGTAGTAACAAGCATAATGTATTTTAATTTATCAAAAAGTTTTAGTCGTAGTAAGAAGGAATTGTTTTCGTAAGGTTTGTTTAGCTTTTGTTTAGCTCTGCTTGCTCTGTAAAAACCCTTTGCTCTGCAAGAAGTCTTGCTGTTGAAGTTATTTGCTGTTCTGCGTGTGAGGGAAGGAATGTATGGTGTGCTAACGGAGAAGAAATAGGAGGCACCAAGTGGGCAGGATAAACAAAGGGGAGCAAAAATTCGAGAGGCGCCGACCAAACTGTCGGGGTCGTTCGAAGGGCTGAAGAAGGGCAAATTAACAATCCTAAAGCAAAGGCCCCAAACTAAAGAAAAGTAAAGCCAAAAAAGCAAAATCAAAACTATGCTGCAAAAACTCTGAAAACAACCCAAAATAATGCTAATTCAAAACAACCTTCATTACTTTCCAATTAACACAGAAAGACCCCATAAACTTCCCAGGGGTCTTATTACGCTCAACAGCCTGATATAGCAGTAATCACTAAAAGCCAGACAAACAGCACTAGCAATGATGCATCTCAGCCAGTAAATGGTGCCCTAAGCGATTCTAAACGTACCCCAAAAAGCTTAAAAAACAAATACTGCTTAATGTAGCACACCAATTTATGCACCCGGGTGTAAAAAAACCACTAAAATAGTAAGAGCAAGTAGCTAAATGAGCAAATATAAAAATAATATAAAAACATGGGTCCAAAATTCTGTTCATTGTGTGAGGAATAAAGCTCACCCCCACATTGGCAGCCAACAATCCACCAGCAACAACTTAAACCATGGCACAAAATTCAGATTAATTTCATGAATAAATTACCAAACAGTGAAAAAAGGTTTCAATCCCTACTAGTCATTGTTTCAGAGTAGCAGCCGTGTTAGTCTGTATCCGCAAAAAGAAGAACAGGAGTACTTGTGGCACCTTAGAGACTAACAGATTTATTAGAGCATAAGCTTTCGTGGACTACAGCCCACTTCTTCGGATGCATATAGAATGGAACATATATTGAGGAGATATATATACACACATACAGAGAGCATAAACAGGTGGGAGTTGTCTTACCAACTCTGAGAGGCCAATTAATTAAGAGAAAACAAACTTTTGAAGTGATAATCAAGCTAGCCGAGTACAGACAGTGTGATAAGAAGTGTGAGAATACTTACAAGGGGAGATAGAGTCAATGTTTGTAATGGCTCAGCCATTCCCAGTCCTTATTCAAACCGGAGTTGATTGTGTCTAGTTTGCATATCAATTCTAGCTCAGCAGTCTCTCTTTGGAGTCTGTTTTTGAAGTTTTTCTGTTGTAATATAGCCACCCGCAGGTCTGTCACTGAATGACCAGACAGGTTAAAGTGTTCTCCCACTGGTTTTTGAGTATTTTGATTCCTGATGTCAGATTTGTGTCCATTAATTCTTTTGCGTAGAGACTGTCCGGTTTGGCCAATGTACATGGCAGAGGGGCATTGCTGGCACATGATGGCATATATCACATTGGTAGATGTGCAGGTGAACGAGCCCCGGATGGTATGGCTGATGTGATTAGGTCTGATACAGCCAAGCTCTAAGATATAACCGCATTTGCTCCAATCCCTCGGATAGAGACAAGCACCTACAAGATCTCTATCAAGCATTCTTAAAACTACAATACCCACCTGCTGAAGTGAAAAAACAGATTGACAGAGCCAGACGAGTACCCAGAAGTCACCTCCTACAAGACAGGCCCAACAAAGAAAATAACAGAACACCACTAGCTGTTACCTTCAGCCCCGAACTAAAACCCCTCCAGCGCATCATCAGAGATCTACAACCTATCCTGAAAGATGATCCTTTACTCTCACAGATCTTGGGAGACAGACCTGTCCTCGCTTACAGACAACCCCCCAACCTAAAGCAAATACTCACCAGCAACCACACATCACTGAACAAAACCACTAACCCAGGAACCTATCCTTGTAACAAACCCCGATGCCAACTCTGTCCACATATCTATTCAAGTGACATCATCATAGGACCTAATCACATCAGCCATGCCATCAGGGGCTCGTTCACCTGCACATCTACCAATGTGATATATGCCATCATGTGCCAGCAATGCCCCTCTGCCATGTACATTGGCCAAACCGGACAGTCTCAACGCAAAAGAATTAATGGACACAAATCTGACATCAGGAATCAAAATACTCAAAAACCAGTAGGAGAACACTTTAACCTGTCTGGTCATTCAGTGACAGACCTGCGGGTGGCTATATTACAACAGAAAAACTTCAAAAACAGACTCCAACGAGAGACTGCTGAGCTAGAATTGATATGCAAACTAGACACAATCAACTCCGGTTTGAATAAGGACTGGGAATGGCTGAGCCATTACAAACATTGATTCTATCTCCCCTTGTAAGTATGCTCACACTTCTTATCAAACTGTCTGTACTGGGCTATCTTGATTATCACTTCAAAAGTTTTTTTTCTCTTAATTAATTGGCCTCTCAGAGTTGGTAAGACAACTCCCACCTGTTCATGCTCTCTGTATGTGTGTATATATATATCCTCATTATATGTTCCATTCTATATGCATCCGAAGAAGTGGGCTGTAGTCCACGAAAGCTTATGCTCTAATAAATCTGTTAGTCTCTAAGGTGCCACAAGTACTAGTCATTGTGAATTCCTTTTCAGAACGAGTAAAAGCTTGGCAGACAGAAAGCTATCACACAAAGTTTTCTTTAAACCTTCTAGGATCTTGTCTTTCTCTGGAGGTGATAGATTGGATCGCCTTCTTAACAGCCTAATTTTACCTTATTTCCATGTGACTAGTTTGGGATGTGAGGATGTGACCGTTCGCTTCCCAGCCCATGGCTGCCTCTGCTGCTTAGCCAAAGAACGAGGCCTCAGACGGTCAGAGTGAGCGTGTATATTACACAGACAGACAGTGATTTTGATTCTTCCTTTTTTTACCCTTATAACTAGCTAAGTGATAAAAATACACCTAAATTCTTAAAGTCTAGGCCTTTACAGGCAGGCCTGAATATCTACATTCTAACAATACGTGCACACAAATACCCTAACAAAACACATCACCATACGCAGCACACTCAACCGTCCAAATACCTAAACACCCTATGGTCTTTCCAACCACTCCCAACTCTCCAAAAAAAAAAAAAAAAAGCATATCTAAGCCCCCAAATTAACAAAAATATACATAAATAAAAAATATTAATCACCATAAATAAAATAATAAATTACCTGGCAATAAATATGCCCCACCTTCCAATTTAAAAAAAAAAAAAAAACACTTGCTCCATGCATAATAAAAAATTAGCAACATATTTGTAAAACAAATTCAATAACAGAACCACCAAAATATATTATAATAAAATATATTTAAATTCTTAAATTAAAAAAATTATATAGTAAAAATATAAACTCAAAAGCCACCTGTGCAACAGTATATATGGAATATAACAATATTATCACCCCCTACCATAACTTTTTATGGTTTCCAGTTCATAAAAATTAAAATATTAACCTAACAAATGTCAGCAATGCTGTAAGTTTTCATTTCTCTTTCAGGGTTAATTAAACCCCCTCATACCAATAGCTAGCAAAAACCAAACAAATCAGTCAATTACCTGCAGCAACCCAAACATAAATACTAACACAAAGCCTGGCCATTCTGCACCAGAAAATAAAATTCTAAAAGTATCAGCACAAGCCCAACAAATAATAATACACCATTGGTATAACATCTGCAAAGGCTAGTATTATATTGTAATCAACCCTATAATTGTTTTTGTATTAATAGGCATGTTTGTTATAAAGTGTTATATATGCTTTAAAATAAAAAAAGTACCTGAAATTAAAGCCACAAGCCCAAATTGCTTCACAATACATGGCTTTAAACCAATTAACTAAAATGTGACCCATTGAATATATTAATATTAAAAGGTCAAATGAAAAACTCACTGTAGGCCCAAACCCTAACAGGTTACAGTGTAATCCCAAAGGCCTAACAAAAATTGTTTTAAATAATAATTACAATAATTATTGTAAATAATAACAAACATACTACAGTATATTTTAAATTAGCAAAAAAAATTAATAATAAAAAATTGTTCTAGTAAAGTTTGCTTAGATCTGCTTGCTAATACTGAGTGCCTGCGGCTTTGGTGTTAGACCTGAAAGACGCCGGGCAACAGAATTCGGCTTGCAGTCTGCCATGGTAAGCCATAGTCTTTCGGCTTCTCCAACCGCACGGCATCAGAAACAAAACTCCCCGTTCCCCCCACCCCCAATTCCCTGGGATGATCGTTTTACCCCTCCCCCCAACCACGTGGCTGGTATCAGGGAAGATCCCTGCTAGCCAAATGCGAACAGTTCAGTGCCATTTCCCCACACACCCCCAACCACCGCCTGGCTAATTGCAGGGAGGATTTCTTTTCAGCCACACCACAGGCAAACAGGCCAGTAGGAATGGCCCCTTAATAAAATTCCTGTATTTCAACCAGGTTACCATGAGCGATATCACTCTCCTGAGGATTACACAGCGAGATAAAGAACGGATGTTGCTTGAATGCCAGCAAACACCGGGACCATACGCTGCCAGGCTTTGTCAGGCAATGATACCAGATTACTTGCTACTAGCATGGCGTGGTCAAGTGTCCTACCATGGAGGACGGAATAAGGCTTCACTGCCCACAAACCTTGTGGCAAGGCTTTTGGAGTACCTCCAGGAGAGCTTCATGGAGATGTCCCTGGAGGATTTCCGCTCCATCCCCACACACGTTAACAGACTTTTCCAGTAGCTGTACTGGCCCCGAATGCATCCCAAGTCCTCAGGGCAAATTAATCATTTTAAAAAAAAAGCTTGCTTTTAAACCATGTATAATATATACAAAGATACACTCAAGGGGGTTTGCAGCGCTGTGGCCAGCAAGTTCCCTCAGCTTCTCCAAGGAGGGATCCTTCCACAGCTCGGTCTGGAAATCAGCGGCTGGGGAAGGGAGTGGGACCTGTTCTCTCTCGCTGGCTGGGCCTGGGGTCACAGCTCCCCTGAGCCCAGTCCCTGGTAGCTCCCTCCCTGCTGTGTAATCACTTCCCAGCAGCACGTCTGGACCAGGCAAACCTGGTTAGCAGCTGACCTGACCTGCCTGTGTGTCCCCCCCACTCAGCTGGGGTCTCAGCTCCCACCGTGCTCAGCGCTACCCTGGCTGTCCTAGTGGGGGCAGGCAGCGAGCTCTGCTCTGGTCACAGCATCAGAACCAGCGTGAGCCCCCTCTCCGGTGTGCAGGGGGGCGGGGAACATTTCTCCGACACACTCAGCCTCAGGGGTCTGGTTACAGACAGGCAGGTACCCTGAGCCCAGCAGCCCCTCCCTCCTGCCAGCCAGGTCATTTGCATTGTCACTGACAATTTCAGTCTTAGCCAATTGGTTCTCTGGATTCAAATTAAAATCCTCGGCCGTTACAGGAGCAGGGCCTGGAACTTTCAGCACCTTTTTTCATACCGTGAGCTCCCCACAGTGAGTTTGCCTGGATAGGAAACCTGGGGAAGACTTACATGCACCCCAAAGGCTCACACACCCCAACTCCGCAGCCAGCAGTGACTCTCAGCCAGCGTGTGACACAGATGGGTTACTAGTCATCGGGAACCCGGCGTAGAACAGATCCTGTTAGCACAGAAATTAGGAACATTCAGTAAAGTCCATCTCGACGAGATCCAGAGCCAGGGCTCTCCCCCCTGAGACCCAGGGGACTGACCAGCTTCCAGCAGCCCGGGGAAAACTGGTCATCTGACCTTCACCTCTCTTTGTTCTTCAACCCCACCAGTTGGCTCTTGCAGAGGATGGGCCCCAGATATCAGTTGCCCAGATACAGAGTCTCTGGCCATTGTCTGAGCCCAGGGAGCCAGCCGGCAGTCACACCTGCCCTCTAGGGGTCTCTGCAACAATCACACACCCTTGTCTCACCTCCTAGATACTTGTGCAACACATCAGTGAAACTGAGGCACACACAGAGTGTTCATACAAAACATTAAGAGAATTCCCACTTTGTCACAGTCTCGTACAGTAGAATTTTATAACTTTACATACAATGATAAACAGGAGGACTTGTGGCACCGTAGAGACTAACAAATTTATTAGAGCATAAGCTTTCGTGGACTACAGCCCACTTCTTCGGATGCATATAGAATGGAACATATATTGAGGAGATATATATACACACATACAGAGAGCATAAACAGGTGGGAGTTGTCTTACCACCTCTGAGAGGCCAATTAATTAAGAGAAAACAAACTTTTGAAGTGATAATCAAGCTAGCTCAGTACAGACAGTTATGCCACAATGATGCCACAGATATTTTACCAGAACAATAATGTTCAGCAAATTATAAGTTTGTAAATGTTACCTAACAAGGCATATTTATCATAGTCTTGTAAAAGGGGTCAGCATAGGGATACAGACTGTCACAGTAATAGGTATTTTCTTTGGTTTGTTTCTGAATGCCTGATTCAGAGAGTGAAGTTAATCATTTACTGTAACTGTAGTTGGGCTATATGTGCCAACAGGTACCCGAGGCACACGTTTGTAAATAAAATAAAATAGAGACATATCATAGAAAAAGATTGTGGGGTTAGAATGTTACTGCTGCTCAATCCTGGCGAAGTGTTTGAATGATAAGATCAACTGAGCATATAGTGCTTAGTAGCAGACCCCAAACAGCAACTCTCCGAGCAAAAAGCCAAAAGGATTATTGACGGGAATCCTACTCAGAGACAGGAGGAGAAATGAACATAAGAGACAAGGCTGTTCTAGCTGCTTCTGTCTTCCCATAAAGGCTGCAGCTTCGGGTGGGTGAGTAACCAGCTGCTTATCCCGTGGGAACAGCAAAAGTGCTGCATAGCGACTGCTGCAAGTCCAGAGTGTGCACTCCAGCTTCTAGTCAAAGCCACACAAGACACTGACTAACATGAGAGCAGAAGCCTCAAGTGAGAGTCTCAAACTGCAGTGCTGCTCAGGTGCCCCCTGGCAGGACAGAGCCGAAACTGCCAGTGGATAACACTGACCTGGCACTTCGGTGCTGGGAGGTGACTGAACCAAGTAAGACCGGCAAAGGGAAGTAGCAAAACCCTTTGTGGGCTACACAGGGATCCCAGTCCGAGTGCCTGTGGGAATGTCTATAAGAGGACTGGATGATAATCGGACAGCCCTGCTTTTTCAGTGTGGTACCCACGCACCCCCCAAGAGACATGTTATGCCTTAAGGAACAAAGAGAACATAGAAGAAGGGAAAAGTGAGGTGGGGGAAAGGTGCTCCTTTCCTGGTGCAGTGGCAGGGTGGTGCTGGGGGAAGGTTGTGCCGGCTATAGCCACCCTAAAATTTGCCTTAGTGTCCCTATAGCCACCCCTCCCAGCGCAAAGGTCACATGTTATGGAAAAAAGTGAAGGTGGCATGGTATTGGCATTGCCACCCTTACTTCTGCGCTGCTGCTGGCAGTGGCGCTGCCTTCAGAGCTGAGCAGCCGGAGAACAGCAGTTGCTGACCAGATGCCAGCTCGGAAGGCCGTGCTGCCACCAGCAGGGCTGGATTAACTCTTCTGGGGCTCGGGGCTATTAGATTTTGTGAGGCTCCCGGCCAATGGGAGCTGCAGGGGTGGAGCCAGCAGGCGAGGGCAGCGTGGGGATGGACTAGCTTCCCGGCACTCACGGCAACATGGCTCCAGCCCAGGTGGGGAGGAACAGCAGCACACGGAGCCACCTCCCCCGCACCTGCACCAGGCAGGTCTGAAACAGGGTCTTTAGTGGCTGCAGCCCAGGGCCCTGGGGTAAGGAGGCCCCACAAAAAGATCTTCACTTTGGGCCACCTGGAGATCTTTTTGCAGCGGGCCCCTTAGTCCAGGGCCCTGGGCTGCAGCCCCTGAAGTCCCTGCGTTAATCCAGCCCTGGCCACCAGCAGTGGTGCAGCAGTAAGGGTGGCGTACACATCAAACAACTTTCCTCACATTTAGTTGACAGTGCTGAATATGTCCGGCCTACATGATCAAATAAATAAACAAAAAATAAATTAAAATAATGGAGATATCCTATCTCCTAGAACTGGAAGGGACCTTGAAAGGTCAAGGAGTCCAGCCCCCTGCCTTCACTAGCAGGACCAAGTATTGATTTTGCCCCAGATCCTTAAGTGGCCCCCTCAAAGATTGAACTCACAACCCTGGGTTTAGTAGGCCAATGCGCAAACCACAGAGCTATTCCTCCCCAATCAGTGATTTAATGGGATCTGCGGGATTTTTTTAAGCCCCCAGTGTAAGCCTTTTGAAGGGAAAAGCTTTGGTTTACTGGTGGAAGTCCTTGCATCATCCTGTGGAGCAACTTGACCACAAAGTGATGCAACTAATCCTCTGTGATGATCCTCTCCTAAACCAGATGAGGCTATGTGAGGTTATTGACATAATCTGGGACCGTGTAGAACATGGTTGCAACCAAAGTCCTGTATAAAGGGGGTCAAATGAGGTGTCTAAGACAAGGTTATGGTTAGCTGGTTATGATTATGCTGTCTGTATGTGTGTATCATTTTGTAGTTGAAGTTATGAATATTGGCTCTATACTGTCTGTATTTCAAATGTATGCTATGCTTCTGGGTGACATCCCAGACAAACTGGTGTTAGCTCTGCCTAGCCTGCTTGATGGCCCATTAAGGACCATCAGCTATACAACTGACCCATGGAGAGAAGGCAAATACGCCTTGCAACTCAGCAAAGTATGCAGGGACTGGCCCATGTGATTCCAGACTCCATTTTGCTGTAATTTTCCCCAGTAAGAACAAAGAGGTGTTCTTACACCTGGAAAAGGCTATAAAAGGCTGATGCCTCATCTCCATCTTGTCTTCAATCCTGCTTCTGACCTCTGCAGGGACTTTGCTACAAACCGAAGCTCTGAACAAAGGACTGAGCACCCATCCCAGCTGTGGATGTGTAACCCTTCTGCCCATCTGAGTTGGCAGCAACAAGGGCCGGGTTCTGTATCTAGGCGTTCCGTTTCAATAACACAATGCAAAACCGGCTCGAGCCCCCACCCAGTGACCTGGGACAATTACATACCACCCCCTGGGTGCCTCTAAGAGTCAATACTTCCCCTCTCTCAAGCACGGAGTCTGAGTGTAGCAGAAAATGTTTAATAACATGAAGTAAACGACATCAGCATTAAATTGGAAAAACACCACAAACAGGATTCATAACACAAACCAGGTGCAAAAAACCCACCCAGCAAATTGGGCTGTGTCCTTTCCCTTTGGTTCTTGAATCCAGCAACCCAAAAATCACCGAGTCCCCAAAGTCCAACACCCCCAAAGTCTCTTGGGTCCAGCAATCCCCCAAAGTCTCTGTCAGTGCAGCCCCAGAGTAAAAGGGGGGCACGCAGGGTGTTAAGGGGCACCTTACGTGATCCGAGGCCGGCCAGCCCTCTCTCCGTGGGGTTCCGCCGCAGCCTTCACCATGAGCCAGTCCACTTCCTGCCGTCCCACGAACTGCTCTGCTCTACGTGCTGCTCCGCTCCTCAACCTGTGAGCCACTCCAGCCGTCTCCGCAAATGGCTCCGCTCACCGACCTGTGAGCCGCACCAGCCGTCCCCGCAAACAGCTCCACTCACCATTCCTTGGGCTGCTCCAACTATCCCCGCCAGGCTCCGTGCCGCTCACTGCGCCGCCAGCCGCTTAGCGATATAGCTTCAGGCTCCCCCACTATTTAACACAGCACTCAGTGATCTCAGCTCTTAATAACTTTAGCACTTTTGTGATTTCAGCTCTTAGCAATTTCAGCTCATAGTAGGTGAACCCCAGTGCTAGTGCACCATTGGCCCAAAGTGAATTCAGCTCAGCAACCTGTAACTAGACTCCACTCTTGCATCTGAAGAAGTGAGGTTCTTACCCACCAAAGCTTATGCTCCCAATACTTCTGTTAGTCTTAAAGGTGCCACAGGACCCTCTGTTGCTTTTTACAGATTCAGACTAACACAGCTACTCCTCTGATACAAAGATAGCTCTGACATTCAACAATGGAGAGAGAAGGTGGTGCAATTAGTGTTTCAAGCCCTCAAAGAAGGCCCATACCCTCAAGTACAAATACCTGTCCCCATCCTCTCTCAATTCACTGGGTTTTGTAACCCATGCCCCTTGTCTAGCAAGTGCTACTTAACTACTGGTGAATCTCTCTGTCATACAACAGTTCCACTGGCCTTGCTTCACCAGATCAGGGTAACAACACTTTATTCTTCCTGCCCCAACAACAGAGAAACTGGGGATCCCACACCAGCCAAAGTAACCACTTTCAGTTGCTGTTGTCCCAGGCTAGGCAGGTAGGTGTGCCTATGCAAACAAGATCAGTCCCTGGAGTTCTTTTCCACACTCGCCATAATTCACCACCAGATGTCAGGGTAGAGCTTATCCTGACTCTGCTTACAGATGTACTCCAGAGACTTGATTTGAACCTGCAGCTTATCTATCTCTGCTACAAACCTGAACCAAGACTTTGCCATTACTGTATGTAATTGATTCCATTTAACCAATTCTAACTCTCATCTCTATCTTTTTCCTTTTATGAATAAACCTTTGGATTTTAGATTCTAAAGGATTGGCAACAGCGTGATTTGTGGGTAAGATCTGATTTGTATATTGACCTGGGTCTGGGGCTTGGTCCTTTGGGATCAGGAGAACCTTTTTCTTTTACTGGGGTATTGGTTTTCATAACCATTTGTCCCCATAACGAGTGGCACTGGTGGTAATACTGGGAAACTGGAGTGTCTAAGGAGATTGCTTGTGGTTAGCCAGTGAGGCAAAACAAAAGTCCTCTTAGTCTGGCTGGTTTGGTTTGCCTTAGAGGTGGAAAAACCCCAGCCTTGAGCTGTAACTGCCCTGTTTTAAGCAATTTGTCCTGAATTGGCACTCTCAGTTGGGTCCCACCAGAACCAGCATCGTTACAGTA
This sequence comes from Chrysemys picta bellii, assembly GCF_011386835.1. NCBI lineage: Eukaryota > Metazoa > Chordata > Testudines > Emydidae > Chrysemys > Chrysemys picta. The sequence continues at coordinate 2,516,583 of NC_088792.1, read as the reverse complement.
CCCTTTCCTTCCTCAGTTAGGGCTTCCACCTGACCATTTACTTTAATGTGCTCCAGAGAAACATTTTCCTGACCAATGAGATCTTTCTGCTCTTGATCTAACTCCAGATTCACTTCTGAGACATTAGATAGACATTCAGAAACTTCATTTACAGACAAACAGCTACTTTCCAAAGATAAACTTTTGGAAAAACCCTCCATAGACACAACTTTAGGATTAATCCTCTCTTGTGCCTGGTTTGTGTTAACTTGACTGAACATGGCTTTAATATCATTTCCAATCATAATATCCTTAGGGATTGTGTCTTTTACTCCCACAACCATGGTGCCCTCAAATCCCTTCCATCTCAGGTGGATTTTAGCCAAAGGCACCCTGACAGAATACTCAGATAAGGCCACAACAGTTACATCTTCACCTGGCAAATAATCTTCCTTCCTGACAAGAGTTGCTTTAACCAGAGTAATATCTGCTGCGGTGTCCCTCCATGCCATACACCTCACCCCATTCACTTCTGCACTGCTAATAAACTCTGCGTTATTTTTCCCATATTTAGCTTTAATGTGAGTTTTAAAGTCAAAATCTTAAGAGACCACAGAAACAGCATTTGCACATAGGGCACCAACGCTGGGCTCTGTGTGGCTTGCCTGTGAGTTTATAACAGGATTAGCATTTGCCGTGGCATTTGGGGTTGCTGGTTTTGGGCTTCCCTTCAGGGTCGGGCAATGTGGTCTCATGTGGCCCAGCACACCACAGTGATAGCATGTAACCTGTTTAGTCTTGGGGTGAGAGTTCCTACCCTCTGGGTCCCCTTTGGCTCCTTTAGAAGAGTCAGGGCCAGGTTTACTTTTAAATCCTTCCCTCCTCTTGAACTGGGGAGAATGGTGATTAGTTTTCCCCTGGGGTTTAAACCCTTCTCGAGCCCTGTTTTGGGTGTGGGCATCCGCAATCTCTGCAGCCCACAGAACTGACTCAGGGTCCCTATCACACACGTTTCCTCTCACATGGTCAGGCACAATGTCTAAGAACTGTTCCCAAGTTATTAAATCCAGCAGTTTTTCAAAACTCCCATGCGCCTTGGCTCCCATAACCCACTTTTTAACAAAACCCATCAGCTTATGAGCACATTCTACAAAAGTACAGTCATTAGACATCTTAAACTATCTAAACTTAACTCTGTAAGATTCAGGAGTAACCTTGAACCGCCTTAACACAGAATCCTTAAACCGCTCATAATCTAAGGCTTCTTGTTCCCCCAGTTCATTAAATACCTCCCTGGCTTTTCCAGTCAGTCTGATCAGCAGGACAGGCATTCGCTGACCCTCGGGGATCTGGTACAGATTGCAGAAGCGTTCAAAGGTAGACAAAAAAACTCCTCTATATCCTCAGTATCGGACACATCCTCTTCCAGGTTTTTTCCTGGCGGGGGGGAAGTGGAGTACCAGGTGGGGATGCCTTTCTCTGCTCTTCCATTACTTGGAGCTGAAGTTTGGCCGTCTCCTGTTCCATCTTGTGAGGCTCCTGTTCCAGCTGTCAAGCTTCCTCCTCAGCAGCCAGCAGCTCCAGACGCCCCTTACGTGCTCTTTCTTCCAATTCAGCATTCTTTTGCTTCTCCAGCAATCGAAGATCTGCTAGATTCTGTTCATGCTCAAGTTTGCAGTTTATTTGTCGCCTTTTGCATTCTAATTTTTTCTGCATCTTCTGTAGCCTCAGGGAAGGGCTGCGCTCTTGCCCCCGATCACTGGCCATTAACAGATTTCTCAGTTCTTGATTTGTAGCGTTCTTTCTAATGCTTATCCTCTTTTCTGAACACAAATCTTCCAGGGCTTTTTTGCCGAGGCCCTCACATGCTCTTTGCTCAGCCATTGCAGCAGTTCTTTAACCAACCAAACTCTCAATACCAAAATTCAAATTTGGATAGCGCGGGGTTCTGACCCAAAGCTTAATTGACCTGGTTCTGTGGATCCAAGCACAACTACGCCACTGTGACGATGCTGGTTCTGGCAGGACCCAACTGAGAGTGCCAACTCAGGACAAATCACTTAAAACGGGGCAGTTACAGCCCAAGGCTGGGGTTTTTCCACCTCTAAGGCAAACCAAACCAACCAACCAGAGAGGACTTCGGTCTCACCCCACTGGCTAACCACAAGTCACACAAGCAATTCCCTTAGACACTCCAGTTTCCCAGTATCACCACCAGTGCCACTCGTTATGGGGATGAATGGTTATGAAAACCAATACCCCAGTAAAAGAAAAAAGGTTCTCTCGATCCCAAAGGACCAAGCCCCAGACCAATATACAAATCAGATCTTACCCACAAATCACGCTGTTGCCAATCCTTTAGAATCTAAAATCCAAAGGTTTATTCATAAAAGGAAAAAGATAGAGATGAGAGTTAGAATTGGTTAAATGGAATCAATTACATACAGTAATGGCAAAGTCTTGGTTCAGGCTTGTTGCAGTGATAGGATAAACTGCAGGTTCAAATCAAGTCTCTGGAGTACATCCACAGCTGGGATGGGTCCTCAGTCCTTTGTTCAGAGCTTCGGTTTGTAGCAAAGTCCCTGCAGAGGTCAGAAGCAGGATTGAAGACAAGATGGAGATGAGGCATCAGCCTTTTATAGCCTTTTACAGGTGTAAGAACACCTCTTTGTTCTTACTGGGGAAAATTACAGCAAAATGGAGTCTGGAGTCACATGGGCAAGTTCCTGCATACTTTGCTGAGTTACAAGGCGTATCTGCCTTCTCTCAATGGGTCCATTGTATAGCTGATGGTCCTTAATGGGCCCTCAAGCAGGCTAGGCAGAGCTAACACCAACTTTTCTGGGATGTCACCCAGAAGCATAGCATAAGTTTGCCATACAGACAGTATAGAGCCAATATTCATAACTTCAACTACAAAACTGATACACACATACAGACAGCATAATCATAACCAGCTAACCATAACCTTGTCTTAGACACCTCATTTGACCCCCTTTATACAAGATTTGGTGCCACTACAGGACTTTGGTTGCAACCATGTTCTACATGGTCCCAGATTATGTCAATAATGTCACAGCTTGCCTGCGTGGTTTGGCAGTAAAAAGCTACCCCTGCTGAACCACCAACTAAAAATGATCTTCAAATTTGGGGAGGTGGGGATCATTCGCAATCACCTGCCCCAAATCTTACTGCGTTATAGGTGAAACCGCATTATATTGAACTTGGTTTGATCCGCTGGAGTGCGCAGCCCCGCCCCCCTGGAGTGCTGCTTTACCGCTTTATATCCGAATTCGTGTTACATCGGGTCGTGTTATATCGGGGTAGAGGTGTACATGAAAAGATGTGAGTTGCTTTACCAAGTGTGAGGTCAGTCTAGTGAGACAATTCAATTGACAGCAGGATACCAAGGGAGGAAAAATAACTTTTGAAGTGGTAAGAGAGTGGCCCATTACAGACAGTTGACAAGAAGGTGTGAGTAACAGTAGGGGGAAATTAGTATTGGGGAAATTAGGTTTAGGTTTTGTAATGACCCAACCACTCCTAGTCTTAATTCAGGCCTAATCTGATGGTGTCCAGTTTGCAAATTAATTCCAGTTCTGCAGTTTCACATTGGAGTCTGTTTTTGAAGGTTTTTTGTTGAAGAATTGCCACGTTTAGGTCTGTTATTGAGTGACCAGGGAGATTGAAGTGTTCTCCTACTGGTTTTTGAATGTTATGATTCCTGATGTCAGATTTGTGTCCATTTATTCTTTTGAGTAAAGACTGTCCAGTTTGGCCAATGTACATGGCAGAGGGGCATTGCTGGCACATGCTGGCATATATCACATTGTGCATATCTCTCTTTCAGTGATACACAGGAAGGTTTCAGGTAAACAAGGCCATTTGCAGCCAGTTGTCCTGGTCAATGGGAGCCATCAAGTTCTTAATGTCCCATTGACGGCCCTCACCTGGTATGACTACATCAGAAATACAAGTTCATATCTTATACTTCTAACTTCAGATATAAGAATGATATCTGCATACAAATAGGATGAACATGCAGTAGATTATAAGCTTTCTAATGCTACCATACAAGGGGTATTTAGTGTAAAGCATATTCCAGTTATGTCATATTCATAAGCATAGTTTCATAAAGAGTATGGAGTGCAACATCACAACTACAGCTGGTCAAAACTTTTCTGACGGACTCAACAGATCAGCACCTTCCACGGGAACATGTGAGTTTAGTCGAAGGATCTCCCTCCTCCTGCTGGGTTGCCGTGTGTGTCTAGGGAATACATTAAAACAACGAGGAGTCCGGTGCTTATGCCCAAATAAATCTGTTAGTCATTAAGGTACCACCAGACTCCTCATTGTTTTGTGGCTACAGACTAACACAGCTACCCCCGATACTAGGGAATACATTGCGTTTCAGGGACACCGAAACAGCAGCGTGGGCAGCTGGAATATTTAGGTATTTCCAAAACAAAATGTATCAGACTTTTAGTCCCACTAAAAATGTCCAGTTTGGGGCTTTTGGTCCTGATTCAGGACAGAACATTTTTCAAAAACTCAAATTTTTAATGGGCTGGAAATTCTGTTTCTTGGCCAAATAACAAAACCATCCCAGCTTCCCCTGTGCTACTCACCTACTGGATACGGTGACCATTTCCTGTAGTGTAGGCAGGACTACAGGATTCATTGTGTGAAATGCACAGGCACAGAATTAAATGTATTAACAATATGACAAATCATCATTAGTGATTTAAAAAGCTCAGGGTCCAAATCACTCTTGCCCTGCATCTTGTGTAGTGATGTACACCAGTGCAAGGTGGGTGTGAAACACGACCATTCTGATTTGGCAACATTTTACACCCCTCTCAGCTCACTTTGCCCTGGTGTCTCCACAACGTGCAGAGCTGCAGTGAATCAGGTCCCTTGTCCTCACCTTCCAGACCCTGCTTGTTCCCTTCCCTGCTTACATCTCTCCTCGCACTGTCTCCCAGTCCCCTCATCTTACTGCTTCCTTCGGGTCCTAACTGCTTAGAGCCTGATTCTCTCCTGCCCACATCTCTCCTCCCACCGTCTCCCAGTCCCCTCGTCTTACTGCTTCCTTTGGGTCCTAACTGCTTAGAGCCTGATTCTCTCCTGCCCACATCTCTCCTCCCACCGTCTCCCAGTCCCCTCGTCTTACTGCTTCCTTCGGGTCCTAACTGCTTAGAGCCTGATTCTCCCCTGCCCACATCTCTCCTCCCACTGTCTCCCAGTCCCCTCGTCTTACTGCTTCCTTCGGGTCCTAACTGCATAGAGCCTGATTCTCCCCTGCCTTGTGCTTGTGTCATTTTTGACTCATGTAGAAAAGTGGGTTTAAAATGCTACCAGACCAGAGCGGACGCATTTCATACTCGCTTTGTAGGGGAATCAGTGATGACACTGGGCATAAAGCAGTGGAGAATCAGGCCATGGTCTCCTACCCCAGTCTGCCTTATCCTGTCCAACCATCTCCTTCTCTCTCCCTTCAACTTTCTCTTTTAAACCCACTTCTTCCAGCAATCCTGCCCTGGCTGAGCTCACCAACGAGCTTTCCACACCCACATTTCCCTTCACTGTTGCCCAGAGCTCTGTGTTTACACCAGACAGTGAGATCACTGAACTCCCCCAGTCATGTCAGTAACATCAAAATGATGCACAGAAGAGCAAAACTAGCCCTTTTGCCAGGCTCCTGCATGGACTAGTTACTGTTGGGAATCAGTTTCTGGCCCTCAGTACGTTGCACCTGAGTGTGTGTCAGGAATTGACACCGAACCATGCTCACAAACTCACACTTCCAGTGTGATGAACCCAACTCACCTGGTCGGAGAGGTGTGAAGTCCGCAGCCAAGAAGAAGTGTTTGAATCTGCTGCCCCCTGGAGGACTTCAGTGTAACACAAGTTATTTCTTGCAGGTCAGACAGAGGGGAGAGCGTCTGGGTGTGGAACCATGGCCGGGTCAGCTGACACCATTGAGATGCCGGCTCTGGGCCGCCCGTTCCAGCTGGGGATGCTGTACGACTGCCGCAAAGACGCCCTCATCCCAGGTAATTCTGTAGCCCCTGAACTCAGGAGTGAGAGGAGGAAAGGGTCACAGTCCGAACCGATTCATACCTGAGAATGAGCCAAGTGGGCTTTGAGTGGCCTCGTTATGGTTATTATGGAAATGGCCCAGAACATTCCCCCAGGGTCAGAAGTAACTGGATGGGGCAGGAGGTACCTGCATTGGGGTCCTGCTGACATTTGTTTTAGGTCAGTGGTTCTCCCCTTCTTTGTTTCTGCAGTGGTTTACGCTCCCCTTGATTCAAACAGAGCCAACGATCCATTGTAATAAGAGCAAAAGCAAAACTGCAACTGCGGTCCATGCTTATGTAACCCTTCTGCCCATCTGAGTTGGCAGCAACAAGGGCCGGGTTCTGTATCTAGGGGTTCCGTTTTAATAACGCAATGCAAAACCGGCTCGAGCCCCCACCCAGTGACCTGGGACAATTACATACCACCCCCTGGGCGCCTCTAAGAGGCAATACTTCCCCTCTCGCAAGCACGGAGTCTGAGTGTAGCAGAAAATGTTTAATAACATGAGGTAAACGACATTAGCCTTAAATTTGAAACACACCACAAACAGGATTCATAACACAAACCATGAGCAAAAGACCCACCCCAGCAAATTGGGCCATGTCCTTTCCCTTTGGTTCTTGAATCCAGCAACCCAAAAATCACCCAAAGTCCAATACCCCAAAAGTCTCTTGAGTCCAACAACCCAAGGATCCCAAAAGTCCAACAACCCAAAAGTCTCTGCCCCTGGTCAGTGCAGCCCCAGAGTTCTAAAGTTTATCTGCAGGGTTTTACCCCCCCCCCCCAGCCTGGGTGGAAAGGGGGGGAGAAACGGGGATACGCAGGGTGTTAAGGGGCACCTTACGTGGTCCGAGGCCGACTGCCCGCCTCTCTGTGGGGTTCCGCCGCAGCCTTCACCACAAGCTGCTCCACTCCACCAGCTGTCCTGCGAGCCACTTCTGCCACCCCACAAACTGCTCCGCTCCGCCCGCCGTCCCCGCAAACGTCTCAGCTTCACTCCGCTCACCGTTTCATGGGCCGCTCCAACCATCCCACAAACTGCGCCACTCCACCAGCCACTTAGCAATATAGTTTCAGGCTCCCCCACTGGTTAAAACAGCACTCAGTGATCTCAGCTCTTAGTAACTTTAGCTCTTTAGTGATTTCAGCTTGCAGTAGGGGAGCCCAAGTGCTAGTGCACCATTGGCCCAAAGTGAACTTCACATAGCAGCCTGTAACTAGATTCTCAATAGAATCAAAATTAGTTCTGCTCTTCAACAGTGGAGAGAGAAGGTGGTGCAATTGGTGTTTCAGGCCCTCAAAAAAAGAGGAACAGAGGGTCCTGTGGCACCTTTGAGACTAACAGAAGTATTAGGAGCATAAGCTTTCGTGAGTAAGAACCTCACTTCTTCAGATGCAAGTAATGGAAATCTCTAGAGGCAGGTATAAATCAGTGTGGAGATAACAAGGTTAGTTCAATCATGTTCGTGGTGATACAGATACAAATACAGACAGATATCATCTTCCTTTCCAAATGCAAACGGATGGACATCATACCAAATGGACTGAAGGTGAAAAATCCATTGCTATCTACATACTGCACAGACCACAGTGAGAGATTATGCCAGACACTATCAAAGAAACTGAGGAACCATCTATCAGCATCCTATACAGCAAACAGAAAAACATCAAGAAAGAGCTCTCCAACCTGGAGACTTTCATAAATAACCAACCCTCCAAACAAATGGACTTTACTAAAATAAGACAGGAGATCTACATTACACACTTCACCTCTCTACAAAGGAAAAAGGACCGTAAGCTGTCTAAAATCCTACCTGCCACATGGGGCCACAACAGGGGTACCCCTAACTCACCCAGCAATATCGTCAATTTATCCAGCTACACGCTCAAACCAGCAGAAGAGTCTGTCCTATCTCGGGGACTCTCCTTTTGCCCCAGCATCCCCACAAACATGATACAGTTCTGTGGTGATCTGGAAGTCTACTTTCGCCGCCTCCGACTCAAGGAATACTTTCAAGATAACACTGAACAGCGCACTGATACATAGATACCCTCCCACCAACAACACAGGAAGAAGAACTCCACATGGACTCCTCCTGAGGGTCGAAATGACAGTCTGGACCTATACATAGAATGCTTCCACCGACGTGCACAGGCAGAAATTGTGGAAAAACAACATCGCTTGCCTCATAAGTCGTGCAGAACGCAATGCCATCCACAGCCTCAGAAACCACCCTGACATTATCATCAAAGAGGCTGATAAAGGAGGTGCTGTTGTCATCATGAACAGGTCTGACTACCAGAAGGAGGCTGCCAGACAACTCTCCAATACCAAATTCTACAGGCCACTTTCCTCAGATCCCACTGAGGAATACACTAAGAAACTGCACCATCTACTCAGGACACTCCCTACACTAACACAGGAACAAATCAACATACCTTTAGAGCCCCGACCGGGGTTATTCTATCTACTACCTAAGATCCACAAACCTGGGAAATCCTGGACGCCCCATCATCTCGGGCATTGGCACTCTCACTGAAGGACTGTCTGGATATGTGGACTCCCTACTCAGACCCTATGCCACCAGCACTCCCAGCTATCTCCGTGACACCACAGATTTCCTGAGAAAACTACAATGCATTGGTGACCTCCCAGAAAACACCATCCTAGCCACCATGGATGTAGAGGCTCTCTACACAAACATCCCACATACAGATGGAATACAAGCTGTCAGAAACAGTATCCCTGATGATGACACAGCACAACTTATTGCTGAGCTCTGTGACTTTATCCTCACGCACAATTATTTCAAATTTGGTGACAATATATACCTCCAGACCAGTGGCACCGCTATGGGCACCCGCATGGCCCCACAATATGCCAACATTTTTATGGCTGACCTGGAACAACGCTTCCTCAGCTCTCGTCCACTCATGCCCCTTCTCTACCTATGCTATACTGATGACATCTTCATCATCTGGACCCATGGGAAGGAGACCCTGGAAGAATTCCACCATGATTTCAACAGCTTCCACCCCACCATCAACCTCAGCCTGGACCAATCTACACGGGAGGTCCACTTCCTAGACACCACCGTACAAATAAGCGATGGCCACATTAACATCACCCTATACCGAAAACCCACCGACCGCTATGCCTACCTTCATGCCTCCAGCTTCCACCCCAGTCACACCACACGATCCATCGTCTACAGCCAAGCACTGAGGTACAATCGCATCTGCTCCAATCCCTCAGACAGAGACCAACACCTACAAGATCTCCACCAAGCATTCTCAAAATGACGATACCCACACAAGGAAATAAAGAAACAAATCAACAGAGCCAGACGTGTACCCAGAAGCCTCCTGCTACAAGACAGGCCCAGAAGAGAAACCAACAGAACTCCACTGGCCATCACCTACAGTCCTCAGCTTAAACCTCTCCAACGCATCATCAGTGATCTACAACCCATCCTGGACAATGATCCCTCGCTTTCACAGACCTTGGGAGGCAGGCCAGTCCTCGCCCACAGACAACCTGCCAACCTTAAGCATATTCTCATCAGCAACCACGCACCGCACCATAACAACTCTAACTCAGGAACCAACCCATGCAACAAACCTCGATGCCAACTCTGCCCACAAATCTACACCAGCAACACCATCACAGGACCTAACCAGATCAGCTACAACATCACCGGCTCATTCACCTGCACGTCCACCAATGTTATATATGCCATCATATGCCAGCAATGCCCCTCTGCTATGTACATTGGCCAAACTGGACAGTCACTACGCAAGAGGATAAATGGACACAAGTCAGATATCAGGAATGGCAATATACAAAAACCTGTAGGAGAACACTTCAACCTCCCTGGCCACACAATAGCAGATGTAAAGGTAGCCATCTTACAGCAAAAAAACTTCAGGACCAGACTCCAAAGAGAAACTGCTGAGCTCCAGTTCATTTGCAAATTTGACACCATCAGATCAGGATTAAATAAAGACTGTGAATGGCTATTCAACTATAGAAGCAGTTTCTCCTCCCTTGGTGTTCACACCTCAACTGCTAGCAGAGCACTGCACCCTCCCTGATTGAACTAACCTCGTTATCTCATACTGATTTATACCTGCCTCTAGAGATTTCCATTTCTTGCATCTGAAGAAGTGAGGTTCTTACCCATGAAAGCTTATACTCCCAATACTTCTCTTAGTCTCAAAGGTACCACAGGACCCTCTGTTGCTTTTTACAGATTCAGTCTAACACAGCTACCCCTCTAATACAAAAAAGAGGGAGGCACTCATACCATCAGGCACAAACCCCTAACCCCATCCTCTCTCTCAATTCACTAGGTTTTCTAACCCATGCCCCTTGTCTAGCAAGTGCTACTTAGTTAATGGTGAGTCTCTCTGTCATACAACAGTTCCACTGGCCTTGATTCACAGAATCAGGGTAACAACACTTTATTCTTCCTGCCCCAATAACAGAGAAACTGGGGATCCCACACCAGCCAAAGTAACCACTTTCGGTTGCTGTGGGCTTATGCTAGGTGTGTGGGTGTGCCTGTGCAAACAAGATCAGCCCGAGGTTCTTTTCCACAGTTGCCATAATTCATCACCAGATGTCAGGGTAGAGCTCATCCTGACTCTGGTTACACTTACAATCAAATGTACACCCCGCCTCGTAGCAAGCGGGTTAATGTACAGATGGCAACGACCTTGTATAATGCTACGCAAGCTTAACAGAAATCCATCAGAATGCACAGCACCACCCAGAGTCAAGTACACAGCACCATCTAGAATTTAAGATCAACCCAGGATCTACCCTGCCCCTTCCCCAAGACCCTGCACCATTCACTACATTCCCCCCTCCCTCCATTGCTCACTCTCCCCTACCCTCACTCACTTTCACTGGACGGGGGCAAGGGGTTGGGGTACAGACTCTGGGCTGGGGCCTAGGAGTTTGGAGTGGTGGTGGGGTGCGCTCCAGGCTGGGACCGGGGCAGGGGGTTGGGGTGCAGGAGGGAGGGTGAGGTGCAGGCTTTGGCTGGGAGACGCTTACCACAGGTGGCTCCATGCTGGCGGTGCAGCAGGGCTCAGGCAGATTAGTGACCACTGATCAAGACTCAAATGCACAGCGCTTTCTGAGGACCTGATATTTCTGGAGGAACCAGCTTTGCTCATTATTCATTGCTGTGGGTAAAATGTGCACAGTGAGGTTTTTTTCTCCTAAAGCTTCCCATGCTCCCCAGTTTGAGAACCTCTGTTCTAGGTCATGTAGAACTAAAACATCTGGTAAATGGTGGGGTGTGTGTGGGGGGGTAGCACCCTTCTATGGACAGCCAGCCAGTCAGTTAGCTATAAAAATCCTTCTTAGTAGTGGTATTCTACTTGCTTTGCCTGTAAAGGATTAAGAAGTCTCACTGAAATGCTTAGGTAAAAGGAAGTGAATTGGCACCTGGCCAAAAGAGCCAATGGGAAGACTAGAAACTTTTAAAATTGGAAAAAAAACTTCCCCTCTGGGTCTGTGTTGTTGTTCTCTTGGCTGGAGAGATAGAGCCAGCAGGTCTGCTGTAAGGAGCTTGGGCCAGGTATGAAAATTCCTCATCATTCATACCTAGAATTCCTCATTTGGAACTACAGCTATGTAAGTAGAACAGGAAATGTTTATTTAGACGTGATCAGGTTTATCTCTTTATTTTGGGCTTGTGGATTCCTCTGTGCTGAACATGGGTGCTTTTGTTTTCTTTTGTAATCTTTACGCTGGACCCCCAGGGAGCCATTTCTGGCATTTAACCCTTTTCAGTTGCTCTTTAAAATCTAGCAACAGCCTGATTTTCCAAAGGTGCTGTCTTCCTTTTTTTTTTAATAAAAATTACCCTTTTTAAGAACATGATTGGATTCCTGTGTCTTAGGAGGTAAAGAGGCCTGTGCACATGTTATTTAATTAGCTACTAAGAGGAACAAAGCGTTCCAGGTTCAGCTGGTGGCAACAGCTGATTTCTTTTTCTCTTTTCTTTCTTGGCTCTTCCCCGGAGGCGGGTGAAAGAGCTTTAGAGTACCCTACAGCAGCCGTTCTCGACCTTTTTATTTCGGAGGCCCCCGCAACACTCTATAAAAACTCCACGGCCCACCTGTGCCACAACAGCTGGTTTTCTGCATACAAAAGCCAGGGCAGGTGTTAGGGGGTAGCAAGCAGGGCAATAGCCTGGGGCCCCATGCCACAGGGGCTCCTGTGCAGCTACTCTGCTCAGGCTTTGGCTCCAGCCCTGGGTGGCAGGGATCAGGGCCCTGGGTTTCAGCCCCATGTAGTGGGGCTTCAGCTTTCTGCCCTGAGCCCCAGTGAGTAATGCTGGCCCTGCTTAGAGGCCCTCCTGAAACCTGCTCGAGGCCCCATAGCGGGGCCCGGATCCCAGGTTGAGAACAACTGCCCTACAGGAAGGAATTCCCAAATGCACCTTCATAGAATCATAGAATATCAGAGTTGGAAGGGACCTCAAGAGGTCATCTAGTCCAACCCCCTGCTGAAAGCAGGACCAATTCCCAGCTAAATCATCCCAGCCAGGGCTTTGTCAAGCCGGGCCTTAAAAACCTCCAAGGAAGGAGACTCCACCACCTCCCTAGGTAACGCATTCCAGTGTTTCACCACCCTCCTAGTGAATTAGTTTTTCCTGATATCCAACCTGGACCTCCCCCACTGCAACTTGAGACCATTGCTCCTTGTTCTGTCATCTGCCACCACTGAGAACAGCCGAGCTCCATCCAGTTTGGAACCCCCCTTCAGGTAGTTGAAGGCTGCTATCAAATCCCCCCTCATTCTTCTCTTCTGGAGACTAAATAATCCCAGTTCCCTCAGCCTCTCCTCATAAGTCATGTGCTCCAGACCCCTAATCATTTTTGTTGCCCTCCGCTGGACTCTTTCCAATTTTTCCACATCCTTCTTGTAGTGTGGGGCCCAAAACTGGACACAGTATTCCAGATGAGGCCTCACCAATGTCGAATAAAGGGGAACGATCACGTTCCTCGATCTGCTGGCAATGCCCCTACTTATACAGCCCAAAATGCCGTTAGCCTTCTTGGCAACAAGAGCACACTGTTGACTCATATCCAGCTTCTCGTCCACTGTGACCCCTAGGTCCTTTTCTGCAGAACTGCTACCTAGACATTCGGTCCCTAGTCTGTAGCAGTGCATGGGATTCTTCCGTCCTAAGTGCAGGACTCTGCACTTGTCCTTGTTGAACCTCATCAGGTTTTTTTCGGCCCAATCATCTAATTTGTCTAGGTCCCTCTGTATCCAATCCCTACCCTCTAGTGTATCTACCACGCCTCCTAGTTTAGTGTCATCTGCAAACTTGCTGAGAGTGCAGTCCACACCATCCTCCAGATCATTAATAAAGATATTAAACAAAACCGGCCCCAGGACCGACCCTTGGGGCACTCCGCTTGAAACCGGCTGCCAACTAGACATGGAACCATTGATCACTACCCGTTGAGCCCGACGATCTAGCCAGCTTTCTATCCACCTTACAGTCCATTCATCCAGCCCATACTTCTTTAACTTGGCGGCAAGAATACTGTGGGAGACCGTATCAAAAGCTTTGCTAAAGTCAAGGAATAACACATCCACTGCTTTCCCCTCATCCACAGAGCCAGTTATCTCATCATAGAAAGCAATTAGGTTAGTCAGGCATGACTTCCCCTTCGTGAATCCATGCTGACTGTTCCTGATCACTTTCCTCTCCTCTAAATGTTTCATAATTGATTCCTTGAGGACCTGCTCCATGATTTTTCCAGGGACTGAGGTGAGGCTGACTGGCCTGTAGTTCCCCGGATCCTCCTTCTTCCCTTTTTTAAAGATGGGCACTACATTAGCCTCTTTCCAGTCATCTGGGACCTCCCCCGATCGCCATGAGTTTTGAAAAATAATGGCTAATGGCTCTGCAATCTCACCCGCCAACTCCTTTAGCACCCTCGGATGCAGCGCATCCGGCCCCATGGACTTGTGCACGTCCAGTTTTTCTAAATAGTCCCGAATCACTTCTTTCTCCACAGAGGGTTGGTCACCTTCTTCCTAGGCTCTCAAAAGGGTTTTTGCATTTGGGTGGTGGCAGCACTACAACCCAAAGCCAGGAGGATCTGTAACCTTGGGAGTTTAATACAAGCCTGGAGTGGCAAGTATTATTTTTTTTAAAGTCTTTGCGGGCCCCCACCTTCTGCACTCAAAGTGCCTGAGTGGGGAATTAGCCTTGCCAACATCTCATGTTCCTGATTACATGAAACTACCCACTGCCCAGCTTGGAAGATTTATTTTCTCCTGATCTTTTCTCAGGGTGACTGCCCTCTCACATTCCCACCCACCAACCAATAAAGTCTAAACATGGAGCACATGACTTATGAGGAGAGGCTGAGGGAACTGGGATTGTTTAGTCTGCAGAAGAGAAGAATTAGGGGGGATTTGATAGCTGCTTTCTGCTACCTGAAAGGGGGTTCCAAAGAGGATGGATCTAGACTGTTCTCAATGGTACCTGATAACAGAACAAGGAGCCATGGTCTCAAGTTGCATTGGGGGAGGTTTAGTTTGGATATTAGGAAAAACTTTTTCACTAGGAGGGTGGTGAAGCACTGGAATGGGTTCCCTAGGGAGGTGATGGAAACTCCTTCCTTAGAGGTTTTTAAGGTCAGGCTTGACAAAGCCCTGGCTGGGATGATTTAGTTAGGGTTGGTCCTGCTTTGAGCAGGGGGTTGGACTAGATGACCTCCTGAGGTCCCTTCCAACCCTGATATTCTATGATTCTATGAGTCTATGATCACCTCCCTGGCATTTAGTAACCTAAGAACGGCCATACTGTGTCAGACCAATAATTCACCTAGCCCAGTGTGCGGTCTTGCGACAGTGGCCAATGCCAGTTTTTTCAGGGGGAATGAACAGAACAGGGCAATGATCGAGTGATCCATCCCTGTCATCCACTCCCAGATTCTAGCAGAGGTTTAGGGACACCCAGAGCATGGGGTTGTGTCCCTGAACATCTTGGCTAATAGCCATTTATGGACTTGTCCTCCAGGAATTCATCTAATTCTTTTTTGCACCCAGTTATAACCTGTCTCGGGACAGACTCTCTGGCCACTCCCTGTCTATCTTGAGGCCACCCCAGCTCCAGCCACCCAACAGCTGCTCTGTGCACAAGGAGGCTCATTTTGGGAGATCACAAATGTCTTGGTGGCGCAGTTGAAGGGAACAAGAGTCTGACTTTTCTCACAGATTCATGGATATTAAGGCCAGAAGTAACCATCAGAGCCACTAGTCTGAACCCCTGTATATCGCAGGCCAATAAATTTCACCTCATGACCCCTCTATTGAGCCCAGGAACTTGTGTTTGACTAAAGTCAGCTTGTGTTTGACTCTGATGTCAGGCAGCCACTTTCTCCCTGACTCTTCTCCAGTCCCCCCGTCCCCTGAGGAGCTCTCCCACCTGACTGTGCACCACTGGAACCTTCAGCCGGGCGCTGGCTCTGTTCTATGCCTGGCCATGTGCCGCCTCCTCCCCAGTTCCTTGCAGGCCGAGCCGTTAGCAGAGCTCCCTTTGGCACGACAGGCGTCACTACTGCGGCTGAACAAACATCCAGCATCTCTGCTCCCACGTGGAACTGCAGAGACAGTCCCTGGGCAGCTCCCATTCTACATGGACCCAAGAGTTCAACTTGACACTTAGGACTGTTCCCTAATTACTGAGTTTCAGCCAGTGCACAGAACCAGCACGGCAAGAGAGCAAACTCTTCCCTTAGTGCGCACACAGCATGTGCTTTGCTCAGTGTCCCCACTGAAACGCATAACAGGCCTGTTGCTGTACTTGCAAAGTATTTGCACTAATAGAGCAGCGTTGTAAAGTCCATGCAAAAGGAGGTTTCCTCTTTACCAGGAATTAATTTCTGCTCATGGTGTTATTTCTAGCTTTCTGGCTAAGGTCACGTGAAGTGCTGTGGAGAGACAGTCGTGTCAAACTCTGTTTTCCATTTCATTGGTTTCAATCAGGAAAAATTCTTGTGACTTCAGTTTGCACTGGGGTGAGCAAGAGCAGTAGCATAGTCAGGGTGAAGCTAACTTTCCATGACAGGCCTGATTTCTTACCCCCTCACCCTCATCTAAGTACCACCGCCAACAGTTCAGCTAGAGAAGCCATTGGCCTTCCACGGAAACTTGTCTCTGTGGGCTGCGGTCCCTGTGCAGTGGAACTGCCTTGGTCCTTCTAACTTTCAGGCCTGGGATTTGGGCTTTAATGTGGTTGCTGAAGTCACTAGAAACTCATCAGAGGCCATAAGGTGTATACAGCACAGCTACCTGCCTTAGCAAGTCAGTAACATCCTTGTGTATCAAGAGGGTCTGGGTGAACTAAGCATGGGCCTGGTAACCAGGACCCCCACATTCTGCTCCTACCCCTGCTATATCATTTTAAAAATACTTTGCACTATAGAAACATTATTAAGACAGGTCTCAAAGAGCCCTATGAAAGCGTAAATGTCATCCCACCGTCACAGCCGGGCCAACCGACTTTGAGAGGTTACGTAATTTGTCCAAGGCCCCACCGAAAATCAGCATCAGAACAGTAATGAGAATGCGGTGGGGAGGTGACAGAATGAACTGGAGGCCAAGCGGGGCAGGTCAGGCAGAGACAGATTGAGCCAGGAGAAGACTGAGACGTGACCCAGAAGGGGAAGGAAAGGGAACCAGGAGCTGTGGGGTGGACACTGTCACAGGGACAGATTGCAGACAGGGCACAAGACAGGGACCAGGGTAGAAAAGGTCAGCCCTGTGGGGGAGAGAGGAAGAAGGACCCTGAGTCTTTAGTGTCCTTACCCTCACGTGTTATGGCAGATAGCTTCCCACCAGGGGGCGCTACAGTGTGATGATGTACAGGAACGTAGAGAACCCGACCTTCAGGAAGCTTGTGGGGAAAGCACAGTAAATGTCGAGGACTGAACAGAGCCTGAATGTTGCACTATCTTGGCTCTCTCCCTTTATGTTTGATCACTGGACACAGGCTTCAGAGGACAGATTTATTAAAGGCTGCACCAGGCTTCTGAAAATCCCACTAGGCACCTTTGTGTCACTTTATGCATCTTTAAATACCTTTAAAAATCTGGCCCTACGTTTCTTTGCTGACGGCAAATAGCTGCAAATCCCGCTGGAAGATGTGTCTCTCTTCCCCTCTGTGGCTGATCAGATTTACTGAAGCGCTGAGCACTCACAGCTGAACTGGAGTCAATGGGAGCTGCACTTGAACATGTAAAGTGCTATAAACCTGCTAAAAGCTCTGAAAATAATCAGGCCCTGGGCTTCTCAAGCTGGGCACCCAAATAAGTGGATGTTTTTAACAATTTTGTCCTTACTCTCAGTTCCTCTGTAAAATAGGGATATTAACACCTCTCTGCCTCACAGAGGTGCTGTGAAGAAAAGTGTATTAATGTTGTTGAAGCACTTTGTGATGTGGCACGCTTGCCCCACACTGGTTCAGCGGGGGTTAATCCCATTCTGTGGGCTGAGGAGACCACGCCCCCTTGGCCCTGCTGGGCATGCTCTGGTTGGAACCCAGGTACAAAAGGGAGCAATTCAGCTCAGTCACTGAAGAAGGAAGATGCATGTTGCTGGCTCCAGCCCGGGAGCTGCCAAATTTCCAGATTGCAGAAGCCAAACCTGCCAAGACCCAGGAGGACCCCAGGATGTCAGAGGGCGCCCAAGAGAGGTCGGAGCCCATGGAACTGCCCAAGCTGAGGAATCCAGAGACCCGAGAGACACCCAGGCCACCACATGAAGAGACAGGGCAGAAAGTAGCTCAGGGGGACCAGCCATAGAGCAAAGCGACATCAGTGGGTTTCAGCCGGATCCCAGCTGACTCGGTGGCAAATACACTTGCCACTGACAGGGCCCTGGGCGGGGACCCAGTGGATTAGGGAGGGCCTGGGTCCTTCTACCCTGGCCGCCACTAACCCCTAGGTGGCGACTCACTTTCCCCACTGGCCATTAGGCCAGACAGCCCTGAGGGAGAAGGCAGCCATATTAATTCTAGCCCTTAGGCTGCACAGACCTGCGAGTGAGAGCTGCCACATTGACTTCAGACACTAGGCCATTCCACGCTGAGGCCAAGGGTGAATGGGACATGGTGGTCCCATGACACACTTATGGTGATGGTCACCCAGGAGGAAATTAACAGTTCTGTATTCAGTGCAGGCCTTGAATGGTGACAGTGAATGCGGCCTGGGGCCACACATTGAATGAGAAGTATACAAAGAAATATTGGATCATAACCATTCAGGTGAGAACCATTCCAACTGTGCATTGAACGAGGAGCTCTCTGGAACAGACACTATTGGATCAAGTAATTAAAGACTGTGCCAGAATGCATACACACAAGGTGGCTCAATTAAGGCTGGGTGGAAACCTTAATTATGACATTACCTTACTTTTCACTGTTTGGCTTTGCAACCTTCACTTTCTTAATGTAAAAGTTTTTTGTTTTTGTTTTTAAATTAAGTGTATAGATATTGAACTGGAGAAGGAGCTAGTCCAATCTGTTAGATGCTTTGGATCCATGTGGATAATAAGAGCAAGTATTCTCATTATCAGCTGCTGAAACTGCCCTAAGTGCAGCAGGCTACAATAAAAATGTCATTTTAATCATAACTTTGCATAGTCATCATTGTGTGTTTATGTTAGATTTTTAAACAAATGTTAATCTATTTTTCATCTCACACACAAACACAAGAAGTGAAGCGTGTTACCAGATCAGACACTTTGTTCAGGGACATTCAGCTCTTATTTTAATTTTAGACAATGTCTTGTGGTTACAGAACAGAAAGGTTTCTTACCCTCTTTGCCATTTACCATGTGTCTGTCTGTACTATTCTAGGCATCACTTTATGGGACCTGGAGACACTTCGAAATCATGTAGATGCAGAACCACAGCCCAAGACTGACTATCAAATTATTGCATCTGACACCATTGAAGACAAGGCCTCTGCCCTCAATGTCACAGCATCGCTGAAGGCCAGTTTCCTGTCTGGCCTGGTGGAAGTGAATGGATCCGCCGAATATTTAAGTGATACCAAGACATCAAAACATCAAGCCCGTGTTTCTCTCCAGTACTCAACTACAACACAGTTTAAGCAGCTGAGTATGAGCCGGTTAGGGCACCATAATATCTCTTACCCTGATGTGTTTGACCAAGGCACGGCCACCCACGTGGTCACGGCTGTGCTGTACGGGGCGCAGGCTTTTTTTGTCTTTGATCAGGACGTTTCTTCATCTGAGAACATACAAGACATACACGGAAAACTCCACGTTATCATTAAAAAGCTACCCCAGGTTTCCATCGAAGGGGAAGGAGCTCTCAAAATGGATGACACAGAAAAAGCACAAGCTGAAAAACTTAGTTGTAAGTTTTATGGTGATTTTGCTCTTGAGAACAATCCAGCTACTTATCAAGCTGCCATGAAAATTTATTCCACCCTCCCCAAGCTGCTGGGCTACAGGGGGGAGAAGGCCGTACCGGTGAGAGTCTGGCTGTACCCGCTGATCAAGCTGGAGTCCACAGCTGCTCAGCTGGTGCGTGAGATCAGCACAAAACTGATCTTTGATGTTCAAACTGCTCTGGAGCAACTGACAGAATTAGACATGCGATGCAATGATGTGGTGAAGAAATCAAATGCCACAAAGTTCCCTGAAATCAGGAGCAAAATCCAGCAATTCAAGGATCTGTGTAAGCAACACAGAGAGACTTTCCAGAAACAGCTAGCAGACCTCTTATCATCTATCCGTGGAGGTGGAAAAGAAGAAGGGGCCCTGGCGGACATTTTATCATGTAAAAACCAGTCACCGTTTAACACTCAGAAACTCAATGAATTTCTGGATACAAAGGAGCGAGAGATGAATTATGTGAATTCCTACCTTAGGGCCCTAATGGATGTAGAAGTGGTGTCCTCTCAGAGTGAACTAGATGAAATAGTACTTGACACTGGGCTTGATTTCATCGTCTCATTTACATTCACCTCATTAAATGAAGAGGAGCCATATTTATCAGATTTAAATCTCTGGCTTCAGACCCAGTCTATGAAGGAAACTCATGATCCTGCCTCAGCCAGTTCTGTCGTTGAGAAACCAAAATCCAAAGTGTGGTTTGAGGAAAAAGAAATGTATAAAAAAGCTCGAAAATCTGCAAAGTCCCTTTCAAATTTTGCCAGTGTCAACAAATCTAATAAGAAGACTCGGTTCATTGTGGCCTTTGTTCCAGACAAGGACAATCCCGGCACTGCCATTTACCTGTATGAGGAGGGAGAGCTCGTCAGCACGAACTTCGAACCTCCATCAAAGCCTCTTCCTGCCCTGATTGGTGGAATCAAACATGACCGTGTGCAGCTCACGTTTAACCCAGCAGCCTATGGCAGGGCTGCGATATCCGGCTATCGGGCAGAGTACAGAATTGTAGGGCAGGAGAACTGGACGGCTGTGGATGTAAATAACAAACAAGAGACAATCACAGTAACAGGGCTACGTGCAAACACCGAGTACCAGTTCCGATACGCTGCAGTGAGCAAACCAGGGCTCAGCGAGAGCAGCGACGTGAGTGATCCTGTGAAGACGCTCTCTCCAACCAGCCCTCCTGGGAAGCCTGTAGCAACTGCTGTAGATTCATCTGCCATCACCCTCAGCTGGGAGAGTCCAAGTGTCACTGGAGATGGAGTCAGTATAAGGGAGTATAAGGTGGAATATAAAGAGGAGGCAGGAGATATGAGTCACGAGGGGAAAGACAAATGGCTGGAACGAAGGACAGGAAAGAGAACAGAGTTCTGTACCATTGATGAACTGCATCCTGAGACGCCCTATAGATTCCGGGTGTCGGCTGTGTGTGCAGATGGGGCTGTGAGTGACCCAAGTGAAGAAATTTGGCTCTCAACGCTAAAAGGTAAACATTTAAATATATTTGCATATCCCCCCCCCCCCCAACACACAGGACTCTGAGGCACTTGTTTCAGGTAAAACTGTATTTGTCATTGGAAGAATACTGAGCCATCCCAGGCTTATAATGTACAAATGAGTTGAGAATCAAACAATTTATTGCTACTTAATAACTGATTTGTTGTAATGCATACAAAACCCAACCACTGGGTCCAATAATGGACCAAACCCAGCAGCAGGCATTTGTAGGTGACAAATTTGAGGAACTGTCACAGATTGAAGTGTCACTAGAGGAGGTTTTCGAATTAATTGATAAACTCAACAGTAACAAGTCACCAGGACCAGATGGTATTCACCCAAGAGTTCTGAACTCAAATGTGAAATTGCGGAACTATTAACTATGGTTTGTAACCTGTCCTTTAAATCGGCTTCTGTACCCAATGACTGGAAGTTAGCTAATGTAACACCAATATTTAAAAAGGGCTCTAGAGGTGATCCCAGCAATTACAGACCGGTAAGTCTAACATCAGTACCGGGCAAATTAGTCGAAACAATAGTAAAGAATAAAATTGTCAGACACATAGAGTAACATAAATTGTTGGGCAAAAGTCAACATGGTTTCTGTAAAGGGAAATCATGTCTTACTAATCTATTAGAACAGGAGTACTTGTGGCATCTTAGAGACTAACAAATGTATTTGAGCATAAGCTTTTGTGAGCTACAGCCCACTTCTTCAGATGCATAGAATGGAACATTGAGGAGATATATATACACACATACAGAGAGCATGAACAGGTGGGAGTTGTCTTACCAACTCTGAGAGGCCAATTAAGTAAGAGAAAAAAACTTTTGAAGTGATAATCGAGATAGCCTAGGACAGACAGTTTGATAAGAAGCAAGTGTGAGAATACTTACATGGGGAGATAAATTCAATGTTTGTAATGGCTCAGCCATTCCCAGTCCCTATTCAAGCCTAAATTGATTGTATCTAGTTTGCATATCAATTCCAGCTCAGCAGTTTCTCGTTGGAATCTGTTTTTGAAGCTTTTCTGTTGCAAAATTGCCACCTGCAGGTCTGTCATAGAATGACCAGACAGGTTAAAGTGTTCTCCCACTGGTTTTTGAATGTTATGATTCCTGATGTCAGATTTGTGTCCATTAATTCTTTTGCGTAGAGACTGTCCGGTTTGGCCAATGTACATGGCAGAGGGGCATTGCTGGCACATGATGGCATATATCACATTGGTAGATGTGCAGGTGAACGAGCCCCTGATGGCATGGCTGATGCGATTAGGTCCTATGTTGATGTCACTTGAATAGATATGTGGACAGAGTTGGCATCGGGCTTTGTTGCAAGGATAGGTTCCTGGGTCAGTGTTTTTTTCAGTGATGTGTGGTTGCTGGTTAGTATTTGCTTCAGGTTGGGGAGTTGTCTGTAAGCGAGGACAGGTCTGTCTCCCAAGATCTGTGAGAGTGAGGGATCATCTTTCAGGATAGGTTGTAGATCTCTGATGATGCGCTGGAGAGGTTTTAGTTGGGGGCTGAAGGTGACAGCTAGTGGTGTTCTGTTATTTTCTTTGTTGGGCCTGTCTTGTAGAAGGTGACTTCTGGGTACTTGTCTGGCTCTGTCAATCTGTTTTTTCACTTCAGCAGGTGGGTATTTTAGGTTTAAGAATGCTTGATAGAGATCTTGTTGGTGCTTGTCTCTGAGGGATTGGAGCAAATGTGGTTGTATCTTAGAGCTTGGCTGTAGACAATGGATCGTGTGGTGTGTCCTGGATGGAAGTTGGAAATGTTATACTAATAAGAGAATACCAACAGGATCTTATAAGAGGGATAAAGCAAAATGCCACGTTTATTGCAAATACAACAGACAGTTGTTACATTCATTCATTCACACAAGCATTCACACAGGTTCTGCAGTAATCAGTTATAGTTACCAGCCTTAAGTTGCTCGTACCAAGTCACTGGCCAGGTGCCCGGGACACGAAGTTGGAGCAGAGTCGTGTCAGATGAGCATCCGATGCTCCTGGAGGGTGGTAGCAGAACCAGACTCAAAGAACACAGACCCACGGTTTTGTTTTTATAGGTCTTTGGTCCTATGCAAGTCTATGGGGATTGCCTCGTCATGCTGAGGTCATGATTGGGGCAACCATCAATCAGCTTGATCAGCGGATGGTACATTTATGATGGACATATGTTATGCATGTTATCTTCGAGTCTTCTATCTCTCCTTGATGTGCTTTGGGCGGGTTCCGGCTTGCCCTCCGGGGGTCATCCAGTTTCCTCCACCCTGCATTATCTTCAGCCCGCAGATAGTTGTGAGTCTTAAGTTTCGGCTGGTACTAGTTCCTGATCGATCATTTACCTGTCACAAACACTCACTTCCATGCATTCAGCATTCTCACATCCAAACTTAACAGGTTTGTTTTACATGTTTTTTTTCCCCTCTTTGCATTGCTAAAAAACATTGGTACAGAATTCACATAGCACAATCAAGATTCCAAGGGATGAGAGGGCCAGTGGCAAAACATCATTGTTTTCCCAAAGTTCTTATCACTCCCTGGTACAAACTTTCTGTCCTGTAACAGCATTCTTATCGGTTAGTCACATATTCAATTCTTTCCAGGCCTTAGATAATTAGTGTTTTGGCCTTGGGCTCCTTACAGGGATTGCTTCAACAATTTACAGCAGAACCAGAGAAACAGGCAGTGAACAGAGACACAGGGAGTCCTCAGTTAGGCCTCTAAAACTACATTCAACTATTTCCCTCTATTCATATATTTCCTAAACATCTGCCATCACCTTATAACATATAACCCATTTAGCTTGTCCCAACAGAGGCATGTAGGTAAGTATAGCGGTCAGTAGGTTTCCGGTATACGGTGATATTTATGTGATCATCGCTTATTAGCACAGTAGTGTCCAGGAAATGGACCGCTTGTGTGGATTGATCTAGGCTGAGGTTGATGGTGGGATGGAAATTATTGAAATCATGGTGGAATTCCTCAAGGGCTTCTTTTCCATGGGTCCAGATGATGAAGATGTCATCAATGTAGCGCAAGTAGAGTAGGGGCGTAAGTAATTAAAAGATCTTAAGAGTTGTACTAACGAATTGTAACAACATGTTCAGGAAACAGAAGGTACAGCTGCGGACTTGGGAGTCCCGCAGTTGTGGGCGATGGAATCAAAGACGAGTTCAAGGCTGGATGTACGGGCATTAGGGAGCGCGGACATGGAAGTCCGGCTGCCCGGTCAGCTGGCGTCACAGGAGGCAGGTGGATCTGATGCCCGAGCCACGGGAGGGGTGACAAAGAGGGACGGGACCCTACTGTCTCTTTCAAATGGGGGATGAAGATCTCTCTCGGTTGGAGAGGGCTCTCACCAAAGTGGGATATAATCCCTGGGGTTCCATAGCGGAGCTTCAGAAAAAAATGCAGACTGGGCAGAATTTGTTAGACCTGTATGCCAAATATAAAAAGCTGAAGCTAAAGGGTATTTGGACTGCAGTGGTCATGTGATATCAAATGTTGGGACAGAGAGAGGAGTTGCGGAGAAGGGAAGAGGTGTGTACCCAACAGCTGGTGGAAATTGAACAACTGAAAGTGCAAATCACTAACCAGGCTGCAACCCAAGCCTATGCCCAGGACAAGTTGCATGCCTTGGGACAGGACTTCCAGGTGGAAAAGGTGGAACGCACCCGCCTGGAAGCACTGGCTAAGCAAGTACTAGTTCTTCAGGGACTTGTCAAAGACTTGACCATCCATGCCCAGCATATGCCACAATGGCAGTGTGCTCGCCATAAAAAAAATCGAACAGTTAAAACGTCAATTGGCCATGCGTTCGGTCCAGGTGGTGAGCCTCACAGGGGATGATTTGGGTGACCCTTGTGAGAACTTTAATCTCTCCCTTTGTGGGAATCCTCAAGTTTGGATGGAACCTTGTTGCACCCCTATAGTGGCCCTTATTGAAACCGAGGAGAGGTCCAGCGGGTGAAGGAGGAAAAGGTCATATGTACGGCACCCCCGACTATGAGGAGAGCACCTCGTGGGGTAATTACAAAGAGCAAAGAGACCAGGGGGGGGGGTGGCTAGTTGAGGAGCCCACCTTCCTTGCTAAATTAGTAATAAAACAAAGCCTGTGCCCATAAAAAAAAACAATTCAGCAAAAAAAGCAAAACTGGGCCCAGCCAAGCAAACAGGCAGCAAACAGAAAAATAAAAAAACGGGTTAAAAGCCCTAAGGGCATAGTGGCAAAAGTAAAAAAAGCAGTAAGTACAGATATAAAAATTTCAAATCCCTAAAATAGTACTTAAAAAGTTAATGTATGTGTCATTTTAAAAAATAGGCAAGTAATTAAAAAAAATTAACTCTGCAAAAGCTAAAAAAGAATTAAGCAGTTAAACATTGTAACAATGTTAAAAAAAGTGTTATATTAAAAAAAAATCTTGGTTTCTTTTCAGCCATTCTAAAGGGAAAATGGGCCCTTTTCCAAAAAAAGTCTGTAAATAATCGAAGCAAAAAAACTATCTAAGTAAAATCATTTAACTATAAACAAGTTAGTCAAATTTGCTAAAAAAACATAAGGGGGTTCTATTAGCACTTAACTGACCCAAATATATATATAAAAATGTAATTTATATACCGCTATATAAAAACAAAGCAATATAAAAAATGTGTATTTTCCCCAGGATATGTGCAGTATATATTAAAAAAAATAAAAAATAAAATGAAAACCTACCATGGTACTTATTAAAATCCTATAAGGGCTCCAAAGGGAGCCACAATAAGTTGTGTTTTCCTTTTCAAATCACTGTGTGTTTTAAAAGCAAAAAATTAAAAGTAATCAAAACTCTAGTAAAAGTTAATTGTGTCCCTGTAGCGGGGTGGTCACCCCACTCCTGCCCAGAAGGGGTTAAAGCAGCCTGGGAGAGGACTGGGGCAGGGGAAAAGCTGGGCTGGTGGGGAGAGCAACCACATCTGTAGCCAGTGCAATCAGAATCATAGAATCATAGAATATCAGGGTTGGAAGGGACCTCAAGAGATCATCTAGTCCAACCCCCTGCTCAAAGCAGGACCAGTTCCCAACTAAATCATCCCAGCCAGGGCTTTGTCAAGCCGGGCCTTAAAAACCTCTAAGGAAGGAGACTCCACCACCTCCCTAGGTAACTCATTCCAGTGTTTCACCACCCTCCTAGTGAAATAGTTTTTCCTAATATCCAACCTGGACCTCCCCCACTGCAACTTGAGACCATTGCTCCTTGTTCTGTCCTCTGCCACCACTGAGAACAGCCGAGCTCCATCCTCTTTGGAACCCCCCTTCAGATAGTTGAAGGCTGCTATCAAATCCCCCTGTTCCTGATCACTTTCCTCTCATTTTGGCAACAAAAATGATTAGGGGTCTGGAGCACATGACTTATGAGGAGAGGCTGAGGGAACTGGGATTGTTTAGTCTCCAGAAGAGAAGAATGAGGGGGGATTTGATAGCAGCCTTCAACTACCTGAAGGGGGGTTCCAAAGAGGATGGAGCTCGGCTGTTCTCAGTGGTGACAGATGACAGAACAAGGAGCAATGGTCTCAAGTTGCAGTGGGGGAGGTCCAGGTTGGATATCAGGAAAAACTATTTCACTAGGAGGGTGGTGAAACACTGGAATGCGTTACCTAGGGAGGTGGTGGAGTCTCCTTCCTTGGAGGTTTTTAAGGCCCGGCTTGACAAAGCCCTGGCTGGGATGATTTAGCTGGGAATTGGTCCTGCTTTGAGCAGGGGGTTGGACTAGATGACCTCTTGAGGTCCCTTCCAACTCTGATATTCTATGATTCTATGATTCCTCTAAATGTTTCATAATTGATTCCTTGAGGACCTGCTCCATGATTTTTCCAGGGACTGAGGTGAGGCTGACTGGCCTGTAGTTCCCTGGATCCTCCTTCTTCCCTTTTTTAAAGATGGGCACTACATTAGCCTTTTTCCAGTCATCTGGGACCTCCCCCGATCACCATGAGTTTTCAAAAATAATGGCTAATGGCTCTGCAATCTCACCCGCCAACTCCTTTAGCACCCTCGGATGCAGCGCATCCGGCCCCATGGACTTGTGCACGTCCAGTTTTTCTAAATAGTCCCGAATCACTTCTTTCTCCACAGAGGGCTGGTCACCTTCTCCCCATACTGTACTGCCCAGTATTTAAGCAATAATCTGCCACCCCCAAAGGGGTAAAAATATGTTTTTTGTCTTTCAAAAAATCAAAAAAAGTTAATACCAGCTAAAAAGCAACTCAAAATGCCATAAATCTACTGTCCCAATAGAAAGTGTGTTTTGTGTTCTATGTTTTGTCTTGTGTTGTTTGTCTTGTTGCTAGCACTGTTATGTATCAAATGCTGCAAAAAAACATCCTCAGGTAGTAAACACCATATTACAAAAAATTGGTTTTAAAGCAAAAATATAAAAAGTTAGCCCACTCCCCATATTGCACATAGAATCTTTCTGGCTACCCCGGATCTCAAGCCAGTGGGCTAAAAAAAACAAAAAACTATTGGACACCAAAGGTTGTACCGAGTGGACTCCTCAAAAGTGGGTGTGTTTGTCCTTGCCTGTTGCTCCAAAGCCCTGTAGTAAAAACATGTCATTAAAATCCTGTATATAAAATAAATTAAATAAAACTAAAATACTGTATAATGGGCAGTGTGTATATATTAATTCCTAAAAAAGTGTTTTTAAAAAATAAAAATGTTAGCAACCCACTAGTAAACAAGTATAAATGTAATGTCCATATTATGTTTACCAATAATCACATTTACTGTTTTCCACAACCAAAAAGTTTCAGCTTTGCCCAATTATAAAAAAAAAAGCTATGTAAAACCCACAAAGCCGTAAAGGCCACTTAAAAAAAAAAGCCAAACGCAAAGGAATCATCGTTAAAAACATCAGGGAATAGCAAATTAAAAACAAGGTAATATTGCAAAAACTGGGGAAAGCGGCCCACATCTTGGATGTTAAGCGGAGGGGCCCATATGCCATTGTAAGCTGCATCTCTCCAGTAGTGTATCAACTTCAGCTACCCGGGAAATTAAAATGGGCGCACGACAATCAGCTCAAAACATATGTTTCTTCCTAGGTTTTTGGTCATGGCATCATGGGGCTCAGTTGTGGACCAGCCACCTGCCTGGACCATCTGGGTTTCCAGCTATCCATAAAATTATCTAAATAATTACCATTTAAAAAAAAACAACCCTTCAAAGGTTCTCCCTGGCTTGAGCTGCTGATGGGACCCAAGCCACAGTGTGGCGCAAGGCTAAACAAAAAGTGCCTTAAAAACAATGCATAGTCTGGATAGACACAGCAGGGCCACAGCAAAATACCTGGTGGGTGGCCCTGAACATGCCCTGAACCTCATGGGGACAAACCCTGTTCCTCCTGTGGTGGCCAAAAGCAAAATAAAAAGCCCTCTGGCAAATAATAGTAATCCCTAATCCCTGAACGCAGTATTGTTATTGCAACCTCCTAAACCAAGCAAACAACATCCCTAACAAAAGGCAAAAAAAGCTATACCAAAACAACTAATAACTTTAAAAGTTTTTGTCCGTGCCTCAGTTTCCCCAGTAAATGTATTTACGTTGTTCTTTTTCTTTTCCTTTTGCTTTATTTACAAAACAAGGCTGTAATAGCAAGAGCCCCAAACCACCCAAAACAGAAGTGGTGGAACTGCTCTTGCTGCTTCAGGCCTGCAAAATCCTTCATTGTAATACAATGTTTTTCTGGGTATTCTTCAAAAGCGGCCCCCAGCCAAAAGCCCCAGGTCCCCTGGCTCTGCATATCCCTCCCCAATTAAGTCCCAAACAAAATTGACCCAGAAAAGCTCCATACCCTGCCAGGCAGCCCCAGACGGGACAACGTTATGTCCCATCGCCCCACCAGCTGTGGTGGCAAATGTTACCCACCACTAAATGGGAGGCAGCCACTTAACGCTGAATCCTCCTGAATGCCACCTTGGGAGCTTTAGACATTTATCTGCCCCTGACATGCTTTCAGGTCCCAGCCTTCCTTCCCAATTGTACCAGCGAGGCCACCCTCCAACTGGCCCTCCTCAGGCAGATGTTGTCCTTGTCCCCCCCCCAAAAAACCAGACTTTAGTGGGCTCCTTGTGAAATGGGCCCAATATGGCAGCTAGTATTTAGAATATTCAGCAAGGGGCCATAAAAAACAAACAATTAAAAAAGGCCATAAAACTAGTCACAAGTACAAATCTCACCCACCTGACAGTGGCCACTGCCGCCCTCAAACATCCTGCCAAATTGGCTCTCCACACACGAAATACCTTGCAGGGACTAATTAAAACCATAATTAAGGACAAAAACCAACTAGCATGAAATTCAGTGTGCTCCCAGCTCCAACAATATTTAACCCAACAAATCTGTAGCATGTTTGTGCTATATAGTTGTTTATGTAAAGGGCCAACAGTAACCCCAGCCACCGTATCACACAAAACCCAAAGTCTAGCCGGTATGTCTAAAGCTGGTATGTTTTTAAAAAGCTGAAAAGGCCACAAAAACCCAGTTTAAACTAATACAAAAAGCACCAAAAGCAAAAGTGACTAAACAAAAACACCCCCCAAAAAACCCAGAGCTTAAAAACCCTCTCAAAACCCAAAGCAAGCCGGAGATCACAGCGGACCCCAAACAACTTGGGACCAGGACAAAACTCCCGTCCACCCTTCCCCCCCTTCTTCTTATGGTACACCCAGGCTTGGCCAGCCTCAAATAAATCATGTGTAAGTATAAAAGTGGGTTAGGGCTTGGGGCACTAACGCTTTCTTGCTTCCTCTAAGTAACATAAAAAGCACCCATCACTCTCTTGCTGTATTATTTTATTAATAAAGCTTTAAAATGTAATCGCTTGTGTTTTGTCATCTCCTCCCCAAACAATCCTGTGGCCTCAGCCTAATCACCTAACGCCTCAAGCAAATTGGTAACAAAAATCTGGCACATCCTGTCTTCTGACAGTGGCCAATACCAGGTGCCCCAGAGGGAATGAACAGAACAGGGAATCATCAAGTGATCCATCCCGTCGCCCATTCCCAGCTTCTGGCAAACAGAGGCTAGGGACACCATCCCTGCCCAGCCTGGCTAATAGCCATTGATGGATCTAGCCTCCATGAACTTACCTAGTTCTTTTTTGAACCCGGTTATAGTCTTGGCCTTCACAACATCCTCTGGCAAAGAGTTCCACAGGCTGACTGTGCGTTGTGTGAAGAAATACTTCCTTTTGTTTGTTTTAAACCTGCTGCCTGTTAATTTCATTTGGTGACTCCTAGTTTGTGTGTTATCAGAAGGAGTAAATAACATTTCCTGATTTACTTCCTTCACACCAGTCGTGATTACATACTCCAAACATTTCAAAGCATGAGCATTAGCCCCATCTCAGTATACCGAAGTGTACAGGGAGGGAGAAGAGCTGTGAGGAATCACGTAGTACAGGGGGAGGGATAGTTCAGTGGTTTGAGCGTTGGCCTGCTAAAGCCAGGGTTGTGAGTTCAATCCTTGAGGGGGCCACTCAGGGATCTGGGGCAAAATCAGTACTTGGTCCTGCTAGTGAAGGCAGGGAGCTGGACTCAATGACCTTGAAGGTCCCTTCCAGTTCTAGGAGATGGGATATCTCAATTAATTTAATTTATTTTTATTTTATTTATAGCAGTGTGTGGCCTGGTGGTGTGAATGGTGGACCAGGACTCAGAAACCCTGGGCTCTGTTCCTGGCTCTGCCACTAGCCTGTGGGATGACTTTGGCCAAGTCACAGCACCGCTCTGTGCCTCAATTTCCCCATCTATAGCAGGGGAATAACACCTTTTCCCTCCTCAAGCTCTACTGATGAAAAGGGCTGTGCGAGAGCTAGGAATTATCGTCCTTACGTGTCCACAGTAGTGCCTGAACTACACACTCACATGATAAAATGGCCGCTCTCTCCTACCAACAACATTTATCCTTCTGTTAAAAAACCTCGGAAATTAAATAGCAGAAAACTTCATTAGCCCAGAGCTGAGGCTGCCTGGCGATAACTCGCACCTTCCAAATCATCAAGGTCAGCAAAACTCAAGCTTGTGAAAACCAGGAAATACAGAGCTAAGGGACATGTCCACACAACCTTGACTCTGCCCACTTTGAGAAATGCTCCAGTACACCCATAACAATACTCATGCTCTGTCCTTGTGCTGTACTGAACAGAAGCTCCCTACACCTGCCCTACACTCGATCTCAGCCCACGCCACAGAAAGAACATCACAGCTGCTAAATCTTACAACCCCTTCAACTCCTTTTACAATCACTTCACCCTAATGCACATGATGCCAACGGACACCCTGCGTTCCCTTACCCTGCATTAAACTCACCTTCCACACTCATCTCCCAGCTCCCCAGGGCAAGAGGAACCCTGTGCCTCACTAGTGACACCAGCCTGCCCAGTGCAGCAGTGACACGAGGCATCCTGGCTCTCCCAAGGTACCCAGGCACCTCTGTCCTTTGATCACCCACACAGGGGCCAGGGAGAGAGGGACGGACACACACACACACCCTGTAGAGGGCCACAGCTCCCAGATCACAATCACAGCTCTTCAAGTTGTGCCAACGTATTCCTCCACCCTTCAGTACAGCTACACCTACCAAAGGGATTACAGCTGCAGTGCATGCATGTAATTCCCAGTTGCTATTGCCAGCTCCAGCGGGCAGAGTTAAGGTTGCGAGGGCATTTACATGAACTCGCTATCTCCTGGCATTCGCAAGATTCAGTTTTGCTGAACTTGGCTTTCTTGAAGGGTGCAAGTATCACCAACACCTTAACGCTGGGTTACTGAGTATTTTTGCCCTGTAATTTCTCTCTCTGTGTAGATAGTTAGCTATATAAAGAGCAGCACCCACTGGCACATGTATACGTTACACAGTATTGTTCCTAAGTAGGTGAGTGCAGGGGGGAAGATTCTGAGTCTCAGGTCTGGCCCAGCCGATCCTTTCGCTCTGTCATTGACCCGTGTCTGCCAATAACGCTCTGATTCTGTCTCTCCCCAGCGAATCTGACTCTGGATCCAGCCACAGCACATCCTGAGCTCGTCCTGTCTGAAGATCTAAAAACTGTGAGCCGGGGACACAAAAAACAGAGTTTGCCTGACAATCCTGAGAGATTTGATTATTCTTACTGTGTGCTGGGCTCTGAGGGCTTCACCACCGGGAAACATTCCTGGGAGGTGAAGGTGGAGGGAGGGCCAGCTGGGCTCTGGGCTGTGGGGGTAGCTAGAGAGTCAGTGCAGAGAAAGGGAGAGGTTGGCTTTACTCCTGAGGAGGGGGTCTGGATGGGGGTACGGCAGTGGGATGGTGTCCATGACTACCGGGCTCACACCAAACCTATCACCCGCCTGTGCCTGAGGAGAGATCCTAGGAGGATCCGGGTCTCTCTGGACTATGAAGGGGGGTTGGTGGCATTTAATTATGCTGATGATCTGGCCCCGATCTTCACTTTCCCACGGGCCTATTTCAATGGGGAGAAAATCTTCCCTTTCTTCTGGGTCTTGAATACAGGATTCCAGCTAACCCTGCTTCCCTGAGACTCAGGGTAGCCCGGGGCCCTGTCAGTACCAGAGAGAGCAGGCTAGATAAACCCATCTCATGGTCCTGCAGTGACTGCCCAGTCTGCTTGTTCTCATACTGTATGGTTCTGTAGGATTATATCAGTGAACAGGATCAGAGAAGGGGGGAGGGGGAAGAGGGAGAAAGGAAAGAAAGTGCCTCGGGGAGGGGAGGAAGAGGGGATGGGAGAGGAGAACTGGGGGCTTGGGGGGGGAGGGATGAAGGATGGATAACAAAGTGAACAGCTAGAAGGGGGAGGGGCAGCCACCTTGCAAAGTACACAGACCTTGATATGTATTTGAGGTGAGGATTTAATACTTCTCCTCGTGAAGTAAGTGAGATTCTCCGTCCCAGGGCAGGATCCTGTCCGGAGCACGCTCAGTGCACCAATACATCTGACAGAAACGGGATCCCTTAGAACAGGGGTGGGGAACATTTTTTGTATCAGGAGCCATTGACCCACCCAAAAAATCAATGGAGGGCCACACGTGTTCAACTCACCGGCCCAGGGGGGCACGGAGGCTGCAGCGGAGCGAGCCGGCACTCGCAGCTCCAGCCTGTCGGGGGCACCAAGAGTCAGGGCTTCCCCCATGCAATGGGGTGAGCCGGCACTTGCAGCTCACAGCCTTGGCGCGCACCCCCTCACACACACACGGGGCTGGAGCCATGAGAGCTGGCTTGCCCAGCTGTGTGGGGGGGGGGGGGGGGAGAGAGGGGGAAGCCCCAAGCCTCCACTCACTCCCCCACCCCCCTCAGCAGGTGATTTGCACATGTGTGGCCCATGGGATGGATGAAAATGAGCAAGGGGCTGGATCCAGCCCGCGGGCTGTAGAATGAGTCTGTGGGAGGTTCTGGCTGGACCCCGCACAGGCGCGGAGGGTGGAAAGGAAAGCTGAGGGGTCTGCAGGCAGGGCCAGAATGCCATTGGCAGTGCGATCCCCGCGCTGTCCTAGAGCCACTGCGGCTGGAAGCTCAGCTGCAGAACGGGCACCAGGAGCTCCGCCCTTTGAGCCCTGTGCAGGTCTTGGCCAGAACCCCCGTGGTGCTCACTGTCTGAAAGGGGCGAAGTAAAACCAGGGCTCTCGCCCTGCATCTCCACCCCCTCTTCCTGTACAGGGCACAAGCCCTGGCAGCTCACTGCACCGTCTCCACGTGCTCATCAAGGGGCTTCTAGCTGATTCACGTATAATTGCTCCACTCGCAGCATGGGCCCTTTGCACAGTCTGAGGGGGCAAGGTGTAGCCAATTAGCTCATTTTATTATCCATGTATGGTTGTGTTGTGTGATGTTAACTCATATGCTAAGTTACTTCTAATTCAGGTATGCTAACTAGACTTAAGCTGTAGGATTATAGAAGTATAAGAGTGAAAAGTAGCATTAGGTATATACGTGCAGCATGGCTGAAACGCAAGGCCTGCAGGCTGAGGCCTGTCAGATTTCAGCTTAGCCATACTAGGCCATAGGTTTAAGAATGCCTGACATGAATAAGTAACCAAAGATTGACTCTACGCTAGTGTGACGTTATATTGGTGTAATATAATATCTCATTGAAAAGTGACACAAGGCCAGAAAGAGTTAGCTAACTCATAGACTGACATGACCCATGGCAAAAATTTAAAGACTTGTTAGGAAGGGATATGTAATGATAGTTGGGCTATCCCATTAGGTTAGACTAGAACTTTGAAATGCAAGCCTGGATTGTTAGAGGTAGAAGGGGAGATGTTTGCTCAGGTCTTGAGATGTAAGCAAACAATTCTTGTCTATTAGTATAGCTTTGATTCAAGATCCGAAAGGAATATTAACATTTATGATGACACTTGAGGGAAATAGTATTATTGTCTCTATGTCTCTTTGAGGGTTGTGGTAAACTGTATCTGAACTGTTTAATGGATAAATTACCTGTGCTAATTGCCAGGATGTGTGTGAGACAGAGAGTTAAGCCTATTGTTCTTTCAGGCCATGAAGCTGCTGGAAACGTATAAAAACCGTGGAACAGGATCCTTCTTCTCACATCTGCTTTCGGTTTCAAGAGGGGGAAACCTTAAGCCATAAGAATTGAGATCCCCAGTCACTGACTGGAGTCACCCTGAATATGGACATTGAACTATAACCTCTGGACTATTTCTAAAAGGACTTTTGGCAACTACAAACTCATCATCTCTGCTTTTTTTTTTTAACTCAAGTCTGTATATTGATCTTTTAACCAACTCTCTATCTTTCCTTTTTTAATAAATTGTAGGTTAGTTAATAAGAATTGACTATAGTGTGTATTTTGGGTAAGATCTAAGTTATAATTGGACATGGGTGTGTGGCTGATCCTTTGGGGTTGGAAGAACCTTTTCTTTTATATGATGAAATAAGATTTTCAGTAATTATCATCATATGTTTGACATGTGTGTCTGGCCGGAGGCCAGAGGCTGGGTACTTTAAGGGAACTCTGTTGTTTGGACTTCTGAGTAACCAGTGAGGTAATACAGAAGCTGTTTTGTGCTGGCTTGATAAATCTAAATATTAGAATATCCACCACATTTGGCATTTGTTCGCCCCGTTCTCTTTGCAGTTCACCCTAATTGAGTGACCTCAGCTGGCTCCCACGGGCACCGCTGTCACAGCCAGTAAGATCAGAAGACTAATGGAAAGATGTGCCGGCAGGTGACGTTGTGGAAAATCAACCACAATGTACTGTTCAAGATCACAAGATACTTTATTGTAATATTATTTACAACACAGGTCCTGACCGCAGGGTACATGTTGTGCGTAGATGCTAATAAAAATAAGAGGAACTACAAACAACCTATGAAAAACAGGGCACCCCAATATTTATGGGGTGTGGAAATACAGATAAGGAAAAAAAAGGGTTGACACCTTCGTGCACATGCGTAGTATGTTAGATGTAGTCAAAATTACAAAATAAAAGAGGGTTCCCAGAGTGAGTAAAATTGAGGGTAGCCAAGGGAACATTCCCAGCAGGAACCATCCCTCTACTGACGTTCAATGGGTGAGGAATCCATCAGATTCTAAGAATATCTTTAGGGATGTGAGTATGACTATATTTATAACTTGGGCCTGGGTAATCATAGGATTTCTATATGCTTGGGTAATTGTAACCTTGCTCGTGACTCTAATAAAATGTGTAATACAGACTAGACATTGTACTTGTGAGTGTGTGTGTCACTATCCATGGTCTTCCTGTGTTCCTAGAGGCTCTAAATCTGAAGCAAATAGGTGACTGTCACTCTGTTAATCTCGACACTGTGGCAACCAGAGCCGAACCCAGGGTGATGTAGGATCAAATCACTGCATTTATTCTAAATAAAATAAAAGGCTACAAAAGGCAGAACCCTGCTCCAGGATCAACCCCTACCATTGTGCTAAAATGATTACTCACATCTAATCTTCTCTCTGGGTTGTTCATATGTGTTTGTATCCTACTGTAAAAATATCTTTGTCTTGCAAAGGAATGCAAAGTATTTTAACGGCAGAAATTACTAAATAAAATCCTACTTTATGCTTTCAGACCATTGTCAGATTGTGTGTTAAGTATATTGTACTATGCAATGTGTTGCTTTGTGCCAGAGCTAATCAAAATTTTGAAATACTTTGATATTTCAAAGAACAAACAAACAAATTCCTCCACCATTCAACACAGCTACACTTAACACAGTGAATGCAGCTGGAGTGCAGGCAGATCATTCCCAGTGGCTATTGCCAGTGACGGGGAACAGAGTTAAAGTTGCATGGGTGCTTAACTGAACTCTGTATTTCCTGGTTTTCAGACATTTGAATTTTGGTGAACTTAATATCCAGCAAGGACATGAGAGATCACTGGGCAACCTTAACTCTAAGTTCATTAATTTTGTTGCCATTTAATTTAATTCAATTTTGTTTTGGTTTTCACCAAGAAGGTTGCCACAGAGAATGCCAGTGAAAATGGGGTAGGTTCAGATGCTGAAATAGGGAAAGAACAAGTTAAAAGTTACTTGGACAAGTTAGATGTCTTCAAGTCACCAGGGCCTGATGAAATACATCCTAGAACACTCAAGGAACTGAGTGAGGAGATATCTGAGCCATTAGCAATTATCTTTGAAAAGTCATGGAAGACGGGAGAGATTCCAGAAGAGTGGAAAAGAGCACATATAGTGCCTATCTATAAAAAGGGAAACAAGGGCAACCCAGGCAATGACAGACCAGTCAGCTTAACTTCTGTACCAGGTAAGATAATGGAGCAAATAATTAGACCATAAGAACGGCCATACTGGGTCAGACCAAAGCTCCATCAAGCCCAGTATCCTGTCCTCTGACAGTGGCCTATGGCAGATGCTACTAAGGGAATGAACAGACAGGTTATCCTCAAGTGATCCATGCCCTGTCACCCAATCCCAGCTTCTGACAAACAGAGGCTAGGGACACCATTCCTGCCCAGCCTGGCTAATAGCCATATCTTCCATGAATCTATCTAGCTCCCTTTTGAACCCCAT
The DNA here is from genome assembly GCF_011386835.1 of Chrysemys picta bellii. NCBI lineage: Eukaryota > Metazoa > Chordata > Testudines > Emydidae > Chrysemys > Chrysemys picta. The sequence goes on along the minus strand of NC_088792.1, from coordinate 2,479,488 downwards.
TATAGTATTGGCCTTCACAACACCCTCTGGCAAGGAGTTCCAGAGGTTCACGGTGCATCGTGTGGAAAAAATACTTTCTCATGTTTGTTTTAAACCTGCTACCTGCTAATTAAGGAATCAATTTGCAAACATCTAGAAGATAATAAAGTGATAAGTGATAGTCAGCATGGATTTGTCAAGAACAAATCATGTCAAACCAACCTGATAGCTTTCTTTGACAGGGTAACAAGCCTTGTGAATGGGGGGATGTGGTAGATGTGATATATCTAGACTTTAGTAAGGCTTTTGATTCAGTCTCACATGACAGATGACAGAACAAGGAGTAATGGTCTCAAGTTGCAGTGGGGGAGGTTTAGGTTGGATATTAGGAAAAACTTTTTCACTAGGTGGGTGGTGAAGCACTGGAATGGGTTACCTAAGGAGGTGGTGAAATCTCCTTCCTTAGAGGTTTTTAAGGCCCGGCTTGACAAAGCCCTGGCTGGGATGATTTACTTGGGGTTGGTCCTTCTTTGAGCAGGGGGTTGGACTAGATACCTCCTGAGGTCTCTTCCAACCCTATTCTATGATTCTATGATAAGAAAAAGCCCTGAATATTGGGACAGACCCTATAAAATTGGGCCATCTGGTCACCCTACTTGAATCATTCCTGCATGGCTGGAGCTCCGGGTCCTTTGAAATCGCCCAGGCCCCTAGACAATTGCCCCCTTCTCCCTCCCCTCCATTAGCAGGCCTGAGATCACCCGAAAAAAATACGTTTAGGGAGAAGCAGAGGGGACCAAGGAGTGACTCGCTTACAGAGCTTACACGCATACAGAGCCCAGTACTGGTCCCATTGAAGCCCAGGAGAAACAACTCCGATTGTTATCAGCAGGAACTAGTCTGGGCCCCCCAAAATAATAATAATAATAATAATGGCCTAATTACAATCTATTTTTACCAAATATCGCCAGTGCATGAGCTCTCAGGGTGATTTAACAATATAGGAAGTTTGAAGAACAAACAAGCTGCTCTTTGCGCAAGAGGGAGCCAAAGAAACATTCACATGTGAAAATGTCAAACCGGGGGAATGTTTTCATGTTCCGTAACTCAAACACCATTTCACGAGTTATCGTCAGACTCCTCAGAAACTCTTAGTTTACTAGGTAAATCTGGGATTTTTTAGGCCTAACACATTTTCCAGGCTAACGTTATAGGGGGGCTAAAATGGGGCTTTCAAATGAAAGCTGGTTACAATATTAATGTATCATCTTGGATGGTGCATGGCTTCCGCTGCTGCAGGTAGCAGGATCCACCACGACCTCTATCCACAATCTCCCCATTGCTCAAAAGGTACCACTCCTGAACCCGGCATTCCCTAGGCTGGGGAAACCCCTTTATCGGGCCCAGTCCCCTTGCCCATGTTCTTAAGAACATACGAACGGCCACACTGGGTCAGACCAAGGTCCATCTAGCCCAGTATCCTGTCTTCCAACAGTGGCCACTGGCCAGTGCCAGGTGCCCCAGAGGGAATGAACAGAACAGGGAATCATCAAGTGATCCATCCCCTGTCGCCCATTCCCGGCTTCTGGCAAACAGGGAAAGGCCCTCAGAGCTGGTGCAGAACCTCCCACAACATCGCCTGAAGCCACATGAAATTTAAGGGAAAACAGGGAGGTTTTGGTGGGGTGGGAGAGTGGGGATAAATGTTCTGTGGGTGGTTGGGGGGTGGGAGAAGCTGGGGCAGGATTAGGGGAGATTTCCCCCAATTGCTCCATCAGAGATGGGGATTTCACACACGTTTTAACATGGAGCACAGATCAAATGCGTTAAAGTAAATGTTCAAGTTTCATGAGACAGTGCCCTAGTAATGACACCGTTTTGTCTCTGTTTGTAGGAGTGAGGATGGTACCATCTGGCTTCAGAACAAGTCAGACAGCTGCCCCTTGGTAGGGAATAAATATCCTACCTGTGCAGAGTACCTGGTGCTTTCTTTTCCTCCTCTGACACAGAATTGAAAACTTCGCCTAAATGAAAGCAAAAAGCCTGTTTGAAATCTGGATTCAGGAATCCCATCGCTGCAGGGCTATGCGGTAATACCTCAGGCAGGTTAGCAGCTGTTGGAGTTCAGTGATGGTCTCATTGGGAAGTGCAACAGCCCCCCTCCAGGAAATGAAGGAGTTTTGTATTATTGGTATTGCTGAGCCCTGCAACACTAGAACAGATCCAGCAGGTTTTTATTATAATGTTACCAGTTCATTTAATTATACAAGAGCTACCTGAAGCCTCATTCATGCAAACCCTATTGATGATGCTTTTTTCTCTTTGGCTGACCTGACTCCATTGCAAGCAACCCCTGAACTCCTCCTAGGGTGGTGGTAGCTACTGAATAATGGTAAAAAGTACAAGTAGGTAAGCACAGCTGGATACAGTAGTGTAGACAGAACTCATCCTATGCCGGTAACGCTTTTTCTATACACATGCACATCTATTGAGCTTATATAATCTTATACCCTAAAGAGTCTGTTCACAGAAGAAGGTTGTGAAACAAACCCCAAAACTAAGGGCTTCATCTGCTGCTGGGAACAGAAACTTTCCTGGTCCTCCCAGCTCCCCACTCCTGCCTTGATTTCACTGGTCCATGTTGACCCCCAGGATCCCCGAAGGCTGATCTTGACCAGTGAAATCAAGGTACAAGGTGTTAACCTGATTCTAGACTAGGGAAACCTCATCTTAGGTTTGGGTTACGTAACACATGTGCACCAGGGCTCGGCCCAGGCTCAGCCACAATAACCTGTTCTCACCAATATACACACTGAAAACGTACAAGGTCTGTGTGACGGTACCTCCCATAAGGCTTTATGGAAATATGCTTAGAATGTGTTTTATGCTACATATGCCATGTAACATATCTCTGTGAAGGTTATGATCTACTGAATCTATTCATCCAATTTGCATGCATGTATCATTTTTGTATTCGACGTTATGAATGTTATGAATGTTGGCTGTGTACTGGCTTGGTTTCTAAATAACCTCAGTAGAGCATTTGGTCAGTTCCTGGAGAAAGGAATGTTGAAATACCTAATCAAGAGAGACTTAATGGACAATGAATCTTGTAAGGCTGCAATCCACATAAGAAGTCTACTTGAGGACGTTCAAGGTAGCATGTAAACAATGGATGCTACCTGTAAAAACTGTGAGTCATGCATGGACATGTGACTTGCCCAGGTGACTCCTAAACTGCATCTTGGAGCTGCACTTTGCATAGGACTGAGGAGGGGGGTCTCCACCCACAAAAGAAAGTCTATTTAAACCCTTGGAAGACCCCTCCATTTTGTCTTCAGCTGGCTAAAGAGAGGAGCCATCATGAAGAATCCCCTAGCTACCACCTGAGCTGGAACAAGAGCTGTACCAGGGGAAAGAATTGTGCCTAGGCCTGGAAGGGGTCCAGTCTGAGAAAAAACTTACTGAAGCATCTCTGAGGGTGAGATTATCTGTATTCAGTTTGATCTGACAGATTTGCGCATTTTATTTTATTTTGCTTGTGACTTACTTTGTTCTGTCTGTTACTACTTGGAACCTACTTTCTGTATTTAATAAAATCACTTTTTACTTATTAATTAACTCAGAGTATTGTGATAGACCCAGACCAGTTGGGAACAGCAGAGTAGTAGAAGGAAGATATACTGGTCACTGGATAAGTAGTTTTCTGTTCCCTGAGTGACCAGAGCAGGGGCTGCTCCAGGCTAATAGACCCCCTGACTCCAATTAACCTGCTAAGAGTCAGGTGAGGCAGTTAAGCACCTGACTCTAATTAAGGCCCCTCTAATGCTATAAAAGGGCTCACTCCAGTCAGGCCAGGGGGAGTCAGAGGAGAGGAAGTGTGTGTGAGAGAGAGGAACTGGGAGTGAACAAGAGGTGTGCAAGAAGCTGAGAGTGAGTAGGCGTACTGCTGGAGGACTGAGGAGTACAAGTGTTATCAGACATCAGGAGGAAGGTCCGGTGGTGAGGACAAAGAAGGTGTTTGGAGGAGGCCATGGGGAAGTAGCCCAGGGAGTTGTAGGTGTCGTGCAACTGTACCAGGAGGCACTCTAAACAGCTGCAGTCCACAGGGCCCTGGGCTGGAACCGGAGTAGAGGGTGGGCCCGGGTTCCCCCAAACCTCCCAACTCCTGATCAAACACAGGAGGAATTGACCTGGACTATAGCTTCTACCAGAGGGGAAGGTCTCTGGACTGTTTCCTGACCCACAGGGTGAATCTGTGAAGGGAGCAAATCCGCCAATAAGCCCAAGGCCCACCAAGGTAGAGAAGGAACTTTGTCACAGTATGTATTAATACTTGGGGAGCAAACAACTGTACATATCTCTCTATCAGTGTTATAGAGGGCGAACAATTTATGAGTTTACCCTACATAAGCTTTATACAGGGTAAAACGGATTTATTTGGGTTTACTCCCCATTGGGAGTTGGGTATGTAAGTGTTAAAGACAAAAACACTTCTGTTAGCTGCTTTCAGTGAAGCCTGCAGCTTTGGGGCAAGTAATTCAGACCCTGGGTCTGTGTTGGAGCAGACAGGTGTGTCTGGCTCAGCAAGACAGGGTGCTGGGGTCCTGAGCTGGCAGGGAAAACAGGGGTAGAAGTCGTCTTTGCACATCGGGTGGCAGCTCCCAAGTGGGTTTCTGTGATCCAACCCGTCATAGTCGGTAAAACAGGTCACCAGACAGTGACAGGTTCTGTTCAGATGAGGGACAGGAGACAATGCCTGGCTGACCACTGTGTAGTGTGTGTCTGGCAGTGGAAGTCAAAGTGCACATGGAATCACCAGCTAATCAAGATTGCAAAGTCGATCAGAGATCAAAATAAGGAAGGAACGTGCAGCAGGCGGGTGTCTGGTTTATGACAAAGACCTGACTAATTCTTAGATCTATCAGGAGAACGCAGGGAGACACACGGGATCTTTCACCTAGGACGTGAGCTGACAGGGGCCTTGCTTCACGAACAGAAGCTCACAGCCACACCAGGCTGGAACACACCGGGGAGGATTTGGGGTGAGCTTCTGCTCTGATGACATCATAAAGTGCCATGAGTTAAGTTGAGGCTTTAGTCTGTGCGCTATCATTTTATTTTATCTGTAACCCTTTGTTTCCAGTGCTGCTGCCGGCTGCCATCAGACTCTCTGGTCTTTGTTCAATACACGTACACTCGCCTTCTCTATGTACAAATCTCAGTGCTGTGTGCTATACAGAGCTCTGTTCCCAGGGTAACTAGTAAGTGGTGCTGTACTGCGCCTTTGGGACCAGTGGGTCTGTAATTCTGTGAGTGCCCAGTGGCTCCAGGGCTGGACACTGCAGGGGATGCTCTGATGCTCGGGGGCTGGAGCGTATCTGTTGCTAATCTGCAGAGGGAGCGGAGCCTGCGTAGGCTGAGAGGGGGGGAGCTGGTGCGGCTTGTGGCTGGGGGCGCCGGGAGCTGACCCCTGCCAGACAAGGCTGCCTCATGCTAAGGGCAGGTGCTAGCAAGGGGCCTCCCAGCCCTGGGTACCCTGGGAAGTGTCATGGGGCATTGGCTGCCTTCTGAATATTTACTGTGGTGTACGGGGCCTTCAATAGCCCCCTAGGGCTGCTGGAGCTTGTCACCCCCAGAAGGACCCTCTCCTCCTCCTCAGCTGGGGGACTGGGGCTGCCAGAACACACACTGTGCTCAGTTAGACACAGAGGGGGATTCAGGTTTCCTGGGGCCCTGGGCCAGAGCAAGTGGGGGGACCCCTCCCCACCCCTTCTGCCTGCAGCCCCGCCACAGTCCCACCCCTTTCTGCCACTTGCCCGGGGCCCACCTTTGTTCCATCCAGGGTCCCCCATTCCACCCCCCACTACAGCCCTGCAACCCCTTTTGTTCCTTTCTGTCCCGTCCCCCACTGCAACCCCACGACCGGTGAAGCCCTGTCCCTCCCGCCATGGCCCCAGGTGCAGTGGGGAGTGAGAGCTTAGCAACACTGCAATACGGCCTTCCCCTGGCTGCTTGGAGGGGACTCCTTTCCCCACCACTGCCTCAGGCTGGGAGAGCTGCCAGCTGATCTCCTCCATCTTTAACTCCATCATTGTCCTCTGCGCCCCCCTCAGCCTCCCTCCTGCTGCCACATCCCCGTGATCCCCATTCCCTGCACCCCTAAATCTGCCTCTTGCTCACCCAGTGCCCTGCTGCCCTGCACTCTCCCCATCTAATTGCACAAAACTGAACACCTTAGCCCCACCTCTTCCCTCAGGCCCTGCCCCACCCCACTCACTACATTCCCCCTCCCTTGGTGACTCACTGTCCCCCACCCTCACTCACTTTCACTGGGCTGGGGTAGGTGCTTGGGGTGCAGGAGGGGGTGACAGCTCTGGCTGGGGATGCAGGGTCTGGGGTGGGGCTGGAGATGAGGGCTTTGGGGTGCAGGAGGGGGCTCCGGGTTTGGGAGGGCTCGGGGCTAGGGCAGGGATTTGGGGCTCAGGATTGAGCTGCGTGCTTACCTCGGGTGGCTCCCTGTTAGTGATGCAGCAAGGCTAAGGCAGGCTGCCTGAGCTGACACCACATGGCGCGTGCCCTGGAAGCAGAAGGTCCAGCACTAGTAGGGTTACCATACGTCCGGTTTTTCCTGGACATGTCCGGCTTTTTGGTAATCAAACCCCCGTCAGGGGGGAATTGCCAAAAAGCTGAACATGTCTGGGAAAATACCAGCCGGGCACTTCCCCTCCCGGGCTCCAGCTGCTCTGCTCTGGCGGCGCAGGGTCCGGAGGCAGGGGGGCTGCCCAAAGCCAGTAGTGCTTGGGCAGCTCGGCCCTTAAACAGAGCCAAAGAGTCAGGGGAGGAGCACAGCAGCCGGAGCCCGGGAGGGGAAGTGCCCGGCTGGGGGCGCAGGGTCCGGAGGCAAGGGGGCTGCCCGAAGCCCGAGCGCTACCGGCTTCACAGTTTGCCGGGCAGCCTCCAAACCCTGCGCCGGCTGGGGGCGCAGGGTCTGGAGGCTGCCCAGCAAACCATGAAGCCGGTAGCACTCGGGCAGTCCTTTTCGCGTGGCTGGGAGGGAGGAGGGGGAGTTAGGGCGGGGACTTTGGGGAAGAGGCGGGGAAGGGTGGAGCTGGGGTGGGAAAGGGGCGGGCCAGGGCCCGTGGAGTGTCCTCTTTTTTTTATTTTTTAAATATGGTAACCCTAAGCACTAGTAGCCGGGGGGCCAGGAGGCTCCGCATGCTGCTCTTGCCCACAGGCACTGTCCCACCCTCCAGCTCCTATTGGCCAGTTCCTGGCCAATGGGAGGGTGGAGCCAGTGCTGGGGTGGGGGCAGCGCGCAGAGCCCCATGGCCCCACCGCCGCCTAGGAGCTGGACCTGCTGGCCACTTAAGTTCCAGGGTGCAGCACGGAGCCAGGACAGGTAGGGACTAGCCTGACTTAGTGCTGCAGCACTGCTGACCGAACCTTTAATGGCTGTGTCAGCAGTGCTGACCAGAGCTGCCAGGGTCCCTTTTCGGCCGGGTCACGCTATCCTCATCCCCCTTTCACCCGGTCTCTGCTCCTCCTCTCAGTCCCTGTGTCCTGACCAGCCCCCTGAACCACAAGAACCAGGGATCACCCAATGAAATTAATAGGCAGCAGGTTTAAAACAAAGATAAGGAAGCACTTCTCCACACAACGCACAGTCAACCTGTGGAACTCCTTGCCAGGGAATGTTGTGACGGCTATAAGTATAACTGGGTTCAAAAAAGACTTATGCCTGGTCTACATTAGTCGGTTATTTTGGAATTAGCCGAGTTAATTTAAAAAAAAAGATTCCGTCCACACAACCAAACCATTTTTTTCAATTTAAAAGGCTCTTTAATCCGATTTCTGTACTCCACCTTGGCAAGTGGATTAGCATTTAAATCGAGATCGCAATCCTGGGTTAAAGGTATTGTGGACGCAATTCAACGTTATTGGCCTCCAGGAGCTATCCCAGAATGCTCCCTTGTGAGTGCTCTGGACAACACTCTCAACTCCAATGCACTAGCCAGGAGGGCAGGAAAAGCCCCGGGAACTTTTTAATTTCATTTCCTATTTGGTCACCATCAGCACAGTCCACCATCACAGGCGACCATGCAGAGTCCACCATCACAAGAGATCACGCAGTCCCAGATTCGCAGACTAGCTCCAGCATGGTCCAAATGGGAGGTACTTGATCTCATCGCATGTTGGGGAGACGAATCTGTTATGGCAGAACTACGTTCCAAAAAAAGGAACACAAATACATACGCTAAAGTCTCCAGGGCCATGACGGAAAGATTAGAAGGCAGAAAAAATGAACTCAGGATGACATATTCGCCAAGCTCATGCAGTCCTCCCACACTGATAGGGCCCAGCTGAATGCATGGAGGCAAACAATTGTGGTGTCCCATAAAGCATTACAGGAACACGAAGAGAGGAGGGACGTGGGCGATGAGAGCAGGCAGGACACTGTGGTCAAGCTCATAGGGGAGCAAACTGATATGCTCTGCTGTATGGTGGATCTAATGCGGGAAAGGCAGCAAGACCACAGACTGCCGCTACAGCCCCTGTATAACTGCCCTCCCTCCTCCCCAAGTTCCATAGCCTCCTCACCCAGATGCCCAAGAACATGAGGAGGGAGGCTACGGAGACCCACACACTCAACCCCAGAGGATCACCCAAGCAGCATAAAGCTGACATATGTGAACTTTTGATTTGGTTTCTGGACTTTTCCTTCCCTCCTCTTCCACCCCCCTAACCAAATCCCTCCTCCCCCCCTCCCCCGGACTACCTTCTGATTTCTCTCAATGTGTTGTGCAGCAAATAATAAAGAGTGTTTTTTAAACAATTGTGACTTTATTTCCTTTCATATATATATATAGGGGGCGGAGAAACAAGAGAAACAAACACAACTGTCACACCGTATCCTGGCCAGTCATGAAACTGGCTTTCAAAGTTTCTCTGATGCGCAACACTTTCTGGTGTGCTCTTCTAATTGCCCTATTGTCTGGCTGTGTGAAATTGGCCACCAGGCGAGTTGCCTCAACCTCCCACTCTGCCATAAACGTCTCCCCCTTGCTCTCACAGATATTGTGGAGGGCACAGCAAGCACTAATAACAATGGGGATATTGGTTTTGCTAAGGTCTATCCGAGTCAGTAAACTGCGCCAGCACGCTTTCAAATGTCCAAAAGCACCATTCTCCACTTGCTCAGCCTATAGTTGAACTGTTCCTTACTACTGTCCACGGTGCCTGTGTATGGCTTCATGAGCCATAGCATTAAGGGGTAGGCTGGGTCCCCGAGGATAACTATAGGCATTTCTACATCCCCAACAGTAATTTTCTGGTCTGGGAAGTAAGTCCCTTCCTGCAGCTGTTCAAACAGACCAGAGTTCCTGAAGATGCAAGCGTCATGCACCTTTCCCAGCCATCCCACGCTGATGTTGGTGAAACATCCCTTGTGATCTACCAGTGCTTGCAGCACCATGGAAAAGTACCCCTTGCGGTTTACGTACTGGCCGCCTTGGTGTTCCGGGGCCAAGATAGGGTCTGTGGATGAGGGGAAAGCAGTGGATGTGTTATTCCTTGACTTTAGCAAAGCTTTTGATACGGTTTCCCACAGTATTCTTGCCAGCAAGTTAAAGAAGTATGGGCTGGATGAATGGACAGTAAGGTGGATAGAAAGCTGGCTAGATCATCGGACTCAATGGGTAGTGATCAATGGCTGCATATCGAGGTAGCAGCCGGTATCAAGCGGAGTGCCCCAAGGGTCGGTCCTGGGGCCGGTTTTGTTCAATATCTTCATTAATGATCTGGAGGATGGCGTGGACTGCACTCTCAGCAAGTTTGCAGATGACACTAAACTGGGAGGAGTGGTAGATATGCTGGAGGGTAGGGATAGGATACAGAGGGACCTAGACAAATTAGAGGATTGGACCAAAAGAAACCTGATGAGGTTCAACAAGGACAAGTGCAGAGTCCTGCATTTAGGACGGAATAATCCCATGCACTGCTACAGACTAGGGACCGAATGGCTAGGTAGCAGTTCTGCAGAAAAGGACAGTGGATGAGAAGCTGGATATGAGTCAACAGTGTGCCCTTGTTGCCAAGAAGGCTAACGGCATTTTGGGCTGTATAAGTAGGGGCATTGCCAGCAGATCGAGGGACGTGATCGTTCCCCTCTATTCAACATTGGTGCAGCCTCATCTGGAGTACTGTGTCCAGTTTTGGGCCCCACACTACAAGAAGGATGTGGAAAAACTGGAAGGAGTCCAGTGGAGGGCAACAAAAATGATTAGAAGCAACAGAGGGTCCTGTGGCACCTTTGAGACTAACAGAAGTACTGGGAGCATAAGCATAAGCTTTCGTGGGTAAGAACCTCACTTCTTCAGACTTGCATCTGAAGAAGTGAGGTTCTTACCCACGAAAGCTTATGCTCCCAGTACTTCTGTTAGTCTCAAAGGTGCCACAGGACCCTCTGTTGCTTTTTACAGATTCAGACTAACACGGCTACCCCTCTGAAAAATGATTAGGGGGCTGGAGCACATGAGTTATGAGGAGAGGCTGAGGGAACTGGGATTGTTTAGTCTGCAGAAGAGAAGAGTGAGAGGGGATTTGATAGCTGCTTTCAACTACCTGAAGGGGGGTTCCAAAGAGGATGAAGCTCGGCTGTTCTCAGTGGTGGCAGATGACAGAACAAGGAGTAATGGTATCAAGTTGCAGTGGGCGAGGTTTAGGTTGGATATTAGGAAAAACTTTTTCACTAGGAGGGTGGTGAAGCACTGGAATGGGTTCCCTAGGGAGGTGGTGGAATCTCCTTCCTTAGAGGTTTTTAAGGCCCGGCTTGACAAAGCCCTGGCTGGGATGATTAGTTGGGGATTGGTCCTGCTTTGAGCAGGGCGTTGGACTAGATGCCTCCTGAGGTCCCTTCCAACCCTGATATTCTATGATATGCGTTCCGTCTATCGCCCCACCGCAGTTAGGGAACCCCAGCGCATTAAAGCCATCCACCATGGTCTGCATATTTCCCAAAGTCACTACCCTTGATAGCAGCTGGTCAACGATTGCATTGGCTGCTTGCAGCACAGCAGCCCCCACAGTAGACTTGCCCACTCCAAATATGCAGATATACATGTCAAAATCATTGTAATTTATTTATGTAGAGATTTTTTGCAGACTCAGTTATAAAATAGTGCACAGCTGTCTTTATTCTCAAGCGTAAATTGTTTCTGGGCTTGCTGAGAAAAGTGTTATTAACAAACATACAAGTGTCACTTTTCACAGCCTCCCAGTTAGCTAGTAAGTCTGCTGTGAAAAGTGATACTTGCATGTTTGTTAATATCACTTTTCTCAGTAAGCCCAGGACAAATTAAACCAGGGGGGAGTAGTGGGGACCAGGGGCAATGGGGGGATGGATGTGGGGATAGAGGAGGCACTGGGGATATAGGTGATGGGGGGTGGCGCCTGCTGCTGCATGGCTGGAGCTGAGGGTAGGCAGCTGGGGGGCTAGAGCAGGATCCTGGGGGCTGTGGCCAGGGGGGCCTGAGCCCAACCCAGAGGGTCAGTGCCTGCCACCGCATGGCCATAGCCCTGTGGCCCTGAAGTGACGTCCCACCGCTGGAACCCGCCACCCAACCACCCCAAGGATGAAATCTGAGCCCAAGTCTGCCCCATCAAGGTGGATCAACAACTCAGATTCCTTCTCCAGCATTGTGCAGCACATACGAGAGTAACAGGGAGGGCAGGGATGGAGTCACTGCTTTGCACCCCTCCCATCACTGCCCAGGAGGCTGTTGTGGCCACATGAAAATCCCCTGGTGGCTGTATTTGAGAAACACATCTCTGACTGCTAGAAGCTGGAGTTGACAGCAAGGGATGGATTACTTGATTGCCTGTTCTGTTCCTTCCCTCTGAAGCACCTGGCACAGGCCAGTGTAGAAAAAAAAAAAAAAGATATTAAGCTAGATGGACCTTTGGTCTGACCCAGCACAATTGTTCTTATGTATAGTGTTCAATTTCAGCTTATGATTTTTAAAAACACATTGAAATATTTGAATGAGTTCTTTGATTTTTAAAATGTCCACTAAAAGAGAATCTTTTTATCTAAGTGTAAGCAGGGTCTCAATGAGCTCTCTGCTGACAGCTAACTGGGAGGGGGAGAGACTTCAGGAGCAAACTGTATTTACATGCATACACCCACTCTGTGTAGGTATCCAGCAGACAGGAGCTGTGTTGCTCAAAAGTGAGAAACTTTGGCTGGTGTTGGGTTACAAAACACTGTAGTTACTGAATGCAGGGGTAGTGAAATGTTATCCGTGTAGTTGTCTTTATTGTGTAAGTAAAGGGAAGCAGAACTGTGCTTAACCTGGCCCGAATGAGGCGGTCACTCTCAGCTGAAAGGGCCTCATTAAGCCAAGGGCTGGAATGCCAGTACCCACTGAAAGCAAGAAGGGTGGGGACAGGTGTCTGAGCTGAGAGGTGTGGCCTGTCCCTAAAGGGATCTTGGTCTAGTTCAGGCCTGCACAACATGCGGCCCGCGTGGGCTGAGTAGGTGGGCTCACTATGCGGCCCATGGGGGGTGAGTAGGCAAGTGAAGGGTGAGGGAGGGGGGCTGAGGAGGCAAGCAGACAGGCAGTGAGTAGGTGAGTCGGAGGTGTGGGGGGGCTGAGGAGGTGGGCGGGTGGGCAGGTGAGCCAGCGGCAAGGGAGGGGGGCTGAGTAGGCGAGCGGGGGGGTGGGGGACTGAGAAGGCAAGCGGGTGGGCAGTGGTGAGGGGTGAGTAGGCGAGCCGTGGTAGGGGGGCGGAGGAGGTGAGCGGCGAGTCGGTGGCTGACCTGTTCTACTGATCTGGTCTGGCTCCCATCCCCTCTCCAAAGGTTGCAGCTGTCTGGAGGTGCTGCCTTCCTCATTCACATCTCATTCATTCAACAGGGCAATTGATTACAAAGTGGGGGGAAGATCTTATTCTACTTCTAGCAAAAAGACATTTTTCTTTTACCTTAATTATACTGCCTTAGTGGCCCACTATAACATATTACCAAAGTACAATACCTCTGTTTCGGTAGGGCAGCACTGGGGAAGGAGGGTTTGTTTCCGTGGGACATGTGGCACTGGGGGGAGGGGTTGTTGGGGGGGTTGTTGTGGGGGGGCTGGGTGGCGCTGGGGGGGTTCCATGGGGCAGGCAGCGCTGGGGTGGTGGTGTTGTCTTTCGGGGGGGCTGGGCGGAGCTGGGGGGGGGTTCAGCGGGGCCAGGGGGTTTCGGCCCTCAGCTGTTTTCTTTGGAGTAATATGGCCCTCGCCGCTTTACGAGTTGTGTAGGCCTGGTCTAGTTTAACCTGTTCCTTTGCACTGTTCAAAAATAAAGCTAAATAGACTTCATTAAGAGTCTTTTGTTATGTTAAATGCTCAGTCAGAGCTGGAATCACTTGTGATAGAGCATTGTTTCTATCCAGCCTCCTAAGAGCTAAAAACTACCTGCCGGATTGGTGAGTAGAGTTCAATGTCATGGGGATCAATTTATCATGTTTCCTCTGGGCATGATAAATTGATCTGCAAATTGACACTTGTACTTACTCCACCTCGGCAGAAGGAGTAAGCAGTGTCAACGGGAGAGCTGCGGCAGTTGACTTGCCGCTGTGAGAAGAACCAGGTACATTGAACTAAGGGCACGTCTTCACTACCCGCTGGAGCGGCGGGTAGCAATCGATCTATTGGGGATTGACTTATCGCGTCTAGTGAAGGTGTGATAAAATCGATCCCCGATGGCTCTGCCGTCGACTCCGGAAATCCACTGCGGCAAGAGGCGGAAGCGGAGGTTGACGGCAGCGTGGCAGCGGTCAACTCGCCGCCGTCCTCACAGCCAGGTAAGTCGACCTAAAATACGCAACTTCAGCTACGCTATTCACATAGCTGAAGTTGCGTATCTTAGATCGATCCCCCCCCCCCCGTAGTGTAGACCTAGTCTAAGATACTTCAACCATTGGCAATCACTAAGGCTATGTCTACATGGGAAACTGAACAACAAAAGTTTTGTCTTTAAGAGGCGTTAAAAAACACACAATCTGAAACACAAAAGTTTTGCCCGCGACAGGCACCTGTGAGAACAGCACTTTGTCAGCAGGACAAAGCTAATGCTGCTCATTGGGGATGGAAGACTTTGTCAACAAGAGAGCCGACAAGCAACGGCTAAACTGCACACCTTTTAGCAGCACGGTTGTAGTGACACAGCTGTGTCACTAAAAGTTGCATAGTATAGACAAAGCATAAGAGACTGACCGACAGAGGTCACAGCAGAGAGGCAGATGACAAGCAGTCGGCCAGCGGGAGGTGGTGAGGAACAGCAACTGGTGGGAGCAGCAAGGAACAGTGGCAGGCAAAGCAGGCAGCAAAGATGAACAGAGGCTGGTGAGTCGGCCAGCCAGAGCTCAGATGGCAGAGCAAGCCATGTGCCTTCTTCCCCAGATGGGAGGTGAACTCACACAGATGCACCTCTGAGCCCTGGGTCCTCGCTGACCATGGACAAGCACTGTAAGTGGGGTGTGGTAAGAAAGCAGAGGGGGGGCACAGAAAAGGAATTTTTGGTTGTAGAACTCAAGAACATGAGGCAGAAGACACTGTCCCATGTAGGGTGACCAGATGTCCCAATAAAATCAGGATGGTCCCGATATTTAACTCTTTGTCCCATGTCCCGACTTATATACAGTTGGGATGCCATTTGTCCCAATATTGTAAAGTTGTCAGGCGTCTGGTTGGTGTGGGCTGGTAGGCTCCATACCGGGTTCTGCGCAGCTCCCTGGAAGTGGTACATCTCCCTCTGGGTTCTTGGCGCAGGGACCACCGAGGAGCTCGAGCCCCCACCCAGTGACCTGGGAAAATCTTACACACACCCCTAGGCGCATCAAAGAGGCAATACTTCCCCTCTCGCAAAGCGTCTCGGTGTAGCAGAAAAATTTTAACATGAGGTAAACAATATCAGCAATAAATTGGGAAAACACCACAACTAGAGTTCAAAGACCAAACCATGAGCAAAGACCCACCCCCAACAAATTGGGCTGTCCTTTCCCTTTGGTTCTTGAGTCCAGCAACCCCAAAATCACCCGAAGTCCCCAAAGTCTCTTGAGTCCAGCAACCCAAGAATCACCAAAAGTCCAACAACCTAAAAGTCTCTGTCCCTGGTCAACGCAGCCCCAGCATTTTTACCCCCCTGGGTGGAAATGGGGGCAGGGTGCATTAAGGGGCACCTTACATGGTCTGAGGCCAACTACCCTGCCTCTCCATGGGGTTCTGCTGCAGCCTTCACCACAAGCCACTCCACACCACCAGCCATCCCACAAACTGCTCAGCTCTGCCAGCCACTTAGCAATATATCTTCAGGCCTCTCCACAGGTAACACAGCACTCAGTGATTTTTAGTTCTTTAGTGATTCCAGCTTGTAGTAGAGGAGCCCCAGGACTGGTACACCATTGGCCCAAAGTGAATTCAGCTTAGCAGTCTGTAACTAGACTCCTAATAGAATCAAAATTAGCTCTGACATTCAACAGAGAAGAAAGACAATGCAAGTGGTTAGTCAGTCAGTCACTGACACTCACACAATTCACTGGGTTTTGGAACCCATGTCCCTTGTCTAGCGAGTGCTATTTAGTTGATGGCGAGTCCCTCTGTCATACAACAGTTCCACTGGCCTTGATTTACATAATCAGGGCAACAACACTTTATTCTTCCTGCCCCAATAACAGAGAAACTGGGGATCCCACAGCAGCCAAATTGACCATTTTGGGCTGCTGTGGGCTCATGCTAGGCAGGCTGGGTGTGCCTATGCAAACAAGATCAGCCCCTGAAGTTCTTTTGCACAACTTGCCACAATTTACCACCAGATGTCAGGGTAGAGCTCTTCCTGACTCTGCTTACACCTGTTACAGGAAAACTTAATTTTCTAAAATTTTAGAAGAAAGAGAAAGATTGTTAGTTTCTCTCACTTTACAGGGAATGTATCTTCTGCAGTCTTTTACAAGCTTTGGCAACCAATGTATCATTAACTTAAAAAAAGTCTCACTATACCAGGATTTCAAAATTACCATTAATTTGATTAGTTCATATTTTTTTTCACTATAACTATCTAATATTTCATACATCAGAACCTTAGATTACCTACTCAATTTCTTTTTCAGCATAATCAAAACATGAATATAAAATACATTTCAACATATATCTAAATAATGTTTGTTTAATTTTGAGAGGTTTATACTACAGCAGGTCGGGACAGGGAAACACAAAGGCCGCTCTCGGGGGGTCATCCTATGGGAAAGGGAAGGATTCGGCCCCAGGGGTGACAATAGCAACGCAGGAGGTGGAGGGGACAAGGATGGGGACAGCACCAGGGGCAGGTCAGAGGCAGGGGCAATAGTGGAACCGGGGGCCCCAGTAGCTGGGCCACTGGGGGGTGGCACCCTGCAATTGGGCTCGGGGTCAGTGGGATGGGAGAGGGGCCCTCAGCGATACCAGGCTCTTGCTCTAAGGCAGGTGGTATGGCCACGGCATCCATGGGTGGAGAATCAGTGAAGGGGCCCCCACATGGGAGGAGGTCGGTTGCCCCGCAGCTACAAGGGAGTCCCCTGGTGACTCGGGTCCCAGCCGCGAGGCACTGGCCATCGCCTCAGTAGGCTCGGCAGCCGTCAGCGGGGTGCCATCTCTGGCCAGGTTGGTGGAAGAGTCCAGGGGCCCCTCGGAGGCAGGAGCAGAAGCAACGGTTTGGGGGACTGAGCACGGTGAAAGGGGGGCCGGGGTGAGATCGCTCAGATTGAGGCCCGCTGGCAGAGGTTCGTCCTCCCCCTGGGAGACCGGGATCAGACCCAGGGACTCAATCTCCTTGTAGGTGGAAGGGAGATCACCTTCCCCCACCCCGGGGCTCTCCCCGCCAGCGCCCAAAGCGATGCTTGCCTCGGGGCTCCAGATGGTAAGGGGGCAGGACGGGCTCCATCGGGGGCCTCCGCGAGGAAGGACTGTGGAGGAGGGACAGTGCTACCCTCCAGTGCTGCCACGACTTCCTCAGCCAGCACTATTGGATGGGATATGCCAGGGGGGATGGAGGACGGCTCGGCATCGGTGCCCCCCTTCCTGGTCTTCCGGGGGGCCTTCGCATCGGATAGAAGGAGCGGAGCTCGAGCCTTCCGCTTGCCCCGCTTCCCCTGCACTAGGGCCCAGCCCTCCATGACATCATCAGGGGGCTGCCTAACAGGGGTTGGGGCAGGGGCGATGGCTCAGGGACTCGGGGAGGTAAAGGTGGGGCAGCACGAGGGACGGAAGATTCCCCTTGGGGTGGGCCCTCTCCTATGTCCGGCGGTATCCCCGCCACACCCTCTTCCACGGGCCCCGCAGATTGCATGCAGCGGAGGCGGGGCTCTCCCACTCATCTGGGTGTGCTCGGGGGAGTACCCCTTGGGCTCGAACAGGAGCAGTGGTGGACCAAGAAGGAGGTGGGGCAGCTCCAGGTGCTGGACAGCTAGAGGTGCCAGCGATGATGGGGCCGGCGCCCTGTCAGGGCTCAGGGGTCCTGGACACTCCTCCTTGCCGGGCCAAGGGCCAGTCCCTCCGGACGTGCCCCATCACCCAGTAGAGGTAGCACCGGGCCTCCCCAGTGGAATAATGCACCCGGTAGCGGGCCCCCGATAGGGGACCAGGAAGGACCCCTCGAGCGCCTCTCCATCACGCGCCACCGGCGGCAGTTGAAGCTGCACCTGCCGGCGGAATGAGAGGACATGATGGAGGGCGGGGTCTTTGCAGCCCAGTGGGAAAGAGCTAACAACGGAGATGGGTTTCCCCAGGGTAGAGAGGGCGGGCAGCAGGGCGGCATTGGGCAGGAAGGGAGGGATGGAGGTCAGGACTATCCGGATGCCCAGGTCCTCTAGCGGCTCCAGGAGGACGAACGCGCCCCCCACCACCTGGCCCTTCTCCACCACCTCCTGGGCAGTGGCCTCCGATGCTAGGAAAACAACCTTTCCGTACATTTTGGAGGCCGCTACGATGGCCGTGGGACCCATCACCCTCACCAACCCTCGCACATAGGTTTCCACATGGAGCGAGGCGGGCACCAGGAGGCAACAGACGCCGTGCTTCCTGGTCAAGGTGGGGAAGGGGCCCCAGCCACTATAGATGGTAGCAGAGGCAGTGGCTGGGAGAGATGACGTAGCGGCAGGTGGGAGGGCCGCCGCCACCTGGGCGTACACCCTGGGGGCTGGGGGAGGGGCACCCACAGAGCTGGTGGAGGGAGCAGCGGGAAGGGACGCTGCGGCCAGTGGCAGGGCTGCGGCGGTGGGGGCAGCACCTGCAATGGAGGACCTGGTCTTTTTGGAGGGGCCCTTACCCTTCTTTTTGCCATGGCCCTTCCCGCTGGTTGGGGGGGCTCCCCCAGAGTCGGAGGGGGCAAGGGACGTGGCAGCAGCAGAGTTTACCCAATTGCCCGCTGCTGCCGGTGCACCAGCGGGGGCCATAGCAGGTGGTTCGGCAGCGGTGGTTGAGGTAGAGGCTAGGGGAGGTGATGGGGGGCAGGCAGGGGAGGGGTGGCTGGGTCTGCTGGAGGGGTCTCGTCTGCCATGTCCCCTGCCATAATGAGCGGGGAGGAAAGGGGAACTTCGGACGGAGGAGGGAAAAGGAGGGCACAGGTCGACCACTCCTCCCTGCTAGGCTGTGGGCAGGGGAGGAGGCCACCGGAAGGGGAGGGCTAGACAGGGGGGCTATCAAGGACCTGTGGGGGTTCAGTCACTGACTCAAGATGGGGATCCGGCTCCTCTAGTTGAAATAAGGGAGGGGGGGTTACAATAGCAATGGGGGTGCAGTGATATGGGGGTCAACTCAAACAGGGGAGGGGCACAAGTGCATGGGAGGGGCATGGGCGCATGAGGGGAGGGGTTAATCAGGGCAAGGAGGGACCGCAGGGGCAGGGGAACAATCAGGCTAGGAGTGGGGCAGAGGAACCAAGGGGCTAGCTTCAGAGGCTGGGGCAGGGCAAACAGAGCAGCAGAGGGGAATGGGTGGGGCAGACAAACAAACTTAAGCTAATGAGGGGGGAAGGGGCAAAGGGGAGGGGCAAAAGGCTGCAAGGGGCAAAAGCTGGGGACCTGTTGCAGAGGGGAGGGGGTCAGTCCAAGGGGGGGTACATGCGCTTGCACAAAAGTCAATTTGGGCTGGCTGCTGCTTCAGGCCCGAGTGGTGGAAATGGGCGTGGCAAGCCAGGTGAGTAGCTGAGTCCCAGGGGCAGGAGCGGAGCTAGATGGTAAGCAGCCGGTGGGGGTGGAGGAGGGGGCAGCGATGATGGTGGTGTTGGGGATTGGGAGGGGACACAGATGGATCAGGGGGCAGGCTCCACACCACACCCCCTGCATCCCCACAAACTCAGTCTAGACCCCCACCACAAGAGCACAGTTCAAAAGTTACTCAGTCCTTGGTTGGGAAGCCCCCTCCACGGTGGTCTGCAGTCTCAGTGCACCCCCCCACTGGCAGATGGTCCTCTTCTCCTCCCCCTCAGGACTCCAGCAGCTCCCAGCTGGCAACAGCAGCTCCAGGCGGCAGTCTGGTGGCCAGCAGAAAGGACCCCTCACAGGTGGTGGTGGTGTCCCCAGCAGCAATGGCTGGGGCTGGGGTCCCCCACTCTCTTCCCCTGGGGAGTGGGCCAGCAGGCCCTCCCCCACAAGCGGCTGCAGTTGGGGCAGCAGCAGCAGTAATAGAGGGGGGGGGGCGGGTCCACCAGCCAGTCAGCCACTGGGTAACAGAGAAGGGGGGGGTGTCTGGCCCAGCCAGGGGAGCAGCCCTCTCCCTCCTTCCTCCAGGCGAGAGAGCTACAGGAGACCGATTGAAAGGAGAGATAGTAGCCCCAGATTAAGCAGGTCCTGTTCTCTGGGTAAGGTAACAGGGGCGGAACCAGGAACTTGCTGGAACCAATTAAGGCAGGCAGGCTAATTAGGACACCAGGAGACAATTAAGAAGCTGCTAGAATCAATTAAGACAGGCAGGCTAATCAGGGCACCTGGTTGAAAAAGGACCTCACTTCAGTCAGCAAGGGGTGTGCTGCTGGAGGACTAAGGAGTACAAACGCTATCTGGCATCAGGAGGAAGGTCCGGTGGTGAGGACAAAGAAAGTGTTGGGAGGGCAGTGATGAGCTGCCAAAAACTCAACAACCGGTTCCCTTCTCCTCACCCCATGAGGGGGTCGTGGCCTGCCCTCCCTGGTACCCCTGCCCCATCCACCCCCCTTCCCTGTCCCCTGACTGCCCCCCACCGCTGCATCCAACCCCAGCTCCTTCCTGACTGCCCCCCGGGACCCTTGCCCCCATTCAATCCCCCTGTTCCCTGCCCTCTGACCACCCCGACCCCTATCCACCTCCCCACCACCACCCTGAACTCCCCTGCCCTCTTCCAACGCTCCCTCCCTGCCCCCTTACCGCGCTTCCTGGAGATGGCTGGCGGCGCTTCAGCCGGAGCTGGGCTGCGCCCACACCACTCGGCTGGAGCCGGGGCTGGGCCAGAGCCGCGCGGCCAAGGCCGGGCCCCGGGGTCAGGGCCGGGCCGGAGCCGAGCCAAGCCGGGCCGGGCCGCGTGGCGCCTGGAGCCCTCCTCATGCCCTGCCCTAGCTCACCTGTGGGAAGCCACTGCTTCCTTCTCAGCCCTCCCAGGCCTCCTGCGTGAACAGCTGATTCGTGGGAAGCCGGGGAGGGGGAGGAGAAGCTGGGGGGAGTGTTCAGGGGAGGAGGCAGAGCGAGGTAAGCTGGGGCCGGGGGCAGGGCAGGGAGCTGCTGGAGCTTTACCAGTTGTTAAATTTAAAAGCCCTTTTAGAACCAGTTGTCCTGAGCGGGACAATCGGTTCTAAAAGGGCTTCTAAATTTAACAACCGGTTCCCGCGAACCAGCTCCAGCTCACCTCTGGGGCGGAGCCCATCAGGAAGTAGCCTAGGGAGTTGTAGCTGTCCCACAGGTGTTACATGTATCACTGTAGACAGCTGCAATCCACAGGGCCCTGGGCTGGAACCTGGAGTAGAGGGAGGGCCCAGGTTCCCCTTATCCCCCCAACTCCCTATTGGATACAAGAGGAGCTGACCTGGACTGTGGGTCCCACCAGAGGGGAAGGTCCCTGGCCTGTCCCCTGACCCACTAGTGGGGTCAGCAGAGACCCTTTCCCCATGCTGGCCAGTGATGAGGTTAGCTGAGTGAACAGCAGGTTTGAGCCACTAGCAAAAGTGGCCAAACCGAGGGCTGCTGTGAATCTCTGAGGCGAGCAAATCCGCCAATAAGCGCAGAAGCCACCAAGGCAGAGGAGGAACTTTGTCACACTAGGTATAATTGGATGAAATTGAGGAAAAGAACATTCAGGGTAACAGGACATTTTCCTAACAGATAATCAACAAACATGATTTCCATCAGTGATTTGCTTAAGACTGAATTGAACATAACATTGGAGTACATATTGTCAGGAACAATCCTTCAAAGTCTCTCAAGACATGCACAAAATGGGACATATCCTACGTAACTTAAGAACCTATGTCTACACAGCATTTGAGCCCAGGCTAACAAAGCTCACGCTAGCTCTCAAAAAACACCCTTTGAAAGTTGCGGCTCGAGCTGAGGCTCAGACTCTGAAGCCCAGGGGGTGGGCTTTTATCGAGCTGGTGTGAGAGGGTTGCTCCCATTTGCTCCAAAGTGCCATGTGGACACAACCTTAAACACTTTTGGAAACTTTACCTAAGAAAAATAAAAAGTTCTTTTCCATCCAGCTGTAATATCTGAAATGATACAAAAATGGTAAAACTACAGGAGAATTAGAAAATAGATTAGCTCAGTTACTATTATTTTGGGATGTTAAAGGAAGCATGCCTACCAAGAAATGTGCATTTTTTTATAAAGTTTGGATTTTTGTTTGTTCTCACAGGATTTCTGTGTTTCTGTTTTTCCTTCATCTTTTCGTCCAAACCTGTATTTTCCTTTTGAAGCTTCTCAGCCTTTTCAGACACCTCTTTAGTATAGACTGGTTGGTCTTTATTCTCCTCCACCATATCAGCAATCTTAGTCATCAGCTTGTCAGCCTGGGCAGCCCGTTCCTCCCACGTAGCTTTATTGTTGAAAGCGCAGTATCGGCCCTGACACTGTTCGATCAGCTCCTGAAGCTGTTTGTTATCCGAGTGGGAGATATACTCCTCCAGGGTTCCACTCCGTAAGTCTTCTCTGCGGGTGAATAAGACGATTGTGTACTTCATGGCCTTGGGACAAAAAATCTCTTGTACTCTCCTCACGGCGCGCTGGTCTTCCTCAGTGAAACGGCCCAGCTGGGTCACCAGCACCAGAGCGTGGGGGCCTGGGGAGGAGAGCGCGACACAGCGACAGATCTCACGGGTGGTTTGTTCATCAGAGTCCTTGGTGTCAAAAATAGCAGGTGTGTCGATAACCACAACCTTCCTTCCATTCCAGGTCCTGCTGCCTTCACTACACGTCTGAGTAACAGGCTTTGCCTTAAGTATGGATTCAAACTTCTCCTCCCCAAGGATGGTGTTTCCTGTTGCACTTATCCTCAAGTGATCCATGCCCTGTCACCCAATCCCAGCTTCTGACAAACAGAGGCTAGGGACACCATTCCTGCCCAGCCTGGCTAATAGCCATATCTTCCATGAATCTATCTAGCTCCCTTTTGAACCCCATTATAGTATTGGCCTTCACAACACCCTCTGGCAAGGAGTTCCAGAGGTTCACGGTGCATCGTGTGGAAAAAATACTTTCTCATGTTTGTTTTAAACCTGCTACCTGCTAATTAAGGAATCAATTTGCAAACATCTAGAAGATAATAAAGTGATAAGTGATAGTCAGCATGGATTTGTCAAGAACAAATCATGTCAAACCAACCTGATAGCTTCTTTGACAGGGTAACAAGCCTTGTGAATGGGGGGATGTGGTAGATGTGATATATCTAGACTTTAGTAAGGCTTTTGATTCAGTCTCACATGACAGATGACAGAACAAGGAGTAATGGTCTCAAGTTGCAGTGGGGGAGGTTTAGGTTGGATATTAGGAAAAACTTTTTCACTAGGTGGGTGGTGAAGCACTGGAATGGGTTACCTAAGGAGGTGGTGAAATCTCCTTCCTTAGAGGTTTTTAAGGCCCGGCTTGACAAAGCCCTGGCTGGGATGATTTACTTGGGGTTGGTCCTTCTTTGAGCAGGGGGTTGGACTAGATACCTCCTGAGGTCTCTTCCAACCCTATTCTATGATTCTATGATAAGAAAAAGCCCTGAATATTGGGACAGACCCTATAAAATTGGGCCATCTGGTCACCCTACTTGAATCATTCCTGCATGGCTGGAGCTCCGGGTCCTTTGAAATCGCCCAGGCCCCTAGACAATTGCCCCCTTCTCCCTCCCCTCCATTAGCAGGCCTGAGATCACCCGAAAAAAATACGTTTAGGGAGAAGCAGAGGGGACCAAGGAGTGACTCGCTTACAGAGCTTACACGCATACAGAGTCCAGTACTGGTCCCATTGAAGCCCAGGAGAAACAATTCCGATTGTTATCAGCAGGAACTAGTCTGGGCCCCCCAAAATAATAATAATAATAATAATGGCCTAATTACAATCTATTTTTACCAAATATCGCCAGTGCATGAGCTCTCAGGGTGATTTAACAATATAGGAAGTTTGAAGAACAAACAAGCTGCTCTTTGAGCTAGAGGGAGCCAAAGAAACATTCACATGTGAAAATGTCAAACCGGGGAAATGTTTTCATGTTCCGTAACTCAAACACCATTTCACGAGTTATCGTCAGACTCCTCAGAAACTCTTAGTTTACTAGGTAAATCTGGGATTTTTTAGGCCTAACACATTTTCCAGGCTAAAGTTATAGGGGGGCTAAAATGGGGCTTTCAAATGAAAGCTGGTTACAATATTAATGTATCATCTTGGATGGTGCATGGCTTCCGCTGCTGCAGGTAGCGGGATCCACCACAAGCTCTATCCACAATCTGCCCATTGCTCAAAAGGTACCACTCCTGAACCTGGCATTCCCTAGGCTGGGGAAACCCCTTTATCGGGCCCAGTCCCCTTGCCCATGTTCTTAAGAACATAAGAACGGCCACACTGGGTCAGACCAAGGTCCATCTAGCCCAGTATCCTGTCTTCCAACAGTGGCCACTGGCCAGTGCCAGGTGCCCCAGAGGGAATGAACAGAACAGGGAATCATCAAGTGATCCATCCCCTGTCGCCCATTCCCGGCTTCTGGCAAACAGGGAAAGGCCCTCAGAGCTGGTGCAGAACCTCCCACAACATCGCCTGAAGCCACATGAAATTTAAGGGAAAACAGGGAGGTTTTGGTGGGATGGGAGAGTGGGGATAAATGTTCTGTGGGTGGTTGGGGGGTGGGAGAAGCTGGGGCAGGATTAGGGGAGATTTCCCCCAATTGCTCCATCAGAGATGGGGATTTCACACACATTTTAACATGGAGCACAGATCAAATGCGTTAAAGTAAATGTTCAAGTTTCATGAGACAGTGCCCTAGTAATGACACCGTTTTGTCTCTGTTTGTAGGAGTGAGGATGGTACCATCTGGCTTCAGAACAAGTCAGACAGCTGCCCCTTGGTAGGGAATAAATATCCTACCTGTGCAGAGTACCTGGTGCTTTCTTTTCCTCCTCTGACACAGAATTGAAAACTTCGCCTAAATGAAAGCAAAAAGCCTGTTTGAAATCTGGATTCAGGAATCCCATCACTGCAGGGCTGTGCGGTAATACCTCAGGCAGGTTAGTAGCTGTTGGAGTTCAGTGATGGTCTCATTGGGAAGTGCAACAGCCCCCCTCCAGGAAATGAAGGAGTTTTGTATTATTGGTATTGCTGAGCCCTGCAACACTAGAACAGATCCAGCAGGTTTTTATTATAATGTTACCAGTTCATTTAATTATACAAGAGCTACCTGAAGCCTCATTCATGCAAACCCTATTGATGATGCTTTTTTCTCTTTGGCTGACCTGACTCCATTGCAAGCAACCCCTGAACTCCTCCTAGGGTGGTGGTAGCTACTGAATAATGGTAAAAAGTACAACTAGGTAAGTAGAACTGGATACAGTAGTGTAGACAGAACTCATCCTATGCCGGTAACGCTTTTTCTATACACATGCACATCTATTGAGCTTATATAATCTTATACCCTAAAGAGTCTGTTCACAGAAGAAGGTTGTGAAACAAACCCCAAAACTAAGGGCTTCATCTGCTGCTGGGAACAGAAACTTTCCTGGTCCTCCCAGCTCCCCACTCCTGCCTTGATTTCACTGGTCCATGTTGACCCCCAGGATCCCCGAAGGCTGATCTTGACCAGTGAAATCAAGGTACAAGGTGTTAACCTGATTCTAGACTAGGGAAACCTCATCTTAGGTTTGGGTTACGTAACACATGTGCACCAGGGCTCGGCCCAGGCTCAGCCACAATAACCTGTTCTCACCAATATACACACTGAAAACGTACAAGGTCTGTGTGACGGTACCTCCCATAAGGCTTTATGGAAATATGCTTAGAATGTGTTTTATGCTACATATGCCATGTAACATATCTCTGTGAAGGTTATGATCTACTGAATCTATTCATCCAATTTGCATGCATGTATCATTTTTGTATTCGACGTTATGAATGTTATGAATGTTGGCTGTGTACTGGCTTGGTTTCTAAATAACCTCAGTAGAGCATTTGGTCAGTTCCTGGAGAAAGGAATGTTGAAATACCTAATCAAGAGAGACTTAATGGACAATGAATCTTGTAAGGCTGCAATCCACATAAGAAGTCTACTTGAGGACGTTCAAGGTAGCATGTAAACAATGGATGCTACCTGTAAAAACTGTGAGTCATGCATGGACATGTGACTTGCCCAGGTGACTCCTAAACTGCATCTTGGAGCTGCACTTTGCATAGGACTGAGGAGGGGGGTCTCCACCCACAAAAGAAAGTCTATTTAAACCCTTGGAAGACCCCTCCATTTTGTCTTCAGCTGGCTAAAGAGAGGAGCCATCATGAAGAATCCCCTAGCTACCACCTGAGCTGGAACAAGAGCTGTACCAGGGGAAAGAATTGTGCCTAGGCCTGGAAGGGGTCCAGTCTGAGAAAAAACTTACTGAAGCATCTCTGAGGGTGAGATTATCTGTATTCAGTTTGATCTGACAGATTTGCGCATTTTATTTTATTTTGCTTGTGACTTACTTTGTTCTGTCTGTTACTACTTGGAACCTACTTTCTGTATTTAATAAAATCACTTTTTACTTATTAATTAACTCAGAGTATTGTGATAGACCCAGACCAGTTGGGAACAGCAGAGTAGTAGAAGGAAGATATACTGGTCACTGGATAAGTAGTTTTCTGTTCCCTGAGTGACCAGAGCAGGGGCTGCTCCAGGCTAATAGACCCCCTGACTCCAATTAACCTGCTAAGAGTCAGGTGAGGCAGTTAAGCACCTGACTCTAATTAAGGCCCCTCTAATGCTATAAAAGGGCTCACTCCAGTCAGGCCAGGGGGAGTCAGAGGAGAGGAAGTGTGTGTGAGAGAGAGAGGAACTGGGAGTGAACAAGAGGTGTGCAAGAAGCTGAGAGTGAGTAGGCGTACTGCTGCAGGATGGAGACGTACAAGTGTTATCAGATATCAGGAGGAAGGTCCGGTGGTGAGGACAAAGAAGGTGTTGGGAGGAGGCCATGGGGAAGTAGCCCAGGGAGTTGTAGGTGTCGTGCAACTGTACCAGGAGGCACTCTAAACAGCTGCAGTCCACAGGGCCCTGGGCTGGAACCGGAGTAGAGGGTGGGCCCGGGTTCCCCCAAACCTCCCAACTCCTGATCAAACACAGGAGGAATTGACCTGGACTATAGCTTCTACCAGAGGGGAAGGTCTCTGGACTGTTTCCTGACCCACAGGGTGAATCTGTGAAGGGAGCAAATCCGCCAATAAGCCCAAGGCCCACCAAGGTAGAGAAGGAACTTTGTCACAGTATGTATTAATACTTGGGGAGCAAACAACTGTACATCTCTCTCTATCAGTGTTATAGAGGGCGAACAATTTATGAGTTTACCCTACATAAGCTTTATACAGGGTAAAACGGATTTATTTGGGTTTACTCCCCATTGGGAGTTGGGTATGTAAGTGTTAAAGACAAAAACACTTCTGTTAGCTGCTTTCAGTGAAGCCTGCAGCTTTGGGGCAAGTAATTCAGACCCTGGGTCTGTGTTGGAGCAGACAGGTGTGTCTGGCTCAGCAAGACAGGGTGCTGGGGTCCTGAGCTGGCAGGGAAAACAGGGGTAGAAGTCGTCTTTGCACATCGGGTGGCAGCTCCCAAGTGGGTTTCTGTGATCCAACCCGTCATAGTCGGTAAAACAGGTCACCAGACAGTGACAGGTTCTGTTCAGATGAGGGACAGGAGACAATGCCTGGCTGACCACTGTGTAGTGTGTGTCTGGCAGTGGAAGTCAAAGTGCACATGGAATCACCAGCTAATCAAGATTGCAAAGTCGATCAGAGATCAAAAAAAGGAAGGAACGTGCAGCAGGCGGGTGTCTGGTTTATGACAAAGACCTGACTAATTCTTAGATCTATCAGGAGAACGCAGGGAGACACACGGGATCTTTCACCTAGGACGTGAGCTGACAGGGGCCTTGCTTCATGAACAGAAGCTCACAGCCACGCCAGGCTGGAACACACGGGGAGGATTTGGGGTGAGCTTCTGCTCTGATGACATCATAAAGTGCCATGAGTTAAGTTGAGGCTTTAGTCTGTGCGCTATCATTTTATTTTATCTGTAACCCTTTGTTTCCAGTGCTGCTGCCGGCTGCCATCAGACTCTCTGGTCTTTGTTCAATACACGTACACTCGCCTTCTCTATGTACAAATCTCAGTGCTGTGTGCTATACAGAGCTCTGTTCCCAGGGTAACTAGTAAGTGGTGCTGTACTGCGCCTTTGGGACCAGTGGGTCTGTAATTCTGTGAGTGCCCAGTGGCTCCAGGGCTGGACACTGCAGGGGATGCTCTGATGCTCGGGGGCTGGAGCGTATCTGTTGCTAATCTGCAGAGGGAGCGGAGCCTGCGTAGGCTGAGAGGGGGGGAGCTGGTGCGGCCTGTGGCTGGGGGCGCCGGGAGCTGACCCCTGCCAGACAAGGCTGCCTCATGCTAAGGGCAGGTGCTAGCAAGGGGCCTCCCAGCCCTGGGTACCCTGGGAAGTGTCATGGGGCATTGGCTGCCTTCTGAATATTTACTGTGGTGTACGGGGCCTTCAATAGCCCCCTAGGGCTGCTGGAGCTTGTCACCCCCAGAAGGACCCTCTCCTCCTCCTCAGCTGAGGGGCTGGGGCTGCCAGAACACACAGTGTGCTCAGTTAGACACAGAGGGGGATTCAGGTTTCCTGGGGCCCTGGGCCAGAGCAAGTGGGGGGACCCCTCCCCACCCCTTCTGCCTGCAGCCCCGCCACAGTCCCACCCCTTTCTGCCACTTGCCCGGGGCCCACCTTTGTTCCATCCAGGGTCCCCCATTCCACCCCCCACTACAGCCCCGCAACCCCGTTTGCTCCTTTCTGTCCCGTCCCCCACTGCAACCCCACGACCGGTGAAGCCCTGTCCCTCCCGCCATGGCCCCAGGCACAGTGGGGAGTGAGAGCTTAGCAACACTGCAATACGGCCTTCCCCTGGCTGCTTGGAGGGGACTCCTTTCCCCACCACTGCCTCAGGCTGGGAGAGCTGCCAGCTGATCTCCTCCATCTTTAACTCCATCATTGTCCTCTGCGCCCCCCTCAGCCTCCCTCCTGCTGCCACATCCCCGTGATCCCCATTCCCTGCACCCCTAAATCTGCCTCTTGCTCGCCCAGTGCCCTGCTGCCCTGCACTCTCCCCATCTAATTGCACAAAACTGAACACCTTAGCCCCACCTCTTCCCTCAGGCCCTGCCCCACCCCACTCACTACATTCCCCCTCCCTTGGTGACTCACTGTCCCCCACCCTCACTCACTTTCACTGGGCTGGGGTAGGTGCTTGGGGTGCAGGAGGGGGTGACAGCTCTGGCTGGGGATGCAGGGTCTGGGGTGGGGCTGGAGATGAGGGCTTTGGGGTGCAGGAGGGGGCTCCGGGTTTGGGAGGGCTCGGGGCTAGGGCAGGGATTTGGGGCTCAGGATTGAGCTGCGTGCTTACCTCGGGTGGCTCCCTGTTAGTGATGCAGCAAAGCTAAGGCAGGCTGCCTGAGCTGACACCACATGGCGCGTGCCCTGGAAGCAGAAGGTCCAGCACTAGTAGGGTTACCATACGTCCGGTTTTTCCTGGACATGTCCGGCTTTTTGGTAATCAAACCCCCGTCCGGGGGGAATTGCCAAAAAGCTGAACATGTCTGGGAAAATACCAGCCGGGCACTTCCCCTCCCGGGCTCCAGCTGCTCTGCTCTGGTGGCGCAGGGTCCGGAGGCATGGGGGCTGCCCGAAGCCAGTAGCGCTTGGGCAGCTCGGCCCTTAAACAGAGCCAAAGAGTCAGGGGAGGAGCACAGCAGCCGGAGCCCGGGAGGGGAAGTGCCCGGCTGGGGGCGCAGGGTCCGGAGGCAAGGGGGCTGCCCGAAGCCCGAGCGCTACCGGCTTCACAGTTTGCCGGGCAGCCTCCAAACCCTGCGCCGGCTGGGGGCGCAGGGTCTGGAGGCTGCCCAGCAAACCATGAAGCCGGTAGCACTCGGGCAGTCCTTTTCGCGTGGCTGGGAGGGAGGAGGGGGAGTTAGGGCGGGGACTTTGGGGAAGAGGCGGGGAAGGGTGGAGCTGGGGTGGGAAAGGGGCGGGCCAGGGCCCGTGGAGTGTCCTCTTTTTTTTATTTTTTAAATATGGTAACCCTAAGCACTAGTAGCCGGGGGGCCAGGAGGCTCCGCATGCTGCTCTTGCCCACAGGCACTGTCCCACCCTCCAGCTCCTATTGGCCAGTTCCTGGCCAATGGGAGGGTGGAGCCAGTGCTGGGGTGGGGGCAGCGCGCAGAGCCCCATGGCCCCACCGCCGCCTAGGAGCTGGACCTGCTGGCCACTTAAGTTCCAGGGTGCAGCACGGAGCCAGGACAGGTAGGGACTAGCCTGACTTAGTGCTGCAGCACTGCTGACCGAACCTTTAATGGCTGTGTCAGCAGTGCTGACCAGAGCTGCCAGGGTCCCTTTTCGGCCGGGTCACGCTATCCTCATCCCCCTTTCACCCGGTCTCTGCTCCTCCTCTCAGTCCCTGTGTCCTGACCAGCCCCCTGAACCACAAGAACCAGGGATCACCCAATGAAATTAATAGGCAGCAGGTTTAAAACAAAGATAAGGAAGCACTTCTCCACACAACGCACAGTCAACCTGTGGAACTCCTTGCCAGGGAATGTTGTGACGGCTATAAGTATAACTGGGTTCAAAAAAGACTTATGCCTGGTCTACATTAGTCGGTTATTTTGGAATTAGCCGAGTTAATTTAAAAAAAAAGATTCCGTCCACACAACCAAACCATTTTTTTCAATTTAAAAGGCTCTTTAATCCGATTTCTGTACTCCACCTTGGCAAGTGGATTAGCATTTAAATCGAGATCGCAATCCTGGGTTAAAGGTATTGTGGACGCAATTCAACGTTATTGGCCTCCAGGAGCTATCCCAGAATGCTCCCTTGTGAGTGCTCTGGACAACACTCTCAACTCCAATGCACTAGCCAGGAGGGCAGGAAAAGCCCCGGGAACTTTTTAATTTCATTTCCTATTTGGTCACCATCAGCACAGTCCACCATCACAGGCGACCATGCAGAGTCCACCATCACAAGAGATCACGCAGTCCCAGATTCGCAGACTAGCTCCAGCATGGTCCAAATGGGAGGTACTTGATCTCATCGCATGTTGGGGAGACGAATCTGTTATGGCAGAACTACGTTCCAAAAAAAGGAACACAAATACATACGCTAAAGTCTCCAGGGCCATGACGGAAAGATTAGAAGGCGGAAAAAATGAACTCAGGATGACATATTCGCCAAGCTCATGCAGTCCTCCCACACTGATAGGGCCCAGCTGAATGCATGGAGGCAAACAATTGTGGTGTCCCATAAAGCATTACAGGAACACGAAGAGAGGAGGGACGTGGGCGATGAGAGCAGGCAGGACACTGTGGTCAAGCTCATAGGGGAGCAAACTGATATGCTCTGCTGTATGGTGGATCTAATGCGGGAAAGGCAGCAAGACCACAGACTGCCGCTACAGCCCCTGTATAACTGCCCTCCCTCCTCCCCAAGTTCCATAGCCTCCTCACCCAGATGCCCAAGAACATGAGGAGGGAGGC
Organism: Chrysemys picta bellii; assembly: GCF_011386835.1. Classification (NCBI taxonomy): domain Eukaryota; kingdom Metazoa; phylum Chordata; order Testudines; family Emydidae; genus Chrysemys; species Chrysemys picta. The sequence continues at coordinate 2,448,236 of NC_088792.1, read as the reverse complement.
TACGGAGACCCACACACTCAACCCCAGAGGATCACCCAAGCAGCATAAAGCTGACATATGTGAACTTTTGATTTGGTTTCTGGACTTTTCCTTCCCTCCTCTTCCACCCCCCTAACCAAATCCCTCCTCCCCCCCTCCCCCGGACTACCTTCTGATTTCTCTCAATGTGTTGTGCAGCAAATAATAAAGAGTGTTTTTTAAACAATTGTGACTTTATTTCCTTTCATATATATATAGGGGGCGGAGAAACAAGAGAAACAAACACAACTGTCACACCGTATCCTGGCCAGTCATGAAACTGGCTTTCAAAGTTTCTCTGATGCGCAACACTTTCTGGTGTGCTCTTCTAATTGCCCTATTGTCTGGCTGTGTGAAATTGGCCACCAGGCGAGTTGCCTCAACCTCCCACTCTGCCATAAACGTCTCCCCCTTACTCTCACAGATATTGTGGAGGGCACAGCAAGCACTAATAACAATGGGGATATTGGTTTTGCTAAGGTCTATCCGAGTCAGTAAACTGCGCCAGCACGCTTTCAAATGTCCAAAAGCACCATTCTCCACTTGCTCAGCCTATAGTTGAACTGTTCCTTACTACTGTCCACGGTGCCTGTGTATGGCTTCATGAGCCATAGCATTAAGGGGTAGGCTGGGTCCCCGAGGATAACTATAGGCATTTCTACATCCCCAACAGTAATTTTCTGGTCTGGGAAGTAAGTCCCTTCCTGCAGCTGTTCAAACAGACCAGAGTTCCTGAAGATGCAAGCGTCATGCACCTTTCCCAGCCATCCCACGCTGATGTTGGTGAAACATCCCTTGTGATCTACCAGTGCTTGCAGCACCATGGAAAAGTACCCCTTGCGGTTTACGTACTGGCCGCCTTGGTGTTCCGGGGCCAAGATAGGGTCTGTGGATGAGGGGAAAGCAGTGGATGTGTTATTCCTTGACTTTAGCAAAGCTTTTGATACGGTTTCCCACAGTATTCTTGCCAGCAAGTTAAAGAAGTATGGGCTGGATGAATGGACAGTAAGGTGGATAGAAAGCTGGCTAGATCATCGGACTCAATGGGTAGTGATCAATGGCTGCATATCGAGGTAGCAGCCGGTATCAAGCGGAGTGCCCCAAGGGTCGGTCCTGGGGCCGGTTTTGTTCAATATCTTCATTAATGATCTGGAGGATGGCGTGGACTGCACTCTCAGCAAGTTTGCAGATGACACTAAACTGGGAGGAGTGGTAGATATGCTGGAGGGTAGGGATAGGATACAGAGGGACCTAGACAAATTAGAGGATTGGACCAAAAGAAACCTGATGAGGTTCAACAAGGACAAGTGCAGAGTCCTGCATTTAGGACGGAATAATCCCATGCACTGCTACAGACTAGGGACCGAATGGCTAGGTAGCAGTTCTGCAGAAAAGGACAGTGGATGAGAAGCTGGATATGAGTCAACAGTGTGCCCTTGTTGCCAAGAAGGCTAACGGCATTTTGGGCTGTATAAGTAGGGGCATTGCCAGCAGATCGAGGGACGTGATCGTTCCCCTCTATTCAACATTGGTGCAGCCTCATCTGGAGTACTGTGTCCAGTTTTGGGCCCCACACTACAAGAAGGATGTGGAAAAACTGGAAGGAGTCCAGTGGAGGGCAACAAAAATGATTAGGGGGCTGGAGCACATGAGTTATGAGGAGAGGCTGAGGGAACTGGGATTGTTTAGTCTGCAGAAGAGAAGAGTGAGAGGGGATTTGATAGCTGCTTTCAACTACCTGAAGGGGGGTTCCAAAGAGGATGAAGCTCGGCTGTTCTCAGTGGTGGCAGATGACAGAACAAGGAGTAATGGTATCAAGTTGCAGTGGGCGAGGTTTAGGTTGGATATTAGGAAAAACTTTTTCACTAGGAGGGTGGTGAAGCACTGGAATGGGTTCCCTAGGGAGGTGGTGGAATCTCCTTCCTTAGAGGTTTTTAAGGCCCGGCTTGACAAAGCCCTGGCTGGGATGATTAGTTGGGGATTGGTCCTGCTTTGAGCAGGGCGTTGGACTAGATGCCTCCTGAGGTCCCTTCCAACCCTGATATTCTATGATATGCGTTCCGTCTATCGCCCCACCGCAGTTAGGGAACCCCAGCGCATTAAAGCCATCCACCATGGTCTGCATATTTCCCAAAGTCACTACCCTTGATAGCAGCTGGTCAACGATTGCATTGGCTACTTGCAGCACAGCAGCCCCCACAGTAGACTTGCCCACTCCAAATATGCAGATATACATGTCAAAATCATTGTAATTTATTTATGTAGAGATTTTTTGCAGACTCAGTTATAAAATAGTGCACAGCTGTCTTTATTCTCAAGCGTAAATTGTTTCTGGGCTTGCTGAGAAAAGTCTTATTAACAAACATACAAGTGTCACTTTTCACAGCCTCCCAGTTAGCTAGTAAGTCTGCTGTGAAAAGTGATACTTGCATGTTTGTTAATATCACTTTTCTCAGTAAGCCCAGGACAAATTAAACCAGGGGGGAGTAGTGGGGACCAGGGGCAATGGGGGGATGGATGTGGGGATAGAGGAGGCACTGGGGATATAGGTGATGGGGGGTGGCGCCTGCTGCTGCATGGCTGGAGCTGAGGGTAGGCAGCTGGGGGGCTAGAGCAGGATCCTGGGGGCTGTGGCCAGGGGGGCCTGAGCCCAACCCAGAGGGTCAGTGCCTGCCACCGCATGGCCATAGCCCTGTGGCCCTGAAGTGACGTCCCACCGCTGGAACCCGCCACCCAACCACCCCAAGGATGAAATCTGAGCCCAAGTCTGCCCCATCAAGGTGGATCAACAACTCAGATTCCTTCTCCAGCATTGTGCAGCACATACGAGAGTAACAGGGAGGGCAGGGATGGAGTCACTGCTTTGCACCCCTCCCATCACTGCCCAGGAGGCTGTTGTGGCCACATGAAAATCCCCTGGTGGCTGTATTTGAGAAACACATCTCTGACTGCTAGAAGCTGGAGTTGACAGCAAGGGATGGATTACTTGATTGCCTGTTCTGTTCCTTCCCTCTGAAGCACCTGGCACAGGCCAGTGTAGAAAAAAAAAAAAAAAAGATATTAAGCTAGATGGACCTTTGGTCTGACCCAGCACAATTGTTCTTATGTATAGTGTTCAATTTCAGCTTATGATTTTTAAAAACACATTGAAATATTTGAATGAGTTCTTTGATTTTTAAAATGTCCACTAAAAGAGAATCTTTTTATCTAAGTGTAAGCAGGGTCTCAATGAGCTCTCTGCTGACAGCTAACTGGGAGGGGGAGAGACTTCAGGAGCAAACTGTATTTACATGCATACACCCACTCTGTGTAGGTATCCAGCAGACAGGAGCTGTGTTGCTCAAAAGTGAGAAACTTTGGCTGGTGTTGGGTTACAAAACACTGTAGTTACTAAATGCAGGGGTAGTGAAATGTTATCCGTGTAGTTGTCTTTATTGTGTAAGTAAAGGGAAGCAGAACTGTGCTTAACCTGGCCCGAATGAGGCGGTCACTCTCAGCTGAAAGGGCCTCATTAAGCCAAGGGCTGGAATGCCAGTACCCACTGAAAGCAAGAAGGGTGGGGACAGGTGTCTGAGCTGAGAGGTGTGGCCTGTCCCTAAAGGGATCTTGGTCTAGTTCAGGCCTGCACAACATGCGGCCCGCGTGGGCTGAGTAGGTGGGCTCACTATGCGGCCCATGGGGGGTGAGTAGGCAAGTGAAGGGTGAGGGAGGGGGGCTGAGGAGGCAAGCAGACAGGCAGTGAGTAGGTGAGTCGGAGGTGTGGGGGGCTGAGGAGGTGGGCGGGTGGGCAGGTGAGCCAGCGGCAAGGGAGGGGGGCTGAGTAGGCGAGCGGGGGGGTGGGGGACTGAGAAGGCAAGCGGGTGGGCAGTGGTGAGGGGTGAGTAGGTGAGCCGTGGTAGGGGGGCTGAGGAGGTGAGCGGCGAGTCGGTGGCTGACCTGTTCTACTGATCTGGTCTGGCTCCCATCCCCTCTCCAAAGGTTGCAGCTGTCTGGAGGTGCTGCCTTCCTCATTCACATCTCATTCATTCAACAGGGCAATTGATTACAAAGTGGGGGAAAGATCTTATTCTACTTCTAGCAAAAAGACATTTTTCTTTTACCTTAATTATACTGCCTTAGTGGCCCACTATAACATATTACCAAGGTACAATACCTCTGTTTCGGTAGGGCAGCACTGGGGAAGGAGGGTTTGTTTCCGTGGGACATGTGGCACTGGGGGGAGGGGTTGTTGGGGGGGTTGTTTTGGGGGGGGCTGCGTGGCGCTGGGGGGGTTCCATGGGGCAGGCAGCGCTGGGGTGGTGGTGTTGTCTTTCGGGGGGGCTGGGCGGAGCTGGGGGGGGGGTTCAGCGGGGCCAGGGGGTTTCGGCCCTCAGCTGTTTTCTTTGGAGTAATATGGCCCTCGCCGCTTTACGAGTTGTGTAGGCCTGGTCTAGTTTAACCTGTTCCTTTGCACTGTTCAAAAATAAAGCTAAATAGACTTCATTAAGAGTCTTTTGTTATGTTAAATGCTCAGTCAGAGCTGGAATCACTTGTGATAGAGCATTGTTTCTATCCAGCCTCCTAAGAGCTAAAAACTACCTGCCGGATTGGTGAGTAGAGTTCAATGTCATGGGGATCAATTTATCATGTTTCCTCTGGGCATGATAAATTGATCTGCAAATTGACACTTGTACTTACTCCACCTCGGCAGAAGGAGTAAGCAGTGTCAACGGGAGAGCTGCGGCAGTTGACTTGCCGCTGTGAGAAGAACCAGGTACATTGAACTAAGGGCACGTCTTCACTACCCGCTGGAGCGGCGGGTAGCAATCGATCTATTGGGGATTGACTTATCGCGTCTAGTGAAGGTGTGATAAAATCGATCCCCGATGGCTCTGCCGTCGACTCCGGAAATCCACTGCGGCAAGAGGCGGAAGCGGAGGTTGACGGCAGCGTGGCAGCGGTCAACTCGCCGCCGTCCTCACAGCCAGGTAAGTCGACCTAAAATACGCAACTTCAGCTACGCTATTCACATAGCTGAAGTTGCGTATCTTAGATCGATCCCCCCCCCCGTAGTGTAGACCTAGTCTAAGATACTTCAACCATTGGCAATCACTAAGGCTATGTCTACATGGGAAACTGAACAACAAAAGTTTTGTCTTTAAGAGGTGTTAAAAAACACACAATCTGAAACACAACAGTTTTGCCTGCGACAGGCACCTGTGAGAACAGCACTTTGTCAGCAGGACAAAGCTAATGCTGCTCGTTGGGGATGGAAGACTTTGTCAACAAGAGAGCCGACAAGCAACGGCTAAACTGCACACCTTTTAGCAGCACGGTTGTAGTGACACAGCTGTGTCACTAAAAGTTGCATAGTATAGACAAAGCATAAGAGACTGACCGACAGAGGTCACAGCAGAGAGGCAGATGACAAGCAGTCGGCCAGCGGGAGGTGGTGAGGAACAGCAACTGGTGGGAGCAGCAAGGAACAGTGGCAGGCAAAGCAGGCAGCAAAGATGAACAGAGGCTGGTGAGTCGGCCAGCCAGAGCTCAGATGGCAGAGCAAGCCATGTGCCTTCTTCCCCAGATGGGAGGTGAACTCACACAGATGCACCTCTGAGCCCTGGGTCCTCGCTGACCATGGACAAGCACTGTAAGTGGGGTGTGGTAAGAAAGCAGAGGGGGGGCACAGAAAAGGAATTTTTGGTTGTAGAACTCAAGAACATGAGGCAGAAGACACTGTCCCATGTAGGGTGACCAGATGTCCCAATAAAATCAGGATGGTCCCGATATTTAACTCTTTGTCCCATGTCCCGACTTATATACAGTTGGGATGCCATTTGTCCCAATATTGTAAAGTTGTCAGGCGTCTGGTTGGTGTGGGCTGGTAGGCTCCATACCGGGTTCTGCGCAGCTCCCTGGAAGTGGTACATCTCCCTCTGGGTTCTCGGCGCAGGGACCACCGAGGAGCTCGAGCCCCCACCCAGTGACCTGGGAAAATCTTACACACACCCCTAGGCGCATCAAAGAGGCAATACTTCCCCTCTCGCAAAGCGTCTCGGTGTAGCAGAAAAATTTTAACATGAGGTAAACAATATCAGCAATAAATTGGGAAAACACCACAACTAGAGTTCAAAGACCAAACCATGAGCAAAGACCCACCCCCAACAAATTGGGCTGTCCTTTCCCTTTGGTTCTTGAGTCCAGCAACCCCAAAATCACCCGAAGTCCCCAAAGTCTCTTGAGTCCAGCAACCCAAGAATCACCAAAAGTCCAACAACCTAAAAGTCTCTGTCCCTGGTCAATGCAGCCCCAGCATTTTTACCCCCCTGGGTGGAAATGGGGGCAGGGTGCATTAAGGGGCACCTTACATGGTCTGAGGCCAACTACCCTGCCTCTCCATGGGGTTCTGCTGCAGCCTTCACCCCAAGCCACTCCACACCACCAGCCATCCCACAAACTGCTCAGCTCTGCCAGCCACTTAGCAATATATCTTCAGGCCTCTCCACAGGTAACACAGCACTCAGTGATTTTTAGTTCTTTAGTGATTCCAGCTTGTAGTAGAGGAGCCCCAGGACTGGTACACCATTGGCCCAAAGTGAATTCAGCTTAGCAGTCTGTAACTAGACTCCTAATAGAATCAAAATTAGCTCTGACATTCAACAGAGAAGAAAGACAATGCAAGTGCTTAGTCAGTCAGTCACTGACACTCACACAATTCACTGGGTTTTGGAACCCATGTCCCTTGTCTAGCGAGTGCTATTTAGTTGATGGCGAGTCCCTCTGTCATACAACAGTTCCACTGGCCTTGATTTACATAATCAGGGCAACAACACTTTATTCTTCCTGCCCCAATAACAGAGAAACTGGGGATCCCACAGCAGCCAAATTGACCATTTTGGGCTGCTGTGGGCTCATGCTAGGCAGGCTGGGTGTGCCTATGCAAACAAGATCAGCCCCTGAAGTTCTTTTGCACAACTTGCCACAATTTACCACCAGATGTCAGGGTAGAGCTCTTCCTGACTCTGCTTACACCTGTTACAGGAAAACTTAATTTTCTAAAATTTTAGAAGAAAGAGAAAGATTGTTAGTTTCTCTCACTTTACAAGGAATGTATCTTCTGCAGTCTTTTACAAGCTTTGGCAACCAATGTATCATTAACTTAAAAAAAGTCTCACTATACCAGGATTTCAAAATTACCATTAATTTGATTAGTTCATATTTTTTTTCACTATAACTATCTAATATTTCATACATCAGAACCTTAGATTACCTACTCAATTTCTTTTTCAGCATAATCAAAACATGAATATAAAATACATTTCAACATATATCTAAATAATGTTTGTTTAATTTTGAGAGGTTTATAGTACAGCAGGTCGGGACAGGGAAACACAAAGGCCGCTCTCGGGGGGTCATCCTATGGGAAAGGGAAGGATTCGGCCCCAGGGGTGACAATAGCAACGCAGGAGGTGGAGGGGACAAGGATGGGGACAGCACCAGGGGCAGGTCAGAGGCAGGGGCAATAGTGGAACCGGGGGCCCCAGTAGCTGGGCCACTGGGGGGGTGGCACCCTGCAATTGGGCTCGGGGTCAGTGGGATGGGAGAGGGGCCCTCAGCGATACCAGGCTCTTGCTCTAAGGCAGGTGGTATGGCCACGGCATCCATGGGTGGAGAATCAGTGAAGGGGCCCCCACATGGGAGGAGGTCGGTTGCCCCGCAGCTACAAGGGAGTCCCCTGGTGACTCGGGTCCCAGCCGCGAGGCACTGGCCATCACCTCAGTAGGCTCGGCAGCCGTCAGCGGGGTGCCATCTCTGGCCAGGTTGGTGGAAGAGTCCAGGGGCCCCTCGGAGGCAGGAGCAGAAGCAACGGTTTGGGGGACTGAGCATGGTGAAAGGGGGGCCGGGGTGAGATCGCTCAGATTGAGGCCCGCTGGCAGAGGTTCGTCCTCCCCCTGGGAGACCGGGATCAGACCCAGGGACTCAATCTCCTTGTAGGTGGAAGGGAGATCACTTTCCCCCACCCCGGGGCTCTCCCCGCCAGCGCCCAAAGCGATGCTTGCCTCGGGGCTCCAGATGGTAAGGGGGCAGGACGGGCTCCATCGGGGGCCTCCGCGAGGAAGGACTGTGGAGGAGGGACAGTGCTACCCTCCAGTGCTGCCACGACTTCCTCAGCCAGCACTATTGGATGGGATATGCCAGGGGGGATGGAGGACGGCTCGGCATCGGTGCCCCCCTTCCTGGTCTTCCGGGGGGCCTTCGCATTGGATAGAAGGAGCGGAGCTCGAGCCTTCCACTTGCCCCGCTTCCCCTGCACTAGGGCCCAGCCCTCCATGACATCATCAGGGGGCTGCCTAACAGGGGTTGGGGCAGGGGCGATGGCTCAGGGACTCGGGGAGGTAAAGGTGGGGCAGCACGAGGGACGGAAGATTCCCCTTGGGGTGGGCCCTCTCCTATGTCCGGCGGTATCCCCGCCACACCCTCTTCCACGGGCCCCGCAGATTGCATGCAGCGGAGGCGGGGCTCTCCCACTCATCTGGGTGTGCTGGGGGGAGTACCCCTTGGGCTCGAACAGGAGCAGTGGTGGACCAAGAAGGAGGTGGGGCAGCTCCAGGTGCTGGACAGCTAGAGGTGCCAGCGATGATGGGGCCGGCGCCCTGTCAGGGCTCAGGGGTCCTGGACACTCCTCCTTGCCGGGCCAAGGGCCAGTCCCTCCGGACGTGCCCCATCACCCAGTAGAGGTAGCACCGGGCCTCCCCAGTGGAATAATGCACCCGGTAGCGGGCCCCCGATAGGGGACCAGGAAGGACCCCTCGAGCGCCTCTCCATCACGCGCCACCGGCGGCAGTTGAAGCTGCACCTGCCGGCGGAATGAGAGGACATGATGGAGGGCGGGGTCTTTGCAGCCCAGTGGGAAAGAGCTAACAACGGAGATGGGTTTCCCCAGGGTAGAGAGGGCGGGCAGCAGGGCGGCATTGGGCAGGAAGGGAGGGATGGAGGTCAGGACTATCCGGATGCCCAGGTCCTCTAGCGGCTCCAGGAGGACGAACGCGCCCCCCACCACCTGGCCCTTCTCCACCACCTCCTGGGCAGTGGCCTCCGATGCTAGGGAGACAACCTTTCCGTACATTTTGGAGGCCGCTACGATGGCCGTGGGACCCATCACCCTCGCCAACGCCCGCACATAGGTTTCCACATGGAGCGAGGCGGGCACCAGGAGGCAACAGACGCCGTGCTTCCTGGTCAAGGTGGGGAAGGGGCCCCAGCCACTATAGATGGTAGCAGAGGCAGTGGCTGGGAGAGATGACGTAGCGGCAGGTGGGAGGGCCGCCGCCACCTGGGCGTACACCCTGGGGGCTGGGGGAGGGGCACCCACAGAGCTGGTGGAGGGAGCAGCGGGAAGGGACGCTGCGGCCAGTGGCAGGGCTGCGGCGGTGGGGGCAGCACCTGCAATGGAGGACCTGGTCTTTTTGGAGGGGCCCTTACCCTTCTTTTTGCCCTGGCCCTTCCCGCTGGTTGGGGGGGCTCCCCCAGAGTCGGAGGGGGCAAGGGACGTGGCAGCAGCAGAGTTTACCCAATTGCCCGCTGCTGCCGGTGCACCAGCGGGGGCCATAGCAGGTGGTTCGGCAGCGGTGGTTGAGGTAGAGGCTAGGGGAGGTGATGGGGGGCAGGCAGGGGAGGGGTGGCTGGGTCTGCTGGAGGGGTCTCGTCTGCCATGTCCCCTGCCATAATGAGCGGGGAGGAAGGGGGAACTTCGGACGGAGGAGGGAAAAGGAGGGCACAGGTCGACCACTCCTCCCCGCTAGGCTGTGGGCAGGGGAGGAGGCCACCGAAAGGGGAGGGCTAGACAGGGGGGCTATCAAGGACCTGTGGGGGTTCAGTCACTGACTCAAGATGGGGATCCGGCTCCTCTAGTTGAACTAGGGGAGGGGGAGTTACAATAGCAATGGGGGTGCAGTGATACGGGGGTCAACTCAAACAGGGGAGGGGCACAAGTGCATGGGAGGGGCATGGGCGCATGAGGGGAGGGGTTAATCAGGGCAAGGAGGGACCGCAGGGGCAGGGGAACAATCAGGCTAGGAGTGGGGCAGAGGAACCAAGGGGCTAGCTTCAGAGGCTGGGGCAGGGCAAACAGAGCAGCAGAGGGGAATGGGTGGGGCAGACAAACAAACTTAAGCTAATGAGGGGGGATGGGGCAAAGGGGAGGGGCAAAAGGCTGCAAGGGGCAAATGGGGCAGGTTGCAAGGGGCAAAAGCTGGGGACCTGTTGCAGAGGGGAGGGGGTCAGTCCAAGGGGGGGTACATGCGCTTGCACAAAAGTCAATTTGGGCTGGCTGCTGCTTCAGGCCCGACTGGTGGAAACAGGTGTGGCAAGCCAGGTGAGTAGCTGAGTCCCAGGGGCAGGAGCGGAGCTAGATGGTAAGCAGCCGGTGGGGGTGGAGGAGGGGGCAGCGATGATGGTGGTGTTGGGGATTGGGAGGGGACACAGATGGATCAGGGGGCAGGCTCCACACCACACCCCCTGCGTCCCCACAAACTCAGTCTAGACCCCCACCACAAGAGCACAGTTCAAAAGTTACTCAGTCCTTGGTTGGGAGGCCCCCTCCACGGTGGTCTGCAGTCTCAGTGCACTCCTCCACTGGCAGATGGTCCTCTTCTCCTCCCCCTCAGGACTCCAGCAGCTCCCAGCTGGCAACAGCAGCTCCAGGCGGCAGTCCGGTGGCCAGCAGAAAGGACCCCTCACAGGTGGTGGTGGTGTCCCCAGCAGCAATGGCTGGGGCTGGGGTCCCCCACTCCCTTCCCCTGGGGAGTGGGCCAGCAGGCCCTCCCCCACAAGCGGCTGCAGTTGGGGCGGCAGCAGCAGTAATGGAGGGTAGGGGGGCAGGTCCACCAGCCAGTCAGCCACTGGGTAACAGAGAAGGGGGTGTGTCTGGCCCAGCCAGGGGAGCAGCCCTCTCCCTCCTTCCTCCAGGCGAGAGAGCTACAGGAGACCGATTGAAAGGAGAGATAGTAGCCCCAGATTAAGCAGGTCCTGTTCTCTGGGTAAGGTAACAGGGGCGGAACCAGGAACTTGCTGGAACCAATTAAGGCAGGCAGGCTAATTAGGACACCAGGAGACAATTAAGAAGCTGCTAGAATCAATTAAGACAGGCAGGCTAATCAGGGCACCTGGTTGAAAAAGGACCTCACTTCAGTCAGCAAGGGGTGTGCTGCTGGAGGACTAAGGAGTACAAACGCTATCTGGCATCAGGAGGAAGGTCTGGTGGTGAGGACAAAGAAAGTGTTGGGAGGGCAGTGATGAGCTGCCAAAAACTCAACAACCGGTTCCCTTCTCCTCACCCCATGAGGGGGTCGTGGCCTGCCCTCCCTGGTACCCCTGCCCCATCCACCCCCCTTCCCTGTCCCCTGACTGCCCCCCACCGCTGCATCCAACCCCAGCTCCTTCCTGACTGCCCCCCGGGACCCTTGCCCCCATTCAATCCCCCTGTTCCCTGCCCTCTGACCACCCCGACCCCTATCCACCTCCCCACCACCACCCTGAACTCCCCTGCCCTCTTCCAACGCTCCCTCCCTGCCCCCTTACCACGCTTCCTGGAGATGGCTGGCGGCGCTTCAGCCGGAGCTGGGCTGCGCCCACACCACTCGGCTGGAGCCGGGGCTGGGCCAGAGCCGCGCGGCCAAGGCCGGGCCGGAGCCGAGCCAGGCCGGGCCGCGTGGCGCCTGGAGCCCTCCTCACGCCCTGCCCTAGCTCACCTTCTCAGCCCTCCCAGGCCTCCTGCGTGAACAGCTGATTCGTGGGAAGCCGGGGAGGGGGAGGAGAAGCTGGGGGGAGTGTTCAGGGGAGGAGGCAGAGCGAGGTAAGCTGGGGCCGGGGGCAGGGCAGGGAGCTGCTGGAGCTTTACCAGTTGTTAAATTTAAAAGCCCTTTTAGAACCAGTTGTCCTGAGCGGGACAACTGGTTCTAAAAGGGCTTCTAAATTTAACAACCAGTTCCCGCGAACCAGCTCCAGCTCACCTCTGGGGCGGAGCCCATCGGGAAGTAGCCTAGGGAGTTGTAGCTGTCCCACAGGTGTTACATGTATCACTGTAGACAGCTGCAATCCACAGGGCCCTGGGCTGGAACCTGGAGTAGAGGGAGGGCCCAGGTTCCCCTTATCCCCCCAACTCCCTATTGGATACAAGAGGAGCTGACCTGGACTGTGGGTCCCACCAGAGGGGAAGGTCCCTGGCCTGTCCCCTGACCCACTAGTGGGTCAGCAGAGACTGCGGGGATTATTCTCCTCCCTTTCCCCATGCTGGCCAGTGATGAGGTTAGCTGAGTGAACAGCAGGTTTGAGCCACTAGCAAAAGTGGCCAAACCGAGGACTGCTGTGAATCTCTGAGGCGAGCAAATCCGCCAATAAGCGCAGAAGCCACCAAGGCAGAGGAGGAACTTTGTCACACTAGGTATAATTGGATGAAATTGAGGAAAAGAACATTCAGGGTAACAGGACATTTTCCTAACAGATAATCAACAAACATGATTTCCATCAGTGATTTGCTTAAGACTGAATTGAACATAACATTGGAGTACATATTGTCAGGAACAATCCTTCAAAGTCTCTCAAGACATGCACAAAATGGGACATCCTACGTAACTTAAGAACCTATGTCTACACAGCATTTGAGCCCAGGCTAACAAAGCTCACACTAGCTCTCAAAAAACACCCTTTGAAAGTTGCGGCTCGAGCTGAGGCTCAGACTCTGAAGCCCAGGGGGTGGGCTTTTATCGAGCTGGTGTGAGAGGGTTGCTCCCATTTGCTCCCATTTGCTCCAAAGTGCCATGTGGACATAACCTTAAACACTTTTGGAAACTTTACCTAAGAAAAATAAAAAGTTCTTTTCCATCCAGCTGTAATAGCTGAAATGATACAAAAATGGTAAAACTACAGGAGAATTAGAAAATAGATTAGCCCAGTTACTATTATTTTGGGAAGTTAAAGGAAGCATGCCTACCAAGAAATATGTATTTTTTTATCCAGTCTGAATTTTTGTTTGTTCTCACAGGATTTCTGTGTTTCTGTTTTTCCTTCATCTTTTCGTCCAAACCTGTATTTTCCTTTTGAAGCTTCTCAGCCTTTTCAGACACCTCTTTAGTATAGACTGGTTGGTCTTTATTCTCCTCCACCATATCAGCAATCTTAGTCATCAGCTTGTCAGCCTGGGCAGCCCGTTCCTCCCCTGTAGCTTTATTGTTAAAAGCGCAGTATCGGCCCTGACACTGTTCGATCAGCTCCTGAAGCTGTTTGTTATCTGAGTGGGAGATATACTCCTCCAGGGTTCCACTCTGTAAGTCTTCTCTGCGGGTGAATAAGACGATTGTGTACTTCATGGCCTTGGGACAAAAAATCTCTTGTACTCTCCTCACGGCGCGCTGGTCTTCCTCAGTGAAACGGCCCAGCTGGGTCACCAGCACCAGAGCGTGGGGGCCTGGGGAGGAGAGCTCCATACAGTGATTGATCTCACGGGTGGTTTCTTCATCAGAGTCCTTGGTGTCAAAAATAGCAGGTGTGTCGATAACCACAACCTTCCTTCCTTTCCAGATCCTGCTGCCTTCACTACATGTCTGAGTAACAGGCTTTGCCTTAAGTACGGATTCAAACTTCTCCTCCCCAAGGATGGTGTTTCCTGTTGCACTTTTCCCACCTCCACTCTTACCGACGAGGATGATCCTCAGTTCTGATTCCCCAGAGAGTTGGCTGCTGTTCCCCGGCCCTGTTGGGAACAAGTGTGACAGATTCAGAACATCACTGCGCAGGTACCAGAGAGGGGGCAGAGAAATAATGGCTTAATGTTTTAACTTTCAATGGAAGGATAAATGGGTGGCCTAGAGGTATTGGATCCAACTAAATCATGCTGAAAGTGAAGTCAGCTTACGTCTCATCCTAGTGGACCTTAGGCCTTCTCTACACTTGCAAGTTGGAGCACATTAAATCAGCCCCAGGCGCTATAACTCCTGAGGTGTCCACACTGGCAAGGCACTTGGAGCGCCCAGACTCTGCAGCTGGAGCGCTCCTGGTAATCCACCTCCATGAGAGGCATAGAGCTTTCTGCACCCAGGCTGAAGCACCGCAGCACCAGTGTGGACGCCCTGGTCTATTACTGTGCTGTGATCGGCCTCTGGGATGTGTCCCACAATGCCGGTTCTAGACACTCTGATCATCGTTTGAACTCTACTGCTCTGCCCTCAGGTGACCAACCATGAGACACGCCCTTTAAAGTCTTTGGGGATTTTGAAAGTCCCCTTCCTGTTTGCTCAGCAAGGTGTGGAGTGCTCTCAGCGCATCCTTCCAGGTGACCATGCCCCCACCTGCCAGGTGATCCCCAGTATGGAGCAATGGCGAGGTGCTGGACCTCATCAGTGTTTGGGGGGGTGGAAGCTGTCCAGTCCCAGTTGCGCTCCAGCCGTAGGAATTACAATACCTGTGGACAGGTATCAAGGGCCATGACCGAAAGGGGCCATGACCGGGACTAAGTGCAGTGCAGGATTAAAGTGAAGGAGCTGTGGAATTCCTACTGCAAGGTGCAGGAGGCAAACCGCCGCTCCAGTACTGCGCCCACAACCTGCCGGTTCTACAAAGAGCTGGATGCGATACTTGGGGGCGACCCCACCTCCACTCCGAAGAGCACCATGGACACTTCAGAGGCCGTGCCATCCCAGAGTGCAACGAACCAGGAGGAGGAAAGCAGGAGCGAGGGTGCTGAGGAGGATGGGGCCCAGAGGATGACTCGCCATCCATAGGTGCATGCAGCCAGGAGCTGTTTTCAAGCCTGGAGGAAGCTTGTGAGTCGCAGAATCCAGTGCTTGGGGAGGAGTAAACAGCAGATGAGGTGGCTGGTAAGCGACTTTGATTTTTGGAAGGGAGTTGTTGGGTGTGGATTGTTGGGGCGAGGAGGGCTGCAGAAAGAAGGGTTAGGGCTGCGTGCATGCCTAGATGCGGAATAGGGTGTTGATGCGCTCTCTCACAACGCGGTAATCGGCCTCAGTGATCTCTTCAAAGGTCTCATGCAGAAGCTGGGCAATCCACTTGCGCAGGTTCCTTGGCAGAGCTACTGTGCTCCTCGTCCCAGTAAGGCTAACACGTCCACGGCACTGTGCCGTGAGGGGCGGGGGGACCATTGCTGCACACAGGCAAGCCACATAAGGGCCAGGGTGGAAGCCACGTTGTTGTAGAAGACCCTCCCTTGCTTCCCAGGTCACCCTCAGCAGCGAGATATCTTCCAGGACGAACCCATCCTGTGGAAAATGTGGGGACAGCGTTGAGTATAGGGGCCCCCTGCAGCTGTTGGCTCTCCCCAAGGCACTGGACCCCAGAGGACAGTACGGCCCTGGAACAATCAGTCCCCCGTGCTCCTGTGGTTACTCACCATTTCAGGGCTCTTGTGGGTTGTGTGCGCCCACCTTGGGACAGGCAGTTTGTGCTATTATGTGCAATGTGCTTTAAGATTGGCCGAATCATTGCTCTGATTAGTGTTAACAGTACTGCCTCTGTTAAATGTTATGTTTTGGCTTTACAGATGCAACCTTGATATCCCAGCCGTCCTTGTTATCAACGGCTGGATGGCTGCACAGACTCAGGAAATGGCTGTGAAGAAGCAAGGACCTTCTGCATGAAGTCATGCAGCAGTCCCTTACTGAAAATCAAAAAGTACAGGAGTGGCGGGAGACCGAAAGGAGGGTCTGCCAGGAGAATGCGGATCGTTGGCAAGAAACCACAGAGCGACTCCTAAGCATTATGGAGTGCCAGGCAGACTCGATACAGGCGCTCAGAGCACTGCATATGGAGCAGATCCGTGCCCACCCCCATCCTGCAGCCCTTGTCCCAAAACTCTTTCCCTTGCGCCCCCATGTCACCGCCAACACAGTTGGGCCACCGTCCTGACCCCAGTCAGCACCCACTGCATTCCACACTTGCCCCTTCACCATCCAGCCCTGCAGGCTCCCACCGGAAGCTCCCACTGCACTCAACCCCCCTCCCCATGCAGTTTAGCCTGGTTGAAGTGCAGCACCCATTGCACAGCACTCCAGACAGCAAGGCAACATATGGACATATGCAAATCTGTGAATGTTCTGGGCCTCCCATCCTTCTCCCATCCCATACAGTGCACATGTGTCATAACCTCTAGTTCTCTCCAACTGTGGGGGGGTTTTTTGTAATAAATGATTTTGGGGGGGGTTAGAAGCATTCTTTATTCCATTAAATGAAAGCGAGCATAGTCTGGGAAAGCAACAGTACTGCTAGTCAGTGCATCATATGCAGCAATCACAGTTGCCTACTAGCATTGCAAGCACTGCACTCCTGTGCAGGGCACCAGAGATTACTGGTTTTCAGCATTGAATTGCTGCCTCAAGGTATCCCTACTCCTTATGGCCCTGCACTGGGCCCCTCTAATAGCCCTGGTCTCTGACTGTTCAAATTCAGCCTCCAGGTGCTGAATATCAGTGGTCCAGCCCTGAGTGAAGCTTTCACCCCTCCCTTCATAAATATTATGGAGGGTACAGCACACGGCTATAAACATAGGAATGTTGTCATCGGCCAGGTCCAGCTTCCCATACAGACATCGCCAGCGGGCCTTTAAATGGCCAAAGGCACACTCCACAGTCATTCGGCACCAGCTCAACCTGTTGTTGAACTGTTCCTTGCTGCAGTCAAGGCTTTCCGTGCATGGCTTCATGAGCCATGGCATCAAGGGGTAAGTGGGTCTCCCATGATCACAATGGGAATTTCGACTTTCCCTACAGTGATCTTCTGGTCCGGAAAGAAAGTCCTGGCTTGCAGCTTCCTGAAAAGGCCAGTGTTCCAAAAGATGCGTGTGTCATGCACCTTTCTGTGCCAATCTGCATTAATCTCCATGAAATGCCCACAGTGATCCACAAGCACCTGGAGAGCCATTGAGAAATACCCCTTCCGATTAATATACTCGGAAATTAGGTGGTCTGGTGCCTAATTGAAATATGCGTGCCATCTATCGCCCCTCCGCAGTTAGGGAAACCCATTTATGCAAAGCCATCCACAATGTCCTGCATGTTGCTTAGAGTCACGGTTTTTCTGAGTAGGATGCAATTAATGGCCCTCCACATTTGCATCAACACGAGTCCAACGGTAGACTTGCCCACTCCAAACTGGTTTGCGACTGACCAGTAGCTGTCTGGAGTTGCCAGCTTCCAGATTGCAATAGCCACCCGCTTCTCCACTGGCAGGGCAGCTCTCAATCTCGTGTCCTTGCGCCACAGGGTGGGGGTGAGCTCCTCACACAGTCCCATGAAAGTGGCTTTTCTCATCCGAAAGTTCTGCAGCCACTGCTCGTCATCCCAGACTTCCATGACGATGTGATCCCACCACTCAGTGCTTGTTGCTTGAGCCCAAAAGCGGCGTTCCACTGTGGTCAGCACCTCCATGAATGCCACTAGCAATCTTGTGTCATAGCTACTATGTGTGGCAGCATCAGTGTCAGCCTCTTCGTCATCACTTTCTAGTTTAAGGAGTAACTCAGCTGCCATTCATAACGTGTTAGTGTAGGGTGACCAGATGAGAGGAAAAAAATATCGGGACACATGCGGGGGGAGTGTCACTGGTGGAGCAAAAAAAAAAAGTGCAGAGAAAAGCCGAGTGCTGCCGGCAGAAGGGTGGGGGGGAAGCTGAGAAAAGCCGAGTGCTGCCAGTGGAGTGCAAGGAGTACTGCGAAATATCGGGACTAATTGCGTCCCGACCAAAGATTGATCGGGAAGTGGGACAAACGCCTAAATATCGGGACGGTCCCGATTTTATCTGGACGTCTGGTCACTCTATGTTAGGGAGACCCATCAGCACATTCTTCAACAGTTCAGGATCCATTCCCACAGACTGAAGAGGCAGGGTGAGTGCACAGTACAAAACCTGTTGAAAGATGGCGCCAAACATGGACGGAAGTGAAGGGGCTGCTGGGATGCAAAGCGATGCATGATGGGGCATTGGGAAAGGACCCAGGATGTCCTGTGCCCCTTCTCCACCTTCCCACAAGCCTCAGAAGCAGAAGAGGAAGAGGAGCTCTGTGGTATAGCTGCCCAGAGTGCACCGCTCCAAATGCCGCTGCAAGTGTCGCAACTGTGGCCATGCCACCATCGTGGCAGCTGACTGTGTTTAGACACAACAGTGCTTTCCCTGCAACGCTCTCTGAGCGGTGCTGTAACTGCTGGCACTGTACATCTACCAATGTTGACAAGGCCTGAGAGTGCTTCTCCTCCTCTGTCCAGAGAGAGAACAGGCTGGGTGGTGGGTTGTCGTGAACTGGCAGGCTGAGTGATAATCCGGACCAGTTTTCATCTCTCTCTGCTTGAGCTAAGTCTAGCCCAGGCAGAGTGAGTTGGTCTCTGAATTCTAGTCATCACTGAATCTCTGCTGTGAGAGCTGCAGTGACCATATGTCCCATTTTAGATATAAACACAATACCTGGGCCAAAGCCCATTGAAATCAATGGTAAGACTCCCCTTGATTGATTTAATGAGCATTGGATCAGATCCATATTGAGCAAGGGCCGAATTGTCTGGCAATGCAATATTGTCACAAACTTTCACTGAACGCAGCTGATAAAAACCTTACCTTCGGGCTGTCCAGATGTGGTGGGAGAAGATTCCTTAGAAGACATTTTAACCAGCAAGGTGTTCAATCCCAATTTAATACTCAGTATCTCACTGGATTTCTGAACAAAAGAAAGAGGAGAATGTAGTTATTTACCATCCAATGTTAAAGGGTATAGTCATAACAGTTTTTATGGATTTATATAGAGGCAATATGATATTTTCTGTCTTATTATCTATCCCTTTCCTAATGATTCCCAACATTTTGTTAGCTTTTTTGACTGCCACTGCACATTGAATGGATATTTTCAGAGAACTATCCACAATGACTCCAAGATCACTTTCTGGAGTGGTAACAGCTAATTTAGACCCCATCATTTTATATGTATAGCTGGGATTATGTTTTCCAATGTGCATTACTTTGTATTTATCAACATTAAATTTCATCTGCCATTTTGTTTCACAGTCACCCAGTTTTGTGAGATCCTTTTGTAGCTCTTCACAGTCTGCTGGGTCTTAACTATCTTTAGTAATTTTGAATCATCTGCAAATTTTGCCACTTCACTGCTTACCCCTTGTGACATTATCTGATTAAAATATGACCATACATACTATTGTTGCGACCACTGTTGTCCAATTGTAACAAATCTTGTGCAAAGTATGTCATGTAAGGAGTCAATGAAAAAGTTATGACGTGCTGACCATGGTTATCCTGTTTGTATGTGTGTTTCATTTATGTACCTGAAGTAATGAATGTTGACTATGTACCTGTATTTCAAATGTGTTTGCTCCTGTGGTAACACCCACAAGGTAGTTTACATCCAGTCTAGCCAGCGTATGTGAATGAACCTTTCTAATTGATGGCCTATCAACAAACACCTGGGGCCATGGAAGAAACTTATCCCCACCCAATGGACTTTCCTGTGGACATTCCAGCCAGAATATGGGTAATGGCCCTTCCTATGACTCATCGAAGCATGCAAGGGCATGTGACCAGCTCATGTAACACTGGACTCCATCTTCTGGCTGTACTTTTCCACAAACTGTGCTGAGGGCTTTGCTTGAAACAATGAGTTTCCCTCCACATAGCAGAAAATATAAAAGGCCCTTGAAACATCTCCATTTTGCCTCTTTCCTGCTCTGATATCTGACTATGGATTTATACTAATGGAAGCATCTAACCAAAGGACTGAGGACCTTCCAGTCATTTGGAAGCAACCATAGATTTAACAAGCCAGCAGTTTATGCCATCACTGCTTCAAACTTGATTCAAGAACTTTGCAATTATTGTATGTATTTGATTCCTTTAACCAATTTTAACTCTCACCTTTCTTTCTTTTTATAAATAAACCTTCAGATATTAGATACTAAAGGATTGGTAACACTGTGATTATTGGGTAAGATCTGAGTTATATATTGACCTGGATGTGTGGCTGGTCCTTTGGGATCAGAAGAACCCTTTGATTGATGAAACTGGTTTTAAATAACCACTCATCATTAAGTCTAGTGTCTGGGTGTTGAATCCAGAACTGGAATATCTAAGGAGATGCATTTATGACTTCTTGTTAGCCAGTGTGGTGAGATGGAAGTTAACTTTTGTTGCTGGTTTGGTATTTCTTATGGAAGAATAACCACCAGTTTTGGGGTGTGTCTGCCCTATTTCTTAGCAATTTGTCCTGAATTTGGCATTCTAAGTTGTGACCCACTGAGGCACAGTGACACCCCTTTTTCCAGATCATTTATGAATATGTTGAATAGGATTGGTTTCTTACCTCTCTCTATTCTGAAAACTGACAATTTATTCCTACCCTTTGTTTCCTATTTTTTAACCAGTTACTGATCCATGAGCAGACATTCCCTCTTATCCTATGACAGCTTACTTTGCTTAAGCTTACTTTGGTGAGGGACCTTGTCAAAGACTTTCTGAAAATCTAAGTTTAGTAAGATGACGCCCTGAAACATAAACTCTTGTATTAGAGGCCTAGTATGAGGCCTAAGGCCTGAACTAAAGTAATGTCAAGACTTTGCTGATATAAAGCAAAGTTAAGCTGTGAGCAAGAGGCAGGCCCTGTTCACAGAATCTGGCAAGAACAGGGCTGATGTTGCAAATATACACATACCTAGAAGGTACTAGGCACAAGTGATATAAACATATGCTAGGGTGGTACCAGAACACTCCGGTACTAGCACATTCCCCTCAGATAACAGGAACATGCTGATCCATCTTGAAGACAGGGTCAAAAGGGTAATATGAGGATAGAGTTGTTTTGATTGAACCAACATGTGCAAGGTAATAAGCGGCAGCTTGACACATTGAGAGGTTGTACCTCAATACGTCAGGAGTGATGTGGGGTTGTACCTCGATACGTCAGGAGTGATGTGTAACTTGTTTGTACCTGTGTATAAAAATGTACCTCTGGGGGAGCTGTCTTTGTCCAGCCTAGGGGCAGTGGAGAGTCCCATCACTGATTAAGCTGAGTCCATTGTCAGGGGAACGCATTCTTAGTATCCTGGTAGAGTCTGCTGGGTGCTTCTACTGTGCTTCATTTGGCAATAAACCTAGCAGGGTGCCTTCATACCTTATCTGAGTCTGTGATCATTGGGGATTCTCTTGCGGTCTGCTGTGCCAGCGATCTGCACAGAGCCAGGGCAGCACGCAGCGGGAACACACACACGCAGCCGACGGTTATCAACAATTAACAGAGCAGAGCACCACACCGGTGGCGTCTGATGTACAGTACACCATATCCACTGGATCCCATTTGTCCACAGGCTTATTGACCTCCTCAAAAAATTCTAGTAGATTGGTGAGGCATGATTTCCCTTTATAAAAACCATGTTGATGCTTCCCCAACAAATTGTGTTCATCTATGTGTCTGACAATTTTGTTCTTTACTATAGTTTCAACCAGTTTGTCTGTAACTGAAGTTAGGCTTACTAGCCTATAATTGCTGGGATCACCTTTGGAACCTTTTTAAAAAATTGGTGTCACATTAGCTATCCTCCAGTCATTTGGTACAGAAGCAGATTTAAATGATAGGGTACAGACTACAGTTAGTAGTTCTGCAATTTCACATTTGAGTTCCTGCAGAACTCTTGGGTGAATCCCATCTGATCCTGATGACTTAGACTAAATAGTAATATCAAATTGTTCCAAAACATCCCCTAATGGCACTTCAATCTAGGACAGTTCTTCAGATTTGTCACCTAAAAAGAATGGCTCAGGTTTGGGAATCTCCCTCACATCCTCAGTCGTGAAGACCGATGCAAAGAATTGATTTAGTTTCTCCGCAATGGCCTTATCTCCCTTGAGTGCTCATTTAGCATCTCGATCATCTAGTGGACCTACTGGTTCTTTAGCAGTCTTCCTGCTTCTGATGTACTTAAAATATTCATTGTTATTACTTTTTGAGTGTTTGGCTAACTGTTCTTCAAATTCTTTTTTGGCCTTACTAATTGTATTTTTACACTGGCACCTTCAGAGACTAACCCTACAACTCCTGGTGTTGAGAGTGAAGGGTCTCATTGTGGGGTTTAGGATCCTTATGGCCAGGAGTGCCACCCACCCACAACTACACAGCAACCTGTGCTCAATCCTGAAGGAATCAGAGGGAATCAGAGAAGCTGCAGGCCTTCTGGTAGACTGCAGTATACTGTTTCCTGGTCCTCTTGCCTTCCCCGACCAAGGCCCTTGCGACCTGGAGGACAAGATGAAAATTCCATCCCCCACCACTGGAGAGTGAGCTCCACCTTCCTCCTGAAGC
Source organism: Chrysemys picta bellii (assembly GCF_011386835.1). Taxonomy (NCBI): domain Eukaryota; kingdom Metazoa; phylum Chordata; order Testudines; family Emydidae; genus Chrysemys; species Chrysemys picta. The sequence continues at coordinate 2,425,882 of NC_088792.1, read as the reverse complement.
CATGCATAGCTGCCAAGAACTGATGCAGCTCATCCCGCAGCATGTCGGGGGCTGAGAGCTCCACTGACTCAACTGAGCCCACTGACTCCTGGCTGTCCTCCAACTGGGGCCCTTCAGCAGCCCCACAGCCTTCAGGCAGGGTATGTGTGCCCTTCCCTCAATGGTGACAGAATCCTAGTGCAGCACCACCTGCACTGTGTTGTCTGCCTCATCCCCCAACAAAGGAGGGAGTGCAGCAGGCCCCCATGGAGCAGAGAAGGGCAATACAAATACCACCTCCTGAGGGACAGACCCCCAAAAGGGGAAGTTATAGAAGGTGGAAAGGGAGGGCCGAGAGAGGGATTGGGGTCTCCAGCAGCTGAGCTGCCCGTGTGTGGCATCACCTCACCAGGCACAGGAGTGAGACAGTTAGGGGCAGGGTCCCCCTATGACACCAGGCTTTGGCACCACAATGGGTTCTGTGCCCATAGCCTCAGCCTAAGCTTGGCGACCCCTGAACTGCTGTAAACCCAACACTGGCCATTGCCTCAGCAGGCTTGGTGCCTCAAGCATGGTGCTATCCACAGCCATGCAGATGGGAAGGGCAGGGGGCACCCCAGAAACAAGAGCATGGGCAGTGAACTGGGCAGTAGACTGGGAAAAGGGAGGAGTGGGTGGTGCCACAATGGACTCAGCACCAGACCAGGCCCACTGGCAAAGGGTTGTCCTGCCTCTAAGCTCTCACTGGCCACTGGCACCTGGATCATGATTTGCCAGTAGAATGAAAGGATGTGATGAAACAGGAAGGGGAGAGGTGAATTTACAGCTGATGGCAGAGACCAGTCTCCCCAATGCATACAGTGGACGTAGTAGGGCAGCGTTGGGGAGGAAGGGCGGGATAGTGGTGAGGACCACCTGTACTCCTGGATCCTCCAGGGGCTCGATGGGGACAAAGAGGATCACCGCTGAGATGTCTTTTTCCAGTGCCTCCTGGGCGGCAGCCTCTGATGCCAACCTTCTTGTACATCTTTGAAGCCACCACGATGACCGAGGGCCCTATTACCCCTGCCAAAGCCCACATCTAATTTTCAATGTGGGGCAATGCGGCCACCAGGAGGCAACAGGCGTTGTTCCTCCTAGTCAGGATAGGAAAGGAGCCCTGGCCACCATTGACATTAAAAGAGGTGGTGGCAGTGGCAGAAGGAAGGGCTCCGGCAGATGCCAATAAATAGGGCAGGGGATGGATCTATGGCCACCTGCATGCACATTCTGTGGGCTGAGTGAGTGCCCCTAGAGCTGCTATAAGGGATGGCAAGGGGCTGGAGAGTCATGGATGATAGTGGGGTCACATTGGTGGCAGCCACCAGCAAGAACGGAGCCTTCCAGCTGAGATTCTTGCCCTTTTTGCTGACTGACAGGGCTCCCTTGGTGGTGGCAGGAATTTTGACCACAGAGTCCCCACCCCACAGGAATTTTGGGGGCACTGATGGTACTGCTCTAAGCTATCATGGTCCTGCTATTGTGGGGAACTTTCCTTGTTTCTGTACTACCCCAGTAGCATTGGCTAGTAGCGAAAGGATCTGAGTCTTCGCTCCCACTCCCTTTTCCTGGAGGCCTTCCTGACCTCGAGGGCTCTCCTCCCACTCTCCTGTGTGACAGAGTCCTCATAGCCCCAACAAGGCTGGGCCCAGGATTCCTGGGGGGCTCGACCCCCAACCTTGTCATGGTCACTTAGAGCAGGCTGCTCTAGACTAAGGCTGCTCTCTCTGCGCTGGGCGCTTCCCTGGACCACTGATCATTACATATGGTTCAAGCAAATACAATTTATTAAACAGCAACTGTAAGAAAAATTAAGGAAAAAATGGAAAAGGTGAAAGAAATAAGGACCCCGCCCAGTGGACCCTGGGACGCCATAACCAGCCATCTCTGCGGTGAAGGGAAAGTTCACAGTCTGCTCCTCACACATCCCAGACCTCCCTCCCAGGCCCTGACTGTGCTGCGGTGACACTGCGGGTCGGCCACCTGCTCTGGTGGCGGCCCCGTGCCCTCAGGCGCTAGTGGCAGGACCCTTCTCCCCAGCATCAGCCCCCCATTGGGAGCATGACCTCCCCCTCCCTCCCAAGTCCGGCCTGCCAGATCTCTTGGCTGGGGGCGTCTCCCTGCGCTGGGCCCTTTGCCCACGGTGCCCCTCGCTCTCCCCAGCTGCTCCCCACACTCGGCATTGGTATCACCTGTGGCACAGCCGGCGTCCGCTCCCCAGCGCTGGGCCCGCAGCTCCCCGTCATCGCGGCTGACCTGCACGTCCCGAGCGCTGCCCCCAGCTCCACTCTGGATCTGGCTGGCGCGGCTCTGCCCCCAGCCCAGCTACGCCTGCTGCTCTCCCCTTAGCTCAGCCCCACTCTGGCCCAGACAACTCCAGCTCACACGGAGGATGGGGCCTCTGGGCTCCTGACTCCCTCATTGGCCCGCCGGCCCTATCAATCAGGCTGATCTGAAGCATTGGCCTCTCCCTATTGGCCGTGGGGACTGTCAGTCTCAGCATCCTGCTGTCTCTTCAGCCCTCCCCATTTCTCCTGGTACTGGGAGAGGCCAACCAAAAGCCCCACAGTTATTTCAGTGAGGGGGCAGCAGCTGCCTGACACTGGCAGTGGTGGTGGATGCCACAGTGGTGCTGGAACACTTTTAATAGTGGGGGCACTGAAAGCCAGCCCCCTTACGCCTGTCCACCCTCCCCTAGAGCTTACAGGGGTAAGGAGGCCAAGGCTGGGGCCAGCAGCTGGGACCCCGGGCAGGACATGGGGCCAGCAGCCGGGACTCCAGGCGTGAGGTGGCAGCCAGGGTCCCAGATGTGGGGCTGGCAGTGGAGCCCAAGGCCAGGTGTGGGGCAGCATCCGGGACCCTGGGTGTGAGGCAGTAACCAGGACCCCTGGCATGGGGACAAGAGCAGAGCCCTGTGTAAAACCTGGGGGTGCTGCAGCACCCCTCACATTCCTAGTTCCCACGCCTATGGGTTGCCATGGGGGCAGAAGCAACAATGGTGGCTGGGGATCCTCCTCCCTCAGTCTCCCCCAGCCCCCAACGTGTGAAGTCGCTGGAGTGGAAGCCTCACACAGGGCCTGCCCTTGAGGGCAAGTGATGGGAACAGCCACTGGAGAGGGGGAGAGAAATGGGAAAGGGAAGGGTGGGGGCAGGAAACATGCTGGCTAACCACTCCTCCGCAGTAGGCTATGGAGTGGGTTAATGATATAAATAAAGGAAGGCGGGAAGCAAAATAGACCGTTTTGGGAGGAGGAACCAACTCCTCTAGCTGCACTCTGAGTGAGAGGCAGCTGTAAGTGTGAGGGGTGCATTGAACAGGGGATAAAATGAAATGTGGGTGAGGGAAGTCACAAGTGCTAGGGAGGCATAGGGCAAGCAGGGCTTGGTGGGGCAGGGAAAGCGAGCAACAAACAGCAAAGGGGGACTGGGGGGAGGCAGGTAACAAGCTTTTCACCACACAAAATGGGTGGGGAGGGGAGAACAGCTAATTATAAAGAGAGGGGACCACTCGAGATGGGGGAGCAGCAAACTGTGAGGGGGGGATGTCTGGTGGGAAGGCAAGAGCAGGAGGAGGAGGCCCAACAGCCCAATGCAAACTGCGGAGGGGGAGTCCAAGGAGATATATGCATGCACATGCACTTGTGAAACGAGAGTCTCTGCTGAGATAATCCCAGGAAGGGGGTGGGGGGTGCAGGCCAACAGGCAAGTAGATGGTCAGCAGGAGTGAATGGGATGGGGGAGAGCTCCAACCACATCCCCAGCAGCAATGGCAAGCCCCACCCACAGAGTCACAGGTGCACAGGAATGAGGGTGGGGATTGCAGGAGCAGAGAGGATGGTTTCCAGGTTAAGGCAGCTGAACAATGCCCTGGAATTCTGCCTTTGTATTCTATCCCTGCCTCTGCCACAGAGTGACTGGGTGATGCTGGGCAAGTCCCTTAAATCCAGCTTTTCACAGGTGGTCACTAGCTGAGTGTTCCTCTTTCCCTGGCTGTCCAAAGTGAGACCCTGAGGGCTGATTTGAAGGAGTGCTGAGCGCAGGGTTTCCAACTCGGTCGGACAGTATGCCATTGCCGCAAATGGCGTCCGGACCGTCCAGTCCAGGAGAGTTGGCAACCCTAGCTGAGCACTCACAGCTGCAACTGAAGTTAATGGGAGCTGAGTTTGAACAAATAAAGTGTGGTATAATGCTAAGGATTCTGACAAGTCAGGTCCAGACACTTCAAAGTGGGCACCCAAAATTGGCAGATATTTTTTACCTTAATCTCTCTGTGGCTCAGCTTCCAGTCTGTAAAATGGGGTATTATGAACATAAATTAATGTTTGTGAAGCACTTGAATACTATAATATTGGAGTGCCAAAGAAAAGCCCATATGGGAATTAATAGTTCTGTAATCAGAGGAGGGCTTAATTAGTGTGTAAAAAAATAAGGCCAAGTGCTATGTATTAAACAATTAGCATAAAATATTCAATAGGTGCTCATTAACTGAGCACTCGGAGTCTTTTATTTGGCACAAGGGGGGCAAACTAATGTTGCACAGGGCATAGGCACCAACTTCTGTTGGCGCCAGTGGGTGCTCAACCGCGCTCTGCCCCCGGCCCCGCCCCGACTCCACCCCTGCCCTACCTCCTCCTGCCTCTGCCCCGCCCCCCATTCCAACCCCTTCCCCAAAGTCCCTGCCTTAACTCCACCCCCTCCCTGCCCCTAATGGACTCCTTCCCCCAAATCCTCACCCCAGCCCCACCTTTTCCCCGCCTACTCCCCTGAGTGCACAGTGTTCCCGCACCTCCCACCTCCCTTCCGGAGCTTGTTATGCTGGGATGTAGGCAGAGGAGCGGGGATGCAGCGCGCTCAAGGGAGGAGGTGGAGGTGAGGCGAGGCGGGGGAGCGGGGAGGGGAGCTTGGCTTCCGGTGGGTGCAGAGCAGCCACAAATTTTTCCCCGTGGGTGCTCCAGCCCTGGAGCACCCACAAAGTCAGCACCTATAGCACAGGGCAATCTTAACCTGGTAGACCCACACTTTGCCAGTGGGTTTCACAGATATCTCCTGACAGGAAAGCAATGGTGAGACTCAGGTTGGGTTCTGTTCTGGGTTCTGTTCCAGGCTCTGGGAGGGGAAATGGGCTCTGGTGGGCACAGACTCTTCGGCCTCTTCCCCAAGATTAGACTCTTCTGCCCTCTCCCCTGCAGTCTGTCCCTGTCCCAATACCATCGCTCCCCCGACCCCAACCCCGGCTCCCAGTACTAGACTCCTTGCCTAATGTGACGTTATCTGAGCAAAATGTGGCACATGGCCAGAAAGGTTAACGAACCCATAGGCTGGATGACCCAAGGTCGACCTTTAAAGACTTGTTAGGAAGATATGTAAATGATAACGAGGTCATTCCACTAGGTTGGAGTAGAACTTTGAAGTGCAATCCGGTATTGTTAGAAGTTAGAGGCAATACTAATTCTATGTGTTTCCTTATATCTTATAGATGCTGACAGTGTAATAGAGTTCCTGTCTATTACCATGGATGTTGTTGCAGAAATCAAAAGGGAAGGCTAACTGTTAGATGAACCTTAAAGTAGGGGCATTGTTTACATGTCTCTTTCAAGTTTGTGGTGAACTGTATCTGAACTGTTTAATGGATAAATTACCTTGTGTTAATCTGCACAGCTAATTGCCGGTGATGTTTGGGGGAAAAGGAGTCACATCAAAAGTATATTGTTCATCCAGGACTGAATGGTTAAGAGGCTTCTGGAAATGTATAAAAGCCTGTGAACCTGATTCTGTTTTATCTCAGATCTGCTTCAGGTTTCATACAGTGGAAACCTAGGCCATAAGGATTGAGATGCCAGTCATTGGCTGGATTCCACCCTGGATATGGACTGTGGACTAGAATTTATGGACTATTTCTAAAGGAACTCTTTGCAATGACAAGCTCACCATCTCTGCTATGTATCTAAACCTGAAGAACTGAAGTCATGTCTCTATGTACAGTGATCTTTTAACCAACACTCTCTTTTTTCTTTTTTAATAAATTTTAGTTTAGTTAATAAGAATTGGCTATAGGCGTGTATTTTGAGTAAGATCTATGCTGTAATTTGACTTGGGTGTGTGGCTGGTCCTTTGGGGTTGGAAGAACCTTTTCTTTTATATGATGAGATAAGATTTCCAATAATCATTATCATATTTTGACATGGGTACCTGGATGGATGCCTGAGACTGGGCACTTTAAGGGAACTGCATTGTTTGGACTTCTGAGTAACCAGTGAGGTAACACAGAAACTGTTTTGGGCTGGTTGATAAATCTAAATATTGGAAGATCCACCAGTGTTTGATATTTGTCCTCCCCATTCTGTTTGCATTTCACCCTAATTGAGTGACCTCAGCTGGCTCCCACAGGGCACACCATTGTCACACCCAACCAGCCCCATTTTGCCCCACTTCAAATTCCAGTCCCTGTTTCTCTCCCCAAGCCCTCCAGTCCCAGTCTCACCAGATTCCTTGTCCCAATCTGCTATTTTACCTCCTCTAAGTCCAGTTTTTGTCCCTTCTTCATTTGAATCAGAGGGTTTCCTCCTCCATGTGTGTGTGTGTGTGTGTGTGTGTGTGTGTGAGATTTAAAAATACAGGAGAGACTGTTTTAGTAAAAAAAAAATTTCAACTAGACCATTCTTCCTGAAGCAAGATGGTAGGAGTAGTAATAATTCTGGCATTGCCTAATGCTGCAGGGTTTACATTTTCAACCTTAGCATTCTTCTGCAAGGGTTCATTGTGTATATATGTAATATCATAGATTTCAAGGTCAGAAGGGACCATTATGATCGTCTAGTCTGACCTCCTGTGTAAACACAGGCCATAGAACTTCCCAAAAACAATTCCTAGAGCAGATCTTTAAGAAAAACATCTGGTCTTGATTTAAAAATAGTTAATGATGCAAAATCCTCCACAACCCCTGGTAAATTGTTCCAATGGTTAATTACTCTCATTGTTAAAAATGTACGCCTTATTTCCTGTCTTAATTTGTGTAGCTTCAACTTCCAGCCATTGGATCGTGTCAGACCTTTCTCTGCTAGGTTGAAGAGCCCATTAATAAATATTTGTTCCCCATCTAGGTACTCGTGGACTGTAATCAAGTCACCCCTTCACCTTCTCTTTGTTCAGCTAAACAGATTGAGCTCTTGCAGTCTGTCACTGTAAGGCAGGTTTTCCAATCCTTTAATCGTTCCTCTGGGTCTTCTCTGACCCCTCTCCCATTTACCAACAGCGTTTTTGAATTGTGGGCACCAGAACTGGACACGGGATTCCAGCAGCGGTCACTCCAGTGCCAAATAAAGAGGTAAAATAACCTCTCTGCTGCTACTTGAGATTCCCCCGTTTATGCATTCCAGCATCACATTAGACCTTTTGGCCACAGTGTTGCCCTGGGAGCTCACGTTCAGCTGATTCTCCACCACACCCCAATTCTTTTTCAGGGTTCCTGCTGTGACCGATATTGCAACCAGATGCAGTATTACTGGGGAACCATACTGTATAAAGTCTATTCATGTTCTACATATCATGGTGGGCCAGGGATTGTATGCAACTCCAGGGAGGAGGGTTACCATCGCTCTTCCAGGAACTAAAAACAGTGTGGGAGTAAGGCTAGTCTTTGAAACTGTAAACACCTCCAGAGGGGTACTACTGCCTGGGGTGGCTTGTATATAATGGTTCAAACTGGGTTTTCCAGAGACCAACAGACAAAGAATGGGTTTGGGGGATAAAAGGCTGTTTAAACTGACTCAGAGCCTTCTTTTGATTCAGCAAATGGACAGGACCTTCTATCCAAGGGCGTGTGTGTGTGCCCCCAACCCTTGAGGAAGGGTGGGAAAGACTTTGTGTTACTAGGGTCCCTTAAGACCGATGGGCGACCTCTGGAAAGCCTGTATTGTGTGTATGTTTTGTCTGTAATGGATTCATTCGTAGGGTAAAAGCATTTTGCTTTGTGAAGGCTGGCTGGTTACTGGCATACACTGCTATAGCCCCTGGAGGAAGGCTAACCACAGGCGCTGGACCCCACTTAGGCTGTGGGGAAAATCACAGTGGAATGCAGAGGGACTGCAAGCCTAAAGCCCCCTCTGGAGGGAGAAAGACATGGGCCTCCATTCGAGAGAGGTGATGACTAGGAGCCTGAAATCTTTAAGTGAGTGCTCTCGAGGCAGACCAGGAGGGGTGTCAAAGGTGCAGTTAACCCTGAAATTATGACAACAGCTTCCCAGGATGGAGTCCCCTGTCATGTAAGTGTAACCCTTCTGCCCATCTAAGTTGGCAGCAACAAGGGCCGGGTTCTGTATCTAGGGGTTCCGTTTTAATAACGCAATGCAAAACCGGCTCAAGCCCCCACCCAGTGACCTGGGACCATTACATACCACCCCCTGGGTGCCTCTAAGAGGCAATACTTCCCCTCTCGCAAGCACGGAGTCTGAGTGTAACAGAAAATGTTTAATAACATGAGGTAAACGACATCAGCATTAAACTGGAAAAACACCACAAACAGGATTCATAACACAACCCATGAGCAAAAAAAAACCACCCCAGCAAGTTGGGCTGTGTCCTTTCCCTTGGGTTCTTGAAACCAGCAACCCAAGGATCACCAAAGTCCCAAAAGTCCAACAACCCCCCAAAGTCTCTGTCCCTGGTCAGTGCAGCCCCAGAGTTTGGGGGGGGCGCACAGGGCATTAAGGGGTACCTTACGTGATCCGAGGCCGATGGGGTTCCGCCGCAGCCTTCACCACGAGCCACTCCACTCCACCAGCTGTCCCATGAGCTACTCCCGCTGTCCCACGAACTGCTCCAGCAGCTGCTCCACTCTGCTCACCAACCTGTGAGCCGCTCAGCTCTGCTCCACTTCAGCCGTCCCTTGGGCCGCTCCCACAAGGCTCTGCTCTGCTAGCTGCTCCTCCAGCCACTCCGCTCCACTCCAACCGTCCCACAAGGCTCCACTCTGCTAGCTGCTCTGCCAGCCGCTTAGCATTATAGCTTCAGGCTCCCCCACTAGTTAACACAGCCCCAGTGATCTCAGCTCTTTTGCAATTTCAGCTCTTAGCAATTTCAGTTCATAGTAGGGGAGCCCCAGTGCACCATGGGCCCAAAGCAAATTCAGTTCAGCAGTCTGTAACTAGACTCCTAATGGAATCAAAGTTAGCTCTGATATGCAACAGTAGAGAGAGGAGATAGTGCAATTGGTGTTCCAACCCCTCAGAGAGGGGCCAATACCATCAAGTACAAATACCTATCCCCATCCTCTCTCCATTCACTGGGTTTTGTAACCCATGCCCCTTGTCAAGCAAGTGCTACTTAGGTAATGGTGAAGGACTCACTCAGTCCTTCTGTCATACAACAGGTTCACTGCCCTTGATTCACAGAATCAGGGTAACAAAACTTTATTCTTCCTGCCCCAATAACAAAGAAACTGGGGATCCCACACCAGCCAAAGTAACCACTTTGAGTTGCTGTTGTTTCATGCCAGGCGAGTGGGTGTGCCTATGCAAACCAGATCAACCCCTGGAGTTCTTTTCCACACTCGCCATAATTCACCACCAGATGTCAGGGTAGAGCTCATCCTGACTCTGCTTACATAAGTATGGCCTACATTCTTTGTTCCTAGATGTATACATTTACATTTAGACATGTTTAAATACATATTTGCTTGCACCAGTTTAAAAAGCAATCCAGATTGCTCTGAATCAATGACCTGTGCTCTTCATTATTTACCAGTCCTACAATTTCTGTGTCATCTGCAGACTTTATCAGTGATGATTTTATGTTTTCTTCCAATTCATTAATAAAAAAAAAATTAAATAGCATGGGGCCAAGAACCATTCCCTGAGGGATCCCACTAGAAACAGACCCCCTTGATGATGATTCCCCATTTACAGTTACATTTACATAAGAACGGCCATACTGGGTCAGACCAAAGGTCCATCCAGCCCAGTATCCTGTCTACCGACAGTGGCCAGTGCCAGGTGCCACAGAGGGAGTGAACCTAACAGGTAATGATCAAGTGATCTCTCTCCTACCATCCATCTCCACCCTCTGACAGACAGAAGCTAGGGACACCATTCCTTACCCATCCTGGCTAATAGCCATTAATGGACTTAACCTCAATGAATTTATCTAGTTCTCTTTTAAACCCTGTTATAGTTCTAGCCTTCACAACCTCCTCAGGCAAGGAGTTCCACAGGTTGACTGTGCGCTGTGTAAAGAAGAACTTTTTGAAGTCTATCTGCCAATTTTTAATTCATTAATAATCTGGAGGATGGTGTGGACTGCACTCTCAGCAAGTTTGCAGATGACACTAAACTGGGAGGATACGCTGGAGGGTAGGGATAGGATACAGAGGGACCTAGACAAATTAGAGGATTGGGCCAAAAGAAACCTGATGAGGTTCAACAAGGACAAGTGCAGAGTCCTGCACTTAGGATGGAAGAATCCCATGCACTGTTACAGACTAGGGACCGAATGGCTAGGAAGCAGTTCTGCAGAAAATGACTTAGGCGTTACAGTGAACGAGAAGCTGGATATGAGTCAACAGTGTGCTCTTGTTGCCAAGAAGGCTAACGGCATTTTGGCCTGTATAAGTAGGAGCATTGCCAGCAGATCGAGGGACGTGATCATTCCCCTCTATTCGACATTGGTGAGGTCTCATCTGGAGTACTGTGTCCAGTTTTGGGCCCCACACTACAAGAAGGATGTGGAAAAATTGGAAAGAGTCCAGCGGAGGGCAACAAAAATGATTAGGGGGCTGGAGCACATGATTTATGAGGAGAGGCTGAGGGAACTGGGATTGTTTAGTCTGCAGAAGAGAAGAATGAGGGGGGATTTGATAGCTGCTTTCAACTACCTGAAAGGGGGTTCCAAAGAGGATGGATCTAGACTGTTCTCAGTGGTACCTGATAACAGAACAAGGAGTAATGGTCTTCAGTTGCAGTTGGGGAGGTTTAGGTTGGATATTAGGAAAAACTTTTTCACTCGGAGGGTGGTGAAGCACTGGAATGTGTTACCTAGAGAGGTGGTGGAATCTCCTTCCTTAGAGGTTTTTAAGGTCCAGCTTGACAAAGCCCTGGCTGGGATGATTTAGTTGGGGGTTGGTCCTGCTTTGAGCAGGGGGTTGGACTAGATGACCTCCTGAGGTCCCTTCCAACCCTGATATTCTATTATTCTAATCTGGGTAATGTGTGCCACGGTAATTTGATATCATTCTAGGTTTTTTAACCCAAATGTCATGTGGTACTAAGTCAAATGCCTTAGTTATATTACCCTCCTTTAATTCTTTATTAATCAAGTCTTGTATCACCTGCTCCACTATCATTCCCAGGATTGATGTCAGACTGACAGCCCTATAATTACCCAGGCTCTCCCATTTACCCTTTTTAAACACTGGCATATTAGCTTTCTGCCAGACTCCTGAAACTTCCCCAGTGCTCTAAGAGTTATCACTGTCCTCCCCTTACTCCCTTAAATTAAACATTATTGAATCCAGTCTAGCTCAGGGGCAGTTAAGAGCTGTTCCCAGGTAATGAATGTTGTGATGTGGGAATTGGGACTGAGACTCATCAAACAAATAGGGTTGCCAGGTGTCCGGTTTTCGACCAGAAAGTCAAGTCGAAAAGGGACCCTGGTGGCTCTGGTCAGCACTGCCGATTGGGCCATTAAAAGTTCGGTGATGGTGCTGCAGGGCTAAGGCAGGCTAGTCCCTACCTGTCCTGGTTTTGTGCTGTGCCCTGGAAGTGGCCAGCAAGTCTGGCTCCTAGGGAGGGGGGCCCAGGGGCTCCACACACGGCCCCCACCCTGAGCACTGGCTCCGCACTCCCATTGGCTGGGAACCATGTCCAATCGGAGCTGGGGGGGGTCCCTGCAGGTGAGAGCAGGGTGCAGAGCCTCCTGGCACCCCGGCCTAGGAGCTGGACCTGCTGGCTGCTTCCGGGACACAGTGCAGAGCCAGGACAGGCTGGGAGTCTGCCTTAGCCCTGCTGCACCGCAGACCAGGAGCCGCCCTAGGTAAGACCGTGCTCCAACCCCGAGCCCCAACTGCTCCAGCCCTGAGCCCCCCCAAGCCCAGACCCCCCTTGTACCCCAAATTTTTCATCCTCAGCTCCACCCCAGAGGCTGCACCCCCAGCCCAGAGCCCATACCCCCCTCCTGCACTACAACCCCCTGCCACAGCCCTCTCCCACACTCCAAATCCCTCGGCCCCATCCCCAAGCCTGGAGCCCCCTCCTGCACCCCAAACCCCACACCACCTGGCACACCCCAGAGCTCACACTCCCAGTTGGAGCCCACACTCCCAGTTAGAGCCTTCACCCCAACCCTCTGCCCCAGCCCAGTGAAAGTGAATGAGGCTGCGGGAATGTAGTGAGCGAGAGGCGGGGTCTCAGGGAAGGGGCGGGGCTAGGCTGTTCGGTTTTGTGTGATTAGAAAGTTGGCAGCCCTAACCACAAACTCACCAGCAGGCTTTACACTAACTGGCAGATTCAGCAAGGCCAGGAACTGCCTGGGCCAGGGAGAATAACCAGTGCTGTCACAGGACGGCTCTTTCTGGCTCAGGGCTCGCTGTGTGGGAAGCTCGCCCTGTAGATAAACAGAGGCCTTGCTCACCAGGGCCAGTGAGCCAGCACTTAAAAAACTGTCTGACTTTTTGCAAGATAAAACTTCTGGTTTTATGCAAATTAGTTCACTCAATGATATGCATAAAATGTCACATCTCTCTGTGGTACTTATCTGGCCCCCAACACCGTAGTATGTGAGGCTTGGATCCACAAAAGGGCTGGTGCATTGCAGCACTGAGCACCACAGCTCCTAACCTTCAGGCACCCAGACAGTCACTGGAACAACATGGTAACCGCACAGCCTGAGCCAGGCCCCTCGGCTCAGGTCGTCAAAGGTATTCAGGCTCTGAATGTCATTGATTCCAATGGGAGTTAGGATCCTACATTTCTTTGAGGAGCTGAGCTCCAGGCTGCCAGTACAGTGATGGGGCAAGATTGGCACTTTAGAATGGAAGTCACAGAAGCCCACACACTAGGCAGGGAGCTGCCTAAACTAGCCAATGAGAGATGCCAACTACAGGAGGGTGTCCTAAGGCCCCACCCCTTTCACAATGCTGGCACCCAAGTCTGGGCTGCAGAGCAGCTCCTATCTCTGTTTGAGACCCACAGCCTGGAGCCCCTCTTCTGGGGTCAGGTGGCTTAGGTGCCTAAGTCACTTCTTGCAAGAATGTGTTAGGCATCTGCCTGGCTCCTCAAACAACAGGTGGGAAGAGGAGGAAGCAGGTGCCCACTTTATTATTTTTAGCTCACTGGTTCTCTCTCTCTCTGGCCCAGTGACTCTAAGTATAAATATGGGCACCAAGTGAGCTTAGGCACCTACAGGGGTAGGTGGTAGCTGAGTGGGGTTCGTGGATCACAGTGGAACCCAGAACTGGATTTAGGCCCCTAAGCACCTTTGTGGATCTGGACCTGAATGCCTCACAATGTTTGTTTACCCTCACTATGCCCCATGCAGTAGGAAACTCCCATTATCCCCATTATATAGATGGAGAAGCGAGACACAGCACAATAAAGGCCAGAAAAACAAATGTCACAAGACTTTGGGAGCACTCCTGTTCTTAGTATGTTGTAATTCAGGAACCTATTGTCCAATTAACTTCAAATTTGGTAAAAAAAAAAATCACCTTGGTCCCAGACTTAGCCTGCCCATTGTGGATCATGGGGCTGACCCAAGAGTTGACAATGAAATTGGGTTTACAATGAAATCTCTACTGCAATCGTCTCTATGAAATGATACTGCTACCCCCACTGTCTTATTAGCCACCAGAATGACCTTTCAGCTGACCTCACGTGATGGCTAGTCACAGCAGTTAGGATGCTTGTTTCTGGGATAACCAGAACCATGGTAATTCTGGACTTTGAATAAAAACACCAAGTCAAACTAGCGATCATTCCTGGGGGCCCACTAAGTATGTGTAAGCGGGGGAATGGTCCCGCTATTGTGGGGAACTTTCCTGGCTTCTGCACTACCCCGGTGAAGTGGGCTAGCGAAAGGATCCGAGTCCTCGCTCCCACTTCCTTTACCCAGAGGCCTCCCTGCCCTTGAGGACTCCCCTTCCACTCTCCTGTCTGGCAGAGTCCTCGTAAACCCCGACAAGGCTGGGCCCAGGATTCCTGGGGGGCTCGACCCCCAACCCTGCTGTGGTCACCCAGGACAGGGGCTAGGGTGTCCCCACTCCAGGGTACTCTCTCTGCCCTGGGCACCTCCCTGACCCACTGATCATTTCATACAATTTAAAGCAAATACAAGTTGTTTAATTAACAATTAATTATAAAAAAAGAATAAGGAAAAATGGGAAAGGTTAAAGGAAAACACATCACCCTGCTCTGTGGCCGGGAACATCACAACCAGTGTCTCTGGAACATCCGGGCAGGTCACAGGCTGTTCCTTGTAGGTTCCAGGCTCCTTCTCAGACCCTGGCCGTGCTGCAGGGACACTGCGGGTTGGACACTTGCTCTGGTGGTGGCCACACGCTCTCAGGCTCTAGGTGGCAGGACCCTTCTTCCCAGCGTCGCCCCTGCCCGGTCGGGGTTATGATCCCCCCCAAGTCTGGCCTGCAGAGCCTCTTGGCTGAGGCGTCTCCCTGCGCTGGGCCCACTGCCCAGGGTCCCCCTCACTCTCCCCAGCTGCTCACCGCACCCAGCTCCGGACGGCTCCAGCTCCAGCTCCAGCTCCAGCTCCAGCTCCAGCTCCAGCCCCACTCGGCCTCAGCCCGGCTGCTGCTGCTGCTCGGCCTCCAGCTCCCTGGGCTGCTTGTCTGCCCCCTCTGGCTCTGGTTGCTACAGCTCTGCCCCCAGGGCAGCTCTGCTCTCTCTGGGCCGTGCTCTGGCTTTGGGGCTGCAGCTCTGCTCCCAGCAGCTCAGCTCGGGCCCCTGCTCTCTCCTTAGCTCGGCCCCACTCTGTCTGACTCAGGCCATTCCAGCTCACACGGAGGACGGGACCCCCCCCTGGCCTCCTGACTCTCTGATTAGCTGCCCGCCCTGTCAATCAGGCTGACCTGGAGCATTGGCCTCTCCCCATTGTTCCTGGGGACTGTCCGTCTCAGGATCCTGATTTGCCATCGACCCCTCCCCTTTTAGTGCTGGGAGGTAGCAACCAAAACACCCCCACTGAATGTTAGTAAGGGGGCAACAGTCCCCTTACATTCCCCCTTGCTAAAATACTGCCACATCCACAATATTCACACCAGTACGTCCGGGCCCCATGGTAACAACATAACCCATGTCATTGTATATCAACAACCCATTAGCAATTATCAAAAGAACATTTAACATATTTAACATTCCACATCTACTTCTTAATACCATACATAACAATATTCATTAAAACACTACATAGAACCAATAACATAATTATCTTTAAGTCTAACAGGAAGTATGCCCTTATTAGCCCTCTGGGACCTTCTTAAGACTGGCGGTTCGTTACCCATATTTTCTATTTTCCTATCCTCAGGTAATACTGGGTCAGTTTGAAGGATCTGGCCATTCTTGTTAGGGTTTGGGTTTGCCCCACTCTGTCCCCCTCTGTATTCGGTTTGTGGGACTAGAACCATTTCCCAATTGGTTTCAGCCTCCTTAGGGCGTACTGATCTACGCCTCCTATGGTCCCTGTCTGGACTAAGAGTACAATGTTTCAACTGGTCCCTATGTACTACTATCCCAGGACCTCCTCGTTCAGGCTGGATAGCGTACACTGGCAGTTCGGGATTGTTGTGGGTGATCACAGTGGAGGGATTTGGCTTCCATTTGTCCTGTATTTTATTACATCTCCGGCGTTTACGGCTACGAACTGGTACACCGTCACCAGATCTGATGAGAGCCCCACTGGACTTGCTATCATAAGTCCTTTTCCTACTTTGGGCTCTGTCTTTAGTTGTACTGAGAGCAACTTTCCAGGCTGTCTTCAGCCTGTCATGGTGACCTTTGACCTGGTCATCATAACTGGTCATCTCATTCTTAGAAAAGACTTCTTGATGCTTCTCTGGCAACGCCCTTATGTTAGCCACATGTGCAGGAATCAGCCCTTGACGTGCCGCTTGAACTGGAATTGGCAGTCTCCCATCACATCTTTCTTGAAGAAAGGTAACTCGTCCTCCCTTCTCCCTCATCACCTGCAGCTCATTTCCTGGTACACAGCTGTGTTCGTCAAGGATCTTCCCTCTCCAAGGAGAAATAATGGTCTTCTGTTTTCTGCCCACTTTAACATTTCCAATATGCCTTGTGGGGCCCAGAGAATGACTCTGCCTCTCCGCTCGAGCCAGTACTCTACTCAGCACAGCATTCTTCACAGAGTGCTCGTGACAGTTCATCCTCCTGGTTCCTTCTCCTGGTAAGAGTATCTCCTTCAACTCACTAATGATGTTCATTCCTAGAATCCCTGGGACTCCTTCTCCCATATGGCTCCCTTTTGAGGCTGTGTCTTTCAGGATGAAGATGCATTTTCCTGGCAGAGTCTGGCCCATATACTCTATGTCTGCTTCAAGGCACCCCACCACTGGGATTGCCAGTCCATTAACAGCTGTTAGACGTACAAACCGTGTGCTGTGCATGGTCAGGTCCTTGTCCTTCAGATATTTTTGAAAATGCGACTCAGTAATGGTGGTGACTTCTGAGCCAGTATCTAACAAACATCTGGTCTTCACCCCTGCTATACATACTTCAGCAGTTAGACAGTCTCCAAATGCTCGCGTACAGAAGTCGCTAGATATGCTGGCACTGCCCATGTTCCTCTCAACACTGTATGCAGAGGGATTTTCCACGAAGGACAGGCCTAGGAATCCTTCTGCCACTGCTTGGCCTTCTACTGTAGAGGGACCACTTGCTCCTGGTGCCCCATTGGTTTCGAGTGCCTGGGACTCTGTTCTCCTTCTCAGTGGACATTCTCGGCTAGTATGTCCTGGCCTTTCACAAGTGTAACAAATGTATCTTCCCAGCTCGTCCTTCAGTGGGGCTCTTCGGGATCCCGGTGCCTTTGGATACTTTGGCATACTAATGGGATTTTTTTCTTTCATCAACTCGGTCATCACTTTCAGCATCTCCCCCTGTTGGACCGCCAGTTTTTGGACAGCTTCACTTAAGCTTTCCAATGTTAGCTCTGTTTGGGGCAGGGCCTTTTCCCCAGCAGCTGCATTCACTAGGCCCCCACTTTGTGTATGGGGGTTAGGCTTGGCCGCCTCTGCCACAGGAACTTCCTCTTCTTCTGACCACATAATGGCAGCCTGCATGAGTTCATGGAACTTCTTACTGGGCTCTTCTTTAAACCTCCTTTTCATTTCACGTCGGAGGGAGTCATCACAGAGCCCCAGCACCAACTGCTCTTTCAGAACCGTATCTGGGTCTGGAACTCGCTGAGGGTCTCGCCGCTCCACTTTGCTCATTCTCTCCTGGAGGTCATATGCGTATGCCCGGACAGTTTCACCAGGCTCCTGCTTTCTCTCAAAAAACTCCTTTAGTCGGGTTCCAATAGGTACATTGTCTCCATACACTTCTAGGAGGAGTTCAAATACCTTTTCCACATCTTTCTTGTCTGCCACTGCCATGAACTTTACTGTGGCCTTGGCCTGGCCCTTGAGGTGCTCCTCTATGAAGTCCACATGATCCTCTTCAGGTACTCTTAGCACACGCAGAGCCGCCTTCACAGACTTGACCCACTCCTCTACTGTAATGTCTCCTGGTCTAGTCGGGAAGCCACCAAACTCCGTGACCTTCCGCTCCCGTGGGACATAAATAGTAGGGGGTTTCTTAGCTTCTGCTGTCTGTTGGTCTATTACTGCCTTGGCCAGTGATAAGGCTTCTCTCTGTTCAGTTCTAGCTTGTTGTAATGCCTCCGCTTGGTCTGATAATCTGTGCTGAAGTTCAGCAAACTGGGTTCGTAGGGGAGGGGAGAGGGAAGGGCGGGGCTCCAGGCCAGGGGGACACCCGTGGGCATAGACATAGTTTTACTTCTATTTTTGGGGGTCGGGGCAAGGGCTGGTAGGGCTCAAGCCAGCTCTGCACAGCAGGTTCCAGGAAGGGTGTGCCACCTCCACCCCCTGACTCAGAAGGTCACCCAGCCTGTCTGGGCTCTGGGGGGATGAAACCAAAAAATATAACTCAAAGCAGGGACTCAGTTCAAAAAGTTTGAAACCCGCTCAGGGTGCAGGCCGAGGGGTAGCTGTATGAAGCGAGGGGAGTAGCTTAGGGTGCAGGGAGGGGGTAGCTAAGGGCTGTTACAGGTAGGGGGGTAGCTCAGGGTGCAGGCAGGGGGTAGCTAAGGGCTGTGTAGTAGCAGGGGGGCTCCCAGTGCAACTCCCAGCTTCAGGGGGCAGGGCATTGGGGCTCCCGGCTTCAGCCTCCCCGCTGCTCCTGGCTTGGGGGGAGGGGAGGTTTGCTGGCTTCAGCCCCACACCACTCCTGGCTTTGGGGATAGGAGGCCCCGCTGGCTTCAGCTCTGTGCCGCTCCCGGCTGGGGTGGGGGGCCCACTGGTTTCAATCACAGGACTCCACAGACCCCAGTAGAGAACCGCTGGCTTAGAACAATGGATGGGATCACAGCACAAGGGAATACAGCTGCACCAATGTGTCCATGCTGAGTGAATGATGTGTGGTAAACCATTGCAATGCACTCGTAAATAATTAATCCATCACATCACAAGTACATTGGTAATCCACGTGTTTATTTTTAATCCTAATATGATAGACAGTTACTGTGAAGCAGTCACTTTAAAGTATTTGAATTTAGATGACAATTTTAAAAGTGATTGAGAAAGCAAAAGGGAAGCAGGCAACTTTTGTCAACAGGTTACAGCACATATTTAAGAACCCTAGTCACTAGCAAAATGCAGTACCCAGCATGTGGACATTACAAAAAATTGAGAATCTGTGTCTCCTCTTACCCTGCAACGTATGATTTCAGCGTTGGCTCCTAAAGCAGTAAAAGGGAGCAATCTGGTTTCATCTGCTAGAAAGGTCCCAGCAGGGCAGGTAAATTGGCAAAGTGCATGTGAACATCAGTAAAGAAATGCCGACTGCGTTTTCTATGGTACCTGGTATGAGATAGTCACTGCGGCAGTCGTACAGCGTCCCCAGCTGGAACGGGCGGCCCAGAGCCGGCAGCTCAACAGCTGCGTTCTCAGCAGAAGCTAGAGTGGTAACGGGCAGGTTTGACCAGACCTAAAACACCCCAGCAATACAGAGTCAAGTATGGTCTGTAAACTCTGGTTAACTATGTTCCCTTCATGGCCCTTATCCTCCATGATGTGTGCCGCTTAGCATCACCATGGCAGAGAGTAACAAGGCCTAGAGAATAAAGTCACCAGTGTCAGTCTAGAATTAGCTGGTGTCTCTGACCTTTCAGAACTGTTTATTGAAAGGTTTTAACCTAAAAACAGATCAACATGGAGGGTCCAGACAAACACACACTAAACAGGTGCAGGGCTGCCAACAGAATTGATGGACCCCTGGGCAAGGTGTGTGGGGGGTGGTGGCTCTGGGCGCCCGGAAGGGGCGGGCCTCAGACAGAAGGGGCGGGGATGGGGGCTAGCCTCCCGCAGCCAGCCCTTCAGCACTGCCCGGGACTCAGGCGTCTATTTAAAAGGCCCGGAGATCCAGCCGCTGCTGCTACCGCTATAGCAATGGCGGCAGCAGTAGACGGGAGCCCCAGACCCTTTTAAATTGCTGGGTCCCAGGTCAAATTTGCCCCCCCACCCCCACCTTGGAGACCCTGGACAGGTATGAGCCATTAAACACCCAAAAGAGATAAAATCCACTCTGGGATTTAACTATTAGATCAAGGTTTCGGGGGAGGTAAAGAGACAACTTCAGGAATTCACTCTTCACCGAGAACTGCTCTCTGATCTCCCCATTAATGAGTTCCCCCTCTCTGACCATGGCCCTGTCTCTTTCAATATTGACCCTCTACCCCCCTCTCCTTGCCCCACTAGCTGGCTCTCCCATGACTTCCAGCCCATCAGCGTTGATGACCTCTTTTCTGTTCCCAGTTTGTTCCCCCTGCTGTCTCTTCCCTTTCTTACATTGACTCAGTTGTTGATTCTCCCTCTCCTCTACCCCTTGATTGTTTTGCCTCCTTCCCATCACAAGGTCCCCCCCTGCCACCTCTCAACCTGGCTCACCCCAACATCCACATCTGCTGCTTCGGCTCTCGTACTGCAGAATGCCCAGGCTACACTGCACGTTCGTTCTTTCCTCTTTCAGTTGTGCCATCGTCCTAACCAAGCAACCCCATTGGCATCAAATCCTGCAATCCCAACAGCCTTTTCACTGTCTTTGGCTCCATCCTCAACCCACCTCCCACCTCCACGTCTCTCTCTGCACAAGCCTTCACTGATTTATTTGTAACCCTTCTGCCCATCTAAGTTGGCAGCAACAAGGGCCGGGTTCTGTATCTAGGGGTTCCGTTTCAATAACGCAATGCAAAACCGGCTCAAGCCCCCACCCAGTGACCTGGGACAATTACATACCACCCCCTGGGTGCCTCTAAGAGGCAATACTTCCCCTCTCGCAAGCACGGAGTCTGAGTGTAACAGAAAAATGTTTAATAACATGAGGTAAACGACATCAGCATTAAATTGGAAAAAAAACCCCACAAACGGGATTCATAACACAAACCAGGAGCAAAAAACCCACCCCAGCAAATTGGGCTGTGTCCTTTCCCTTTGGTTCTTGAATCCAGCAATCCAAAAATCACCCAGAGTCCTCAAAGTCCAACACCCTTAAAGTCTCTTGCGTCCAGCAACCCCCCAAAATCCCAAAAGTCCAACAACCCCCAAAGTCTCTGTCCCTGGTCAGTGCAGCCCCAGAGTAAAGGGGGGCACGCAGGGTGTTAAGGGGCACCTTACGTGATCCAAGGCCGGCCGGCCATCTCTCCGTGGGGTTCCGCCGCAGCCTTCACCACAAGCCAGTCCACTTTCTGCCGTCCCACGAACTGCTCCGCTCCGCTCACCAACCTGTGAGCCGCTCTAGCCGTCTCCGCAAATGGCTCTGCTCACCGACCTGTGAGCCACTCCAGCCGTCCCCACAAACAGCTCCACTCGCCATTCCTTGGGCCGCTCCAACCATCCCCGCCAGACTCCGTGCCGCTCACTGCTCCACCAGCCACTTAGCGATATAGCTTCAGGCTCCCCCACTATTTAACACAGCACTCAGTGATCTCAGCTCTTAATAACTTTAGCACTTTTGTGATTTCAGCTCTTAGCAATTTCAGCTTATAGGAGGGGAGCCCCAGTGCTAGTGCACCATTGGCCCAAAGCGAATTCAGCTCAGTAGCCTGTAACTAGACTCCTAATGGAACCAAAGTTAGCTCTGACATTCAACAGTGGAGAGAGAAGTTGGTGTTTCAAGCCCTCAAATCAGGCCCATACCACCAGGTACTATGTTTACACCACAGCTCACCCATCCCCATCCTCTCTCCCATCACTGGGAGTTGTAACCCATGCCCCTTGTCTAGCAAGTGCTACTTAATTACTGGTGAGTCTCTCTGTCATACAACAGTTCCACTGGCCTTGCTTCACCGAATCAGGGTAACAACACTTTATTCTTCCTGCCCCAATAACAGAGAAGCTGGGGATCCCAAACCAGCCAAAGTAACCACTTTGAGTTGCTGTTGTTTCATGCCAGGCAGGTGGGTGTGCCTATGCAAACAAGATCAGCCCCTTGAGTTCTTTTCCGCACTTGCCATAATTCACCACCAGATGTCAGGGTAGAGCTTATCCTGACTCTGCTTACATATTCAAAGAAAAAACTGACAAAGACATGAGCCTTCTCCTCCCCTCTCCTGCGTTCGTTTCCCTCCTCTCCTTCCACTCTCAGCTCCTTCCCCATCACTGGCACAACGGAGATCTGACAAGAAATGTCTAACCCCTCCACCATCTCCAGTGCACCCATCCCATCTTGTCTCTTGATCACTCCTAATAGTTCCCCCCTCCCTTCCCCTCCTCAACATCTCCCACTCCTCAGGCCCCTTCCCCTCACAATACAGACATTTCTTAGTATCTCCCATCCTAAAAGAGCCCACCCTTGACCCCACTTACTTCCCAAGTACCTTCTTAACTCCCCTTCTTTTCTAATCTCAGTGAATATGCTGTCTTTTGGAAATTACCATTAATTACCAATTACCAAATTAATCATCAAATTACCATGTGATTTCCAGTAGACAACCCATCTCCCTATTGGAAATTACACTAATTTTCAGGCATCATGTATGAGAAACGTAAGTCTGAGTAAGGTCCACGCAGTTTTATTTACATTTTGTCCTACCTTTAGAGTTGAAACAGATGTCTCCTCACTTGGGTCACTCACAGCCCCGTCTGCACACACAGCCGACACTTGGAATCTGTAAGTCATCTGTGGCCTCAGTCCATCAATGGTACAGGACTCTGTTCTCTCTCCTGTCCTTCGTTCCAGCCATATGTCCTTCTGCTCACCTCCAGCTTCCTCTTTATAGTCCACCTTATACTCCCTTATACTGACTCCATCTCCAGTGACAGCTGGTACCTGCCAACTGAGGACTACAGCACATGAGCCTACAGTAGCTGTTACAGGCTTCCCAGGCGGGCTGGTAGGAAGAGTCTTCACAGGATCACTCACGTCGCTGCTCTCGCTGAGCCCTGGTTTGCTCACAGCAGCGTATCAGAACTGGTACTCGGTGTTTGCACGTAGCCCTGTTACTGTGAATGTCTCTTGTTTGTTATTTACAGTCACAGCCGTCCAGTTCTCCTGCCCTACAATTCTGTACTCTGCCCGATAGCCGGATATCGCAGCCCTGCCATAGGCTGCTGGGTTAAACGTGAGCTGCACACGGTCATGTCTGATTCCATCCATCAGGGGAGGACGAGGCTTTGATGGAGGCTCAAAGTTGGTGCTGATCAGCTCTCCATCCTCATACAGGTAAATGGCAGTGCCGGGATTGTCCTTGTCTGGAACTGAGGCCACAATGAACCGAGTCTTCCCGTTAGATTTATTGACACGGGCAAAGCCAGAGAAGGACTTTACAGCTTGTCGTGCTTTTCTTCTTATCTCTTCGTCCTCAAACCACTGTTTGGATTTTGGTGTCTCACAGGCAGAACTGGCTAATGCTGGATCATGAGTTTTCTTCATAAATTGTCTCCTCAACGATAGATTTAATTCTGATAAATAGGATTCCTCATTATGCAATGAAGTGAGTGAAAGAGACACAATAAAGTCATGCCTGGGGCTGAGAACTATACATTGTCGCTCACTCCTGGAGGATACGACTTCCACCTCCCCTAGCTCAGCCAGGTAGGAATTGACAAAATCCATTTCCTCCTGTTTCTTCTCCAGAAATTCATTGAGTCTCTGGGTACCAAATGGCGATTGCTCCTTGTTGGTTAAAATCTCCACCAGGGCCCCCTCCTCTGCTCCGCCTCCACGGATAGAGGGCAGGGTTCTAGCTAGCTCTTTTTGGAAGGTCTGTCTGTGCTGTTTACACAGATCTCTGAATTGCTGGATTTTCCTCTGGATCTCGGGGAAGGTTGTAGCCGTTCTGTCCTTCACCATGTCGTTGCACCGGACGTCGCACTCAGTCAGGTGCTCCAGGGCACTTTGAGCATCATAAACCAGCACCGCGCTGATCTCACGCACTAGCTGGGCAGCTCTGGAGTCCAGCTTGCTCAGTGGGTACAGCCAGACTCGCACCGGTACAGCGTTTTCACCAGCGACTCCAAGCCGCTTAGGGAGAGTGGAGTAAACTCCCATGGCATCTTGGTAAGTAACCGGATTGTTCTCCAGGGCAAAATCACCATAAAATTTGCAACTGAAATTTTCTTTTCTTTCTTCTTCCTTGTTCCCCTTTTCCCCAGACACTTCTGCTCCGCCAGAAACCTTTGGGATCTTTTCTATCATCAGTTTCATTTTCCCCTCTATCTCTCGCATACTCTCTGATGAAGAAACTTCCCGATCAAACACAAAGAAAGCCTGAGCCCCGTACAGCACAGCTGTGACCACATGGGTGGCCGTGCCTTGGTCAAACACAGCAGGATAAGAGACGTTCTCAGTCCCCAACTGGCTCATGGTCAGGTGCTCAAACCTGTTTGTCACTGAGTAGTGGAGAGCAACTCGAGCGTGATATTTTGATTTCTTTGTATCATTTAAAAATGCTGCAGATCCACCTACTTCTACCAGCCTCCCCAGGAGACTGGCCTTCAGGGATGAAGACAGCCTGAGGGCTGAGGCCTTATCTTCAATGGTGTCGGACGCAATGATCTGGAATTCAGTATTGTGCTTTGGCATTGTCTCCACGTCTTTCTTAAGGGCCTCAATGCCCCATAAAGTGATACCTGGAAAATTCCACACAAGCACATAGTCAGTGATCACTGGAGAGGATAAGGAAGTGTTGTAATTTCGTTTATTAACCTTGTCTCATATTAAAGACACACTATGAGAAAGAACTCCAGCACTGAAGGCTCAAATCAATGTGCCCTGTCATCTGACCCTCCACTGGAATCTCTTTCTATCCATCTTGCTCTCTGTCTGATAATGTGTTAGCTTTACTGTTACCTCATTCTCTCCTCCTCCACTCCCAATTGTCTCATCTGTCTGTTGCATCTTGTCACAATGCAGATTTTAAGCTTTTTGGGACACAAGCTGCCTTTTTAATCTGTGTAGTGACAATGACTAATAATGGGCCCCGATCGCTGATTGGTGTCTATGGTGGCTACTGCCACACAAACAGTAATAATTAAGGCACCAATTACCACGGTATCCATGTGCAAGTATAATATCATATCGGGATTAGCAAGAGTTTTGCAATGCCAGGTATGCCCCCACCCCCACTAGTTCAGAGAATAATCATCTGTGGGAATTTTAAAAACAGATTTTTTTGTTCAGTCAGGATGAATTTTATCTGAGCTCAGTTAAAATATTATTTTCTTCAAGTAACAGAGGTCATAGAACTGATACCATGGGTCTTCCGCCTGCCTGCAGTGGGGCAGACCCAGACCTGTCAGTCACTGGCAGAAGGGAAATGCCAGCCTGGAAGATCCCTCCAGCTGAGCTCACTTCCACAGCCTGGATCATTTCACCCAGTTTCCCCAGTTGCAGACTGTTAACGATACCTTACAGACACAGCAGTCTCTGCTACTGCAGGGCATTGGAACAATATCCCCGAATGGCAAACGAAAGCTTTGGATGCCAGTTTCCCATCTCTGACATTGGATGAACTTTTTGTTTCCAGGAAGGGCTGGGTTTGATGGATTGGGTCACAGAAAACACCTTGGGAACTGCCAACTGATGTTCTGAGACTATCCCTGAGCCTGTTTCCCCTGGCAGCTTAGGACTTCAGTGCCCTGCCTGGTTTGAGACAGACACGCTAGCCTACTGCAAACACAGACCCAGGTCTGAACTACGTCCCACAAACTGCAGGCTTAACTGAAAACAGCTAAGAAGTATTCCGGTCTCCAGCACTCAGATGCCCAGCTCCCTATGGAGTCCAAACCCCAAATAAAGCTTATACAGGGTAAACTCATAAATTATTCACCCTCTATAGCACTGAGAGAGAGATATGCACAGCTGTTTGCCCCCTTCCTCCTTCTCCCCCCCCCCCATATTAATACATACTCTGGGTTAATTTACAGACTAGCCTCCTTTTAGTCTGTGTCCAGCAATCACTCCCACTCTGTGGTTACTGTCCCTTGTTCTAATCTCTGTACCTGTGTCCCTTAAACCAAGAAGAACTTTCCCATTCAGTTTAACAGCATGCATATGCTCACTGCTGGTTGTGTAGAAGCAACCTTTATAAATCCTGTGTGGAAAGATGCAGCAGCCTGGCTCTGAGAAGTAACAGTTTCATGTGTTACCTGCTGCCTGTTCCCTCTTAGCCAAGGGCAATTATTCCTCAGGTGCTCAGTGGACTTACAATGATAGCACCTCTTGGGCTCCTCTGCTTGTACAGAAGATTTGGGACGAGTAACAAGGCAATGAGGAGATGAAGGCCGAGCCTCCTTTTTCCCAGGGGTGAAACGATGATTTTGCTTTCCCCCAATGCTGTACCCCTCTGCCAGTGGTTTATGTTTAATTGCAGCTTGTGACTGCTCAAAAGAGTCTGCAAACCCAGCTAATTCACTGACTGCATTCACCTTTTTGTCCCAGAAGTACTGTTTTACATCATCACTGCACATATTCAAGAATTGTTCCTGAGTAACCAAAAAACACATTCCTTCAAAGCTTGTAATGCCTTTCCCCCTTACCCACTTATCTACCAAATCTCTCATTTCAGTTACATAAACCATATTAATTAATCCAGGTCCCCTCTTAAGACTCCTGAATTTAACCCTGTAGGTTTCAGGTGTAACCTGAAACTGTTTCCTGACCAGTTCCTTAAATTTACCATAGTTTGAAGCATCATCAATAGGCATCTTAATGAATATGTCCAGAGCTCTGCCAGTCAATTTTGCTATCAATGTGGTCATCTTCTGACCTTCAGGGATAGCATGGAGGGATCACAGTCTCTCAAAGGTGATGAGATATTCGGCAATATCGCTGGATTCATCGTACTGTGGACACAGTCGCTCCCATCTGTGGATTTTGGGGGAAGTGGAGCCAGCAGCTGGAGGGTTTTGTCTCTTCCATTCCATAACAGCCAGTTCATGCTTCTGGACATCAATCAGGGCCTGTATTTCTCTGTCTTTTAACTCCAGGACTCTTTTGTCCCTGGCTGCTTCTGCCTCCATAGCCATTTTGTGGGCAGCCTCCTCCCTGGCTGCCTCTGCCTCTTTGAGTTTCAATTGAAACTCCCGGTCCTTTGCCTTCTCTTCTGCTTCCAGTCTGGCCAACTCTAGTTTAGTAGCTGCCTCACTGGTAGTCATTTTCCTGCTGTCTCGTGTTGGGCCCCACCCCCTCTGCAGTTCACTAAAACTGAGATGCACTCAGCTCAGGGAATTCCTAGTTAACAGAGACTTTCCCAGAGCCCAGTGTTCAGCCTTTCTGGGCAAATTGCAACTTGTGTAGTTCTAGCTTCTTCTGATCTTCCCTCTTACTTATTTTGCTTATCTTTCTGTCCCTATTTCCCTTACCCAAAATAAGCAAACAGAAAGTAACAAACCGGTAACCACTTTGTCTGTTCTCCAGCCACCACACGCAAAACTCACTTAAAATCACTACCAGTATCTCCAAGCAATCAGCTGTGCACAGATCCTGCCGACTATGCCACTGTGACGGGTTGGATCACAGAAACCCCCCTAAGAGCTGCCAACTGATGTGCTGAGACTACCCCTGAGCTTGTTTCCCCTGGCAGCTTAGGACTTTAGTGCCCTGCCCTGGTTTGAGCCAGACACGCTAGCCTGCTACAAACACAGACCCAGGTCTGAACCACGTCCCCCCAAAGCTGCAGGCTTAACTGAAAACAGCTTAAGAAGTGCTCCTGTCTCTAACACTCAGATGCCGAGCTCCCAATGGGGTCCAAACCCCAAATCAATCCATTTTACCCTGTATAAAGCTTAACTCAAATTGTTCGCCCTCTTTAGCACTGATAGAGAGATATGCGCAACTGTTTCCACCCCTCCCCTGCCCCAGGCATTAATACATACTCTAGGTTAATTAATAAGTAAAAAGTGATTTTATTAAATGCAAAAAGTAGGATTTAAGTGGTTCCAAGTAATAACAGACAGAACAAAGTGAATTACCAAACAAAATAAAATAAAACACGCAAGTCTAAACCTAATTCAGTAATAAAGTGATTACAGATGAAATCTCACCCTCAGAGATGTTCCAGTAAGCTTCTTTTACAGACTATTCTATGATTCTACATACATCAGAAAGTGGCTGAATCCCTGCTTTAAATGTAAAACTCAATTCAACCTGAACTATGGAATCATGAGAGGAGCTTCACACGTATATGAGCAATCTGTAGAATGTTGTCAGTTCATACGGTGATGGCCAGCTAGTCGCCTTACGGATTTCCTCAAAGAAGACATACAACTTTTAACCAACAAATATTTCACTGCTCTTAAAGCACGGACTCTGATGTCTGAGGGAGGTATTATAGAAAATCTTTCTGTATTTCAGCACTGGGTCTCAGAATGAACTCCCAACTCCAAAAACGTGTCTGAGGGAATTAATAGTTATTGAGACTGCAATTTTGATGCATAGCAAATTTGACACCTCACATAAGATTTAAAATAGGGCATGGGGCCAAGCTGATGGTTCAAGACTGAGTTCTACGGCCTTATTGGGGGGAGAATCAAGGTTGTTGCCCAAAGAAAACCCAGTCTAAACATTCACCAATCCTCCTTTTGTTGAACATAACGAGAACAGATGACACTAGTGAGGGTTGGACTCTTCACTTGGACATTCCTATATCCAAATCAAGACCCTCCTGGAAGAACATAAGTCTGTATTTCACTTGCTTTTCTATAGTACTGATTCTATTATCTTTGTATCAGCAACTGAATCTCAGCCAGATGTAGAATAGGTTCTGCCTGATGACTTCTACCAGAGTACTATTAGAGTGATATCCACCTCATCTGAATATCCATTTTCTATTTAATATCTAACAGCTAGTATTGGTCTGTCTGCTCTTGGTTGGAGGATTGGTTCCTGTGATAGCATATCTCCTCTATGACGCAGAGGCAACTGAAGGCTGATACTAGAATGACAAGCACTAAAAATCATAGTTTCTTCAGCCAGTAAGTTAAGGTCAGTGCCGCAGCTGCTCCTTCCTATAGAATCCTAGAATCCCACAAATGTAGGGCTGGAAGGGAACTTGAGAGGTCCTCTACTTCAACCCCCTGCACTGAGGCCAGACCAAGCAAACCTAGACCATCCCTGACACATATTTGTCCAACCTGTTCTTAAAAACCTCCAGTGAGGGGGATTCCATAACATCCCTTGGAACCCTATTCCAGAGCGTAACTAACCATATAGTTAGTTATTCCTAATATCTAACCTAAATCTCTCTTGCCACAGATTAAGCCCTTTACTTCTACCTTCAGTGGACATGGAGAACGATCAATCAACGTGCTCTTTATAACAGCTCTTAACATATTGGAAGACTGTTATGAGCTCCCCCCTTGGTCATCTTTTCGCAAGACTAAACGTGACCAGATTTTAAAATCTTTCCTCATAGGTCAGGTTTTCTAAATCTTTTATCATTTTGATGCTCTCCTCTGGACTCTCTCCAATTTGTCCACCTCTTTCCTAAAGTGTGGCACCCAGAATTGGACACAGTTCTTCAGCTGAGGCCTCACCAGTGTCGAGCAGAGCAGGACCATTACCTCCCGTGTCTTACAAATTACATTCTTGTTAATACACCTGTGACAGTGTACCCCATAAGGCTTTATGAGGGGGTGCTTATAAATGTATGTATGACATAACTGGAATATGTTTTGTGCTGCCTGTGCCATGTAACATATCTCTGTAAAGGTTATGGTTTACTGTATCTATTCATCCTCTTTGTATATATATATATATATATAATTTTCTACTTGAGGTTAAGAATATGGGCTGTTTACTTGCTTGGTTTCTAAGTAAGCTTTGTGAGGCATTTGGTCAGCTTCTTTAGGAAGGAATTTGCAAGGTTAAGTACCTGATCAGGAGACACTTGGGGAACAATGCATCTTGGAATGCTTCAATCCACGTAAGAAGTCTTCCTGGAGACATACAAGATACCATGTGGACAATGGCTTCGGCCTGTAAAGACTGAGTCATGCAGGGACATGTGACTTGCCCAGGTGACTCCAGAACTCCATCTTGGAGCTGGACTTCGCATAGGAGGGAGGAGGGGGGGTCTCCACCCACAAGAGAGAGTCTATTTAAACCCGTGGGAGACCCCTCCATTTTGTCTTCAGCTGGCTAAAGAAGGAGCCTCTCCACACACCATCCCCCCAGGATACTTGAAGGAAACTGGAACAAAGGACAGTAACTACAGGGGGTGTAAGTGATTGCTGGACCCAGGCTAAAAGGAGATTAGTCTGTAAAAGGGAGCATTCTGGAACTGGTGAGGAACTTATCTGTATTTAGTTTGATTAGACATAGTTTTGCGCATTTTATTTTATTTTACTTGGTGACTTACTTTGTTCTGTCTGTTACTACTTGGAACCACTTAAATCCTATTCTCTGCATTTAATAAAATCACTTTTTATTTAGTAATTTACTCAGAATATGTATTAATACCTGAGGGAGCAAACAACTGTGCATATCTCTCTATGAGTGTTATAGAGGGCGAACAATTTATGAGTTTGCCCTGCATAAGCTTTATGCAGGGTAAAACGGATTTATTTGGGTTTAGATCCCATTGGGAGTTGGGCATCTGAGTGCTAAAGACAAGCACACTTCTGTGAGCTGTTTTCAGGTAAACTTGCAGCTTTGGGGCAAGTTATTCAGACCCTGGGTCTATGTTGGAGCAGACGAGAGTGTCTGGCCCGGCAAGACAGGGTGCTGGAGTCCTGAGCTGGCAGGAAAAACAGGAGCAGGGGTAGTCTTGGTACATCGGCTGGCAGCTCCCAAGGGGGTTTCTGTGATCCAACCCATCACAACACCACAGAACCATGTTAGCTTTTCTGCAACTGCATCACATTTATTGTCTCATGTTCAATTTGTGATCCACTATAGCCCCCAGATCCTTTTCAGCAGTACTACCACCGAGCCATTTATTCTCATTTTGCAGTTCTGCTCTGATTTTTCCCTTCCTAAGTAGAATACTTTGCACGTCTTTACTGAATTTCATTCTGTTGATTTCAGACCAATTCTCCAATTTATCAAGATTGTTTTGAATTCTAATCCTGTCCGCCAAAGTGCTTGCAGCCCCTCCAAGCTTGGTGTCATCTGCAAATTTTATAAGCATACTCTCCACTCCATTGGCCAAGTCATTAATAAAAACATTTAAAAGTACAAGACACAAGACTGACTCCTGTGGACCCCACTCAATATGTCTGCCCAGTTTGACAGTGAACCCTTTGAGCACAGTATCAGAGGGGTAGCCGTGTTAGTCTGAATCTGTAAAAAGCAACAGAGAGTCCTGTGGCACCTTCAAGACTAACAGAGGTATTGGAGCATAAGCTTTCGTGGGTGAATGCCCACTTCATCAGACGCAAGTAATGGAAATTTCCAGAGGCAGGTATAAATCAGTCTGGAGATAACGAGGTTAGTTCAAATCAGGGAGGGTGAGGTGCTCTGCTAGCAGTTGAGGTGTGAACACCAAGGGAGGAGAAACTGCTTCTGTAGTTGGATAGCCATTCACAGTCTTTGTTTAATCATGATCTGATGGTGTCAAATTTGCAAATGAACTGGAGCTCAGCAGTTTCTCTTTGGAGTCTGGTCCTGAAGTTTTTTTGCTGTAAGATGGCTACCTTTACATCTGCTATTGTGTGGCCAAGGAGGTTGAAGTGTTCTCCTACAGGTTTTTGTGTATTGCCATTCCTTTGAGCACAGCCTTTCAACCAGTTGTGCTCCCACCTTATAGTCATTTCATCTAGATCACTTTTCTCTTGTTTATGAGAATGCCATATGGGACTGTGTGAAAAGCCTTACTAACATCAAGATATATCACATCTACAGCTTTCCTCCTATTCACTAAGCCAGTAATCCTGTTAAAGAAGGAAATTAGGTTGGTCTGGCATTATTTGTTCTTGACAAAATCATGCTGGCTATTTCTTATAAGCCTATTATTTTCTAGGTACTTACAAACTGATTGTTTAATAATATGTTCCAGTATCTTTCCAGGTATTATAGACTCATAGAACCATAGGGTGAGAAGGGACTGCAAGGATCATCTAGTCTAACTCCCTGCCAAAATACAGGATTTGTTGTGTCAGATGGCTACCCAACCTTTTTTGAAAATCAAAGTCAGTGGCGCTTGAACGATTTTTAGGGTGGGGGTGCTGAGCTGCGCCTCCCCCCTTAGCCTTGTCAACGCGGTGCCCCTCATCGTCCCAGGCTGGAGACACAGCTGAGGGCGGCTGCAGAACCCCAAGCCTGCGGCGGAACTCCGGGCGGCAGAGCCTACAGGGTTGGCGGGCGGCAGGACCCAGGGCCGGTGGGCTCTGGACTCTGGGGGCCAGTGGAGCCCACGGGGGCAGCGGGGATCTGGGGGCCGACGGAGACCGTGGGGTCGGCAGGCGGTGGGACCCCGGGGGCGGGTGTAGCCTGCTGGGTCAGCAGGCGTCAGGGCTCTGGGGGCTGGCGGAGCCAGCGGCAGGGACCTAGGGTCGGACTCTAGGGCCAGGTGCAAAACATGGGGGTGCTGCAGCAGCACCCCCCACACCCTTACTTCCCACGCCTATGATAAAAGTTAGTCTATAATTCCCCAGGTCCTCTTTGTTCCCCCTTTTAAAAATAATACTATGATTGCCCTTCTCCATCTCTCTGGGACCTCACTCAGCCTCCATGACTTCTCAAAGATAATTGCTAACAGTTCCAAGATTGCTTCAGCTCAGGGCTGCCCAGAGGGGGGGGAGGCAAGTGGGGCAATTTCCCCCAGGCCCCACAGGGGCCCCCGTGAGAGTTTTCCAGGGCCCCCGGCGCGAGTGAAGGACCCACTGCCGAAGACCCAGAGCTTCTTTCGCTCCGGGTCTTTGGCGGCAATTCGGCGGCAGGGGGTCCTTCTGCTCCGGGTCTTTGGCGGCAATTCGGCAGTGGGGGCTTCTTCCACTCCGGGACCTGCTGCCCAAGTGCCCCAAACCCCCGGAGCAAAAGGACCCCCGCCGCCAAAGGTCCCAGGCCCCCTGAATCCTCTGGGCAGCCCTGCTTCAGCTAATTCCTTAAGTACCCTAAGATGAATGTCACCAGGCCCTGCTGACTTGAATACATCTACCTTCTCTAAATAGTCTATAACCTGTGTGACGGTGCCCCCCAGAAGGCTTTATGGAAATATGCTTATGAATGTATATGTGCCATAACTGGAATATGTTTTATGCTACATATGCCATGTAACATATCTCTGTAAAGGTTATGATCTACTGAATCTACTAATCCTATTTGTATGCATATGTCATTTTTGTATTCAAAGTTATGAATATTGGCTGTGTACCTGCTTGATTTCTAAGTAGCCTTAGTAGAGCATTTGGGCAGCTTCTTGAGAAAGGAATGTGCAAATTAAGTGCCAAATTAAGAAACACTTAATGGACAATGAATCTTGTAAGGCTGCAATCCACATAAGAAGTCTACTTGAGGACGTTCAAGGTAGCATGTGAACCATGGCTTCCACCTGTAAAATTCTGAGTCCTGCATGGACATGTGACTTGCCCATGTGACTCCAAAATTCCATCTTGTAGCTGGGATTCTACAGAGGGGAAGGAGGGGGTCTCCACCCACAAGAGAAAATCTATTTAAACCCCTGGGAGACCCCTCCATTTGGTCTTCAGCAGGCTAAGGAGATAGCCTCTCCACCCCAAGGATACCTGAAAGAAACTGGAACAAAGGACAGTAACCACGGGGGTGTGAGTGATTGCTGGATCCAGACTAGAAGGAGACTAGTCTGTACAAGGAAGCTTACTGGAATTCCTCTAAGAGTGAGGTTTTTATCTGTATTCAGTTTTCTTAGACATAGACTTGTGTGTTCTATTTTATTTTGCTTGGTAATTCACTTTGTTCTGTCTGTTACTACTTGGAACCACTTAAATCCTACTTTCTATATTTAATCAAATCACTTTTTACTTATTAATTAACCCAGAGTATGTATTAATACCTGGGGGAGCAAACAGCTGTGCATATCTCTCTATCAGTGTTATAGAAGGCAAACAATGTATGAGTTTACCCTGTATAAGCTTTATGCAGGGTAAAACGGATTTATGTGGGGTTTGAACCCCATTAGGAGTTGGGCATCTGAGTGTTAAAGACAGGAACACTTCCTAAGTTGCTTTCAGTTAAGTCTGCGGCTTTGGGGCAAGTGGTTCAGATCCTGGGTCTGTGTAGGAGCAGACGGTTGTGTCTGGCTCAACAAGACAGGGTGCTGGAGTCCCAAGCTGGCAGGGAAAGCAGGGGCAGAAGTAGTCTTGGCACATCAGTTGGCAACCCCAGGGGCTTTCTGTGATCCAACCCGTCACAACCTGTTCTTTCCCTGTTTTGTTTTGCATTCCTTCCCTCTGGTTGTTAACATTAACTGTAGTAAGTATCTGGTCACCATTAACTTGCTCAGTGAAGACTGAAGCAAAATAGGCATTAAATACCTCAATCTTTTTGATGTTATCAGTTATTAGCTCTCCTTCCCTGCTACAAATGAACATGTAAGTTTTGTCTAAGCAATTGAAGTTATTGCCCAATAAATCTCTGGAAAATGCTTTTCTTGTTAAACATTTCATTCATGTTTCACTAAATGTGTCAGTTTTAGATCTAACCAGTCGCTGTCTGCTCTCATAGCTGACCACATCCTAAAGGGGCAGAGGGTGAACCAAGTGTTCTGTTGAAAGAGTCCCTCCCACCAGATGAGTTAGTTGGCAAGAGGTCCGTAAACTACAATGAACCAACACAAGCGGTGTTGGGTGTAACTCTAACCGTACCTGGTATGAGCGTGTCGCTGCGGCAGTCGTACAGCATCCCCAGCCGCAGAGGGCGGCCCAGGGCCGGCATCTCAATTGTTGGAGCTCCAGAGTAAGCCATGGTGGTAGCTGACAGGCCAGGCCAGCCCTAAAACACACCAGCCACACAGTTACACAGACAAAGTGGTTTCCTCCTATTCGTGATCCCCCTATTTGACTTTTGTCCCCTATGAGTTTCTGCTTGATACTATTACGTGTTGGGTTCTACCTTGTTGTTATGGGTCAGGTGTAACCACCACTTTGTATTCGGGGTAAATGTAAAAAAGCCACGTAATCGGTGGCTGAAACAACAGCAGTAGCACCCAAAACACAGGCACATGGAAAAGCTTGAGCAGAAGTTGAGCCACGTGGCCCAAGCTGAAACACAGACAGACAGAAGCAGCCCAAAGCCAAGCAGCCAGGAACAGAAGTGCTGGTAATGTGGCCCTGAGAGAAAGCGAAGAGAGAGAGATTTTGGGGCACAGAGTGCTGGCTGGAAAGGGGACTGGAACAGCAAGAAACTGTCTCCTGGTGTTTGATTCCTACTGTGTTCTGGGAAACACAACTTTCTTTGTAAATAAGTAAGATCAAAGAAAATATGTGGCTCTATCATCCATTTCTTCTCCTAATTGGAATAATCTTCAAGAACCCAAATTTGACTAATCACTCAGGTCAAAAGGTGTAACAATAGCATCCCGGCTGGGAAACAGAAGGTTTATTCCCTGTTCAGCAAATAATTGTACTGCTACTGAGAGGCAGCTGCACAATATCCCTCTCGTAGATGATTTCTTTATTTCTTAATTTTTGTGTTTATAATGTGTCACAGAACAAATGTACTGAACAAAATCTAGAAAAGCATAACTTCCCTCTGTTACAAGAGCCGGAGATGCTAAAGACACTGGACTCTATGTGGGAGGGTCACAGGAGGGGAATTAAAATAGTAATTAGCCAATCAGAAGATGGCCTGAACAGTTACAACAGTCTAAGACTAAGTCTACACTAGAAAGTTCAAAGCGCTGCCGCAGGAGCGGTCCCGCAGCAGCGCTTTGATGTGCGAGTGTGGTCGCAGGCGAGAGCTGGGAGAGAGGTCTCCCAGCGCTCCTGGTAATCCACCTCCACGAGGGGAATGGCTCCCGGCACTTGGAGCCTGTCCACACAGGCGTTTTTTCACACCCCTGAGCCAGTAAGTTAGAGCACTTTAATTTGCCAATGTAGACATGGTCTGAAGGTACCAGTGGGGCAGTGAGGTTTCCTGTTCAGGGGAGAAGAGGCTCCAGTCTGGCGCGGGAGGACAGTGGGACTCTAGGCCTGTGGGGGATCAGGAGTTTCTGGTCTGTTGTGAATGGGAGGCAAGTTCTTGCCCAGCAGGAACGGTGTTTGGGGTTAATCCAGTGGGTGCAGGTTGTGAGGATTCTTTCTAGCTGGGGATGGGGCATTTCCAGTCTAATGGAGACTGGGGCAGCGGGCTGGGGTTCCAGCCTGGGGATGGAAGTTGATTCCAGACTAACAGGGGAAGAGCGAGTCCTGGTCAGGTGGAACAGAGTTATGGCTGCAGCTAGAGGGCAGCTTATTTTAATAGCTCTGGTACATAAAAGTCCGAATAAATCAGAGAACTTTGTACAAAGAAAGAATCTCTGAGCTAAAATTCAGCAAAAATGGAGCAATCCTCATTCATAAAAAGAAACCAGCTAGGAGAAAAAGTGAACAAACATTTATCTGAAGACATCTCAAAGCCAACAGGCTGAAGTAAACAATATTCTTAATGCAGAGGAGGAGACACAGACACACGACTCGTTTCTTTAATCAGGACACAAAGTCCTAATGAACCTGGCTCAGTGCAACCATTAAAGGCATCAGAATGATCAGCAGACACAGAAATAGCAGCAAATGAAAGGGATTTTTTTTTAATCATGCAGCTCCCCACAGAAATCCAGGCCCTTCCACACCCAGAAGCTTCCAGCCATCTAACACTAAACACACTCTCCAGCTCAGTCCCAGGGCTGACAGGTTCAGACACATTCCTGGAGTCCAGAAAAGGATGAAACAAAGAATTCTGAAGTTTGTACAAACCAATATAATTCCATTCTGACAAAGAGATTTGCCTCGGCCCTTACCTGGTAGACCAATTCGCTGGGTCTAATGATCCAAATTAGGCAGGAGAGTTCACTGCTTTCTCCAACAGCTTCACACAGAATCTCCCCAGAGAAGGAAATGAGCAAACCTGAAAGTGAAACCATCACCCCCAGTTGCTGAGTTTTTCAGAATACACTCAGCCATAGACACACCCATCCCACTGGAGGCAGAGAGGTAGAATCTACTGAGATAAAAATTCTGTTTGAAGAGGTCCAGATTAGAAACTAGAAGGGTCACAGTCCCAGCCCCCAATCAGAAAAGGGAGAGTCACTGCAGTGTTGGGGGATATCAAGAGATTACAAAGTCTGACAAAACAGTGATAATGGGAGACTTCAGCTGCTAGCACATTGACTACGTGACGGGGTGTACCGGGCCATTTGAGGCTCTCTGCTAAAGGCCCTTCAGTCCGCCCACACACCACCCCAGGAAAAGGAGCAGTGAAGATGGGTCCTCCAGGCCCTCCGAGAATGGCTGCTTCCCTGCAGCCTGTCAGAGCTCACAAGGCTCAGATAAAAGGAGTTACAGGACTCAGCAGAGCGCTGGCTGGGCCTAGAAGGGGGAAGAAGGAGTGGAAGGCTGTGTGACTCCACAGGCTCAAGCAGCGATAGGACTGTGCAGTTTTCAAGGTTCAGAGACCTGGAAGAGAGAACCTGAATAAAAGGGGGCCGAGATTATTACAAGCTCCCCAGGCAGAGAGGAGACCCTGAGAAATCAGGACAGAGACTGAGGCCTGGTCTACACTACGGGTTTAGGTCGACTTTAGCAGCGTTAAACCGAATTAAGCCTGGACACGTCCACACAACGAGGCCCTTTCTTTCGACTTAAAGGGCCCTTTAAACCGGTTTCTTTACACCACCTCCGACGAGGGGATTAGCGATAAAACCGGCCTTTGCGGGTCGGAATTGGGGTAGTGTGGACGGAATTCGATGTTATTGGCCTCCGGGAGCTATCCCACAGTGCTTCATTGTGACCGCTCTGGACAGCGCTCTCAACTCAGATGCACTGACCAGGTAGACAGGAAAAGACCCGCGAACGTTTGAATTTCATTTCCTGTTTGCCCAGCGTGGAGAGCACAGGTGACCACGCAGAGCTCATCAGCACAGGTAACCGTCATGGAGTCCTCCCAGGATCGCAAAAGAGCTCCAGCATGGACCGAACGGGAGGTACGAGATCTGCTCGCCATATGGGGAGATGAAGCAGTGATAGCTGAACTCCGTAGCAGTAAAAGAAATGGAAAAGTATTAGAAAAGATCTCCAAGGCCATGAAGGACCAAGGCCATAACAGGGACACACAGCAGTGCCGCGTGAAAATTAAGGAGCTACGGCAAGCCTACCACAAAGCCAGAGAAGCAAACGGAAGGTCCGGGGCAGAGCCGCAAACTTGCCGCTACTACGCGGAGCTGCATGCGATCCTAGGGGGTGCAGCCACCACTACCCCAACCGTGTGCTATGACTCTCTCACTGGAGAAACACACAGGGAAGACGGTTCGGGGAACGAGGAAGATGACGATGGAGGTACTGTAGGTAGCTCACAGCAGCAAGGAAGCGGAGAAACCGGTTTCCCCAACAGCCAGGATATGTTTGTGACACTGGACCTGGAACCAGTAACCCCCGAACTCACCCAAGACCCTCAGGGCACACAGGAGACCTCTGGTGAGTGTAACTTTGTAAATATTTGTAAACATTACCAAAAAAAAGCAAGCAAGTCTGTTAACGTGTATGGGGATGGAGCGGAAATCCTCCAGGGACATCTCCAGAAAGCTCTCCTGGTTGAAATGGGGTGATTTTATTAAGGGGGACATTCAGAGGCGCCCGTTCCTGCTATTCTGACCAGAAATGTTCCCCGCTGTTAACCACGCGGTGGGGGGGAGGGGTGAAGTGATCATCCCAGACAATCGTGTGTGTGTGGGGGGGGGGGGTGGTTTACTTGTGTTTGTGCCGCATGTTAACCGGGAAACCGCAGCCCCCTCCTTTTACATTGAAACCCCATTTTAAATGGACAACCCAATTCATCCTTGATATGGGAAATGCGCTGCTGTTTGCAACCTTTCCCGCATGTTAAGAAGGTTAAAAAAGCCAAAACACTGTGGCCTACGATGGCTGCCTGCAAGCCGAAATATGCGACCTTGTAATGAAAGAGTGTACCCATTGTTCCCTAAAATGTGTCTTTTTTAACCACCTCTCCCTTCTCCTCCACCAGCTGCAAATGTTTCTCCTTCGCAGAGGCTCGTGAACATTAGAAAGAGAAAACGTAAGACGAGGGACGAGATGTTCACGGAGCTGCAGATGTCCGCCCAGGCTGATAGAGCACAGCAGAATGCGTGGAGGCAATCAATGTCGGAGATGAGAAAAGCCCAACATGAACGAGAGGAGAGGTGGCGGGCTGAAGACGATAGGTGGCGTCAGCTTGCAGACAGACGGCAAGAGGCAATGCTCCGTCTGCTGGAGCATCAAAGTGATATGCTCGAGCGTATGGTTGAGTTGCAGGAAAGGCAGCAGGAGCAGAGACCGCCGCTACAGCCCCTGTGTAACCAACAGCCCTCCTCCCCAAGTTCCATAGCCTCCTCACCCAGACGCCCAAGAACACGGTGGGGGGGCCTCCGTCCACCCAGTCACTCCACCCCAGATGATCGCCCAAGCATCAGAAGGCTGGGCTTCAATAAGAGTTAAAGTTTTAAAATGCAGTGTGT
The DNA here is from genome assembly GCF_011386835.1 of Chrysemys picta bellii. Lineage (NCBI taxonomy): Eukaryota > Metazoa > Chordata > Testudines > Emydidae > Chrysemys > Chrysemys picta. The sequence goes on along the minus strand of NC_088792.1, from coordinate 2,386,507 downwards.
CCTTTTCCATCCCTCCTCCCCCACCCATCCCAGCTACCTTGGCAATTATCCCCCTACCTCTGTAAGGAACTAATAAAGAATGCATGAATGTGAAAAAACAATGACTTTATTGCCTCTGCAAGCGGGAGGGGAGGGGAGGGTGGGGTGGGGTGGTTGGTTTACAGGGAAGTAGAGTGAACCAGGTCGGGGGGGGGGGTTGGAGGGTTCATCAAGGAGAAACAAACAGAAGTTTCACACAGTAGCCTGGCCAGTCACAAAACTCGTTTTCAAAGCTTCTCTGATGCGCACCGCGCCCTGCTGTGCTCCTCTAACCGCCCTGGTGTCTGGCTGCGCGTAATCAGCGGCCAGGCGAGTTGCCTCAACCTCCCACCCCGCCATAAAGGTCTCCCCCTTGCTCTCACAGATATTGTGGAGCGCACAGCAAGCAGCAATAACAATGGGGATATTCTTTTCGCTGAGGTCTGAGCGAGTCAGTAAGCTGCGCCAGCGCGCTTTTAAACGTCCAAATGCACATTCCACCACCATTCGGCACTTGCTCAGCCTGTAGTTGAACAGGTCCTGACTACTGTCCAGGCTGCCTGTGTATGGCTTCATGAGCCATGGCATTAAGGGGTAGGCTGGGTCCCCAAGGATCACGATAGGCATTTCAACATCCCCAATGGTCACTTTCTGGTCCGGGAAGAAAGTCCCTTCCTCCAGCTTTCGAAACAGAGCAGAGTTCCTGAAGACGCGAGCATCATGTACCTTTCCCGGCCATCCCACGTTGATGTTGGTGAAACGTCCCTTGTGATCCACCAGGGCTTGCAGCAGCATTGAAAAGTACCCCTTGCGGTTTACGTAGTCGGTGGCTTGGTGCTCCGGTGACAAGATAGGGATATGGGTTCCGTCTATGGCCCCGCCACAGTTTGGGAATCCCATTTCAGCAAAACCATCCACTATTGACTGCACGTTGCCCAGAGTCACTACCCTTGCTATCACCAGGTCTTTCATTGCCCTGGCAAATTGGATCACAGCAGCCCCCACAGTAGATTTGCCCACTCCAAATTGATTCCCGACTGACCGGTAGCTGTCTGGCGTTGCAAGCTTCCACAGGGCTATCGCCACTCGTTTCTCAACTGTGAGGGCTGCTCTCATCTTGGTATCCTGGCGTTTCAGGGCAGGGGAAAGCAAGTCACAAAGTTCCATGAAAGTGCCCTTACGCATGCGAAAGTTTCGCAGCCACTGGGAATCGTCCCATACCTGCAGCACGATGCGGTCCCACCAGTCTGTGCTTGTTTCCCGGGCCCAGAATCGGCGTTCCACGGTATCAACCTGCCCCAGTGACACCATGATTTCCACATTGCTGGGGCCTGTGCCTTGTGAGAGGTCTATGGCCATGTCAATTTCCTCATCACTCTCGTCGCCGTGCTGCAATCGCCTCCTCGCCTGGTCCGGGTTTCGCCTTGGCATGTTCTGGCTCTGCATATACTCCAGGACAATGCGCGTGGTGTTCATAGTGCTCATAATTGCCACGGTGATCTGAGCGGGCTCCATGATCCCAGTGCTAGCTATGGCGCCTGGTCAGAAAAAAGGCGCGAAAGTAGTATCTGATGGACCAGGAGAAGGAGGGAGGGAGGGAGGGAGGGAGGGCCGAGTGACGACATGGCGTACAGGTACAGGAACAGGGAGAAACACAAACAACTGTCACACAGAATGGTCCCCCCAAAGATTAAACTGGAAACCCTGGGCTTAGCAGGCCGTTGATTTCACGGAGGAAGGGGAAGCAAATGAACACAGAACAAATCTATTTTTTACATCTTAAGGTGGCAGCCGACGCTGCAGCATGAGTGACAGCCATACCAATACGACGACGATGGGTACCAATCATAAAATACCATCATCTGCCAAAAGGCAAGGGGCTGCTGCTGTGTAGCAATGCAGCCCCACGTCTGCCAGCCCCACGTCCGCCAGCACCCAGCATCGCCCTCGGCCTCTTCTGGGTGCTTAGCAGACAATATTGGGCAATTGGCAGAAAATAGTATATTATGACTGGTAACCGTCATCATCAAAACAGTAGCATGTCTGCCCAGGTGGCCATGATTGACAGCCATACCAGTATGACGACGACGGGTACCAGTCATAATATACCATCGCCTGGAAGGGGCTGGTGCAATGCAGCACTACGGCTGCCAGCCCCACGGCTATCACTCATGCTACACCGTCTACCGCCAAAAGGCAGTTAGCAGCTGCTGCTGTGTAGCAATGCAGTCCCACGTCTGCCGGCACCCAGAGGACATATGGTGACGGTGAGCTCAGCTGAGCTGAGCGGGCTCCATGCTTGCCGTGGTATGTTGTCTGCACAGGTAACCCAGGTAAAAAGGCGCGAATCTATTGTCTGCCGTTGCTGTGACGAGGGGGGAGGGGCCTGACGACATGTACCCAGAACCGCCCGCGACACTGTTTTGCATCATCCGGGCATTGGGATCTCAACCCAGAATTCAAAGAAAAGGCGCGAACCGCTTCTCGGCTCGAGCTGTGGCGCAAACGTAGTATCTGACGGCCTAGGGGAAGGAGGGAGGGGGGCCGAGTGACGACATGGCGTACAGGCACAGGGAATTAAAATAAAGAATTAAAATAAAGAATTAAAATAAAGAACGGTGGCTGTGCATCAGGGAGAGACACAAACAACTGTCACAGACTGGTCCCCCCCAAAGATTAAACTGAAAACCCTGGGTTTAGCAGGCCGTTGATTTGACGGAGGGAGGGGGAAGCAAATGAATACAGAGAAAATCTATTTTTTTACATCTTAAGACGACGGTGCAGCGTGACTGATAGCCCTCGGCATCTTTCTGAGTGCTTGGCAGCAAATACGGGGCGGTGTATGACGATGGTCTTCAGGCCTATTGCACGAGCTGCTGCTCGGGGAAGACTCTGCTAATGTGCGATGACCCGACTTGTAATAGGATGGCTAACAGTCATAATACACCATTTACTGCCAAAAGGCAAGCCCCACGGCTGCCAGCACCCAGATCGCCGATGAAGGCTACCAGTCTACTGCACCGTCTACCGCCAAAAGGCAGTTAGCAGCTGCTGCTGTGTAGCAATGCAGTCCCACGTCTGCCGGCACCAAGAGGACATATGGTGACGGTGAGCTCAGCTGTGCTGAGCGGGCTACATGTTGTCTGCACAGGTAACTCAGGTAACCCAGGTAAAGAGGCGCGAATCTATTGTCTGCCGTTGCTGTGACGGGGGAGGGAGGGGCCTGACGACATGTACCCAGAACCGCCCGCGACACTGTTTTGCATCATCCGGGCATTGGGATCTCAACCCAGAATTCCAAGGGGCGGCGGAGACTGCGGGAACTGTGGGATAGCTGTGGGATAGCTACCCATAGTGCAATGCTCCGGAAGTCGACGCTAGCCTCGTACTGTGGACGCGGTCTGCCGACTAGAGCACCTAGAGCATTTTATTGTGTGGACATACACAATCGGCTGTATACAACCGATTTCAATAAAACCGGCTTCTATAAATTCGAACTAATTTCGTAGTGTAGAGAAACTCTCCAGGCAAGCAGGCAGGGGAGAGACCCTGCTCGAACAAGGAACAGACACAGAACCCAAGAAAGTGATAAGACAAAGTGGGAAGCAGCCCAGGGAAGGCAGCAATAGCAGCTAGTAAAGAAAGCAGCACATGGCTGCTACTTGTAGGGTCCCTGGATTGGAACCCAGAGTAGTGGGTGGGCCCGGGCCCCCCACTGGCAGGGTGCCCAAAGCCCCAAGAAAGGGACGAGTTTCATTTTGGACCCCAAGAAAAGGGCTGGAGTTTAAACAGGCCTGGAGATGGGGATGAAGACCCCAGAGAAAGCCAACCATTTGTTGGCCTGTGTTACCCCGGATGGGGTTCCTTTGTGCATCTTTAGATTATGCCTGACTTAGCCGGAGGGCTGAGCCACCAAAGAACCACCTGATGAAGGCAACTGCCAACAGGGAGCACTAGGAACAGAAAAAGGACAGAGTGCAGGCTTGCACCCAGCTGACAGGAGGCGCTCACAAGAGGCGAGTGTCCCCCCGCCCCCATCACAGACTGACACTTGTGCGCAGAAAGACAAGATGTGGGGGTGGGGTTTATGTATTTTACTGGATCAACTTTTGTTGGTGAGAGAGACACGCTTTTGTGTTTACACGGAGCTCTTCTTCAGGGCTGGGAAAGGTACTTAGTGTCACAGCTCAATACTGTTCAGCCTTGTATTGAGCTGTGACACTGAGTACCTTTCCCAGACCTAAAGAAGACCTCTGCGTAAACACAAAAGCTTGTCTCTCTCACCAACAAAAGGTAGTCCAGTAAAATACATTACCTCACCCGCCTTGTGTGACATTATCTAATTGAACTACGATTGTATAGATCACTATTGCAACCACTGTCATATAGTTGCAAAAAACTTGTACAAAGATGGTCAAGGAAGGTGTCTATGAAAAGGTTGTAATTTGCTGGTTATGATTATGCTGTCTGTATGTGTGTATCATTTTTGTATTTGAAGTATTAAGTATTGGCTATGTACTTGTATCTCAATGTGTTTGATTCTAAGTAGCACCAGTGAAGCATTTGGCCAGCTTCTTGAGAAGGGGCTATTCAAACTGAATGGCCCAGTCAAGGAGTACTTGACTGACAATGGACCCTGGGAGATGCCAATCCACATCTGATGAGCCTTCCTGGGAACGTTCAAGTAGCATGTGAGCAATGGCTGATCTACCTGTAAGGAACTGAGTCATGCATGGACATGTGACTTGTCCATGTGACTCCAAACTCCATCTTGGTGCTGTAATTTTCCACAGGAGGAACAAGGTGGTTTCCTGCCACATGGCAGAGGATATAAAAAGCCATGGAAGCCCCTCCATTTTGTCTTCAATCCTGCTTCTGACCTCTGGAGAGACTTTGTTACAAACTGAAGCTCTAAACAAAGGACTGAAGGACCCATCCAAAGCTGTGGATGTACTTCAGAGACTTGATTTAAGCCAGCAATTTATTCCATCACTGCTATAAGCCTGAACCAAGAACTTTGCAATTGTTGTATGTATTTGATTCCTTTGCCCAATTTTAACTCTCATCTATATTTCTTTCTTTTTTTATGAATAAACCCTTAGATTTTAGATTCTAAAGGATTGGCAAAAGTGTGATTTGTGAGTAAAATCTGATTTGTACATTGACCTGGGGTTTGTGGCTGGTCTTTGGGAACAGGAAAACCTTTAATTGAGGGTGCTGGTTTTCATAATCAGTCATCCCTGTAAGGAGTGCTACCGGTGGTGATACAAAGGAACTGGAGTATGTATGACTTCTGCTTAGCCAGTGGGGTGAAACAGAAGTTCTCTGTTTGGCTGGGTTGGTGTGCCTGGAAGTGGAGGATTGTCAGCCTTGGGGTGTGACTGCCCTGTCTTTTAGTAGTGTGTCCTGAATTCGATACTCTCAGTAGTGTCCCACTAGAGTACCCCTTGTTACACCTTGTTTCACTAGAGTTCAGGAAAAGCTTCAGGGAGAAGCAGCATCTCACATCAAGGAATGTGGAGAGAATAAATTCCTTTACTGCCTGTACAGCACAACTAGGAGCCCAGGTAGTAAATGCGGAGGAGTAGGAATGGGCATTTACCATCAGTGAGACCAATGCTGGAATTCTGTGCTGGTGTCCACATTTTGTAAAGGATTTTTAAACTGAAGAGGATGCAGAGAAGTTATGCATTAGCCCAAACACTGGGCTCAGCACAGGGGGAAATGAGTGAAATTGCATAGCCTGTGTCTTACAAGTCGGACTAGATGCTGTAATGATCCCTTCTGGCCTTAAAAATCTATGAAAAGAAATTTGGTATGTAAGCAAGTCTGAGGGAGCTCTGACCTGACAGCTAGTGATGAGCTAGGGAGGGGAAAAGGCTTCAGGACCAGACTCTGTTTACATGAACACACCCACTCCGCCCAGGTATCCAGCAGACAGAGCTGTGTTGCCCAAGTGTTCCTCAACTTTGGCTGGCATTGGGTTACAAATCACTGTAGAACAAATCTACCTAGAACACATCACCAAACATCGGCAATACCAGGAGAGATGAGCTGGAGTCCCCTTGAGAAGCAAAATTGGGAAAGTAACTGAAATACTTCTCTGCTGGACAGTATTTACTGAGAGACAACCTGTCCTACATGCTCAATTGCTGAGGGACAATCAACACTCATTGCTATATTTGCTTTCTACAACCAACTCTCTGTATAACTTTTCATGAGTCATGTACCTGAATATTTGGATGCTAATTGTGGCAAATTGCCAGAACTACTATGATGGGTCCCGCACTTTCTCTTAGAATCATAGAATCATAGAATCTCAGGGTTGGAAGGGACCTCAGGAGGTATCTAGTCCAACCCCCTGCTCAAAGCAGGACCAATCCCCAACTAAATCATCCCAGCCAGGGCTTTGTCAAGCCGGGCCTTAAAAACCTCCAAGGATGGAGATTCCACCACCTCCTTAGGTAACGCATTCCAGTGCTTTACCACCCTCCTAGTGAAATAGTTTTTCCTAATATCCAACCTAGACCTCCCCCACTGCAACTTGAGACCATTGCTCCTTGTTCTGTCATCTGCCACCACTGAGAACAGCCGAGCTCCATCCTCTTTGGAACCCCCCTCAGGTAGTTGAAAGCAGCTATCAAATCCCCCCCTCATTCTTCTCTTCTGGAGACTAAACAATTCCAGTTCCCTCAGCCTCTCCTCATAAGTCATGTGCTCCAGACCCCTAATCATTTTTGTTGCCCTCCGCTGGACTCTTTCCAATATTTCCACATCCTTCTTGTAGTGTGGGGCCCAAAACGGGACAGAGTACTCCAGATGAGGCCTCACCAATGTCGCATAAAGGGGAACGATCACGTCCCTCGATCTGCTGGCAATGCCCCATCTTATACAGCCCAAAATGCCATTAGCCTTCTTGGCAACAAGAGCACACTGTTGACTCATATCCAGCTTCTCGTCCACTGTGACCCCTACGTCCTTTTCTGCAGAACTGCTACCTAGCCATTCGGTCCCTAGTCTGTAGCAGTGCATGGGATTCTTCCGTCCTAAGTGCAGGACTCTGCACTTGTCCTTGTTGAACCTCATCAGGTTTCTTTTGGCCCAATCCTCTTCTTGTGGGGGTGTTCAGGGCACCATTTCTCACCCCTGATCTGGGGTATTAACTGTTCCACTAGTATCCCAGAGAAGGGGAGTGGAGAGGGAGGGACCTGGGCCTGCCCTATACTCTGGGTACCAGCCCAGGGGCCCTAGGGATAGCGGCGAATCACTTGAACTACTGATTCCTTTCCCTGGGCTACTTCCCTCTCCGGCCCTTCAGCTTGTGGGGCTTCCTGCCCTCTCTCTGCTTGGGCCAAGTTTCTCCCAACCCCTTGTGTCTGTGGAGTCCCTCTGCTCTGCACAAGCCGGGTTTCCCTTTACCTAGGGTCTTAGTCTTCTGGCCCACCACAGCACTTTTCCGAACTCTCCTCTGCTTCCCTCCAAACTGCTCTCCTTCAAACTGCTCTCTGCTCCAATGCCAAACCACTCTGCTTCAACTCCTCCAACTGTCTGATTGAAGCAGGGGGGGGTTATCAGGTGACTGGTTTCAGGTGCTCTAATTGGCTTAATTGGCTTCAGGTGCTGTAATCTGTAGCAGCCTCTCGTCCCTCTACAGGGAATAAGGCTCTCCTCATCCTGGGGCTTACATATCTCCCATCTATCACTCTCCTGCTGCCCTCTGGCCATGCTGTATCACAGATCCCCTCCCACCCCGCTCAACACCATGGGGTTGGGCTACTTGGGACGAGAGGCAGTGCTGTCGTGACAGGCCATCAGCGTTGCCGTGTTGGCTTCCAGCCCTATGCTGTACCCAGAAATGGAAGGGTTGCAAGGATAGGAACCATCCAGTCACTCTCACATTCCTCTCCTTGTTTCTGTGCATCCACTGGAGCGGGGCGTGGTCTGTCATAAGGGTAAACTGCCACCCCAGTAGGTAGTAGCGAAGAGTCTCCATGGCCCATTTTACCGCCAGACATTCCTTTTCAACGACGGCGTTCTTTTGTTCCCTGGGGAGGAGTTTCCAACTGAGGTACAGAATCGGGTGTTCCTCCTCCCCTAACATCTGCGAAAGGAATGCTCCTAGCCCTACCTCCAAGGCATCTGTTTGTAGGACGAATTCCTTCTCGAAGTCTGGGGCTATGAGCACTGTACGACAGCAAAAGGCTGTCCTTAAATCTGCGAATGCTCCTTCCGCCGCATCAGTCCACTTTACTGTCTCAGGGCCCCGAGCTTTTATCAGGTCCGTCAACGGCCCTGCTCTTGTGGTGACATGAGGGACGACTCTCCGATAGTATCCTACTATCCCTAGAAATGCTCTGACCTGCTTTTTGTGGACTGGTCGAGGCCAACCCTGTATTGCCTCCACTTTGTTCCACTGGGCTTACACCAAGCCTCTCCCAACTACATACCCGAGGTATCTGGCCTCAGCTAGCCTTATCATGCACTTGGGAGGGTTGGCAGTGAGGCCGGCCTTCCGAAGGGCATCTAGCACTGCTTCTACTTTTCCTTGGTGTGTTTCCCAGTCAGGGCTATGGATGACTATGTCATCTAGATAGGCAGAGGCACACTTGGCATGGGGTCGCAGCAATTTGTCCATAAATCGTTGGAATGTTGCAGGGGCCCCATGGAGTCTGAAAGGGAGGACAGTATATTGGAACAGGCCATCGGGTGTAGAGCAAGCAGTCTTCTCCTTGGCATCCTTGGCCAGGGGAATTTGCCAATATCCTTTGGTCAGGTCCAGGGTGGTTAGGGATCGGGCCTTGCCTAACTGATCAACTAGCTCGACGATGCGTGGTATTGGGTAGGCATCGAATTGGGATACTTCATTCAACTTCCGGAAGTCAGTGCAAAACCTCAGGGTGCCGTCAGGTTTGGGGACTAGGACAATAGGGCTGGACCACTGGCTGGGGGATTCTTCAATAACCCCGAGTTCCAGCATCTTCTTCACTTCCATCCTAATTTATTCCCTTTTAGCTTCCGGTATTCGGTACGGTCTTATCGTCACCCTCACTCTGGGACTGGTGACGATATGATGTTGGACCAGTGTCGTACAGCCCGGCTGTGTACAGAACACGTCTTGGTTCCATTGGATCATATCAATGACTTCTGTTCGTTGTTCTGGGGTTAATTCGGGGGATATCCTCACTTGCCCCGTGGGTCGTCTGTCTGAGGTGGAGCTCCCCGAATGACCAGGCACGTCTCTCAGTCACTCCAGGGCTTCAGTAAGTTGATGTGGTAGATCTGCTCTGGCCTTCAGCAGTCTGGATATCTGACCTTATAGTCCACCTCCCCAATGGCTTCCACTATCTCATATGATCCATGCCAACTGGCCAGGAGTTTCCTTTCTGCTGTCGGCACTAGCACCATCACCCGTTCTCCCGGCTGAAATCTCCGTACTTTCGCCCGGCGGTTGTAATATGTCCGCTGGGCCTCTTGTGCTTTTTCCAAATGTTCTCGTACTATGGGGGTCACTCGAGCTATTCGCTCTCTCATCTGTTTCACGTACTCAGTTACATTCTTTCCTGGGTTGGGTTGTTCTTCCCAATCCTCCTTGGCGATATCTAATATTCCGCGTGGGTGGCATCCATATAGTAGCTCAAAGGGAGAGAAACCAGTGGACGCCTGGGGAACTTCCTGTATTGCAAACATCAGGTACGATAGAAGGGTATCCCAGTCTTTTCCATCCTGTGCTACCACCTTCTGGATCATACTTTTAAGGGTACGGTTAAACCACTCAACCAGTCTATCTGTTTGTGGATGGTAGACTGAGGTCTGTATGGCCTGGATGCGGAGTAGGGCACATAAGTCCTTCATTAATTTCGACATGAAGGGGGTTCCTTGGTCTGTCAGGATCCTTAGGGATGCCCACTCTGGCAAAAACCTGGAGTTGTTTTTTTGCTATTGTCTTGGATGTGGGGTTTCTTAAAGGAATGGCTTCTGGATACCGCGTGGCGTAGTCAAGGATGACTAGTACGTTTCGGTGGCCCTGTGCCGATCTTTCTAGCGGGCCCACTAGGTCCATGGCTATCCTCTCGAAAGGGACTTCAATAATAGGCAAAGGGACTAATGGGGCCCGCAAATAAGGTCGGGGGCTATGCAACTGGCATTCAGGGCAGGAGGCACAATAGCGTTGGACCTCCGCGCGTATTCCTGGCCAATAAAACCTTCTTAGGACTCTATCCAGTGTCTTGTCTACTCCTAGATGTCCCCCAGATAAATTACTGTGAGCTAACTCTAGTACTGCCCTTGTGTGTTTCCATGGGACTAAGAGTTGCTCTACTTCTTCCCCTCGTATTTGCTCTATCCTGTACAACAGATCACGTTTGAGCACATAATATGGCTTTGGGCCTTTGGTCTTTCCCTCCACGGGTACGCCATTTACTTCTACTACCTCCTCCCTCACATTCGCATATAGTGGGTCATTGGCTTGGTCCTGCCCGAAATTCTCACGTGCGGTACCGATCTGACCTAATTCCAGGAGGCCTATTTCAACTCTGCCCCTTGGGTTGCTCCTACTTGGGCTAGGAACCGCCTCCGAGTCCTCACTGGCCTGAATTATCTTCTGGCCTCCTGAATGGGTTCGCCTACCCACAAGGGAGGCTTTCTGGTTCCCTGCTAGAATCCTGGTCCCTAAACTTTTATCTGCCCTCCTTTCCCGCCTAGACTTTTGGGTTTTCTCAGGGGATGAAAATAACTCTGGGGCAAATCCGGCAAAAATTGGGGTCAGGCTATCTGTAGGTGCCTCAGTCTCAGCCCGGGGGTTGCTACCCTCCTCTAGCTCTACTGCGGGGAGGAAGCTCTCAAACCCTGGGAAGTCCCTACCAATTAAGACAGGGTAGGGAAGCCTGGGGACCACCCCTGCAGTTACCCTGGTAGTATTCCCCTGGATCTCAATCCGTACTGGGATTGTGGGGTCAAAATTTACGGTGCCATAAATGCACGTTACCCCTCTGTTTTTGGCCCGGGTTAGTTGGTTTTGCCCCACCAACTTCCCCGAGACCAGCGTGACAGCACTCCCTGAATCCACTAATGCTATGGTCTCAATACCATTCATTTTTACCAGCCTCGTACACCCATGCGGCGTCATTGCGACCCCTACCAGGCCCATTAGACCACATTGCTCCCTGTGACCCCCCAGATTGCACTGCATAGACTCTTCCCTGTTGGGGTATTGGGCTGCTATATGCCCCAATTCCCCACACTTGTAACACCGACCCCTTACCCAGGTTGCTGCCCTCTGCCTGGGGTTATTTAGACAGCCCCCCCAGCCCTCTCTTCCCAAACCCCCCGGTCCCTTCTTGGCCTCGGGCCATTCCTCGGTGTCTTTCCTCCCAGTTATGGTTCTCCTGGAGTTCTCGACAGTCCGGGGCCTTGGATTTGGGGTTGGCTTCCTGGTTTGCCATGTCTCACCCCCTGGGGTCTGGAACAGTTCACGGGCTGCCAGCTGTCTTTCCACGAGGGAGACCAACTCATCATAGGTGGAGGGGTCATTCTGGCCAACCCAAGCCCAGAGGCCTGGTGGTAGCCCCCTCATACACCGGTCCAGTACCAGGAACTCCATCATCTTCTCAGAGCTGAGGGCCTCAGGGCGCAGCCATTTCCGGGTCTGGTGGATCAGGTCAAACAATTGCGATCGGGGTGCCTTGTCCTCCGTATACTGCCACTCATGGAACCTCTGGGCTCACAGTGCCATCGTTACTCCAGATCTGGTCAGGATCTCTGCCTTCAGCTGGGGGTAATCTGCTGCAGTCTCTGCGGCCATATCGTAGTAGACCTTCTGGGCCTCCCCACACAGGAATGGGGCGAGGATACCAGACCACTGATCTCGGGGCCAGGCCTCCCGCAGGGCTGCTCTTTCAAAAGCCAGGAGCTATGCCTCCACGTCATCCTCCCGTGTCATTTTCTGTAGGCAGTGGCTGGCCCGTATGGTCCGGGTCCCTTCACAGTTGTGGTTCAGCTCCATAAGGGCCTTCATCTGGTTCACCAGCTCTTTCAGCAGGGCTCGGTCCTGGGCAGCCTGACTCATCAACAGACGATTAGTCTCCTGCTGCATCCGAGTCGCCTCCTGTTGGGGGGTTGCTTGGACCCGGGTAGCCTCCTGCTGGGCTGCAGTGGCTTGTATTAGGGCCTTGACCACGTCGTCCATCTTGGGGACGGGATGGTTTTGGCTAACCCTGGTTTAAGTAATAAACGCGGTAATCCCACCCCTGACACCATGTATGGCAAATTGCCAGCACTACTATGATGAGTCCCGCACTTTCTCTTCTTGTGGGGGCGTTCAGGGTACTGTTTCTCACCCCTGAGCTGGGGTATTAATTGTCCAACTAGTATCCCAGAGAAGGGGAGTGGAGAGGGAGAGACCCGGGCCTGCCCTCTACTCCGGGTCCCAACCCAGGGGCCCTAGGGATAGCGGCGAACCACTTGAACTAGCGATTCCTTCCCCTGGGCTACTTCCCTCTCCGGCCCTTTAGCTTGTGGGGCTTCCTGCCTTCTCTCTGCTTGGGCCAAGTTTCTCCCAACCCCTTGTGTCTGTGGAGTCCCTCTGCTCTGCACAAGCCGGGTTTCCCTTTACCTAGGGTCTTGGTCTTCTGGCCCACCACAGCACTTCTCCAAACTCTCCTCTGCTTCCCTCCAAACTGCTCTCCTTCAAACTGCTCTCTGCTCCAATGCCAAACCACTCTGCTTCAACTCCTCCAACTGTCTGATTGAAGCAGGGGGGGGTTATCAGGTGACTGGTTTCAGGTGCTCTAATTGGCTTAATTGGCTTCAGGTGCTCTAATCTGTAGCAGCCTCTCGTCCCTCTACAGGGAATAAGGCTCTCCTCATCCTCGGGCTTACATATCTCCCCTCTATCACTCTCCTGCTGCCCCCTGGCCATTCTCTATCACATAATGTCTAAGCTGTATCGTTAAATTTATTCACTTAAATTTGGGTTACTTTAGATTATGTACTACATGTATTGTATGACTTTATCCACAAATACAAAGTTTGTTTTAAATCTAAGCACTATACCCAACTGTACAGACACTCTTTCCTTAACCCATGTATTAGATAATTTTCACATTTTAGCTTTAATAAAAATTTTAAATTTGAATGTAGGGGTAGTGAAATGTTGTCATCCTGATTGTACTCAGCCTGTCCTAACTGGGGGGCCACCCTCAACTGAACTGCACAACTAAGCAGATCCCACTGAAGAGAAAGAGGGTGGGAACAGGTGTCCCTGCCTGAGGATTATAAGCATCCTTTACCCTGACCCGCTTCCCTGTTTAAAGTTAAAGCTAAAGAAGTTCCACTGAGAGCCTTTTGTTTTGTTATGTGACCACTAGAGCTGAAATATCAGGCCTAAGTGATAAGCCCTTAGTCCTGCTGTGGGGACAGTGTTTCTGTGGAGGAGACGGCCCAGCCTGCACTAGCAGCGAGGTTCCCCCCCCGAGAGCTGAAGTCACTGGGAGCTGGTGGAACCTTGAGAGACCGACTTGCAGAGGTCACAGGAGAGAGGCAGGTGGCAGCAGAAGGTGACAGAGCAGATGATGGTGCAGTGAACAATGGCACAGTGGCAGCAGCAGGCAGTGACTAGGGTGACCAGATGTCCCGATTTTATAGGGACAGTCCCGATTTTTGGGTTTTTTTCTTATATAGGCTCCTATTACCCCCCCACCCCTGTCCCGATTTTTCACACCTGTTGTCTGGTCACCCTAGCAGTGACAGAGAGTGAACTGCAGTAACTGTGAGCCAATTGTGGCAGCAGCAGCAATGGAGGCCTTGCTCAACGTCCCCCCCACACACACACACACACTCCTCGTCGTTGGGAGGTGAACTCACGTGAATGAATCTCTGACTTCTGGGTCTCCGATGACCGAGGACAGCAGCTGTGAATGGGGTGCAGCGGAGGGAGAGGGGCGGGGCATGTTAAAGGACATTTGTCTGTCAAACTTCCACTCTGCAAGGTCAGAACAGAGGCAAAGGACACTGCCCAATGTAGTCTGGGGCAAGGGTTTTGCTCATGGTCAGCTGTGTTCGAATCATGGTTGTGGTGTTTCCCCAAAGTAATGCCAGGTTCCTTTCCCCTTTTTATTAAAAGTTTTCTCCGCTACACATAGACTCTGCACTTGCGACAGGGGAAGTGTTGCCTCTTAGTGGTGCCCAGGGGTGGTGTGTAATTTTCCTAGATTATTGGGTGGGGTCTTGAGCCGGTTCTGTGTTGTATTGTTTAGAGGGACCCCTGGATAGTGAACCCGGCCCAGGTTGCCGCTGACTCCAGCTGGCAGAAGGGTTACAGATATGACTGGAATTACTGAAATCTGAATAGAAGAGTCATGTAACTGGAATGTTACATTCTCTGGACACACCCTATCAGGAAGGACAGACTAAGCCAAAGGGGTGGGGTGGCATTCTACATCAACACACCATTTCCTGCTTCAGAGTAACTGACAGCTGAGAAGCACAGGACGGGAATGCTTATGGATCAATGGACTAACTGTTACATCACAAGTTGAGGAATTGGTGGGGTCTATTATAGACCCCAAATCAGACCAGGGAACAGGATGAACAGCTTTTGAACATCTAGCAGCTGGCTTCCTGGCCCCAAGCACCTGGGGGAGTTACCCCTCTGGGTCCCAGGTTTCAGTCATTGCCTGTTTGTATAAGAGAAACTGATACATGGGGGACACTGAGCCAGACAGGGAGACAGACGCCCTTTCTTTGCATACTAAGCAACAACTGCTCCGTGTCTCAGTTTCTCATTCCCAGAACAGGGACGTGATGCTAAATTAGCTCTGTTTGTGACACAGTGTAAAGGCCACAGCTGGAAGCTGACGGGGACAGGCAGAGCGTTAGCACTAATACCCGAACAGACCATGTCTGCGGGCTGCCTCGGCGCTGACTCTGGCCCTGGCATCTCCGGCTGCAGTTTCCCGCCTTCAGAGTTGATGAAAGTAGATCTTCCTGCTACTCAGATACTGCCACCTGCTGCCACCACCACGCTTCTCCGTGAGAAATTTTCCCTCACAGCATCACTCCCTCTGTCCCTTGTCACCAGGACCCTGCTCCCCAAGCATGGGAATGGGGTCCCCCCGACAGATATGGTAGAAGGTGTTCTTTGAACACGGCTGCAGAAATCCCCCTTCACCACATCTTCATTTCAGACTGAATGAATGAACTTGTAATTTATTGTTTATCATTCAAACCCATGAATGAACTCTAGTACGGGTCAGCTGGCAGTTCAAGGCCCCCAAAGTCTTACTTCATACCTCAGTTCTGGCTTCCTTCTCATAAGCCATGGAGTCTGATGTTCTCCCAAGCTGGTTTTACAGCCACTGTCTTGGCAGCTTGGACCTCTATTATCCCCGATGGACCAGTCTCTGGAGCGACCTTTCGTGGCAACTTCAGCCAGGTTGGACCAAACCACTGCCAGACTCCACATTCCCTCCTCCGGTGCCCTCCTCCCTTCAGACCAACATTCCAGGGTGGCTCCTAGTAACCCACTGGGCCTTCACAGAGTCCTTAGGTTTCAAGCCACAATCTCACTTCCACCCACGTATTTTATCTACCACATACCTGGGACCTAGAGTAATAAAAACCTAACACACACCCTAACATTCTCCATAATCCCTGTGATCTTTATAAGCTCTTTGGCCCTTTGATAGGCTCCAGTCACCACTCCCTGAGTCCTAGGATGTGGATCAGGGATCCTAACTCCCTCTGGGCCTTAGAAGATTCATTCTCTTGCCTCCCAATGAGCATTAGGGGATTCTTTGAGGGCCCCCTAAATCCAGACCCCTTAAGGTTTAGGAGGGGATGTTTAATCCCCACCCCGCGTTCTGCACCCCATAACCTATTCTCAAAGACCCTGCCACATCCGAGGCGTCTCAGCACTCTCTCAATACTCTTAATAGACATCTAGATCACAAAACAGCCAAAACAGGAGCATCAGGGACTAACAAGCCTGAAATGTCCCCAATGATGGGAACTAACCAGCCTCTAAAGCTTGCTGGAGATTCTACCTTGCTGACGACTTCAGTAAGCCCACAGGAATGGAGTGAAAATGCTCCTCTCCCACAAGCCTTTAGTTCTCTCCAGGCCCTGCTGGCAATCTCCTACATCTGCAGGAGCAGAGCTTCCTTTCTAGGGGGGACTTCAAATGGTCTAAGGGGATGAGCAACCTAGTGAGAGCAGGGGACTTAAACCTGGGGGGTATTTACCCATCCACATCCTTCTGTTCCCTAGTCTGGTCAATTCCCAGTGAGCCAGAATAGTTGTATATTTTGTAGTTTTCACTTTTGTTTAACTTTTCCCGAGTCCTGCTAGTTGGGTACTCTTCACCACCATCACCACCACGCCTCCCAAACGCTAAGCACCACCAATGGCAGAGCCAACCATTCTGTGCGTCATTCGGGCAATAAACTGGGATGGGAAGTATCTTAACCCAATTTCTAGGTTTAGGGGTCCATAACACCACCACTGCCATAACTGACATTATTAGGTTCCCTCACTAGTGTTCTGAGTAGAGAAGCCAAGGATTGAATGGGCCATGGAGACTGAACAACCCTCAAGATGGGGATCCTCCAGGGCAGGGAAGAGGCTCATTGGGAGGACAATGTGTAAGAATTTTGTCACGCAATCACCTGTGGTGGACCTGGCCCACAGTGAGATAAAGGGTTCTGTCTAAACATCGGTTATCTGTCTCTTACTCATCATAGATACATTTCTTCTGTTTGTACAATTAAATCTAAATGAGTTCATGAACACTAGAGACTAGATGTGTGTCTTACTCCAGGCTTTTCTAGAAAAAGATATTTCAGATCCAGATTCTCTTAATTCAAATTAAATGTAAGTTCATTAGACTATTACTTCTAAAACACTGTGCTAGATGAAGGTTAAGGTAGCAAAGCCAAGCGCTCAAAAGTTAAGAAATATCAGAATTAATGTTCCTCATGCATTATGATGCAATCTTTAATTATATGATCACATATTATATTTTCCACAGGCCTGTTTCTTTTTATCCTCCTCATGCAGTATGTAGCCCTAAACCTTATTAGCCACACACCATCCAAACCTTGCACTGAATACAATGCTCTCACCATAGTATCCGAGTGCTTCCTAAACTGAATGAATTTATCTTCAGAACACCCCTGTGAGACAAGATAATAATAGGTTTCAGAGTAGCAGCCGTGTTAGTCTGTATCCGCAAAAAGAACAGGAGTACTTGTGGCACCTTAGAGACTAACAAATTTATTAGAGCATAAGCTTTCATGGGCTACATCCCACTTCTTCGGATGCATAGAATGGAACATATATTGAGAAGATATATATCCACATACAGAGAGCATGAACAACTCTGAGATGCCAATTAAGTAAGAGAAAAAAAACTTTTGAAGTGATAATCAAGATAGCCCAATACAGACAGGTTGATAAGAAGTGTGAGAGTATTTACATGGGGAGATAGATTCAATGTTTGTAATGGCTCAGCCATTCCCAGTCTTTATTCAAACCTAAATTGATTGTGTCTAATTTGCATATCAATTCGAGTTCAGCAGTCTCTCGTTGGAGTCTCTTTTTGAAGCTTTTCTGTTGTAATATAGCCACCCGCAGGTCTGTCACTGAATGACCAGACAGGTTAAAGTGTTCTCCCACTGGTTTTTGAGTATTTTGATTCCTGATGTCAGATTTGTGTCCATTAATTCTTTTACGTAGGGACTGTCCGGTTTGGCCAATGTACATGGCAGAGGGGCATTGCTGGCACATGATGGCATATATCACATTGGTAGATCTACTTAATTGGCCTCTCAGAGTTGGTAAGACAACTCCCACCTGTTCATGCTCTCTGTATGTTTGTGTATATATCTCCTCAATATATGTTCCATTCTATGCATCCGAAGAAGTGGGATGTAGCCCACAAAAGCTTATGCTCAAATAAATTTGTTAGTCTCTAAGGTGCCACAAGTACTCCTGTTCTTTTTGAAGATAATAATACTATCCCCATTTGACAACCAAAGAATTGAGGCACAAAGAGATTAAGGTCAAATTTGTTAAGTGCCCACTAATTTTAGGTACCCCACATAAGCTGACGAGGGCCTGATTTTTCAGAGTATTTAGCATTTTTATAGCACTTCATATATTCAAAGCCTGGCTCCCATTGACTTCAGTTGCAAGTGCCCAGCATTTCTGCAAGTGCGCCCCAGATGTCTAATTCAGCATCCAGAAAACTACAACACACAGCTGTGGTCAACTGTGAACATTTTGGTTTAAGTGACTTGCCCAGCATCATACAGGAACTCTGTGGCAGAGGCAGGGATAGAATCCAATTATCCAGTAAGGCATCCAGTTCCCTTAGCCATGAGAACAGTTGATGTTTGGTACAGTGTTCTCCCCCTTCTTGTACCTCATCTTATACTTCTGTGGTACAGACCAACGCTCAGTCTTTTCACGGCTTTGAGAGATTACAGAGTTAAATCTGATAGGAGAGTGAAACAAAAATAAACTCTAAAGGGCAAACATTTACTAAATCTATATACCTATATAGAGACACATAAATGCACAACAGGTTATTTATATAACCCTTCTGTCAGGTGTTGTTGGCAGCAACAAGGGCCAGGAATTCCTCTTAAAATTACAGAACAAAAATATTTTATGCCTCCACCCAGAAACCTGGGAGAAAACAACAGTGCCTTTAATAGGCAAAACTTCCCCATTCTCAAGCACAAGTATTTAGAAAACAAAACATTTATTAAGGAGGTGGTCAGCTGGCATATGTGCGTGTTTTCACGCTGTGCTGTCCCAGCCCTGCGCAGAAAGCTGGCTCAGTAGACCTCAATAGCACTACCCAGAAAGACCACAGGCTCAGTTCAGTGACGAAGGCGCTGGGCCAGATTTATTGTTGATGAAGCACAGTACTAGCGCCCCATAGGAGCTACAGGGACACTAACATGTATGCCTGTGACAACAGACCAGTTCAGTCAGCAGCAGGACTTTCTGCTGTCCCCTCAGCTAGACAAAGGTGCCCCTCTTGTGACTTCCCTTCTCATACATTGATACAAACAAGTTACATGATACACTCCTGACGTGCTTAGTTACCCTACACCTGGCACCTGTTGGCTCAAACAAAACATCCCTGTGACTGTGTGCACTTACTTCTCGTGAGCACCTCCTGTCAACCAGGTGTGAACCTGCACTCTCTCTGCTTGCAGTGCCCCTTGTTGGCTGTTACCCTCATCAGCAGATCTTCAGGGGCTCAGCCCTCCAGCCAAGTCACACACAGTCTAAACACATGGAGGAACCCTTTCCACAGTAAACGGTCCAACAGGGCCAGTCCCTACCCTCTGGTTACCATTGTTAGCACTGTCTCTGGGCTCAGTCCTCAGCCCTTTAAGGGCGAGCTTTAAATCCCGGTCTGCCCTGGTATAGAGCACTGCCCCCAGCAGGGCTGGAGATTCTAGGTCCTTTACTAGTTCTCTGGTGTCCTTTAAGTCCTGCCCGTCACTTGGGCCTCTAGACAAGCCCTTATCCCCTTCCCAGGGCTTTGGCCACACCGCCAGTGGCTGCTGCCCTGACCTGGGCCCACCCACTACTCCGGGTCCCGACCCAGGGACCCTATAAATAGCAGCCACATAGTGCCTCTTGTGATAGTTGCTTCTGCTATTCCCTGGGCCACTTCCTATCTAGCCCCTTCCTCTTCTTGGGTTCTCTGTCTGCTCCTGTTTGAGCAGGGTCTCGCTCAGGCCTCCTTGCCTGGAGAGTTTCTGAGTCTGTCCTGATTTCTCAGGGTCTTCTCTCAGGCCTCTTCACCTGGAAAGCTTATAACAGCCTGTCCCTGCCTGTGCAGGGTTTCTCCCCAGTCCCTTTACCTGTGGAATTTCACAGCGTTTGAGCTTTCCAGTCCTATCCCTTCTGCTGCCAGCCAGTAACTAACATGCTCATACTCTGAAGCTCCTTTTAACTGAGCCTTTCGGCGCTGATTGGCTGTTTCCCAGCAGCCTTTCTAGGCACACCTGGAGCACCTACCTTTACTGCGCTCCTTTTCTGGGGTGTGGTGTGGTAGGACAGCAAGGCCTCCAGCGGGGGGCCTCAAAGGCCCCAGGACACCCCATCACAATCCCCATCCCTTATCCTGTCCTTCGATCCCTGTCTTACTTGGGTCAGCGTGTTCTGCACTATCCCCCACCATTGTGTTTATGCCATAACACTGTTTGGATGTACCAGTGCTAGCCTTCTGGGATGCATTTATGTGAATACCTCGCACCAGGTACTTCTTAGGAGTGTCTGTGTTTTAGCAACACTCGCCGTGCCTTTGCCAAGCTCATGGACCAGA
The DNA here is from genome assembly GCF_011386835.1 of Chrysemys picta bellii. Lineage (NCBI taxonomy): Eukaryota > Metazoa > Chordata > Testudines > Emydidae > Chrysemys > Chrysemys picta. The sequence goes on along the minus strand of NC_088792.1, from coordinate 2,366,145 downwards.
GAGTGAGCTTGTAAGCAGGTTTTTGCTGTATGACAGGGCCTGACTTTTGCTCATAGCCTGGCCTGGCTTTTGCTGACTTTGGTTCAGGCCTCAGGCCTTGTGCTCCAGGATCTCTCTCTCGCCTATATTCCCCTGCTATTTGTCTTTTTATGGGGCAGATGTTTCCCCATCATCCCAGAAAAGCGTAATGCCTGGACTGAAGGATCCAGTCAGCTAAACACTGTTATTCATGCCCCATCTGTCCTTTGGTCTGCATATTCCCATGTATGACCAATAGACAGATTTTAATTTTCAATTGTTTTTAGTCCTATCTAGTGGGCCTGGGAATGTTAGGTCCAGGAAGGTGGTCACATTCTCTCTTTCTGGCTCCTCCAGAACATTTCCCTTCTCCAACTTGCTACCAGAGAGAGAGGAGCACTTGTGTCACCAGGGCCTGAGACAAGGACCCGCAGGTAAAGTGAGTCTGCTCTCCACAAAGGCGGGGTGGGAAGTGTATTCGCTGCACAGAGCTCCCCACCGGCATTTTCCCCTGCAATTAACTAGGCAGCCGGAGCTTGACACCATCCAGTCTGCTGGTCACTAGCTATTCACAGCACATCCTGCGGTCCCCGTAAGGATCGTTACACTGCGAGTAGCTTGCTCTGCCTGCCTAGTTTGGGTTCCTGTACTGAACTTCTGGGACTTGTAGCTGTTTTTCCTTTTCACTGAAAAGAAAACACACACACACACACACGGAAACGGCAGCAATCACATGCAACAGTGATTCGTAGACCTAGGAAGGGCTGCAGCTCCCCAGGACGCACTGTGAGCAGCCAGCCACCCTTGAACCAGAATGGGACACGCTCCCTGACCCTCTCACAGCTGATGGGTGTATCTGGTCCCATCACGGCTCTGGGGAGAAGGCTGGTGTAGGAAATAGACCCATTCTTGGGTTCAGATCTGTTCAGCCCTGACAATCTCCCCCCATCTCAGTTGTACCCCCCTGTTCCCTCTAACCTTTACTGATCCTAGCCAAGAAATCTGCTGACTTGGCAGCCATTAGCTGAGACACTGAGTGCAGGAAGCCAACAAGAGGGGACACCAACTAGCCTGACCCAGAAACACGGAAAAAGACAGACCTGGATTCTTCATCATTTCCCAGTTTATGACGAAATAATCTTCTAGTTTATCTGAAAGGGAAAAGTGACGGTAAACTGCTGAGAGGGTTTTCTGCTCAGGTAGAACATTATTCATTCTTATTGTTTATACTGCAGTAGCACAAAGAATCTCGTTGCACTTGGTGTTGGACAGGCACAGAGATAGACACAGCTTCCAACAGGGGCAATGTTTACCCTAGACTCAGAATTCAGCATCATTCATTGCAGGAAGATTTTAGACCCCTGTCGGCCACTGTTTAATAGACCCGGGTTTCTATTGACAAAGAGCTAAATCCTTGGACTTTGTGAGTAGTTTTTAGGTGAATCTTTGAGTAAGACGTGACGCTGGTATAAATTCAGACTAGCCGTCTATACAGTTATCAAACAGGCTTTTGCTCTAACCTCCTGTTGCTACAGTGGGGACTCATGTATTGGGCTTTGCTTGTTCCTGTGCTGTGCATTGCCGAGGAACAGAAAAGGCAGCTGGCTGGTGCCACCATGTGGCGTTTGCTGTTCACATCTAAAGAGGGACTGTCTTATACCTAAAGTAATTTAAAAGTTTGGGGTCAGATTCTGATCTGTTTTAATCCAATAATCAGCAGAGATGGTCTGAATTTGCATCAGTCTGGCTGAGGTCATGGGCCCGTACTATTGTAAAGCCCCTGTGTGATTTCAGCACTGCTTTATAGTGAAAATTCAAATTTGAAATAAAGGGCAAATTTTGAAGTGAGTCTGATTAGCCACTGGAAGGAGCTTCCCAAGGGGATGTGGTGGATTCTCTGTCACTTTAAATCTATACATTGAGATTGGACGTCTGTTTTCTAAGACAGTGTTTCTCAACCTTTTCAATACCAAACACCTGCGGTAGAGTTGAAAGGTTCAATCTAAGCAGGGAACGTGTGCAAGCAAGAGGGCAAGTGACTGGGATGTAATGTAATCCTGTCTGTCATTTGCTTGTAAGGAGGTACCCCAAGAGTCCACAGGGTTTGCCCCATTTGAGCTCCTGTATGGGAGAAAGCCAGGGGACCTCTGACCTCTCAGCAGACATCCTGGAGGGTGGCAATGAGGCAAAGGGGGAGCCAGTGGCTGAGTATGTACATACATTTAGGAAATATTTAAAAACTAGGATAGAAATGATTCTGCATAACCTGACTAAAAGCCAAGCTGCACAAAAAGCTTGGTACGACCAATGCCTGTGAGCGATCATTTGGTGTAGGGGAATTGGAGCTGGTGATACTCTCTGTAAAAAGGCAGAACATGCAAAACTCATGGGAGGGGCCGTATGAGGCTGTGGAAAGGGTTAACAATGTTATTTACCACGTACACGGGCCCCATAGCGAGGCTGCTCCACGTTCGGTGCATCTAAACAGGTTAAAAGCCTGTCAAAATAGAGAAGTCTTTGCAAACTTGATTATGGAGAAGCCACCCACCAGCATGGCAGGGGTTAAGGAGAGGCTTTGGGCCCCGTTAGTCCTGCCCCATTATACATGCAGCCAATGCCAGGCATGGAGGGGAGAGAAAAGGAGGGAGCCTGGCCCAGTTCAGGGCTGACCAGCCAAGAAGCAGAATCTAGCTGCCTCCCTACCTGAAGGGAAGGGTCACTAGCCCGCCAGCCAAGGCAGCCACAAGGAACCAAGCACTACTGTCCTGGCCAAAGGAGACAGAGGAAGAGGTTTAGGAGCACCCGGCCTAGGAGGAACCTGGGTGACTGAAGCATGGAGAACTTGTGGGGTTCCGACCCTGCCAAACTTACGGCTGCCTCACCTGGAGGAACCTGGGATCACAGCAGGACGCCACCCAGTGTCCAGGCGGGGGCATTACTAGAGACAAGCCACCACAGGAACATGGACTATAGGGGCCATGCTCCAACCTGAAGGGACAGCAGTAGGAAGTGGCCCAGGGCAGTGGACATAGACTCCCCACTGGGAGGTCCCCTACTCAGGAGTTGACTTACACAGGGCCCTGGGCAGAGACCTAGTGGAGTGGGAGGGCCTGGATCCCCCCCATCTCCCCCCACCTTACAGGCTGAGGCATCTTGACCCGAGAAGCAGGGGGCCAGAAGTCAAGAACTCCAACCACTAGGCTGCCTGGCCCTCCAAGCTCTGTTACAATGATATATTGTATAGAGGAAGGTTCTCAAATCTTCAAGTCTCATTGATTTGACCGCTGAATCCCAAATCCTTATATCCTTAGACAGCATTAAGGTATGTAAACAGTTAGCCCCAGCTGAAAAGGCAGAGGTTATGAATGTGTTGCAGAGTTACCAGCAGGTATTTTCCAGCAGGCCAAATGTGAGTCATAAAATGGTCCATAAGATTGACACTGGGGGGGTCAACCCACCCGTAGCAGGGATATCAACCACTGGAAAAATGGAGTAGCAAATCATAGAGAGAGAAAAAGTTTGCTGGAAAGAATCAAAGAGTCAAACAGTCCATGGGCTTCTCCAGTTGTCATGATTCCAAAGAAGGCTGGAACTGCTGTCACATTTCCTGATGCATATCCTATGCCAAAATGGATTATATGTTAGTCCTCTAGGCAAGGCAAAATACCTAGACACTCTAGACCTCACAAAAGGGTATTGGCAAATCCCATTAGACTGCAGAGATTTGGGACTTTGAGTTCAAAGTGTTACATTTTGGGTTAATCAATGCGGGAGCCACCTTTCAGAAGCTCACTAATCAAGTGTTAGATGGGTAACAAGACTTTGCACAGGCTTAGACTGACGACATTGCAATATTTAGCAAATCTTGGTCATTGCATAAAAACCACTTGGGAATTGCACTGACAAAACTCAGACACAGGTCTCACTGTGAAAGCATCAACATGCAAAACAGGAGCAGCCAAAATCCCTTTTTTAGGCCAGTGGGTAGGAGACGGCCAAATTTCTTTTGATCCTGTGAAAGTGGAATCCACTGTTAACTGGCCTATACCCCAGACTAAAAACAAGTGTAGTCTTTTACAGGCTTGGCGAATTATTACCACCAGTTCAGTGACATTGTGTCTGCTATCACAGACATGCAAAAAGATGAATCCAAACAAAATAGTGTGCACAGAAACCTCTCAAAAAGATTTTGATGGGGTAAAGAAAATTCTGTCAGGAAAGCCTGGTCTGGCCAGAATTTGACAAAATGTTTGAACTGTGACTCAAAAAGTAATAGCAATTTTTTTAAGTACATCAGAAGCAGGAAGCCTGCTAAACAACCAGTGGAGCAACTAGATGATCGAGGTGCTAAGGGAGCCGTTTGAGGAGAGATGAATAAGACTGGGGCTTTTCAGCTTGGAATAGAGACAGCTAAGGGGAGATATGATTGAGGTCTATAAAATCATGATGAGTGTAGAGAAAGTAAATCAGGAAATGTTATTTACTCCTTCTGATAACACACAAACTAGGAGTCACCAAATGAAATTAATAGGCAGCAGGTTTAAACCAAACAAAAGGAAGTATTTCTTCACACTACGCACAGTCAACCTGTGGAACTCTTTGCCAGAGGATGTTGTAAAGGCCAAGACTATAACAAGGTTCAAAAAAGAACTAGATAAATTCCTGGAGGACAGGTCCATCAATGGCTATTAGCCAGGATGGGCAGGGATGGTGTCCCTAGCCCCTGTTTGCCAGAAGCTGGGAATGGGCGACAGGGGATGGATCACTTGGTGATTCCCTGTTCTGTTCATTCCCTCTGGGGCACCTGGCACTGGCCAGTATTGGAAGACAGGATACTGGGCTAGATGGACCTTTGGTCTGACCCACTAGGTTCATTCTTATGTTCTTAAGTGTATTAATGCATCAAACACAGGTCTAGGAATGATGCTGATGCAAACAAGGGTGTGATGTGGTGCTCTACTTACGCAGGTATGGCATCTCCTCCTGGCCATTCTGGGGAATATCTCAGCAGGTCGACACCTCTCTCCGTAGTTGCAGACCATTCCTCCACCTCTGTCTCTTTGTCTGCAGCCCCTTTCTTGCTCCAGGAGCTGTTGCAGCCTCTTCATGACTCAGCCATCCGGCTAGGTCACTGTCGTGGTTTCCCCTTCTGGGGGGGGTCTCTTCTCCCAGACAGGCTCAGGCAGCCTTCCTATGCACTGCCCTGATGGTGCCACTTCTCCAGTGGCTGGTTGGGGAACCTGGGTCCACCCTCTACCCTGGGTTCTGGCTCAGAGACCCTCTAGTTAGCAGTCAATGGCTGTTATACCCCAGACCTTCCTGCATTTCTCTGAGCCTTTTCCTAACCTTCTGGCTCTCCCTTCCTTCTCTGGGTCTGCCAGCTTCACGGCTCCCTCCTCCCAGGGAGCAACTGCAGCCTGCACATCTCTGCAGCCTCCAAGCACTCCTCCCTCCTCCCAGGGAGTGACTGCAGCTTTTCCCAGCAGCCCCTTCTGTTGCCAGCTTCCTGGCTTATATAGGCCTCGCCTGTCCTTGCACAGGGGAGCTTCTAATTAGGGCTTTCCTCTCAGCCTTCAGCCTAATAGATTAATTGGCCATCTGGCCTCCATTGACCCCTTCAGGGCAAGTGCAAGGTCGATACCCCATCTCAAAGGGAAAGTAACAAAAAGCATCCCCTTGCTTCCTTAAGTAAAAAACTGACACTCACTGAACAGAATTGATCTGTTCTAGAAAAAGAAAGTGACGCAATTTCAAGGGCTGTCAAACACTTAAGGACTTCTCTATTTAACAGAAAAATTTGGCTCCCGACAGACCATTCTCCATCAGTACGGCTACAGCGAACAAAAAGGGACCAACTCCAAACTACTACGCTGGAGCATCACTCTCCAAGAACATGACATGGAAATTGTGTATCTTAAAAGTAGAGAAAATACAGTGGCAGATGCAATGTCCAGGCAAGATGGTTATAACCCAGTGCCTACGAATCAGCCAGTGTTTGACCCTCCTGCACCAGTGGGTTATAGAAGAGAGGTGGGTTATATTGATTTCAAGGGCCAAAAGAGTTGAAGGTGTAATAAACTCTCTCGTTGTCCAACATTAAACCAGTGTTACAAAAATTCAGGGTTCTTCCTACAGAGACCCTGATTTACTCCGTTTCTTGGCAAACACCCAAAGTATTCATTCTAAAGTTGAAAGTTTATTGATCAGAACACAAGAAAGAACAAGAAATCAAAACCAGCAAAACTAAAATTGAGTACCAGTAATTATGCAAAACAAACAAACAAAACCTACTACAGTCTCTCTCTTTTTGAAGGAAAAATATCGGTCTCTCTTATTTTCAGCAACAACCTTTCTTTGATGAAAAGGCAAGGGTTAATTTTACTCTTAGTCCTGAAGGAGTCTGGTGGCACCTTAAAGACTAACAGATTTATTTGGGCATTATTTCATGCCCAAATAAATCTGTTAGTCTTTAAGGTGCCACCAGACTCCTTGTTGTTTTTGTAGATACAGACTAACACGGCTACCCCCTTATACTTGACTCTTAGTCCTGGTGCATGAAGGACATTCATTTATCCTGTTTTTAACACACAGACAGACACAAGTTGGAGGAGAGACAGGATAGAAACAGTGGGCTGGCGTTCTTGGAGCACATGGCAGCTGATCAGTCAGAATGGATGCTTTAGGCCGGCAGGTTGGCCGCAGCACCTGTTGCTCTGGGCACTGGTTCCCTTTCCGGTCAGGAATGTTATCTGGTTGGCTCCTTTCTCAGATGGGCAGGGCGGGATGGGCCATCTCATCTCTCTGTGGGATGTGTGCAGTACAGTTAATTTCAGTATCTGGTGAAAAGCCAAAGGAGTGAGAGGGAGGACAGGAGGAAGATTAGTTGGGCAGAAAGTAACATGAAAAGGGAAGGGAGATGGAACAGGAGCTTATGTGCGTCTGACTAGAGCCGCTGCAGTGCTGACAATCAGGTATCCCCGCTGCTGGCCTGAGGATTGGATGGCATGATGACTTTTAGGACTCACAGGTGAAGGACTGTGTTAAACTTGTCCTTAAACAAGTGCAAGGCTCGATGGCTTTCCTCTCGGAAAGAGAATCCTTTGGTCTGGTCTGCGCCTTCTGTCTTGGGGTCGAGGAAGATGAGATGAGAGTTTTCAAAAGTGTCTTTTTAAGAACTCCCCAAAAAGGGGAGTGGAAAGTGGGAGGCATAATTCATCCCCTTATTATTTTGTCCACCAATTAAACTCACTTCTGTAAGGCCAAACCTGGCACAGGTAACTTCCATTCCCACATTTGCTTATGTATTCAGTCCATCTCAACACAGTCCTTAAGCCGTATCAACAGGCCTTTTTGTTTGGACTAATTCAGTCTCTGTCTGGTTTTCTTGCACCTGCTCATAACATTCTTTATTGGGCCTAGAGTTCCAGAAAGCCTTGATCCTGCCCTGAAAGTGGCCAGTTCTCCCTTTCTGTCGCTCCATCTTTTCCTCTTTCTGTCTGGATTTATCTGACTGTGAAGAATGCCCACACAGATGAATAGAAATAAACCAGTTCTCAGAGTCAGTGTGTATCACGAGCAGCTGCCCATCCCAGCGCTCAGGATCAGGCACTAACATGTAGCCGTTTCATATCTTCTTTTCTTTTCTTTTATTTTTTCTTTCAAATGTTTCTATCATTTAAAAAAGGAAACTATAACTAAATGACAACTTGGGTTACAGATGATAAATTTGGAGATTATAATGTAGTACTCGTTTTTCCGAACAGATACAGAAGGAGGGGACTATAAAAATGTTTGAATTGACTGGAATAAATTATTAACCATTATTAGTTTATTAGTTTAATTACATGAAGTCATAAAAAGTTCTATTTCAGCAATAGGAAAAATCATATGAAATAGCATAGGGCACCCACTTATTTCTATATAAATCACATTTCAATATGGATGAAAACCTTCAAAGACAAAAATACCTCCACACTCTCCTCCCTAAAAAATATTTATTCCAAAATGCAACTATCTGTAAAATTGTAACCATGTGGCAATGCCATTTTTATAAGGAAATGTCTCTTATTACCTATTTGGGGTTCATTGATGGCAATGGAGCCCTGGATTTCACCATTAGCTTGATTTTGAAATCTGACTTGAGACCGTATTCTTCAGTCGTAGCACTCCTTTATCAAACAGTATTTGTGGGATCAGATAGGGGAACTAATCCGTCACTTTCATAGAGGGACACCAGGTGGGAAGCATTCCCAGTCCAAATAGCTTTGAAACTGGCATTTATGCAAATAGTTTGGGGGAAATGGTCAATAGCAAAACTGAATGCGGAAAAAGAGAAAAGCTTTAATTAATTAATTGTTAATACTCTTTACAATACAGTAGTGCCTAAGGGGAGAGTTGGATCAAAGAACCAATCAGCACAGGGCGTTGTTGGGTGCCTCTTTGTAATTCAAAATAGGAGAAGACACTGCCATTAGTCACAATAGAGACACAAGGAGAAGCTTATAAGAAATGTATCCAACTTGGAAAATCATCTCAAATACATGTAGTGGGAAGAATATCAGCAAGATAATGCACTCAGTTCAATCAAGTGATAAAATATTGAGTGATAAAATTGAGTAATAAAATGTCTGATTTGTAGGAATAAGTTTCAAAGAGGAAGGTGGACCCAGCCAGGAATACAAACTGGAATAAGCAACAGAGGGTCCTGTGGCACCTTTGAGACTAACAGAAGTACTGGGAGCATAAGCTTTCGTGGGTAAGAACCTCACTTCTTCAGATGCAAGTAATGGAAATCTCCAGAGGCAGGTATATATCAGTCTGGAGATAACGAGGTTAGTTCAATCAGGGAGGGTGAGGTGCTCTGCTAGCAGTTGAGGTGTGAACACCAAGGGAGGAGAAACTGTTTCTGTAGTTGGAAATTTTGAAATGAAGATGTCATCAATATAGCGTAGGTAGAGAAGGGGCATGAGTGGACGAGAGCTGAGGAAGCGTTGTTCCAGGTCAGCCATAAAAATGTTGGCATATTGTGGGGCAATGGGGGTGCCCATAGCGGTGCACCAACAGAACAGATATCAGGAATGGCAATATACAAAAACCTGTAGGAGAACACTTCAACCTCCCTGGCCACACAATAGCAGATGTAAAGGTAGCCATCTTACAGCAAAAAAACTTCAGGACCAGACTCCAAAGAGAAACTGCTGAGCTCCAGTTCATTTGCAAATTTGACACCATCAGATCAGGATTAAACAAAGGCTGTGAATGGCTATCCAACTACAGAAGCAGTTTCTCCTCCCTTGGTGTTCACACCTCAACTGCTAGCAGAGCACCTCACCCTCCCTGATTGAACTAACCTCATTATCTCCACACTGATTTATACCTGCCTCTGGAGATTTCCATTACTTGCATCTGAAGAAGTGAGGTTCTTACCCACGAAAGCTTATGCTCCCAGTACTTCTGTTAGTCTCAAAGGTGCCACAGGACCCTCTGTTGCTTTTTACAGATTCAGACTAACACGGCTACTCCTCTGATACAAACTGGAATGAATTTCCAGAAGTTCCTGAAAACCTTGTGGGATGTTGAGAAGGGGTGTTGTATTCCCTTTAAAAATAAAAGTGACCCAGGCAAGGTACTGACAACTGAATGCTTTTTTTTTTTTTTAGAAAATGGGTCACAAAATTACTCCATGCTCAAAGTAGACCAAAAGGATGCATCTAACCAGACTACTAATAGCAAAGGAAACCTGGAGAGAGAGAGGAAAAGTGGAATCAGACTACAGATTCGTGTCTTGGCTCTATTACACTAGACACTTTACACTGGTTAAAGAGAAACAGGAAAGGGAAGCCATTTGCCTTAACTTTGCCTGTATGTATGTGTACATAGTGAATCACAAGAGCTGGGAACTTGCTAACGTATCTGATAGTTTAAAAGACATTTCAACTAGAAACATTAGGAATTTGTTTCATCCTCTGAGAGCTTTTGAGACACCTGTCTCTTGCTTTCTGTGCAGGTGCGTTGGAACCTTTGTTATTGTTATTTGAACTATTCAACTTTTGGTTTGAGAGAGAGCATTGGGCAACTCCTGTTACATCATTCAAAAATCTCTTCAACATGTAGGATGTGGTTCCAGAATCTCATCCAGCTGCTGGGGAACTGAACACTGGTAGAAGATCCAGAAGACTGACAGCTGTCAGTGTGCCATGTGTAGACACAATACAAAGTCTTGTTTTCTCATTGGCCATTGGGGACTTTTTTACAACAGACTTCAGCTCAGCAACGGCGCTATCAGCCTGCCTAGCCAGTGCAGTGAGCCATTGTCCAAGCCAAAGTCCTGGCTCTAACACTGCTATTGTATCACAAAGACGACTGGAACAGGAGCTGAGGGGAGATCTGGGCAGGAGTAAGGGCATCAGCACATGACACAACGGCTAGATTGATCTATTTCTTTCTCCAGTGTTTCCTGTAGGAGGGGGAAATCATATTTGTCTGGGTCCCAGCGGCTGATAAGGAAAACCTGGGGGGAAGTCTCCCCTTCTCCTTTCACCTGTTTTATGCAATCATCCCTGATTTCCTGCAGGACTCTCTGCTCACTGTAGGATTTGCGACGCCTAAAATAATGCAAATCCGTATCCACTTTGGAGCGCACATAGTAACACTTCTTTCCCATCCTCTGAATCTCATTGATGAGGATTTGGTGGCAGGAGGTGAAACGCCCTGAGAACATGATGATGATGAAGTCATAGCGGATGAAATTTACCAACTTCAAATATGTATCTGGCGGAAACCTAGGTAACCCAAACCCTGGTAGCTCCCATATTGTTACATTTGGGTGGTTAGGATGTTGATAAGGTGTTGGCTCCATTTTTATTTCACAGACCCCAATTTCAGCAGCATCTCTATCATCATCACTGAGACCCCGGAAGGCATTTATAAAGCTCGATTTTCCTGAACCCCGCTCACCCGTGACGGCAACATTAAATGTGGTGATTTTTAATGATTTTATGTTCTGATGTTTAACTATCACATCTGTGAAAATTCCTGCTGCAACAGCGGCCTGCAATTCTTTAATCTCCTTTTTGGAGGGTCCAGCAAATGTTCTATTGTCTGAAATTGCATCTTTAGCAGCCTTGGTAGCTCTCGGAACTGGCTCCGTCTGTCTTACGTGCAAATCTTAGAAAAGGAAAAGAAATATATCTATGAATAGGAGACATCAAAACAACCTGTTCACATGGGAATCTGCAGCTTATTGAGGGGGAAAGGGTCATTTCAACATCATCACTTTAAGCTGAGCAAAGTTTTAATGGAGTTTAATAAAAGTTAACATCTAGACAAATTAATGCCCAGTTTCCTTATAATTCCTTAATAACAGAAGCCACCAGGTCTTTGACCAAAATTCTCAAAAGTCCCTAGTCATTGTGGGTGGCCAACTTCACACACATTGAAGGGGCCCAATTATCAGAGGGGGAGTGCTCAGCACTTCATGAAAATCAGGTCACTTCCACCTGGCACCCAAAATGGAAGGTACTTAACGCTCTTTTGAAAATCTCGGTCTTTGACACGAGTTATTGGACAAAGTTAATTAAAAGGGTGAGAAAAAAAATCAAAGCTAAAGTTCAGTTCAGAAGATCCCCCTCAGTGCGTTGTATTTTCAGAACATTCAGAGACACGCTGCATTTCTCATCACCAGCATAACCAGCTAATCAGCCCTTCAGAGGGAGGTGGGGGGAGAAGCTGGATGTCTGTGTCCAGACAGCCTCTCCCCTTCAGCCCTTTCCCTGTGTCCCCTCCTCCCACTCACAACTCTCTTCCAGTGATTTATGGCATTTCTCTGAAAGGCCAGGGGAAAATGGGAGGAGAGAGAAGGTGAAAGGAGTTAGAGGAGATAAAAGGGGAGGAAGAATTTTGTTCTGTGCTGGTGAAAATCTGTGATGGCCAGTGAACAAACCTACCACTTATTTTAGTCCCACTTTAAACTTTCATCTTTTCAGAATGAAGAACTGTCCTCCCACAGGTGTGTGTCCCTGGCAGGTTTTATCTCACACTCACTCACTCTTCTGAAAGAAAGGATGGTCTTGAGCATAACCCACCGGGCTGTGACAGAGTTCTGGGTACAATTCCCAGCTCTGCCACAGACAGCCTGTGAGACATTGGGCAAGTCACTTAGGCCCGGATCCACAAAGGGACTTAGATCTTGTGACACTATGTGTTGTGGTGCCTAACGTTTAGACACTTAGAAAATCACTTGGATCCACAAAGCCTGAGCTAGGCATCTAGATTCCTTATAAAATGCATGGGGAGAGAACGGCACCTAGGAATGAGATCCACAAAAGCCTATATGCTAGGCAAGGAGCCAAAAGGGTTGTTTGCTATGCCCCACCCCTCTCATGGAGATGGGCACCACGCTCCAGGCAGACACTTAGAATATCAGGGTTGGAAGGGACCTCAGGAGGTATCTAATCCAACCCCCTGCTCAAAGCAGGACCAATTCCCAGACAGATTTTTGCCCCAAATGTCCCCCTTAAGGATTGAAGTCACAACCCTGGGTTTAGCAGGGTAATGCTCAAACCACTGAGCTGTCCCCCATCTACAAACAATTCACAGCTGGGAACTGCTCTCCTGGAGTCAGTTTCCTTAGACACCTACGTAGTTTCTTGCGAGACTGAATTCACTGAGGCGGTGGGAGAACCAGGATCCAGTCCCCCTGCTCCAATGACTCTTTATTTATCCAAAGATGAATCCCTTTGTGACAAAGTGGGGTTTTATTCACCTTGTTATGTTGCATGTGAGTCTTACTGTCCTACACTAATACCGTGTGTGCCTCAGTTTCCCTGTGTACTGCACCAATGCCTAGGTGGTGGAGATAAAGGTGTGAGATTTTTGCTGAGGCCCTCAGGGCAGGTGAGGCTGCCCAGCTGTCTGCACGTAGGCGATGGCCGACCCCCTTCGTAACCTGAGATCTAGGAGGGGGATGCGCCCATGTGACACCTTTTGCCCGGGGAGCAGGACAAAGACCAGAGGAGGAGCAACAGGCGTGTTAGAGGCCAGGCAGGGGGATCCAGGGCAGTCTGCTGGGGAGGGCTGTAAGAGGGGGAGTCCAGGCCATCTGGCCCGGGGTCCCCCCAAGATGGACTCTGCTGAAAGTCACTGACTTCTGTGCTCACAAGTTCTGTTCTATGCTGTGTTCCTGCTGACCAGTAAACCCTCCTGCTTTGCAATGCTGGCTGAGGGGCACTGCTGACTGTGGAGTTGGGGTGCGGGGCCCGCTGGCTCCCCCACCAAGGGGAAGCGTGAACAGGGATGTTGAATGGTCCGAGGTCAGACCAGGAAGGTCGAAGCCGAGCAGGCTCCTTGCCCTGGACAGCCCTGAGGGGAGTCGCGCTACCCGGAGTCCTGGCTGGCTTCATACAGAGCAGTGCCCGAGCATCGGGCCTGTGACTCCGTCACACCCTTCAACAGGAGAGTTTGAGAGACCCACCAACACACCCATCAGAATATCCCATAGCTCAGTGGTTCATGCTCTCTCCTGTGTAAAGTGTGGGAGACTCCAGTTCAAATCCGTGCTCCCAGCCTCAAGGAGAAGGGGGATTTGAACCCCGAGTCTCTCACATCCTAAGTGAGTGCTTTAGCCATTGTGCTAAAAGTCACATGTGAGCATCACCACCCCCTCCTTCAGCTGGAATTGGAATGGGGCCTGATCTGGTCGTCCTGCTCAGAGCACGTCTACCAGGTTGGGCCCTTCAAGGAAAGATAGGAGTTTATCCACCGGTTTGTGGATCATGCTGGGGCTTAGGTAGGAGATAGGCAGAGTAAGGCCAGAGAGCACATGCCCAGGAACAGAAACTTAGGTGTGTAGGAAAGTTTTATCCTGAAAATGTAGACACCTACAGGTTTCGGCGGTAGCCAAGCAGGGGTTTAGTGGGTTGCAGTGGTGCCTAAATCTGGGGTTTAGGCACCTAAGTGTCTTTGTAGATCTGAACCTTAATTTCTCTGGGGCTCAATTCTCCATCTGTAAAATGGGGACAATAATACTCCTTCTCTCCCAGCCTATGTCTGTCCTGTTTATTTAGATTGTTAGCTCTTAACAAAATTGTTAAGCTCTTAACAAATTGCCTCTTCTTGATACAGGAAAGAAGGCATCACCCCCTACAGTAAAGGAGGAGAAGCCTCGTACCCCTAAGGCTGGAGAGTCTGCTGCCACCACTGCGAATAGGAAACGTAGGGTAGTGGTGGTCGGAGACTCTCTGCTGAGGGGGACGGAGGCGCCCATCTGTCGCCCTGACATTTCATCTCGGGAGGTATGCTGCCTGCCGGGGGCCCGTATCCGAGACGTTACGGAGGCATTGTCGAGGATTATCCAGCCCTCTGACTACTACCCCATGCTACTCATCCATGTGGGCACAAATGATACTGCGCGGTGTGACACTGAGCGGATCAAGAGTGACTACAGGGCTCTGGGAGTACGGGTGAAGGAGTTTGGAGCGCAGGTGGTATTCTCTTCAATTCTTCCTGTCAAAGGTAGGGGCCCGGGCAGAGACAGATGCATCATGGAGGTGAATGCCTGGCTGCGAAGATGGTGTCGCCAGGAGGGCTTTGGCTTCCTAGACCACGGGATGCTATTCGAGGAAGGACTGCTAGGCAGAGATGGCGTTCACCTTTCGAGGAGAGGAAAGACCCTATTCGGACACAGACTGGCTAACCTAGTGAGGAGGGCTTTAAACTAGGTTCGACGGGGACAGGTGAGCAAAGCCCACAGGTAAGTGGGGAACATGGAGACCGGGGAGATGGGTCGGAAACAAGAGGGAGTGTGGGCTATATTGGCAGAGAGAAAGGAGAGTCAGGACAAAACTGGGAGGAAAGATCAAACCAGTATCTTAGATGCCTATATACAAATGCGAGAAGTATGGGGAATAAGCAGGAAGAACTGGAAGTGCTAATAAATAAATACAACTATGACATTGTTGGCATCACTGAAACTTGGTGGGATAATACACATGATTGGAATGTTGGTGTGGATGGGTACAGCTTGCTCAGGAAGGATAGACAGGGGAAAAAGGGAGGAGGTGTTGCCTTATATATTAAAAATGTACACACTTGGACTGAGGTAGAGATGGACATAGGAGACGGAAGTGTTGAGAGTCTCTGGGTTAGGCTTAAAGGGGCAAAAAACAAGGGAGATGTCATGCTAGGAGTCTACTACAGGCCACCTAACCAGGTGGAAGAGGTGGATGAGGCTTTTTTCAAGCAACTAACAAAATCATCCAAAGCCCAAGATTTGGTGGTGATGGGGGACTTCAACTATCCGGATATATGTTGGGAAAATAACACAGCGGGGCACAGACTATCCAACAAATTCTTGGACTGCATTGGAGACAACTTTTTATTTCAGAAGGTTGAAAAAGCTACTAGGGGGGAAGCTGTTCTAGACTTGATTTTAACAAATAGGGAGGAACTCGTTGAGAATGTGAAAGTAGAAGGCAGCCTGGGTGAAAGTGATCATGAAATCATAGAGTTTGCAATTCTAAGGAAGGGTAGAAGGGAGAACAGCAAAATAGAGACAATGGATTTCAGGAAGGCAGATTTTGGGAAGCTCAGAGAGCTGATAGGTAAGGTCCCATGGGAATCAAGACTGAGGGGAAAAACAACTGAGGAGAGTTGGCAGTTTTTCAAAGGGACACTATTAAGGGCCCAAAAGCAAGCTATTCCGCTGGTTAGGAAAGATAGAAAATGTGGCAAAAGACCACCTTGGCTTAACCACGAGATCTTGCACGATCTAAAAAATAAAAAGGAGTCATATAAAAAATGGAAACTAGGACAGATTACAAAGGATGAATATAGGCAAACAACACAGGAATGCAGGGGCAAGATTAGAAAGGCAAAGGCACAAAATGAGCTCAAACTAGCTACGGGAATAAAAGGAAACAAGAAGACTTTTTATCAATACATTAGAAGCAAGAGGAAGACCAAAGACAGGGTAGGCCCACTGCTTAGTGAAGAGGGAGAAACAGTAACAGGAAACTTGGAAATGGCAGAGATGCTTAATGACTTCTTTGTTTCGGTCTTCACCGAGAAGTCTGAAGGAATGCCTAACAGAGTGAATGCTAATGGGAAGGGGGTAGGTTTAGCGGATAAAATAAAAAAAGAACAAGTTAAAAATCACTTAGAAAAGTTAGATGCCTGCAAGTCACCCGGGCCTGATGAAATGCATCCTAGAATACTCAAGCAGCTAATAGAGGCGGTATCTGAGCCTCTAGCTATTATCTTTGGAAAGTCATGGGAGATGGGAGAGATTCCAGAAGACTGGAAAAGGCCAAATATAGGGCCCATCTATAAAAAGGGAAATAAAAACAACCCAGGTAACTACAGACCAGTTAGTTTAACTTCTGTGCCAGGGAAGATAATGGAGCAAGTAATTAAGGAAATCATCTGCAAACACTTGGAAGGTGGTAAGGTGATAGGGAACAGCCAGCATGGATTTGTGAAGAACAAATCATGTCAAACCAATCTGATAGCTTTCTTTGATAGGATAACGAGCCTTGTGGATAAGGGTGAAGCGGTGGATGTGGTATACCTAGACTTTAGTAAGGCATTTGATACGGTCTCGCATGATATTCTTATCGATAAACTAGGCAAATACAAATTAGATGGGGCTACTATAAGGTGGGTGCATAACTGGCTGGATAACCGTACTCAGAGAGTTGTTATTAATGGTTCCCAATCCTGCTGGAAAGGCGTAACGAGTGGGGTACCGCAGGGGTCTGTTTTGGGACCGGCTCTGTTCAATATCTTCATCAACGACTTAGATATTGGCATAGAAAGTATGCTTATTAAGTTTGCGGATGATACCAAACTGGGAGGGATTGCAACTACTTTGGAGGACAGGGTCATAATTCAAAATGATCTGGACAAATTGGAGAAATGGTCTGAGTTAAACAGGATGAAGTTTAACAAGGACAAATGCAAAGTGCTCCACTTAGGAAGGAAAAATCAATTTCACACATACAGAATGGGAAAAGACTGTCTAGGAAGGAGTACGGCAGAAAGGGATCTAGGGGTTATAGTGGACCACAAGCTAAATATGAGTCAACAGTGTGATGCTGTTGCAAAAAAAGCAAACATGATTCTGGGATGTATTAACAGGTGTGTTGGGAGCAAGACACGAGAAGTCATTCTTCCGCTCTACTCTGCTCTGGTTAGGCCTCAGCTGGAGTATTGTGTCCAGTTCTGGTCACCGCATTTTAAAAAAGATGTGGAGAAATTGGAAAGGGTCCAAAGAAGAGCAACAAGAATGATTAAAGGTCTTGAGAACATGACCTATGAAGGAAGAGCTGAAAGAACTGGGTTTGTTTAGTTTGGAAAAGAGAAGACTGAGAGGGGACATGATAGCAGTTTTCAGGTATCTAAAAGGGTGTCATAAGGAGGAGGGAGAGAACTTATTCACCTTAGCCTCTAAGGATAGAACCAGAAACAATGGGTTTAAACTGCAGCAAGGGAGGTCTAGGTTGGACATTAGGAAAAAGTTCCTAACTGTCATGGTGGTTAAACACTGGAATAAATTGTCTAGGGAGGTTGTGGAATCTCCATCTCTGGAGATATTTAAGAGTAGGTTAGATAAATGTCTATCAGGGATGGTCTAGACAGTATTTGGTCCTGCCATGCGGGCAGGGGACTGGACTCGATGACCTCTCGAGGTCCCTTCCAGTCTTATAATCTATGAATCTATGAATCTATGAATCTCTTCCGAACAGGGACTGTCTGCTCTATGTCTGTGTACTTTGCCTAGCACCATGGAGCCCCAAGACTGACTGGGTCATGAAGACACCACTGCAATGCAAATAATAAACCACCATAAAAATAGGTTGATTCTGAAGTTACTTCTACACTCCACAACTGAGCTCTCAGTCTCTCTCCAATGAGAAGTGTAGTTTTACCTGAATCAGCCGCCTCCAGGTCCTATATTTGAAGGAAGAATATGGAAACATATTTAAGTGTTTACCTTCCTTTAGTGTTGAAATCAGAGTCTCCTCACTTGGGTCACTCACAGCCCCATCCGCACACACAGCCGACACTCGGAATCTGTAGGGCGTCTCAGGCCTCAGTCCTTTAACATTAAAAGATTCAGTTCTCCTTCCTAACCTTCGTTCCAGCCATTTGTCTTTCCCCTCCTGCCTCATATTTCCTGTCTTCTCTTTATATTCCACCTTATACTCCCTTATACTGACTCCATCTGCAGTGACACTTGGACTCTCCCAGGTGAGGGTGATGGCAGATGAATCTACAGCAGTTGCTACAGGCTTCCCAGGAGGGCTGGTCGGGGGAAGAGTCTTCACAGGATCACTCACATCGCTGCTCTCGCTGAGCCCTGGTTTGCTCACTGCAGCGTATCGGAACTGGTACTCGGTGTTTGCACGTAGCCCTGTTACTGTGAATGTCACTTGTGTGTTATTTACATCCACAGCCGTCCAGTTCTCCTGCCCTGCAATTCTGTACTCTGCCCGATAGCCGGATATCGCAGCCCTGCCATAGGCTGCTGGGTTAAACGTGAGCTGCACACGGTCATGTCTGATTCCACCAATCAGGGCAGGAAGAGGCTTTGATGGAGGCTCAAAGTTGGTGCTGATCAGCTCCCCATCTCCATACAGGTAAATGGCAGTGCCGGGATTGTCCTTGTCTGGAACAGACGCCACAATGAACCGAGTCGTCCCGTTAGATTTGTTGACACAGGCAAAGCCGGAGAAGGATTTTACAGCTTGTCGTGCTTTTCTTCTTATCTCTTCATCCTCAAACCACAGTTTGGATTTTGGTGTCTCACAGGCAGAACTGGCTAATGCTGGATCATGAATGTTCTTCATAAATTGTCTCCGCAGCCAAAGGTTTAATTCCGATAAATAGGATTCCTCATTGTGCAATGAAGTGAGTGAAAGAGACACAACAAACTCATGCCTGGGGCTGAGAAATATGCGTTGTAGCTCGCTCCTGGAGGATACGACTTCCACCTTCTCTAGCTCAGCCAGGTAGGAATTGACAAAATCCATTTCCTCCTGTTTCTTCTCCAGAAATTCATTGAGTCTCTGGGTACCAAATGGCGATTGCTCCTTGTTGGTTAAAATCTCCACCAGGGCCCCTTCCTCTGCTCCACCTCCACGGATAGAGGGCAGGGTTCTAGCTAGCTCTTTTTGGAAGGCCTGTCTGTGCTGTTTACACAGATCTCTGAATTGCTGGATTTTCCTCTGGATCTCGGGGAAGGTTGTAGCCGTTCTGTCCTTCACCATGTCGTTGCACCGGACGTCGCACTCAGTCAGGTGCTCCAGGGCACTTTGAGCATCATAAACCAGCACCGCGCTGATCTCACGCACTAGCTGGGCAGCTCTGGAGTCCAGCTTGCTCAGTGGGTACAGCCAGACTCGCACCGGTACAGCGTTTTCACCAGCGACTCCAAGCCGCTTAGGGAGAGTGGAGTAAACTCCCATGGCATCTTGGTAAGTAACCGGATTGTTCTCCAGAGCAAAATCACCATAAAATGTGCAACTGAAATTTTCAATTTTTTCTTCTGCCCTGTTCCCCTTTTTCCCAGACACCTCTGCTCCTCCACAAACCTTTGGGATCTTTTCTATCATCAGTTTCATTTTCCCCTCTATCTCTCGCATACTCTCTGATGAAGAAACTTCCCGATCAAACACAAAGAAAGCCTGAGCCCCGTACAGCACAGCTGTGACCACATGGGTGGCCGTGCCTTGGTCAAACACAGCAGGATAAGAGACGTTCTCAGTCCCCAACTGGCTCATGGTCAGGTGCTCAAACCTGTTTGTCACTGAGTAGTGGAGAGCAACTCGAGCGTGATATTTTGATTTCTTTGTATCATTTAAAAATGCTGCAGATCCACCTACTTCCACCAGCCCCCCCAGGAGACTGGCCTTCAGGGATGCAGACAGACTGAGGGCTGAGGCCTTATCTTCAATGGAGTCAGACGCAATGATCTGGAATTCAGTATTGTGCTTTGGCATTGTCTCCACGTCTTTCTTAAGGGCCTCAATGCCCCATAGAGTGATACCTGGAAAATTCCACACAAGCACATAGTCAGTGATCACGGGAGAGGATAAGAAATTGTTGCAAATTCATTTAATAATGTTGCCACCTATTAAAGAGACACCATGAGCAAAAGAACACAGCACTGAGGGCTCAAATCAATGTGCCCTGTCATCTGACCCTCCACTTGAATCTCCATCTATCCATCTTGCTCTCTGTCTAGTAATGTACTAGCTTTCCTGTTACCTCATTCCCTCCTCCTCCATTTGTCTCACTTCATCACAAGCTAGATTTTAAGCTCTTTGGGACAGGAGCTACCATTTTATACTGTGTATATAGACAGTGACTAGTAATGAGGCCATGATCCTGGATTGGTGCCCATGAGGGCTACTGCCACACAAACAGTAATAACTAAAGCACTGATCACCATGGTCTCCATGTGCAAGTATAATATCATACCAGGATTAGCAAGAGTTTTGCAATGCCAGGTATGCCGGCCCACCAGTTTACAGAATAATAAGAACATAAAAATGGCCGTATTAGGTCAGACCAAAGGTCCTTCTAGCCCAGTGTCCTGTCTGCCGACAGTAGCCAGTGCCAGGTGCCCCAGAGGGAATGAACAGAACAGGGAATCATCAAGTGATCCATCCCCTGTCGCCCATTCCCAGCTTCCGGCAAACAGAGGCTAGGGACACCATCCCTGCCCAGCCTGGCTAATAGCCATTGATGGACCTATCCTCCATGAACTTATCTAGTTCTTTTTTGAACCCTGTTATAGTCTTGGCCTTCACAACATCCTCTGGCAAGGAGTTCCACAGGTTGACTGTGTGTTGTGTGGAAAAAATACTTCCTTTTGTTTGTTTTAAGCCTGCTGCCTATTAATTTCATTCGGTGACCCCTAGTTCTTGTGTTATGAGAAGGTGAAAATAATACTTCCTTATTTACTTTCTCCACACCAGTCACGATTTTATAGACCTCTATCATATCCCCCCCTTAGTCTCCTCTTTTCCAAGCTGAAAAGTCCCAGTCTTATTAATCTCTCCTCATATGAAAGCCATTTCATACCCCTAATTATTTTTGTTGCCCTTTTCTGAACCTTTTCCAATTCCAATATAGCTTTTTTGAGATGGGGCGATCACATCTTCATGCAGTATTCAAGATGTGGGTGTACCATGGATTTATATAGCGGCAATATGATATTTTCTGTCTTATTATCTATCCCTTTCCTAATGATTCCCAACATTCTGTTCACTTTTTTGACTGCCGCTGCACATTGAGTGGATGTTTTCAGAGAACTATCCACAATGATTCCAAGATCTCTTTCTTGAGTGGTAAACGCTAATTTAGACCCCATCATTTTATACATATAGTTGAAATTATGTTTTCCAGTGTGCATTACTTTACATTTATCAATATTGAATTTCATCTGCCATTTTGTTGCCCAGTCACCCAGTTTTGTGAGATCTCTTTGTAACTCTTCACAGTCTGATTTGGGCTTAACTATCTTGAGTAGTTTTGTATCATCTGCAAATTTTGCCACCTTGTCATGCCCCAATGGCCCCCTCCCGCAAGTTCCCGGGGAAGTGGGGTGGCAGATCAGCATTGTATGTTGCTAACGCTGTTGCAGGCATCACAAAGCATTTTGGGGAAAGTTAAAGGTGTGAATGGAAATGGAAGTTTCCTTTGCAGGTTATGAGAAGCCAAGAGGAGGGGAGGGAAGAAGAAAAGAGCAGAGAACGGGTTAATTCAACACTTCAGCTAGCTCAGTTCGAAGATAAGACGCTGGCCACAGCCCAGGGCCACAGCTCACAGTGGCGCCTGGCTGCCAGCCGAGAAAGACGGGGGCTTGAAATTTACCCCAAGCAGCCGTGAGAAGAGGAGCAGCGAGAACAGTGACAGCGAAGACCAACAGAAGGAAAAACAAAGTCTCCGTAGCCAGGATGTTTTGGGAAACCAGGGAGACCACAGCAAGCCTGTTTAGACTGGTACAAAGAGCACCAGGCACAGAGGGCCTTGGACGAAAACTCCCCCAAAGGAAACCAGAACTTAAAACCCCCCTGAGAGCCAGAGCAACTTGAAAATAAGCAACAGACTTGGATGGCCTGGGCCCAGGACAGCACTCCCGTCCACCTTTCCTCCCTTCCCCTCCTCTTCTTCTGACTCTACACCCAGGCTTGGCCAGCCTTGGGTAGTGCGGGTGTGAGTATGGAAGTGGGTTAGGGCTTGGAGCACTAATGCTTTCTTTTTTCCCCTGAGTGATGTGGGAGCGTTCCCAGCACTCTCTGCTGTTGTTTTATTATTTTCTTAGTAAAGCTTTAAAATTCAGTCACATAGTGTGTTCCTGTATTTCCCCCCTCTACCCCCCGAACGGACCTGCGGTCTCAGATTGATCACCTGAGATCCTAGGCAGACTGGTAACAGAAATCTGTCAGAACCTCACTGTTTACTGCTTTTTCCAGAGCATTTATGAATATGTTGAATAGGACTGGTCCCAGTACACATCCCTGGGGGACACCATTATTTACCTCTCTCCAGTCTGAAAACTGACCATTTATTCCTATCCTTTGTTTCCTATCTTTTAACCAGTTACCAGTCCATGAGAGCACCTTCCCTTTTATCCCATGACAGCTTACTTTGCTTAAGAGCCTTTGGTGAGGGACCTTATCAAAGGCTTTTTGAAAATCTAAATACAGTATCTCCACTGGATCCCCCTTGTCCACATGTTTGTTGATCTTCTCAAAGAATTCTAGTAGATTGGTGAGGCATGATTTCCCTTTACAAAAACCATGTTGACTCTTCCCTATCAAATCACATTCATATATGTGTCTGATAATTCTGTTCTTTATTATAGTTTCAACCAATTTGCCCAGTACTGAAATTAGGCTTACAGGCCTGTATTTTCTGGGGTCACCTCTGAAGCCTTTTTTAAAAATTGGCATCACATTAGCTCTCCTCCAGTCATCTGGTATAGAAGCTGATTTAAATGGTAGGTTCCATACCACCGTTAGTAGTTCTGCAATTTCATATTTGAGTTTCTTCAGAACTCTTGGGTGAATACCATCTGGTCCTGGTGACTTATTGCTGTTTAATTTATCAATTTGTTCAAAACTTCCTCTAATGACACCTCAATCTGGGACATTTCCTCAGATCTGTCACCTAAAAAGAATGGCTCAGGTTTGGGAATCTCCCTGACATCCTCAACTGTGAAGACCGAATCAAAGAATTCATTTAGTTTCTCCACAATGGCCTTATCGTCCTTGAGTGCTCCTTTAGCATCTCGATTGTCCAGTGGCCCCACTGGTTGTTTAGCAGGCTTCCTGCTTCTTGATGTACATAAAAAAAAAGTTGCTGTTACTTTCTGAGGCTTTGGCTAGCTGTTCTTCAAATTCTTTTTTGGCCCTTCTAATAATATTTTTACACTTTACTGGCCAGAGTTTCTGCTCCTTTCTATTTTCCTCACTAGGATTTAACTTCCACTTTTTTAAAGGATGCCTTTTTGCCTCTAACCATTTCTCTTCTTTGTTGTTTAGCCATGGTGGCACTTTTTTGGTTTTCTTGCTATGTTTTTTAATTTGGGGTATACATTTAAATTGAGCCTCTATTCTGGTGTTTTTAAAAGTTTCCATGCAGCTTGCAGGGATTTCAATTTTGGTGCTGTACCTTTTAATTTCTGTTTAACTAACCTCCTCATTTTTGTGTTGTTCCCCTGTGATAAATGAAAGGGGGGGAGGGTAGCTCCCTTTTATGGACCCAGCCAGCCAGTTAGCTATAAAATCCCTCTTAGTAGCTGTTCTCTACTTGCTTTACTGTAAAGGGTTAAAAGAAGTGAGTGGGCACCTGGCCAGGAGAGCCAATGGGAAGGCTAGAACTTTTAAAAATTGAAACAAGACTCCCCTTTTGTCTGTCTGCGGTTGTTCTCTGGGAGCGAGGGAACAGGGCAGAACTCTGCTGTAAGAAGCTTGGGGCCAGGTATGAAAAAATCATCAGGATCATACCTAGAATCTACTCATTTAAAACCCCAGATATGTACGTAGATCAGGAAATGTCTAGGAAGACATGATTAGGTTTATCCCTTTTATTTCTTTATGGCTTGTAGACTCCTCTGTGCTAACCCCAGGTGCTTTTGTTTTGCGTGTAACCTTTAAGTTGGACCTTAAGAAAGATATTTTTGGTCCTTAATTCTTGTATTTGCTCTTTTAAAATCTAGCAATAGCCTGAGTTCCCAGATGTATTTTCTTTCTTTTGTTTTTAGATCAGGATTGGATTTTTGGTGTCCTGAGAGGTTTGTGCACATGTTGTTTAATTAGCTGGTGGCAACAGCTGATTTCCTTTGTGTTTTTTTTCTCAGCTCTTCCCCGGAGGGGGTGTGTGTGAAAGGGCTTGAGCGTACCCCACAGGAAGGAATTCCCAAGTGCACCTTCCTGGGTTCTCAAAGGGATTTTTGCACTTGGGTGGTGGCAGCTGTAACCTTGGGAGTTTAATACAAGCCTGGAGTGGCCAGTATTAATTTTTAGAATCCTTGCAGGCCTCCACCTTCTGCACTCGAAGTGCCAGAGTGGAGAATCAGCCTTAACATCCCATTTCTGAAATTAAATGCTACAGTGTTGGGCCGCTGTGGTGTTCCCCCTCCCCCCCCCCCCCCAAAGATGTTAAATTTTATTATATTATGGTCAGTATTACCAAGCAGTTTAGCTATATTCACCTCTTGGACCTGATCCTGTGCTCCACTTAGGATTAAACCAAGAATTGCCTCTCCTCCTGTGGGTTCCAGGACTAGCTGCTCCAAGAAGCAGTCATTTAAGGTGTCAAGAAACTTTATCTCTGCATCCCGCCCTGAGGTGACATGGACCCAGTCAATATGGGGATAATTGAAATCCCCCATTATTATTGAGTTTTTTATTTTAATAGCCTCTCTAATCTTCCTGAGCATTTCAGAGTCACTTACACCATCCTGGTCAGGTGGTCAGTAATATATCCTTACCGCTGTATTCTTATTATTAAAGCATAGAATTGCTATCCATAGAGATTCTATGGTACAGTTTGGTTCGGTTTAAGATTTTTACTTCATTTGACTCAATGCTTTCTTTCAAATATAGTCAAGTATCAGGGGGTAGCCGTGTTAGTTTGTATCCACAAAAACAAGGAGTCCGGTGGCACCTTAAAGACTAACAGATTTATTTGGGCATAAGCTTTTGTGGGTAAAAAATCCACTTCTTCAGATGCATTGGAAAAAATAACCCCAATTATAAATACAATATGATGGGGGCTAATTTAGCTACAACAAATCAGGAAAGAGATCTTGGAGGCATCGTGGATAGTTCTCTGAAGATGTCCACGCAGTGTGCAGAGGCGGTCAAAAAAGGAAACAGGATGTTAGGAATCATTAAAAAGGGGCTAGAGAATAAGACTGAGAATATGTTATTGCCCTTATATAAATCCATGGTGTGCCCACATCTTGAATACTGCGTACAGATGTGGTCTCCTCATCTCAAAAAAGATATACTGGCACTAGAAAAGGTTCAGAAAAGGACAACTAAAATGATGAGGGGTTTGGAACGGGTCCCATATAAGGAGAGATTAAAGAGGCTAGGACTTTGCAGCTTGGAAAAGAGGAGACTAAGGGGGGATATGATAGAGGTCTATAAAATCATGAGTGGTGTGGAGAAAGTGAATAAGGAAAAGTTATTTACTTGTTCCCATAATATAAAAACTAGGGGCCACCAAATGAAATTAATAGGCAGCAGGTTTAAAACAAATAAATGGAAGTTCTTCTTCACACAGCGCACAGACAATCTGTGGAACTCCTTGCCTGAGGAGGTTGTGAAGGCTAGGACTATAACAGGGTTTAAAAGAGAACTAGATACATTCATGGAGGTTAAGTCCATTAATGGCTATTAGCCAGGATGGGTAAGGAATGGTGTCCGTAGCCTCTGTTTGTCAGAGGGTGGAGATGGATGGCAGGAGAGAGATCACTTGATCATTGCTTGTTAGGTTCA
Source organism: Chrysemys picta bellii (assembly GCF_011386835.1). Classification (NCBI taxonomy): domain Eukaryota; kingdom Metazoa; phylum Chordata; order Testudines; family Emydidae; genus Chrysemys; species Chrysemys picta. The sequence continues at coordinate 2,340,112 of NC_088792.1, read as the reverse complement.
CTCCCTTTGGGGCACCTGGCATTGGCCACTGTCGGCAGACAGGCTACTGGGCTGTATGGACCTTTGGTCTGACCCAGTATGGCCATTCTTATGTTCTTATGTTCTAAAAGAGATTGTAATCAAGCAAAGTTATTAATTCACAAAGTTATGAAAGATTTTTGTTGTGAATAGATTTGGGCTCAATCCTGCTAGCACTGATTTCAACTAGAGTGGCGGTTCTCAAATTATGGGGCGGACCTCCCAAGGGAGGTGCAGGAATGTGTCAAGGGAGGTGCGAGCTGTGTGCCTTCTTTTTTTTTTTTTTTGGAGAAGAGCTCTGGCTGTCAGCCACCGGCCGTGCACACCCAGTGAGCAGGGATAAAGAGGACAACCAGAGGCATACCACCCAGGCTCGGGCTCTTCTTCCCCTTCTCCCCTCTGCCTTCAGAGCTGGGTGCCCGGGCAGCAGCCGCTGCTCTCTGCTCTGCCTTCAGCGCTAGGTAGCGGTGTATGTACTTGTAGGTGGGGGAGGCGTAAACAACAACAGAGACAAAGAAGGGGGGGCGATTAAATAAGTTTGGAGCGGCGAACAGCAGAGGCTAAGAGCGGGAGTTTGCCTGGGAGTTCGCTTGGGGAGAGCTCACTGAGGCTTTCATCTGCAGGTTTCTCTGAGTAGTTCCTGCAACAGTTGAGGAAGCTCTTAAGAGGACGGTGATATGGAAGGTGAGCGATCAGCTGTTGTAACCTGCACAGGTTGTGCCATGTTTGTCTTTCTTCCGCAGGACAGAAGCGACTTTGTCTGTACAAAGTGCAAGCTGGTCTCCATATTGGAAGAGAAGGTACGAGGGCTGGAGAAACGAGTATTGACTCTGCGTTGCATAAGGGAAAATGAAGATTTCCTGGACAGACGTCAGGAGACGCTTCTACGGCCACAATGTTCTGAAGATTCAGAGCAGGCGCAGCAGGGACAGAAGGATTGTGAGGAGGTTTGGCAGCATGTGACCTCCAGAAGGAGAAAGAGGAGCGTCCATGCACCAGCAATGGAGATACAGGTGAGCAATCGTTTCCATGTTCTCTCTACAGGTGCTAATGCGGAGAGTGGACTAGATGGCCCATCTGAGGGAAGGGAGCAGAAGGAGACTCCACCGATTGGAAGGCAAAAGATGCACTGTCCTAGGGATGGGGGTTCCACGACCACCACTCCCAAGAGGAGGAGGAGGGTGGTGGTGGTCGGGGACTCCCTCCTCAGGGGGACTGAGTCATCTATCTGCCGCCCCGACCGGGAAAACCGAGAGGTCTGCTGCTTGCCAGGAGCCAGGATACACGATGTGACGGAGAGACTGCCGAGACTCATCAAGCCCTCGGATCGCTACCCCTTCCTGCTTCTCCACGTGGGCACCAATGATACTGCCAAGAATGACCTTGAGCGGATCACTGCAGACTATGTGGCTCTGGGAAGAAGGATAAAGGAGTTTGAGGCGCAGGTGGTGTTCTCGTCCATCCTCCCTGTGCAAGGAAAAGGCCGGGGTAGAGACCGTCGAATCGTGGAAGTCAACGAATGGCTATGCAGGTGGTGTCGGAGAGAAGGCTTTGGATTCTTCGACCATGGGATGGTGTTCCAAGAAGAAGGAGTGCTAGGTAGAGACGGGCTCCACCTAACGAAGAGAGGGAAGAGCATCTTCGCCAGCAGGCTGGCTAACCTAGTGAGGAGGGCTTTAAAGTAGGTTCACCGGGGGAAGGAGACCAAAGCCCTGAGGTAAGTGGGGAAATGGGATCCTGGGAGGAAGCACAAGCAGGAGAGCGCAAGAGGGGAGGACTCCTGTCTCATGCTGAGAAAGAGGGACGATCGATGAGTTATCTTAAGTGCCTATACACAAATGCAAGAAGCCTGGGAAACAAGCAGGGAGAACTGGAAGTCCTGGCACAGTCAGGGAACTATGATGCAATTGAAATAACAGAGACTTGATGGGATAACTCACAAGACTGGAGTACTGTCATGGATGGATATAAACTGTTCAGGAAGGACAGGCAGGGCAGAAAAGGTGGGGGAGTTGTGTTGTATGTAAGAGAGGAGTATGACTGCTCAGAGCTCCGGTATGAAACTGCAGAAAAACCTGAGAGTCTCTGGATAAAGTTGAGAAGTGTGAGCAACAAGGGTGATGTCGTGGTTGGAGTCTGCTATAGACCACCAGACCAGGGGGATGAGGTGGACGAGGCTTTCTTCTGGCAACTAGCAGAAGTTGCTAGATCGCAGGCCCTGGTTCTCATGGGTGACTTTAATCACCCTGATATCTGCTGAGAGAGCAATACAGCGGTGCACAGACAATCCAGGAAGTTTTTGGAAAGTGTAGGGGACAATTGCCTGGTGCAAGTGCTGGAGGAACCAACTAGGGGCAAAGCTTTTCTTGACCTGCTACTCACAAACAGGGAAGAACTAGTAGGGGAAGCAAAAGTGGATGGGAACCTGGGAGGCAGTGACCATGAGATGGTCGAGTTCAGGATCCTGACAAAAGAAAGAAAGGAGAGCAGCAGAATACGGACCCTGGACTTCAGAAAAGCAGACTTTGACTCCCTAAGGGAACAGATGGGCAGGATCCCCTGGGAGAATAACATGAAGGGCAAAGGGGTCCAGGAGAGCTGGCTGTATTTTAAAGAATCCTTACTGAGGTTGCAGGAACAAACCATCCCGATGTGTAGAAAGAATAGTAAATATGGCAGGCGACCAGCTTGGCTAAACAGTGAAATCCTTGCTGATCTTAAACGCAAAAAAGAAGCTTACAAGAAGTGGAAGATTGGACAAATGACCAGGGAGGAGTATAAAAATGTTGCTCAGGCATGCAGGAGTGAAATCAGGAAGGCCAAATCACACTTGGAGTTGCAGTTAGCAAGAGATGTTAAGAGTAACAAGAAGGGTTTCTTCAAGTATGTTAGCAACAAGAAGAAAATCAAGGAAAGTGTGGGCCCCTTACTGAATGAGGGAGGCAACCTAGTGACCGAGGATGTGGAAAAAGCTAATGTACTCAATGATTTTTTTGCCTCTGTCTTCACGCACAAGGTCAGCTCCCAGATTGCTGCACTGGGCAGTACAGCATGGGAGAAGGTGACCAACCCTCTGTGGAGAAAGAAGTGGTTCGGGACTATTTAGAAAAACTGGACATGCACAAGTCCATGGGGCCGGATGCGCTGCATCCGAGGGTGCTAAAGGAGTTGGCGGGTGAGATTGCAGAGCCATTAGCCATTATTTTTGAAAACTCATGGCGATCGGGGGAGGTCCCAGATGACTGGAAAAAGGCTAATGTAGTGCCCATCTTTAAAAAAGGGAAGAAGGAGGATCCGGGGAACTATAGGCCAGTCAGCCTCACCTTAGTCCCTGGAAAAATCATGGAGCAGGTCCTCAAGGAATCAATTATGAAACATTTAGAGGAGAGGAAAGTGATCAGGAACAGTCAGCATGGATTTACCAAGGGGAAGTCGTGCCTGACTAACCTAATTGCCTTCTATGATGAGATAACTGGCTCTGTGGATGAGGGGAAAGCAGTGGATGTGTTATTCCTTGACTTTAGCAAAGCTTTTGATACGGTCTCCCACAGTATTCTTGCCGCCAAGTTAAAGAAGTATGGGCTGGATGAATGGACTGTAAGGTGGATAGAAAGCTGGCTAGATCGTCGGGCTCAACGGGTAGTGATCAATGGCTTCATGTCTACTTGGCAGCCGGTTTCAAGCGGAGTGCCCCAAGGGTCGGTCCTGGGGCCGGTTTTGTTTAATATCTTTATTAATGATCTGGAGGATGTTGTGGACTGCACTCTCAGCAAGTTTGCAGATGACACTAAACTAGGAGGCGTGGTAGATACACTAGAGGGTAGGGATCGGATACAGAGGGACCTAGACAAATTAGAGGATTGGGCCGAAAAAAACCTGATGAGGTTCAACAAGGACAAGTGCAGAGTCCTGCACTTAGGACGGAAGAATCCCATGCACTGCTACAGACTAGGGACCGAATGGCTAGGTAGCAGTTCTGCAGAAAAGGACCTAGGGGTCACAGTGGACGAGAAGCTGGATATGAGTCAACAGTGTGCTCTTGTTGCCAAGAAGGCTAACGGCATTTTGGGCTGTATAAGTAGGGGCATTGCCAGCAGATCGAGGAACGTGATCGTTCCCCTTTATTCGACATTGGTGAGGCCTCATCTGGAATACTGTGTCCAGTTTTGGGCCCCACACTACAAGAAGGATGTGGAAAAATTGGAAAGAGTCCAGCGGAGGGCAACAAAAATGATTAGGGGTCTGGAGCACATGACTTATGAGGAGAGGCTGAGGGAACTGGGATTGTTTAGTCTCCAGAAGAGAAGAATGAGGGGGGATTTGATAGCAGCCTTCAACTACCTGAAGGGGGGTTCCAAAGAGGATGGAGCTCGGCTGTTCTCAGTGGTGGCAGATGACAGAACAAGGAGCAATGGTCTCTAGTTGCAGTGGGGGAGGTCCAGGTTGGATATCAGGAAAAACTATTTCACTAGGAGGGTGGTGAAACACGTTACCTAGGGAGGTGGTGGAGTCTCCTTCCTTGGAGGTTTTTAAGGCCCGGCTTGACAAAGCCCTGGCTGGGATGATTTAGCTGGGAATTGGTCCTGCTTTGAGCAGGGGGTTGGACTAGATGACCTCTTGAGGTCTCTTCCAACTCTGATATTCTATGATTCTATGATTCTATGAACCACTGATCTAGAGTAATGGGCCCAATCCTGCTCCTGTTGTGCTGTGCTTCCATTATGTCAATGAAGCAGCAGTTAAGTTGCTCCATAGTTGAGGCTCGATCTAGCGTCCCATCATAAATCTGAGTTTCAAGCCAGTTTTCCAAAAATAGCCAGGCCAATGGTGAGCCAAGCCATCTCATTGGTATCTCGTTCGCTTCATGTCCTGTATCCACCTGCTGTGTCTTGTCTTATATTTGGATTGTGAGTTCTGAGGCACAGAACATTTTGTTGTGTGTGTGCAGTGCCTAGTGCAGTGCCTAGTGCAGTGGGGCTGGGCCCTCCAGGCTCCACTACAACCAGAACAATAATAATTAATAATAAAATATTTGTTTTCAAGTTACCCAGTCCACTTTTGCCTGTTTCTTACCCATGTTGAGTTTTGTCACATTCCTAGAATGTGAGCTCTCTAGGGCAGGGAGTCTCTATTCACTGCATGCTTGTAGAGTGTCTAACACAAATAAGTTCTGGTCCTTCCCTGGAGCCTCTAAGCCTCACTGCACTACAGATATTAAATACATTTCCCATGCATCATCCCAGGGCATTTTTTTTCTGGGAAGTTTGTTACCAAACAGAAAAAAAATTTACAGTTTCTGAAAATTTTACCTGAAGTTCTTTTATAAAAAAAATTCCCAACTTCTTTAGTTCATCTTTGGCCTAAATTGGCTTGGCTAAGAAACTCCAAATTTGTTTTGTTGGTCTTGTTCAGGAGAACTGCTTATTGGTTTGGAGGGGTGGGGGAATTAGAAATAGAGAATAATAATATTATGATAATCTAAAATTAGAATAGTTTTATAATATAATAAAATCCAAACTAAACTAGGCAGGGAAGGGGTTGACTACCTAGACACTTCTATGACCTCACACTCTTTAATGTATTTATTCTCACAACACCCCTGTAAGGTGGAGAAGTATCATTATTCCATTTTTACAGATGGAGACCTGAGGCCCAGAAAGATTAAGTGACTAGCCCAAGGTCACGCATGTCTCCTGAGATCCTGAGCAGCTCCCTCCTGGACAATCTTTCCCCTCAGACTTAGTACCCATTACAGCCAGAATAGAGAGCACAGGAAGATTGGGGAAGGGGTTATGGAAATGTTCTATTTCCCCACACCAGTGAGCAAGAACTGGGACCACTGACCATCCTGCTTTGCTGCTTGAAGGCACTTTCATGTTACCTAAGACGAAATGAACGGCTTGTTTGAACATTTCTCAAGCTGCTCTTAGTGCTTCCCTCAAATGAACATGTAGGTTTTATCTAAGCAGTTGAACTTATTGCCTAGTAAGTTTCTGGGAAATGCTTTTTTCTAAGGACTCTTTAAACATTTCATTCATTTATCGCTAAATGTCTTGGTTTTAGAGCTAACCAGTCACTTCCCACTCTCACAACTGAGACATCGTAAAGAGGCAAAGAGTGAAGCAGGTGTTATGTTGAAAGGGTCCCGCAGGGTAGGTAAGTTGGCAAGAGGTCCATAAACTACAACGAACAAATACAAGTGTGTTTGGTGCAGCTCTAACCGTACCTGGTATGAGCATGTCGCTGCGGCAGTCGTACAGCATCCCCAGCCGCAGAGGGCGGCCCAGGGCCGGCATCTCAATTGTTGAAGCTCCAGAGTAAGCCATGGTGGTAGCCAAGAGGTTGATCCAGCCCTAAAAAACACCAGCAGCACAGTTACACAGACAATGTGATCTCTGATTCATGATCGCCCTATTTGGCTTTTGTCCCCTATGAGTTTCTGCTTGATACTGTTACATGTTGGGTTCTACCTTGTTGTTATGGGTCAGGTGTAACCACCACTTTGTATTCGGGGTAAATGTAAAAAAGCCACGTAATCGGTGGCTGAAACAACAGCAGTAGCACCCAAAACACAGGCACGTGGAAAAGCTTGAGCAGAAGTTGACCCTCGTGGCCCAAGCTGAAACACAGACAGACAGAAGCAGCCCAAAGCCAAGCAGCCAGGAACAGAAGTGCTGGTAATGTGGCCCTGAGAGAAAGCGAAGAGAGAGAGATTTTGGGGCACAGAGTGCTGGCTGGAAAGGGGACTGGAACAGCAAGAAACTGTCTCCTGGTGTTTGACTCCTACTGTGTTCTGGGAAACAGAACTTAAGAACATAAGATTATAAGAACGGCCATACTAGGTCAGACCAAAGGTCCATCTAGCCTAGTATCTTGTCTTCCAACACTTTGTGCTGGAACAATCCTTGCTGGGTAATGGGGTCAGGTAGTTCCATTACATACATGAGCTGCAAACTGTCCTTCAGCTGAATTGCAAATACCTTTCCCCCTGCTGGTGAATGTCTGATTCTATAGGTAATGGCTCTTTAGCACCTTGCTGGGATGCAAGTGTGCCTTTGTCTCTGAGAAACTGGCTTTTTGGCATTACCCAGAAATACAACATATTTCAGTAATAATCATACAGTAAAATCTCATAGTTTTACATGCAGTGTTGTTACACACATCGTAACAGGACAATGATGTTCAGCCGCTTATGAGTTTTCAAAAGATATCTCATAAGGCATACTTTGTACAAAATATATCAGAATCATATAAAAATGGTGAACATGGGGTACAGGGTGTCACAGTCTCTCTCCTCCTAGCTAGAACAACACACAAGAACCCAAATCTAGCTAACCACTCAGATCAAAAGTTCATCTTGGCTGGGAAACAGAAGGTTTATTCCCTATTCAGCAAATAATTGTACTTCTACTGAGGCAGCTGCACAATATCCCCCTCGTGGGAAGGTGATTTATTTATTTATTTTTGTATTTAAAAAACACCTTAGTAACATGTCACAGAACAAACGTACTGAACAAAGTCTAACAGAGCATAACTTACATGTGTTACAAGAGCAAGAGATCCTCCAGACCATGAATTCTATGTGGGAGGGTCATATGAGGGAAATTAAAATAGTATTTAGCCAATCAGAAGATGGATTTAACAGTTACAAGAGTCTAAAGGTGCCAGTGGGGCAGCGGAGTTTCCTGTTCAGCGGGGAAGAAGCTCCAGTCTGGCAGGAGAGGACTGTGGGATTCTAGCCCTGCAGGGGATCAGGAGTTTCTGGCCTGTTAGGAATGGGAGGCAAGTTCTTGCCCAGCAGGGAAGGTGTTTGGGGTTAATCCAGTGGGTGCAGGTTGTGAGGATTCTTTCCAGCAGGAGATGGGGCATTTCCAATCTAATGGAGACTGGGGCTGGGGTTCCAGCCTGGAGACAGAAGTTGATTCATAGAATCATAGAATCATAGAATATCAGAGTTGGAAGGGACCTCAAGAGGTCATCTAGTCCAACCCCTTGCTCAAAGCAGGACCAATTCCCAGCTAAATCATCCCAGCCAGGGCTTTGTCAAGCCGGGCCTTAAAAACCTCCAAGGAAGGAGATTCCACCACCTCCCTAGGTAACGCATTCCAGTGCTTCACCACCCTCCTAGTGAATTAGTTTTTCCTGATATCCAACCTGGACCTCCCCCACTGCAACTTGAGACCATTGCTCCTTGTTCTATCATCTGCCACCACTGAGAACAGCCGAGCTCCATCCTCTTTGGAACCCCCCTTCAGGTAGTTGAAGGCTGCTATCAAATCCCCCCTCATTCTTCTCTTCTGGAGACTAAACAATCCCAGTTCCCTCAGCCTCTCCTCATAAGTCATGTGCTCCAGACCCCTAATCATTTTTGTTGCCCTCCGCTGGACTCTTTCCAATTTCTCCACATCCTTCTTGTAGTGTGGGGCCCAAAACTGGACACAGTATTCCAGATGAGGCCTCACCAATGTCGAATAAAGGGGAACGATCACGTTCCTCGATCTGCTGGCTAGTAGGGCAGGAGTGAGTCCTAGTCAGGTGGAAGAGGATTCTGGCTGCAGCTAGAGGGCAGCTTATTTTAATAGCTGTGTATGATCAGTGTCGGTCGGTCCACCGACCCGCTAGGGGGCGGTGGAGAGCTACAACGTCACTGGCCGGCCTGGGTCACGCCTCTGCCACTGGGGAGTTAGCGGCGGGAAGAGCGCCAGCCAGCGTGCGGAACGTGCCCCTCAGTCAGGGGAGCACTGTCAGGGTTAGGGTCCCGGCGTGGCTCTGCCGGGTAGGGGAACGCAGGCCCACCCTACACCACTGCGTTCCAGCCCAGGGCCCTGACAGTGGCAGGACGAGGGTCCCGCCATTGGATCAGCGGGGACCTTCCGCTATATAGACTCACCACGGTGCAGCTCTGTCCCTGGGCTACTTCCTACCCAATTGCTCATCCGAATCCCTCTGGTCCCGTGAGTGCGTCGGGGTAGTCAGCGGTTGGCAGCTCCAGCTCCCCCTCGGGCTCCTCCAGTCCCTCTGGGTACTCGGCAGCGGGCAGTCCTGGCAGCCCCAGTCCTTCCTCCAGGTGAGGTTTCCACTGGTCCAGGGCCTCCCCTGGCGTGGCAGCAGGGTCTGAAGGGAAAAGCCCGCAGTCTGCGTCTGCGTCTGCCTCCCTCCCTGGTGCTGCCCTAACTGAGCTAAGGGCCCCGCCCTTTATACTTCCTGTTCCACCCCTCCCCTTCCGGGGGGTGGAGCGAGCTTGGCCTGGCCCCGCCCACTCAGGCTGAGAGAGCGTCCCTTTACCCTCAGGTTCGGAGGGCAGCCCCCCTGGCTCCCCACACTGTGGTACATAAAAGTCAGGATAAATCAGAAAACTTCGTACAAAGAAAGAATCTGAGCTAAAACTCAGCAAAAATGGAGCAATCCTCGTTCATGAAAAGAAACCAGGTAGGGGAAAAACTAAACAAACATTTAACTGAAGACACACAAAAGCCAATGGGCTGAAGTAAACAATATTCTTAGTGCAGAGGAGGAGACACAGACACACGACTCGCTTCTCTAATCAGGACACAAAGTCCTAATGAACCTGGCTCAGTCCAAACCCCCAAGGGTATCAGAATGATCAGCAGACACAGAAATAGCAGCAAATGAAAGGGATTTTTTAATCATACTGCTTGCCACAGAAATCCAGGCCCTTCCACACCCAGAAGCTTCCCGCCGTCTGACACTAAACACACACTCTCCGGCTCAGTGAAGTAATATAATTTTGACAGTGGAGAGAAAAGGCAATTTAGCAGCACCCAGCACTTATCCCACAGATTTCTGTTGATAATTCACACCCCAGCAGCTGGCTCCCACCCCTGAGGCCCTAGAAAACAGGCCAGTCCCAGGGCTGACAGGCTCAGACACATTCCTGGAGACCAGAAAAGGACGAAACAAAGAATTCTGACATTTGTACAAGCCAAGATAATTCCATTCTGACAAGATATTTGCCTCGGTCCTTACCTGGTGGACAGATTCCCTGGCTCTAATAGGCAGGAGAGTTCAGAAAACTTCACTGCTTTTTCCAATGCCTTCACACAGAATTTCCCCAGGAAAGGAAATGAGCAAACCTGAAAGTGAAACCATCATCCCCAGTTGCTGAGTTTCTCAAAATACACTCAGCCATAGACACACCCATCCCACTGAGAGCAGGGATGTAGAAGCTATTGAGATAAAAATTCTGTTTGAAGAGGCCCAAATCACAAGATCACCAATAAGCTAGAAGGGTCACACTCCCAAGCCCCTGATCAGGAAAAGGAGAGTCACTGCACAGTGTTGGGGGATATCAAGAGATTTCAAAGCCTGATCAAACGGTGATAATGGGAGACTTCAGTTGCCAGCACATTGACTGACACTAGAGTGCAGAGAGACAAGATGGGAGAGGTGATGTATTTTACTGGACCAACTTCTGTTGGTGAGAGAGAGACGAGCTTTTGAACTATAAAGAGATCTTCAGGTCTGGGTGGATATTTGAGTGTCTGTCTGCTGTGACCATTTGTTTGACCATGTGCTTGTTTGTTTGAATAGTGTGACTGTTTGACCCTGTGGGTGTTTGATTGAAAAGTGTGAATTGGGAGTGCTTTGTTCCAGGTGGGCCTTGAGTGGTTGAGTGGAGGGTAGGCTTTGAGCCGGGCCACGTGCTTCAAGCCAGCAGCCTTAGGCCTTGGTTACACTTGTGAGTTACAGCGCTGTAAAGCCGCCCCCAGCGCTGTAACTCACTCCCCGTCCACACTGGCAAGGCAATTGCAGCGCTGTATCTCCGTGGTTGCAGCGCTGCATGTACGCCACCTCTCCGAGAGGAACAGCGAGTATTGCGCTGCCGCTGCAGCGCTGCGGCGTCAGTGCGGCCGCCCAATGCGCTGTGAATGGACCCCAGAATTATTCGGCAGTATCCCACAATGCCTGTTCTAGCCACTCTGTCATCAGTTCAAACTCTACTGCCCTGGCCTCAGGTAACCAACCATGTGACTGACCCTTTACATTCCCCGGGAATTTTAAAAATCCCCTTCCTGTTTGCTCAGCCCGGCGTGGCGTGGAGTGCTATCAGCGAATCTTTCCAGGTGACCATGCCTCCACACGCCAAGCGCGCCCCAGCATGGAGCAATGGCGAGTTGCTGGACCTCATCAGTGTTTGGGGGGAGGAAGCTGTCCAGTCCCAGCTGCGCTCTAGCCATAGGAATTACGATACCTTCGGGAAGGTATCAAAGGACATGATGGAAAGGGGCCATGACCGGGACGCCCTGCAGTGCAGGATTAAAGTGAAGGAGCTGCGGAGTGCCTACCGCAAATCCTGCGATGCAAACGGCCGCTCAGGTGCTCCCCCCGCGACCTGCTGATTCTACAAAGAGCTGGATGCGATACTTGGGGTTAACCCCACCTCCACTCCGAGCACCACCATGAACACTTCAGAGCCAGTGGGGCGGGAGAGGAGAAGGAGGAGGAGGAGGAGGAAAACGGGAGTGATGGTGGTGGGCCGGATGCAGACACCCCGGAATCCCTGGAGCCATGCAGCCAGGAGCTCTTCTCAAGCCAGGAGGAAGGTAGCCAGTTGCAGTGGCCGGTACTTGGTGGAGGACAAACAGAAGAGCAGGTTCCCGGTAAGCGTTTTTTTTTTTCGGGAAGGAATTTTTTCGGTTTGGGCTCTTTGGGAGAGGAGGGTTAGGCATGCATGCCTAGATGCGGAATAGTGCATTGATGTGGTTTATCACATCGCGGTAATCAGCCTCGGTAATCTCCTCGAATGTCTCATCCAGAACATGTGCAATGCGCTTACGCAGGTTTATAGGGAGAGCCACCGTAGTCCTTGTCCCAGCCAGGCTAACGTGTCCACGCCACTGTGCCGCGAGGGGCGGGGGGACTATTGCTGCACACAGGCAAGCTGCATATGGGCCAGGGCAGAAGCCGCATTGCAGTAGAAGACCCTCCCTTGCTTCCCAGGTCACCCTCAGCAGCGAGATATCGTCCAGGACGAACTCCTGTGGAAAATGTTGGAACAGTGTTCAGTGTAGGTGCCCCCTGAAGCTGTTGGCTCTCCCCAAGGTACAGAAACCCAGAGGACAGTGCAGCCCTGAAACAATCAGTCCCCCTTACTCACTATTCTGAGGCTCCCATAGGATATGTGTGCTCTGTTTCGGATGGGAAAATTATGCTATTATGTAGACCCTTTGTGTTTTCTACTCCTTAAGTGCGGGGGGAATCATTACTCTGTCTGGTATAAACAATGCTGCCTCTGTTAAATGTTGCATTTTGCCTATACAGCTGCATCAACCTTGAGACCTCAGCCTCTCATCGCCTGCTCAGAGACTGCAAAGACTCAGGAAGAGACCGCGAAAAAGCAAAGAAGACATGCTGCACGAAATGATGCAGCAATCTATTAAAGAGAACGAGAAGGCACAGGACTGGAGAGAGAGAGAAAGCAGGATCCGCCAGGAAAACGCAGTGCACCGGCGGCAAAGCACCGCGCACCGGCAGCAAAGCATGGATCGGCTCATAAGCATCCTGGAGCACCAAGCAGACGCTATCCAGGAGCTGGTAGCCATGCAGAAAGAGGAGCAGTACCGAAAACGCAAACGCCACCCCCCCTACAGCCCTGGTCCCAAAACTCTTTCCGTTGTGCCCCACTGTCACCTCCAACCCACTTTCCCCAACTTCCGTGTTCTTCACGCCACCCGCTGCCTCCAACACCTGTATCTTCACCACCCAGCCCTGAAAACCACGGCCCTTACCCTCTGTACTCAACCCCCATCACCATGCAGTATAGCTATCCTGAAGTGCAGCACTCACTGCACAGCACACCAGACAGGACATACGCGAATCTGTGATTGCACTGTTCCCCACTCCACCCCCTTGTTTCTTTTCAATAAATAATTTTTTTTTCTTTTCAATAAATGGATTCTTTGGCTTTGAAAACATTCTTTATTATTGCATAAAGTAAAAGACTCCTTAGCCCAGGAAATAAACAGGCACTGCAAGTCTGCTTGTCTGCTAAGCAGACACTGATTCCTAAAGACTGGAACTACTGCACTTCACTCCCGTGCAGGGCACCAGATATCACTGCTGGTTTTCAGCCTCAAATTGCTCCCTCAAGGCATCCCTAATCCTTGCGGCCCCGCGCTGGGCCCCTGTAATAGCCCTGCTCTCTGGCTGTGCAAATTCAGCCTCCAGGTGTTGAACCTTGGAGGTCCATGCCTGAGTGAAGCTTTCACCCCTCCCTTCACAAATATTATGGAGGGGACAGCACGCAGATATAACTGTGGGGATGCTGCTTTCGGCCAAGTCCAGCTTCCCATACAGAGATCGCCAGCGGGCCTTTAAATGGCCAAAGGCACACTCCACAGTCATTCGGCACCGGCTCAGCCTGTATTTGAACCGTTCCTTGCTGCTGTCGAGGCTCCCTGTGTAGGGTTTCATGAGCCACGGCATTAACGGGTAAGCAGGATCTCCAAGGATCACAATGGGCATTTCAACTTCCCCTACCGTGATCTTCCGCTCTGGGAAAAAAGTCCCAGCCTGCATCTTCCTGAACAGCCAAGTGTTCCGAAAGATGCGTGTGTCATGCACCTTTCTTGGCCAGTCTGTGTTAATGTCAATGAAACACCCACAGTGATCCACAAGCGCCTGGAAAACCATAGAGAAATACCCCTTCCGATTAACATCCTCAGATCCTAGGGGGGTGGTGCCAGAATAGGAATGTGCGTCCCATCTATCGCCCCTCCACAGTTAGGGAACCCCATTTGTGCAAAAACAACAAGGAGTCTGGTGGCACCTTAAAGACTAACAGATTTATTTGGGCATAAGCTTTCTTGGGTAAAAACCTCACTTCTTCGGATGCATAGAGTGAAAGTGCAAAGCCATTTGTGCAAAGCCATCCACTATTTCCTGCACATTACCCAGAGTCACGGTTCTTCTGAGTGGGATGTGATTCATGGCCTTGCAAACTTGCATCAACACGATTCCAACAGTCGACTTTCCCACTCCAAACTGGTTTGTGACCGACCGGTAGCTGTCTGGAGTTGCCAGCTTCCAGATTGCAATAGCCACCCGCTTCTCCACTGGCAGGGCAGCTCTCAATCTCGTGTCCTTGCACCGCAGGGTGGGGGCGAGCTCCTCACACAGTCCCATGAAAGTGGCTTTTCTCATTCGAAAGTTCTGCAGCCACTGATCATCATCCCAGACTTCCATGACGACGTGATCCCACCACTCGGTGCTTGTTTCCCGAGCCCAAAAGCGGCGTTCCACGGTGCTGAGCATGTCCATGAATGCTACAAGCAATTTAGTGTCATACGCGTTACACAGCTTGATAGCATCGTCGGACTCCTCACCCTCACTCTCACTGTCACTTTGGATCTTAAGGAATACTTCGACAGCCAAACGTGACGTGCTGGCGAGATAAGTCAGCATACGCCTCAGCAGTTCGGGCTCCATTTCCCGCAGACAGATCGCGCTGCACAGAAACCATTGAAAGATGGCGCCAAAGGTGGACGGAAACAAAAGGATTTCTGGCATGCAAAGCGATGCCTCACGGGGCATTGGGACAGGACCCAGAATCCCCCGCACCCACACCCCCTTCCCTCAACCCACGGCACCAGAATGGGAAGAGGTGCTCTGTGGGATAGCTGCCCATAATGCATCGCTCCCAACAGCGCTGCAATTGCCGCAAATGTGGCCAGGACAGTGCGCTGGGCAGCTGTCAGTGTGGACAGACTGCAGCGCTTTCCCTACTCAGCTGCATTAAGTCAGGTTTAACTCACAGCGCTAGACATCTGCAAGTGTAGCCAAGGCCGCAGATTGAGGAACCTGGATACTACTGTGCTTGGCAGCTTGTACATACCACGATAGTCAGAAGACAACATGTGCCATCAACAGAGCAGCCCATTGCCGTCACCAGGACAGGGATCTAAGGCTGGCAAAGAAGGGAATTCCAGACTCACTCAGGGAAACAGAGTTCATTGCCCAAACCCTCATGCAAGAGCCTCTGCAGAGGCAGACACAGGAGGGTAATGGGGCTGAGTCTATACTGAACAGCTACAGGAAACAGACAGCGCTACACACACTTACCTTCAATAACAGTCCCACCCATATTGGTGAAGGAGGCTGTGCACATGCAGCCCTGTTAGGGACACTACGCTCATCCCCGCTGGGAACTGGGATCTGAAGGCTCATCCAGTAACCCAGGAATTGACAAATCACCTTCCCTCGTGGGGCCACCCCGCACCTGAGCAAACGAGTGCCCCCATTCTGCCTGGGAGTCAGGGAACGGCTCTGCCTGCCCAGGGCTAGGGGCCCTTCCCTGTGGCTGCTCCCTAGGTTCTCTGTGCCCCAGTGCAGGGGCTGTGGCCTTACCCAGCTAGTGTGAACAGTGCTGCTCCAAGGGCACCTTGCTTCTCCCAGGGACACAGGTTACAGGGATGTCACACAGCCCAGGCTGGCCTGGGACTTCCCTCTTCCTAGACCAGGAGCCTTTTCCTGCTGTAGGTACCAACACCCAGAGCAAAGCCCTGCTCCCTACTGCCCCATTTCAGCTACTTGTCTGCCAGCATCTGGCTGTGGGAGCAGCTCCCACGAGGGCTGCCTGGGGGAGAGGAGAATAGCCAGAAGGAGACAAACCCTTCCCCTTTGCAAACAGAACTCAAGCCAAGCCCTATCGAAGGGCCTCTCCCCCACTCAGAAGGACCACACAGGGGAGGTGGGAGGGGCCCACTGTGCTCTAGTTATGGCATTTGTGTGACGTGTTGGGTCACAGAAACCCCCTTGGAACTGCCACCTGATGTGCTGAGACTACCCTGAGCCCGTTTTCCCTGCCAGCTTGGGACTCCAGAACCCTGCCTTGTCGAGCCAGACACGCTTGCCTGCTGCAAACACAGACCCAGGCCTGAATCACGTCCCCCAAAAGCTGCAGACTTAACTGAAAATGGCTTAAGAAGTGCTCCTGTCTCCAGCACTCAGATGCCCAACTCCCAATGGGCTCCAAACCACAAATAAATCCGTTTTACTCTGTATAAAGCTTATACAGGGTAAACTCATAAATTGTTCGCCCTCTATAACACTGATAGAGAGATATGCACAACTGTTTGCTCCCCCAGGTATTAATTACTTGATCTGGGTTAATTAATAAGTAAGATGTGATTTTATTAAATATAAAAAGTAGGATTTAAGTGGTTCCAAGTAATAACAGACAGGACAAAGTAAATTACCAAGCAAAATAAAACAAAAACACGCAAGTCTAAGCCTAATACAGTAGGAAACTAAATGCAAGTAAATCTCACCCTCAGAGATGTTCCAATAAGCTTCTTTTACAGACTAGACTTCTTCCTAGTCTGAGTCCAGCAATCACTCACACCCCCATAGTTACTGTCCTTTGTTCCAGTTTCTTTCAGGCATCTCTTTTAAGCCAGCTGAAGACCCTATGGAGGGGTTTCCAGGCCTTATATAGTCTTTCTCTTGTGGGTGGAAACCCCTTTGTTCTCCTGTGTAAAATCCCCTCAACAACGGGATGTCACCTTGGCAAGTCACATGTCTATGAATGATTCAGCTTTTTGCAGGCCGACACCATTATTTACATGTTAGTTTGAATGTTCCCAAGAAAGCTCAGATGTGGATTGGCGTCTCCCAAAGTCCATTGTAGTTCAGTGTTTCTTGATTAGGCACTTATGGAGAATAGTCCTTTCTTAAGAAGCTGCCCAAATGCTTCACTGAGGCTACTTAGACTCAAACAAGTACACAGCCAATATTCATAACTTCGAATACAAAAATGGTACACACATATAGACAGCATAATCATAACCAGCAAACTACAACCTTCCCAGAGACATCCCACTTGGCCTCCTCTGTATAAGAACTGGTGCAACCATAGGACCCTGGTTGCAACAATGATCTACATAGTCACAGTTTATGTCAATAACATCACAATTTGCTTCCCCATTAAGCCACACAGCTGCTGTGGCTTTGGTCTGAGCCCACTGCACTGCCGCTATTAGCTTTCTGACATCCTTAGCCTCTGTGGGCCGACCCTTGGAGGAAGGGCTGGTGGTGGCAGGAGCTGAAATGTTTTATTAGCAGTGAACTGTCACTGCAAGCAGGGAGCAATGAACTCTGCTTTGCCTCCTTGTTTCCAAATGCATGGGGGTGGGCGGGGGGGGGAGTGGCGGGGGCAGAAATTAGCATAACCACTGGGACAGATTAACTGGTATTAATCATGATTCATGTGCACATGGGACAGAGTTAATGCTGGGACCTTACCCTGGACATTTCCTGAGAGTTGTGCGTTTAACTGGGCGGCCTCAAGAGCATATTACCAGAGTTGTTTGTATTTAATTTCCTATATTGCCTTTGTGATAAGAAAAGAAAGTCCCTGATCTGTCCAACCCCAGGCTTTCAAAAGTCATGAGCCAGACTCAAAAAACCTCATGAGGTTGATTTAAAATAGAAATAAATCCCATTGATTTTGGTTCTCTTGCACTCTGAGTATAGAGCCCAGAGGGGGAAGCTGCCATTCCCGTCCCCTATGGTTCCCCTCACTCCTCACATCCAGTATTAGACCAGACCCTTCAAGCTGGTCTAGGCAGGAGGGCCCTGCACCCTGTGAAGCCCCACTGACCTCGACAAGGATCTGCATAGGTGTGAGGGGTCCCCGGCACAGATCAGCCTGCAGTCGTGGCAGATAAGGCACTGGGCCCACGGGGCTCATGCTCAGGGGCCTCAGCCAGCTGGGGGGGTCCCCGGAAAAAATCAGCTGCCGGGTGGCGGAAGCCCGGAGCCCTGGCTGCTGAGTGGGTGGGCGGGGTGGGGGAAGCCCCCCTCCCCGACCCCGCTCCCCAGCAGTAGTGCTGTGCAGGCGGGGCAGAGGAATCCCTCCCCAGCGCCCCGCTGACCCTGGCCCCAGCAGAAGCCGTGGGACAGGGGAAGCCCCCATGGCCCCAGCCCAACCATGGCCCTGGCAGAAGCTGCAGGACAGGGGAAGCCCCGCCAGCGGACCCTGACCCCAACAGAAGCCTCCCACAGCAGCCATAACCCCTCCCCGTCAGAAGCTGCTGGATGGGGGAAGACCCCCCTCCCAACGGCCCCATCCCCAGCAGAAGCCCCAGTGCAGAGGAAGCCCTAGTGCCCCCGACCTGTCCCTGGCAGAAGCCGCAGATTGGCAGGGGAAGACCCCACACCCGACCCCGCTCTCTGGCAGAAACACTGGGTCAGAAGGGTGGGACAAGTCCCAGTGCCCCGACCCTGGTCCACTGGAGAAGCACGGGAGGTCATAGGGGAAGCCCCAGCACCTGGACCTCCACTGCAGGGAGGACTGAAGGAGCTCTCACGCCCCGCTGTGGCCCACAGGATCATGGCAGGGGGACAGAGCTTCTCTGGTCTGGAGGTCGCAGGGGGTGGTGGGGAGAAAGGAGCAAAAGGGGCTGCAGGGATGCAGTGGGGGGCGGAAAGGGGTAGGGCTGTGGGCGGGGCTGCAGGAGAAAGAGGCAGAATGGGGGCGGGGCCACAGGTAGAAGGGGTGGGGAGGTGTCCCCCACTTGCTCTGGCCCAAGACTCCAGGAAACCTTAATCCGCCTCTGGCCTGCAGGATCCGGGCCTGTGAGTGGAAGCTCCTCAGGGCAGGGCCCAGGTCGTTCTGTGTCTTCTATACAGCATCTAGCGCAGCTGTGGGTTCTGTAAGGACACATGGCCACAGTAACAGTGCCAGGCTGGGGGAAGGTCCATGTGTGCAGGACTGTGGGTGCCTAATTCTGAAAATCTGCCTCTTTATGTTGCTGGGGGGAAATGGCCAATGCAAGACGCAGGGGCCCTTCGCACTCTCAGTTTTCCCCTTGTGATCTCCCCTGAGAAAGGACACTGGGCCCAGTTCTCCTCTCCACTGAAGTCAATGGAGTTACTATGGTGAGAAAGCCCCAGAGAGCTCACCGTCTGACAGCCAAGACAGAAGAGGTGGTGAGGGAAGCCAGCCGAGGTGGGGAAGCTGGGCTATCACTAGGATGTGCAGCACAACTCTTCTCAAAACAATCTCGGCCGTTGAACCGCTTGCTCCAGAGGGCATGGCTCACTTTGAGACAAATCCCAGACAACGTACAGCTCAGCACCCACCGAGTCCCAGAGCCAGGAGAGGGGAGATGTTCCACAGAAGAGCAGCAGCCCCATTTCTGCCCAGTTTGCCTCTTTACAGCAGCTTCCAGTAACGGGGGCCAGCAGCTCTGTGACTGCCAGCCCCCTGAGCACATGAGGGAACTACTCCTCTGGGCCCCAGCTTTCAGGCATCGCCTGTTTGTATAAGACAAATTGGGACATGGGGGGGGGGGACCAGGACCTTTAGCCCCCACTTGAATCCCTGAGGGTCTGTACTGCCCGTCACAGGGAGACAAACACCCTTTTTTTGCATACTGAGCAACAACTGCTCTATGCTTCAGTTTCTCATTGGGGACGCGAAGCTACATGAGATCTGTGTGTGACACAGTGTACAGGTCACAGCTGGAGGCTGAAGGGGACGGGCAGAGCGTTAGCACCAAGGCCATGAGCAGGCCGTGCCTGTGGGTGGCCTCAGCGCTGAGTTTGGCCCTGGCACCTTTGCTGCTGCATTTCCTGGCTAGGGATTTGCCCCCTTTCCTTTCTGTCCTGGCCATTTTTAGCTGGGCCTTGATCACCCCATTCATGTCTCCTGGCCCAGGGATTTACACAGGATACATCTGTCATCCTGTCAGTGCAAATCACAGCACTGCTAATCTGGAACAGTCACCTCACAGCATCCTGAGCCATGAACGAATAGCGTAATGCCCACCCTGCAGAGCCTCACTGCTCCGTTCACCCAATCACCGTGCGATCCCCCAGCCTGCCGGGATCCCTGCAGGGACCTCTCTGTTCTCCGCACCATCACCGCGTGCACCAGGCCCAGCTCAGCCCTGCCCTGTACAATCCCAGACTGCCTGGGAATAAAAGGGGACCTGAATTGTGGTGCTGGCTCGTTCTTCTCTCCCCCCAGAGCTACCATGTCATTAATTGGAGCTAGTCTGGCTGGCGCAACAGTCCTCAGTAGACTATGCATGTGTGAGGATGCAATTGAAAATGGTATCATATAATGTATACATAAAGGGGCGCCTGTAATACAGGGACCTCAGCCCTCTAGCACCCTCTGGCAGTCTGTAATGGAACTATGATTGCCCCAGCCTCAGGTTCCCTTAGTTGGTCCAGGGATGGAGCCTACATCTGTCAACCTTCATCTGTAACACCAGTACTCCAGGTGGGTTACTTGTGTCTCTCCCCTTTCAGGACTGAAAGGCGTCTGGCCCCTCCCAACGTTCTACCGGCCTCTTTAGTGGACTTTCACTAGGGTTACCATACGTCCGGATTTCCCCGGACATGTCCGGCTTTTTGGTCCCCAAATCCCTGTCCGGGGGGAATTGCCAAAAAGCCGGACATGTCCGGGGAAATAGGGAGGCTAGGATCTCCGAATTTGTGTGTGTGGGTTGCCCGCTATGACATCATCTCGGTGCGACACTCGGCTCCTGCCCAGGGCATGCTGGGGGCTGTAGTCCGGCCGGGCCTCACGCTCCAGGGAGAGCCGGGAGAGGGGAGCGGCCGAGAACGACAACTCCCAGCGGCCCCTGCGACGCGACCAACCTGCCCCCGTGAGGCAGCAAGCCGTCGGGGGAGGGGGATCGCGGGCCCCTGTCCTTCGGGTGGGGGGTGTCTCTGGGCGCTGCTCGGCAGCCATCGCAGGGCTGGGGGGCGCCCCCGGGGGGGTTGTGGACACCAGCGCGTTGCGGGGAGCCGGCACTGTCCGGATTTGCGTCCCCCTGGGGCTGGAGCTGCGCCCCAGGCACCAGTCACGTAGGGTTACCATACGTCCGGTTTTTCCCGGACATGTCCGGGTTTTCGGTAATCAAACCCCCGTCCGGGGGGAATTGCCAAAAAGCCGAACATGTCTGGGAAAAATACGGACGGGCACTTCCCCTCCCGCGGCTGCTCTGCTCCTCCCCTGACTCTTCGGCTCTGTTTAAGAGCCGAGCTGCCCGAGCCAGCGCTACCGGCTTCGGGCAGCCCCCTTGCCCCCGGATCCCAGCCGCCGGCCGGGCACTTCCCTTCCTGGGCTCCAGCTGTGCTGGGGAAGCACCGGCCGGGGGCGCAGGTCTGGAGGCTGCCCGGCAAACCGTGAAGCCGGTAGCGCTCGGGCAGCCCTTTTCGCGTGGCTGGGAGGGAGGAGGGGGAGTTAGGGCGGGGACTTTGGGGGAATGGACGGGAAATGGGTGGAGTTGGGGCGGGGCCGGGGTGGGAAAGGGGTGGGGCCAGGGCCCCATGGAGTGTCCTCTTTTTTTATTTTTTAAATATGGTAACCCTACTTTCACTCAATAGTCCCAGAAGTTGGGACTGTCATCTCAGGGCCTCTCCTAATCCCATTTCTGTCACCTTCCCCTTCAGCAGTGTCCTCCCTTCCTTTGTCAACAGGGCTGAAGTAAAATAAGTTCAAGCAGGAACACAAAGGCAGGTCCAACATTCCTGTAATTGTTGCCACCCCCAGTCAGGGTTCTCACAGTCTCTATCCCCATCTGTGCTGAGGTGGTGTGACACTTTCTCAGGAAGTCCAGAACTGTGGGTGACCTTGTTACTCCTCTGTTTTAGCAAAAGAAAGACTTGCTGGAGCTAAGCTGGGTGACAGCTCCCTGTCACCCCAGTCTGGTCACCATCCCAGGCAAACATCCCAGGCCTTTAGTTTGCTTTGTGTTGCTTCACTTTACTTGTAAGTAACACATGGTGCACCCCAGACCCTAAGCCCCCTTGAAGAATGTTCCCATGTTGTGGCGCAAACCTAGTATCCAGCCCCATTACTGCACACTGACAGTAAGTACCAAGTTTGCTGTGGGCACACCAGCTTACTTGGTTCCACGAAGAATTCACACTGATGATAAAACAAAGAGGCGTTTATTAACAGAGAAATTCAAGGGGTACTGAGTAGGGGCAGTAGAAACAGTTATGGTTACAAATAAAAGTATAACATGCTTCTAGGAGACTAAACAAAGCTTTAGCGGGTTAAAATCTTGATCTAATTTACATTTCTCACCTAAAGTCATCTCCCAGCTTCTCCAGCCCCCTGGGGCAGGATCCAGCTTCCATGGATACAAACAGTGCTGTCCTTTTCGCACTTCAGTGATGGGCCACCAAGAGGTTCCCTTCCCCCTTCTTATAGTGCAGCAAACTTTGAAATGTGTCCCTCTGAAGTTCTTCTCCCTGCTGTTTGTTCTTCCATCCACTGACGCCATATGGGCTTTCTCATTCTCCTGTTAACTTGATTTTTGTATTGACTTAATATGCAAATGAAGCTTGCTCTGTGTTGACTTACACAATGCTTGACTGACATCAAAGACCTTGGCAGGCGGGGAAATCAACATTCCTTTGCCTGGGAAAAACTTGTTTATTTACCCTGCCTGGTTACACGGTTTAAAAATTTTTTTGTACATACATACAACTTCTTGAATAATGCCTGTACATACATCTCACAATGCTTATGTAAACAGAGTCAGGATGAGCTCTACACTGACATCTGGTGGTGAATTATGGCGAGTGTGGAAAAGAACTCCAGGGGCTGATCTGGTTTGCATAGGCACACCCACCCGCCTGGCATGAAACAACAGCAACTGAAACTGGGTACTTTGGCTGGTGTGGGATCCCCAGTTTCTCTGTTATTGGGGCAGGAAGAATAAAGTTTTGTTACCCGGATTCTGTGAATCAAGGCCAGTGGAACTGTTGTATGACAGAAGGACTGAGTGAGTCCTCCACCATTACCTAAGTAGCACTTGCTTGACAAGGGGCATGGGTTACAATTCCTAGTGAATAGAGAAAGGGTGGCTTGGTTCTGGTATTTGTATGTGATGGTATGGGTTCTTTCTGAGGGTTTGAAACACCAATTGCATTATCTCCTGTCTCCACTATTAAATGTTAGAGCTAACTTTGATTCCCTTAGGAGTCTAGTTACATGCTGCTGAACTGAATTCACTTTGGGCCAATGGTGCACTAGCACTGGGGCTCCCCTACTATGAGCTGAAATTGCTAAGAGCTGAAATCACAAAAGAGCCTAAGTTATTAAGAGCTGAGATCACTGAGTGCTGTGTTAACTAGTGGGGGAGCCTGAAGCTATTTTGCTAAGTAGCTGGCAGAGCAATTTGTGGGGATGACTGGAGGAGCAGCGAGTGGCGTGAAGCCTTGCGGGGCTGGTTGGAGTGGCCCAAGGAACGGCGAGTGGAGCTGTTTGCGGGGATGGCTGGAGTGGCTCACGGGTCGGTGAGCAGAGCAGAGCAGTTCATGGGATGGCAGAAAGTGGACTGGCTCGTGGTGAAGGCTGTGGTGGAACCCCACGGAGAGATGGCCGGCCGGCCGGCCTCGGATCATGTAAGGTGCCCCTTAACACTCTGCGTGCCCCCCCTTTTACTCTGGGGCTGCACTGACCAGGGACAGAGACTTTGGGGGGTTGCTGGACCCAAGAGACTTTGAGGGTCTTGGACTTTGGGGACTCTGGGTGATTTTTGGGTTGCTGGATTCAAGAACCAAAGGGAAAGGATACAGCCCAATTTGCTGGGGTGGGTTTTTTGCTACTGGTTTGTGTTATGAATCCTGTTTGTGGTGTTTTTCCAATTTTATGCTGATGTCGTTTGCCTCATGTTATTAAACATTTTCTGCTACACTCAGACTCCGTGCTTGCGAGAGGGGAAGTATTGCCTCTTAGAGGCGCCCAGGGGGTGGTATGTAATTGTCCCAGGTCACTGGGTGGGGGCTCGAGCCGGTTTTGCATTGCGTTATTGAAACGGAACCCCTAGATACAGAACCCGGCCCTTGTTGCTGCCAACTTAGATGGGCAGAAGGGTTACACTTATGATGACCTGTATGATATAAGCTTTCATTTGACACCCCACATTATATTCTTCACAGATAAATACTACAACAGCAATGTTTTAGGTGTAGTGAGTTTGTCAGGCCTGAAAGGAGTTGGTGTCACATGACAGTAAACCAGGGTTTTTAGGGTCCCAGGTAGTAGGAGGACCCAGGCCCAACCCCTCGTCTGGGGCCCAGCCCAGGGACCCTGGGTTCTGCAGCCAGGAACTTACTCATTTAAGTCCCCTACTGTTCCCTGGGTGGCTTCCTACCTCAGACTTGGCAGGTACCTCGGGCTGGCGAATCTTCTCTGATCCCTTGTGGCAGAGAACTGGTTTCTCCAGACAGCTTTCCTCTGGTCTGACCCTGTGGAGCCCCTTGATGCTTTGACTCTCGAACTCTCCAGCAGCCGCCCTGTTCTGGCTGTTGTGAGCCTGCCCATAGGGGAAGGGATCAGGACCTGCCTTTGGGAAAATGGCATTGTGGATGAACTTGTATTTTGGCGCCATTTCTTTGAATTTAAGTGTGTAGCAATATGAGTGAAAGTTTAGTGAAATAATATTAGTGAAAGTTTCAGAAATAAAGCTGAAGCTGGAGTCCCGTCACTTGTTTGATTGATGTACGATTGTCTACTAGGGCAGATAAATAAGGTGGGAGAGGTTTGGATTAGTTGGATTTCTTTAGACACAGTTCACGGTCCCCACCAGCAGCTGAAAGATGAGTCAATCGGAAGGCTGTCACTGTACCTCTCGAGAGCCACACCAAACTTCAGTAATTAGTGAGGGTAGGAGGTGTTTTATTAACCCGTTGCGGATGTTTGTAAGTGCTTGAGACTAAGTAAAGTATAGCTTTAACTGAGAGCACTCCTGTGTTGTCCTGTTTGTGACAGCCATCAATCGTTTGGACACCCATGTCTCTGTTGATTTATTTCATGGCACTACCTTGCACAGAGTAAAGTTACCAAGAGCTTTGGGTTGAGCCTTTTTAAACCCTTTAGTGTCCATTTTCTTGTAGGATCCATACACTCAATCACAGGGATGAATTAAGGTTGCACAGACAACCTTAAGTCTGATATTTCCTAACGTTTCAGTGCTTGACTTTGCAAACTTAACATTCTTTTCACAGAGTTTTGGGGTTGTAATTTCTTTTTTAAAAACAAACAATATAAATTCCATACTATGGAAGCACATTGACCCTGACTTGGGTCATCAGCAGGGTCTGAACCTTAGATCCACCACACAGACCCCTCTCACTCTAGTGGAATAACTGGTAGCAGTAGTAGGCTGTTGAGAACCTAAATACCTTTGAGGATCTGAGCCAAACATCCACTGATTTCTGTGAGGATCAGTTCAGTAAGGCTCTGGACCCTCTTCTGTATGTGGATCATGCACTAGTGCATGATAGGATACACAGTCAGGGGGTTTTACAGCTATTTGCTGAGTGAGGATTGTAGAGGCTCAGGATTCTGGGTTCAGCTCCAGGTTCCAGGAGGGGAGTGTGCATTAGTGGTTATTAACCCTTCTGCTCATCTTAATCCTGCAAGACTGTTCCCCATTACCCTGACTCCTGCCCCACTCCACCTTCCTTTCTCTCCCTATCCCCAGCTCCTAGCCTCCTTCCCTTGTGTGCTTATCCAGTGCTCATAGCCACCTAGTCTGTCCGCACATCACTGACTCCTCCCCCTCTGCTCCCATCCTCCTCCATATCCATGCCTATAAACCCACCAGGACCCTCCTCTTCTACTTTATCCAACCCCCTGTGTAGCTGCCAAATTCTAACAAGTCTGTATTGAGCACGTGAGAACTGAGACTTTTCTGAGGCTTCTACTTTGCCCAAAGTTGGGTGTTTTTTTCATCAGTACAGCAAAAGGCACATCTGACACCAGGGCAAACCCATGCCAGATTGCAAGTCTCTGCTCAAAAGCAACAGGCTCTAGAAATTCTAAAAAAAAAATCTTACAGACAATTTGCTAATGTGGGTAAAAACCAACATATTATCCCCTCAGCTCATTCTTGGAAATGGATGGACATTGTTAGCTGAATCTTAAAAAAAGAGAAAAAATTCAGCCTGAAGCAGACACAATGAATAGGAAATTTCAGCCCAAACAGTTAATGTTTGGCAAGTTATAAGCAACATGAAAACAGGGTGTGTAGTTGTCACTACCTGCACACTCTATAAAACAATACAATTTACTTTGTGTGAAGTCCCTCACATGAAACTATGTTAGTGATAAATGAGGTAGGATATGGGTGGCAAACTGTAATACAATTCTTAATACACAGCTACAAAGTATGAGTTCAATCCATAATCTTTTGTGGAATCTAATCTATGATGTTAATAAAGACATTAAAATGGGTTCATTACTCATGTTTTGTATTAATATGCTTCACTAATATAGGTGTGAGAGACTCAACTTCACATATAGATTTAGGCTGGTCAGAAAATGATTGTGTATAAGTTTGTTTTACTAATAAGTTTGTTTGACTACTGTTAGCATTGCCTTGCCAATGGAAGAGCAAGATGGATTCTGTGCAGCCTCATCCATCATCAACAAATCACCAACAACATTCTGAATGACCAATCTGTGTCGGTGGCAATTGTTGCCTGGTCTATTGATGGTATGTTAATTATATTGATTATGTAAGAATTCCCAATTAACACTCTGGGGTTTTGGTAGGTTCTGGTCCCAAGATCAGGCCCAGTATTATTCAAATGATTGTTTAGTTGGGAAACCCGATGGGCAACACACACACACTTAGGAAAACCCTTCTGTATTTGTAATAGTTTTATTAACATAGTTGGCAAAGTTACAAACACTCCATCCCAGCCAGGTAGATGGAGAGAATACAGAATGAACATCTGAGCATCCACATACTCACCCCATCCCTTGCAGAACAACCTGAAGTATGAGTTATCATCCTTCTCTTCACCCTCACCATCACCACCATCACCAGTGGTTGTCATCCTGGCATCTCCCAAGGCATGTACACTGGGATACAGATTTTATGATGTATTATGCTGATGCCACTATGCCTAATGCATATTCAGTGGGGTTTCATCCCCTTTTCCTTATCTGTATTTCCTCACCCTTCTAATATTGGGGTGCCCTGTTTTTCATAGGTTAACTCATTAGTCTTATTAACAACATCTATGTTAGTCACTCACTCACCATGACAACTAGTGGTTAGCACACTGCTGACACCCCATGTCTGCAAAAATCCCCCAAATACTCTAACCAGCTTTAACTAGTACTTTATGGCATACATTTTCTAAATATCAGCAATTTTAACATACTTACTTCATATAACATTCTAGCTTATGGTATATTTGATCTAGAATCACTTACTGGTTAGTTGCTTATGTCTAGTCTTTCTTTGAGTCTTATGCCTTGTTTAGCTAAGCTATTGTCTTACAAGCCTTGACCCTTGTAGGTTTATTGCGTTACTGCCTTAACTTATACCTGTGCCTTACCTAGCAAATACCTACACCTATAGACTACACAATAACGTACAAGGCACAAATAACACAGCTTGATTATCAGATTCCCAGGCTGAGGTTGCAGAATTAACAATTAGAGAAATCACCTTAGTATTTGAATAAACAAATTTGCTCACAAAGTGAGAAAGAAAAAAATATCTACAACCCCACAATTCACTTTTAAAACAAACTACTAAGCCACACTGCCACTTTGCCAATCAATATAGCTATGTCTTCAGCCATCCATTGTAATATAGAGCTGTCGTTTTTGGCTTCATCCCTGGCACCTTCTTATTTAGCCCTGTATTCCTGTCAATTGCTTCACGTATTTTCTTTAATTCTTGTTCCACGGGTTCCATCTCTTTACGTAAAGCTTCCTTTTGTTCCTGTTCTCTTTCTTTCATGAATTTCTCTTCTCTTATCTTTATCTGTTCCTGTATTTTACTTTCCATTTCTTTTTTCTTTTCTTCCTCCTCTTCTCTGTATTTTTTCTCTAGTTCCTTTGTCTTTGCTTTGATTTTTTCCTCGGCCCTTTTATACATCTCATTAGTGTAATATGAGCCTCCATTTTCACTCACCATCGTATCAATCATTTTAATGAGCTCAGTAACCTGAGCTCCCCGTTCCTCCTTAGGAGCTTTGTTATCGAAAGCACAGACTCGGTTCTGACATTTTCTCAGCAGCTCAGGAATGTTCTCATCCCCTAGCTCTTGTAACTGATCAAGCAGCTCGAGATTTTCTAATTTTTCTGCGTGGGTGAATAAGAATATGATGTATTTAATGGCCTCGTCTCCAAAAATTCCTTGAATTCGTTCTACTGTTTTTCTTTCCTCGTCAGTGAAACGGCCCCATTGTATCACCTGAAATATAGCATGAGGCCCAGGAGACGAATACAACATGCAGCGACCAATCTCAATGTCAAGAGAAACATTAGTATCGAAAATACCTGGAGTATCAACAACTAGAATATCCCTCTTCTCATCCAGTCTCGCTCTCCCAGTCTCACATTTCTTGGTTGTAGATTTGAATGAGAATCTGGAGACAAACATTTCTCTACCAAGGATGGTGTTTGCTGTTACACTTTTCCCAGATCCAGTTTTACCAACAAGCACAATTCTCAGTTCTTCTCTTCTGGTCTGTTGGCTGTCATCACCTGACACTGTGGGAACAAAGAGATGTTTGAAAGCTATAGAGAAAGAAATAGGTGGGTTTGAGAATTTTGTTTCAATGATTATAATTGATAATTAATTCAAAGGAAAAATAATCTGCAGCAGAATTTAGAGGCTGATCTTTGAGGTTCATGTTCATATTTGAGTAAGACCAAAAGCATAGGTGAGGCTGGGCTGGTGTGATCTGGTTCCTTAATTTGATACTTCCCACCCTTTCTCCTTCCCAGGGAGTTGTTGGAGGCTCTTCAATCTACTCCGGTTCCACAGCTGAACCATGCTGTGTTTATAGCACATGCTCATTCTTCTCTGCCTTGCACCCTGTGTAGTCATTTGTACCTGTGCAAGGTGAGTGATAAATGTGATCTCTGGTGTGAGGGAGCGGACAATTCTACATTTTACATTCACTTTATATAGTGGAGAAACAGGCCTGCGGAGTATAAAATAAGGTGCGGTGCAGGAGTGGAAACGGGAGGTTGGGAGCAGCCTGGGTTGGTGGCATCACCATGGGAAGCATGGGAGAGGATAACTTATACGTAGAGGGTCTGCGAATTGGCAGATTTGGTGGATATGCACCGGTTCTCCAAACACAACAGCGGTTTTAAGTACATCTTAACAGTGATAGACATTCTATCCAAATATATCTGGGCCTTAGGCCTAAATGACAAGATGAGAGGTGAGGTATCCAAGGCCTTTAAAGCTATTTTCAGCAAAGGTCGCATGCCTCAAAAATTGCAAACCGATTGGGGGAAATAATTAAAAAAACCTTTAAGCAGATTGTTAAAACAGCATGGCACTCACCATTTTGTTACTAATAATGAAATCAAAGCAGCTCGAACTTTACAATACAGCTAATTAAGCCCTTGGCTCTCCCGAGTGCCTGGGAGTTGGGATTAGTGGCAATACAATACCCGCACAGCTGGAACATAATCAACGAAGACACCCCTTTCGAAATCACCTTTGGAGAGATGATGTGGAGTTTCATCATATGACGGGATTATTACTCATCCATAAGAACATAAAAACGGCCATACGGGGTCAGACCAAAGGTCCATCTAGCCCAGTATCCTGTCCTCTGACAGTGGCCAATGCCAGGTGCCCCAGAGGGAATGAACAGAACAGGTCATCATCAAGTGATCCATCCCCTGTTGCCCATTCCCAGCTTCTGGCAAACAGAGGCTAGGGACACCATCCCTGCCCATTCTAGCTAATAGCCATTGATGGACCTATCCTCCATGAACTTATCTAGTTCTTTTTTGAACCCTGTTATAGTCTTGGCCTTCACAACATCCTCTGGCAAGGAGTTCCACAGGTTGACTGTGCATTGTATGAAGAAATACTTCCTTTTATTTGTTTTAAACCTGTTGCCTATTAATTTCATTGGATGACCCCTAGTTCTTGTGTTACGAGAAGTAGTAAACAACACTTCCTTATCTACTTTGTCTACACCTGCCATGATTTTATACACCTCAATCATATCTCCCCTTAGCTGTCTCACTTCCAAGCTGAAAAGTCCCAGTCTTATTAATCTCTCCTCATACGGAAGCCGTTCCATACCCCTAATTATTTTTGTTGCCGTTTCCTGAACCTTTTCCAATTCCAATATATCTTTTTTGAGATGGGGCGACCACATCTGCATACAGTATTCAAGATGTGGGTGTACAAAGGATTTATATAAAGGCAAGATGATATTTTCTGTCCTATTATCTATCCCTT